>NC_087581.1:13016952-13641952 GCF_036250125.1 Pseudopipra pipra | reverse complement strand
AATTTGTATGAGTTAATTTATCCTTAAAGTAAAGAGAAAGTTTGGAAGGCCCAGATATTGATCCCGAAATACGCAAAAATAATACTTGTGACCAAGAGCAATATCCCTACTTATAGCAGAAATTTAACGTGGAAATCAGAAATATTTTTCTTCATATATGGACACTGGTTTTTTTTTGAAAAAAAGCACTGAAAAGCACTGACAAAAATTAGTTGCTCGCTATATATAATTTTCTAATAAAGTATTAAAATAAAAGTCTCTATTACATAAATTTGGTAATCTATGTGATCTACTGCTAGAGGTAAATTCAGTAAAGGATCTGAATATATTTTAGGTGCCTGCAGGTCTTATCTATACGCACACGAACATTTACACAATTCTGCAATTCAATACAGAAAAACTCTATGAAATTATCCCTTTCATCTCCATTTTGACGAGATACTGTTGATAAATTCAGACTGTTTAGTCCAACGTGCATTTAGTTCTTTTTTGGTGGAATCAGTGTTCAGCCAGATCAGCATTTGTCCTACCTGCCTGTATTTGCCTTAGATGTCCCACAGAGTCAGAGACAGGAGCTGCAGCTGTGTTCCTATCACATTAAAATAGCTACATAAAAACAGACCTTCTTTCCTATATTAGTCTCTCCATTTTTTCCCTGTTGTGACCTATATTCTCCTGTATGTCCAATCTTGGAAAAAAAGAAGGATGTTTTAAAGAATCATAGAATGAAAACTTTTTCTATTTTATTTCATACTCTGGTACCCCACCAACTGCTGTCTGATCAGTCCTTTAGATTACACAACTCTCTTAGATTATAAACACCAATATATGCAGACAAATATTCAATTTAGGGCTTGAAAGGTAGAGCAGACAAGGTACAGCTAAAGCTATGTAAACTAATTTTCAATAATTTACCTTTTAGTACTCCTGTTGAGTTTGTGTGGATTTATGCAAGGGCAGAGCACAGATATAAACTAAATCTTGAACATAAATGGCAACTCAAATCTTTTTATGAAAACAGTTAGGACACGTCTTCACTCAAAACCTCTTCTCATCAGATATGATTGCCACCACAGTACTCCACAATTGTAAAGATAAGAGAATATTATTCTCCAACGTTTCATTCTTATTTTCTAATTTTTTGTTTTATTTCACCTCGTACTTTATCCTTCAAATGCAAAACCCTAATAACTTGTCAGTCACAGTGTAACAAAATTGCTAATTAAATTGGGAATAGATGGCAAAGCATGTTGCCCATCTATTCAGTAATCAAATATCTCCCTAGGTCTAATCAGTAAGAGGACAAGTCTGCTGAAATGCTTGTGCACATCTTTACACGATATTCTCACTGTCAGCTGAACCACATAAAAGACTGCGTGGAGATTCACTCCTCTGGGGCCTGCTGCAGTATTGATTCTTTATTAAGGTACTCAGTAGCAAAAAGAAATTCAGCATGATTATTCAAACATGCTCCTGAAAACACTATGAAATATCCTTTGCTTGACAGTCCCTTCTCAGACAAATTTTAATGCGTACTATAGAAAGTAGTTCAGAAATAATTTTAAATCAGACAATTGACTTAAGAGTCAAAAAAGTCATACCCTGTCAAATAGCACTACAAATCATTGTAAATTTCTTATGCAGCTTCTCCTTGGATATTGATTATTTTCTATCTAACAAGAAAGAAAGAAAATGCAATTACAGCAGCACTGTTCATGCTACTACTACACATACAGATCTATCAGGTTTTCCAGGATTAACCCCTGTTGTCTCAGGTTTCTAAAATCAGCAGTATTCTGGCACCCATGAGCTCAGCTGTCCTTCAATGTCTGAATCTTAACAAGGACTGTATATTTTAAACACTTTGGGCCATATTCTATTCGCAACTATCCTGCTATGACTCTTAACTTACACCATAATAACCAAGAACAATCTTTCTCTTCCACTTTTTGCCATCTTATAAGAATCATTCTGTTAAAAAAATAATGCATGAAATCACCATTGCTGGTCTCCCAATACAGATTTAGTAATCCAGAGATTTCAGAGAGGAAGAAGGTTTTACAATGCCCGTTATTATGATAATGATTGATTATGTTTAAACCCAACAGCATGAACATAATGCACTTCAGAAACTTTTTGATCATTATCATGTCTGTAAGTGCATCAGTCTTTATGACTCAAAAAATTTTTAGTCATCTCGTAGTGCATCATCATATAGAAGAGAACTGAGTTCTCTAGATCAGCATTTCTTTAATCTGCCTGATAATTTGTTCAGAGGGCAGTGAAGGGCTAGCTCTTGTGCAGAGGAACTGATGATGAATGAAGTGGAGGGAGCTTTAGCAACATATGGTACAGTTTCAGAGGGTGTTTATTTAGTTTCATTTTTCTAATTAGGAATTATACTTCAAGGCCTAGAAACTCCCATTTTAGATAATATTTAAGTTCTAGCTATTTCAATATTTGATAAAGCTGAACTGACTGTTGAACCCCAGATTCAGTTATTTGACAGTTTTTCTGACCAGCGTGTAAAGCAAAATTTTACATTAGCCTAGTTCTACCTTAAAAGAAGAGAATCACAAGTGAGATTTGAAATACCACCTATTTGCAAATTACATATGTATTATACAAAGCATTTAAAGCATATTAAGTGAACTATAAGGACCTGGTTTTTTTCTTCCTTTCCTCTTAGGTACAGGTCTGAAATTAGCATCAGAGGGCTTGTTTTAAAGCAATATACATGATAGAGCTTCTTTCACTCATATTAACCCCACTGTGAAAAGGATTCAGTTAAGAGTGGGTTAAGCGCAGTTAGTGGGTTAAAGTGTACAGAGAATGGGTTAAAGTTTACTGAACCAAGTTTATTGAGAGAGACATGACAGTGCTGTGGCTTGTGGAGCACTGTGTTGTGGAGGGATGTTGCTGTCTCTCTAGGTGATAAAGGAGTCGGTGACCAAATGAGGTAGTGACCCACTCAGAGATGTCTAACATATGCTGGCACAGATGTTACCAGACGTCTCCCACAGGGAAGGAGACAGGGAGTGATTATTGAATATTAGGGAAATTTGTACCAGAAAGGATTAAGCTTCTTTCTTTTTTTTTCCTGTTTTGGGGGATGGGATGAGAAAGGAGAGGGATCATTTCGCTGTCCTGTTCTAGTGAAGAGCAAAAGATAAGCAGCTGAAGTTCAACTTCATGAGCTGCCCCCCTCTTGATGCATGTAAAGCCACGTGTTCAAGAAACAGTAGATTAATGTGGAGATCTTTCATCTCTGGAGATAAGAGTTTAAATCTAGGTCAGATCCCTATGGTAGCATTTTGAGATGAAATATAAAAACGTCCATGCTATTTTTGCTTCTAGAAGAGAATAAAATACTTCACTGCCATGTTTTGTATTTTATTTGTAAATTAGTTGATTTCAGCAGTTTTAACATTCATGTGGGTATTAAATGAACATATTATTAGCAAATTTGCTAGTTGGACATTTGTTTTCCTCTATTGCTCCTATTAATGAGATGCATAAAGCAAGTTCCACGTAGGGATACACACAGACCACTAAAAGAATAAAGGGCTAAATTTTGACTGAGTGAAACTGTCTGTGGGGAGAATGCTGGTAGTTCAGAATGGACCCAAATATGTGTATAAATAATTAATAAAAATTATATGTATTAACTTTTTGATACATTGTGGAGTACATACACCAGGATTCACAGAATACATGACTGAATTTATTAGAGTGTGCCAGAATATAATGCAATTTCTGTATCAGAGCTTTACATTAGTTCAAATTATTACAATAGGTAAAATGTCTCAGTAATAAAATGATGTTCTGTGTACTCAGGTATGAATTTTACCAAAATAGAAGTAAATTGAGAATTTTTGGTTTTACTGATTTATCTTGCTTATTATGATATTTCCTAGTAATGTCTGTGCACATGAATGAAGATTTTCCAAATACAATAATGAATGGAGTATTTCATTGAGCCTTCCTTATTCCCATGTAGGCACAGAGACATTTCCAAAACAAAATTTTTCAAAACAGAATTCACAAAAACTCTAGCCCTATTAATATTTACATAATTTCTGAAAGATTCTGAGGAAAAATAACCTGATAATTTTTTAGGTTCTTTGAAAAAATGAAGTGGAATTTGGTTAAAATTTTCATGCCTTTTGTGAAGATTATTGTCAATGATTAATACGCTTCTGGGAGTATTTATGACTTCAAAAATAGTTTTGCTCCTAGAATTTTAGCAAATGAGGATTAGATTTTGTGATAGCGCAGCTATCCGGATGGATAAATCATTTTTGAGTGGCCAAAGCAAGATTGGTTGCTTAATTATACATCAAAGTCAAAAATATTTGAACAAAAGGAATAGATGCCTGTATGAAGACAATGACTAAAACTCTAAGTATACATATTCAATTTTAATTTGAATTTAATTTAAAAATGAGCTTAATTTTTTTCTATTTGTTTGATTTATATAATTCCAGGTTTAATAACATTTTCTTCACAAGAAGGGAATGGAATAACACAAGACTAATTCCAAGAGACAAGTCGATGTGGGTTGTGAGATCGTTTGGCACACAGCATAAAAATGGATACAAGAAAATATTTTGCCACTAAATCAGTGCCAGAAGATGATGCCATCTAAGGAGCGAAAGCAACATAGTCAGCTACATAAGTGTGACTTTGATATAACCCTACAGGCAGTTCTACACCCGCAAGCACTCAGCACTGAACACAGCCACATTGCTGGCAGCGAATCCATACAAAGGACTAGCCACAGGCCATGATGCCATTGCAGGAAGAATATATATTTCAACATTTGACATCTTGCTCTAACAGCTGCCAAGCTGGGCTGTAGCTATTGACCTGATTGCTCAAGGACAGAGAGGAAGAAGAAAAGAAGCAATATAGGCAAGTGATAGGCAGAGATTTAAAGATCAGAAGCATCAGTGTAGATATATAAAAAGACACACTGCCCATAGGTGCAAAAGATCCTCTTCTGGGAAATAAAAACTGTATAATTATACAAACAAATGCAGCCGTATTTGGAGAGATTTAACATAGTGGAGATAAATGAAAGAAAATTATTATTTTTGGAAAGCACTTGGCCCTTAGTTATACTCTTCAGGTTTTTAATGCTGCATGCTTGAGAATATTCAGTATCTCAAGTGCTTCTGAATTAGAAAAATGTCAAAGGAAGTCATGGTCAGATAACTGATGAGAAGTTTGGGCTATTGCATTGTCAAAAACTGTTCTGTTTTAATAATAAAGAAAATAATTAAAAGCTTAAAAGCTGGTAATTTCCAGTGGGCTTTCCACCCCTATACAAACAAACCTTCTGATTTATTATAACTTTCACAGATACTGTCCCTGTCCACAACTTTCTTTTTCCTTCTCTTTTGCTGTTGTGCTCAGCCATGAAATCTCCATGGTGAGGATAGTCATTTACCGCAGGGCAGATTTATCAGGGAACCTAATGGGGTTGTCATGTCCCCCTAAATACCCATTAAGACTTCCCCCTGTGATGCATATTACGTGTCACAACAAAAGCGTAGCTGAGCAGGTCTACTTTTCCATTGCCAGTCCACTGAGGCAAAATGCAATTTGTTTGTTTATTGGATCAAGTTATAATGAATCCAATCATTTTTGTTTGAGAGTAAATATACGTCTTTTATTTTCTATTTATTTCTAAAACTATCAGAATGGGTTACCACACCTATACCAAGGTTGTGTTTAAAGGCACAGATGACAAGAGAAGACTCATATATTTGTTATTTCCTTTTGGAAGCAAGGCTGTGTTGCTCCCTTGTGATAGATGTTCTAGTGCTTTGTGGTCTACGACTGAACTGTAGAGCTAAGGTGTTATAAATGGAAACTGTGAATGCTTTAGGTAAAAGATAAGGACTAAAGCTATTAATTCTCTGTTCTTTTGATGTCATCTCTGTCTATATTATTCTGATATTTTTCTTAATAAAAGCTAAAAGAAGTTATTCTTCTAATACAGTTTCGTTTTAATCTAAAACTAAAGGAGAGCAAGGTTTAGGCAACTATTTTAATATTAAACACTTCAAAATATGCCTAAAAATGTAGTTTTTTTCCTTCAATATTTTCTTGAAAGCTCTTTTAAAAATATATATATTCTGGAAAATGTACTTTTTCCTTTGCACTTAAGGAGTGGATTTATGCATTTGCTTCTATACTCAAAAAAGGTTTTTACAATTATTTGAACTGTGAAAAGTGGTGAATAGGAATCTATGTTCATATATTCCAATACCTTGTCCAATTCTTATGAGTTCTGTGTGTTCTGGCATATTACTTCATGAAAAGTAATTACTGACTTTCCAGATGAGTCACACTTTGACAGCTACTTTTAAAGTGCATTCTCTCCAATTTGGATAAAGCAAACAGGCAAACAATGAATAACATGGGAATTGTACAAATAGCTATAGCAATTCAGCATCACAAGTCACTTGTGAAATTTGTAATATGTGAGGAGATTAGTAAGAGAATATGAGTACAATTCAGTACAAAAGGCAGTCTGAAGTTTCAGAGGTGACCTGAAAGGAATGTTGATTTGTTTATTTTTCCTGAAAGGGATCTCAAGGTTCTTTGTTTATTTATTTATTTTCTTCTGGTTTTTGAGGATGTGAAAACAAACATTTGATTTCTCTCTCTCTTGTTACTCTTTAAGATATAGTGAACAGGAAGCTTGTTGCATATTTGTTTTCATTGTTTTGGGGGGAGCGGAGGGTGCAGATAGGGTTTGCTAGCAATTGAGAGGAAAATATTGTGAAGGGAGGAAGATATTGTTTCATGAAATCATCCTTTAAAAGAAATGTTTAATTTGACCAAACAAGTTCAGCTGAAAACTTCATTTCTTTCCATTCATCTTTGGATTTGCAATTTTCTTCCCAAGCCTTGTTCTCACAAAGCTTTTTACTTGATGTCACTCTCAGATGTTGTCACCTCTGGCCATTAAGCTGTGGAAGGGGAGACACTGGTCAGCCATTTAGCACAGAGGCAGTAAAAATCAGTGCAAATTCAGCCAGTCCAATGGTATGGCTTTCATTCAGTGTAGGGAGAAAAACTGTATGCTGGCTCCTGACATTTCCTGGTAGAATTTCAACAGTTTCTCTAGAACGGTAAAGTAGATATTTTCTCATTTTATTATAGGGCAGAGGAATAATTTCAGAAATACAGTCTTGCTACCACTATCCAAACTGCTCTGATACAATTAGATAATGGCAAGGATTCAATTGAAGTATAAGTGATGAAAAAACAGCTGAGAGTCCTTGAATAAACTGTAAAGAAATCATCACTCTTGCCTTCCCTTTGCTTACTTTATGTCATTCTATTTCATCCTTTCACTCTACTTAAATCTCACACTCAGTGACTGGCAGAAGGGACTAAACACTATATGTTTTTTAAGATGCTCTGACCGTACATCTTCCTGCTTTCATCTGGCCAGCCTGAGGCTTTCATCTGCATGCTCTAGTGAAGCACACTGGGTCCACCGTCAACTAAAAAATTGAATTTTGCCACCCTCATTGACAGACACATAATGTGCCACAGTTTAGTGCTTCTGCCATGTGGATTCATGCCAGCTGAGGAGCTGATTCTAGAGGTACAGCAAGACACCAGTTCTTGAGTGTTTGTTTTTTAAATATTGGATTATGTTTACATGTTCCTATTAATAGCGGTTGACATTTAGCTGGCTACACACTGTGTCAGTTGCTTGAGATTCTTGGATTAGAATGAAATAAACATCATGATTCATTTACTGAAGCTGTAGGAAAATATATTGCAAGTAGGGAAAGATTTAAAATGGAATGATTTCTTTTCCTCTTTTGCAGGTATGATGCTAAATGTAAACTATGATGTGCTTAGGAGGGGTAGATAGGACTGCAATATAAACATACAGATAAAAAATTGTAGTAATAGTATATTAGATGAGGCAAACAGTAAGCAGAAATATGTAACACTAATTTGGAAACGCATATATGGGTGAGTAGCACACCACATTGCCTTTATCCAATATATGAAATTAAAGATTTCACTTTCCCTGGGTTGAATCCTTCTATCTTTATTTTGATAAAGATCTTTTTGAGATGACTAGACTAAGAGAAGACAAACGCCAAAATAGGGCATTTGCTTGGCAGAAGTTAAAAATTGATGTTCAAGTGATAGGTTTAGTCAATGCATAGTGGGCTGATTCTGATTTCAAGCAACTACAAATTAGAACTGACTGTCCTGAAGTGAGTGCGGCTGCTCAGAAGTGAAACTCCTGATAAATTACAGTAAGACCTACAGATGCATTTTTAACCAGGCAGATTGCCCCTTTTTATTCTGAAACATGGAAGAATAGACACTGAGAGCCACACGGGAAGTATAATATGAAGTGGAAAAGACTAGGATTAGTTGAGTTATGGGAGCAGAAGATGATATCTATGCCATTAAACAGTGCCTAGGAATACTAGTAGGCCCAGGAATTCAGCAGCACCTGTGCTGTCAGTGTTGCAAGAGTCCCTCTTATACTTGTAGCCCATGGCAACAAGGTCTTTCCCAACAATTCCCTCATACAGAAGTAATGGCCAGGCAACTTTCCCAGTCTAGATGTTACCTTTCCCTTCTGGTGTATAGGAGGATTGAACCTTGCAGAGGCTTGTTATTCCTTGACAGCTGGTATTAGTTCCAGAAAAAGGTTCTGGATGTATTTAAATTTACTAGTATTTCGGTATCTTTCCTTGCTGAACAGATCCAGCCGTACCACACTAGAGGCAAATTTTGAGGAAAATGGTTAAGTAGTGAGCAAAAGGAGTGGTTGTAGCCTGTCCCTTATTAGATTTTTGTAATAAAGTATGCACTAACATGTGTGGCTGGGAGGAAGCAATGCCAGCAAAATCCCTCCACCTTTTGCTTTTGTTCCTTTCCTCCTTACAGATCATTTCAGCCTCCAGTAATGTACCTGTCATACTGTGAGTCTCAGATTTGAGCTGCCCATAAACCCAGATTTTGCTTGGGTAGAAAAAGGCAGATGTAATTGCAAAACAGGTTTCTTAAAAGTCATTTTTACTAGTAGAAGTGTTTTATTTGAGACACATAATTACCATGCTGAGTTTGCTATGCCAAACTGGAGGACTATTGTATTTGTTTTGGTTGGTTGTCTACTGAGGGAAAAGAAAGAACATCCGACTTCCATGGCAATATACATCCATTGCTGCTCATGATATGAAGTCATGCTGCAGCTTGTTAGCCTAACTTCTTTTAAAATAATTATCATATACCATAGGGTTTTTTTCCTAGAAGGAAGAATACTAATATATGTCAGAGAAGGGCTGTACATAGTGACAGTGTTCTGTATTAATGGTTTGGAGTTGCAATGCAAACTATTGCTCTGCAAATGTGGACTTCACAAAGATCATGTGCATACATATACTATGATAAGATCAAGGGTAGTTCTTGCTTCATACAAATTTGTGTTACATTCATCTTGGGACAGAGTTCTCTGTCTCAGTGAAATATGACATATTTCTCAATAAAATTTTCTCTTGGTGGGGATCAGAGTTGGTGTAAAAGTTTTCTGTGGGCCATTGGCATCTGGTAGCTGCATATGTCACCTTGTGCTTTGTGGGCTTTTTGGAAGGAGGTTGAGTCTGGTAATCTGGGCTAGATAAAGCTGCTAGTGTAATTTTGTCTCTGTTATCAATCTGAGTTTTCTGAAGTGGCCTGAATTTCTTACACAATATGCTTTATCTCTTGTGTTTATATAGTATTTCTATTTGAGAGAACAAGGTTTATGTGTTGAAATATGCTGGAGTGCAGCAGAGGTCAAATGTACATACTGTACAGCAAACACTAGGAGTAATTTGTGCACCTGTATTTTTGGAAAATACTTCTTTGTGAGCTACAGTAAAGTGCTTTCTAAAGCTGGGAATGTCTCATTTTTATTGACTGAAGTTTTCTTTCAGCTTGAAAACTTAAAATTCAAAGATTAGTCTTAGAGAGTGAGTTTGAGTAGGTATTTTTTAGTTTGTTATTATGAGAAAGAAAATATGGAATATCTGAGTACTTGTTTTTCATTAAAGAGGATAGATCATTCTTTCAGAACAATAAGAAAGCATGTAAATTACAAGAATTAGGACTTATTATGACATAATTACACCTTTAAAATTATGATAAGGGAAAGCTCTAGTGTTTGTGTGTACCTGCATACAGTCACACATAAGTATCAATTATGAGATAAATAGTTGTCATCCTCATTTATTCTTTATTTCCTAAAGACTGAAATGTAAATCTGTTACAGAGATTGGGCTACCATAAAAGAAATTATATTGGTAAAGGTGTAAACCTAATTTAAATTAGAGTGGCTCTGAAATGAGTAATTCTTGCAGAGATAGAGAAATACATACAAAAATATTGCTTAAACATGCAAGTCAATTAATTCTGTGGTTTCTCTGTGAATACATCACAATTTTGAACAAGTGAAATGTCTGCAGAAAAACTTTCAGATACAAAATAAGATGCTCTTTATAGGGTTTTTTTTTATACATGTGGCACACGATGGAAAGTATTTTGCTTGTATAGTATGATAAATATCAGCATAAATTCATTTAAATTTCACAGCATAAGCACTTAGAAATTAAGTAAATATGACTATTATTTTGATTGTAAAATACTTGATGCTATTGCAAGATCCTTAATACCAAGAAATGTGACTAAGTTATACATTTTTAATATCCCAAGATAAACAGTTCATCTTTTTCAAAAAGAAAGAATAAAAATAAATAAATGTAACACAGCATTCATGGCTAGAACACTGTTTAATTCTACACTCTGACATTGGATGCATGCAGGGACTTAAGCAGTTTGAAAGACAAAAAAATTCACAGAAGAAAATCTCTATTCCTCTGATCTATCTGTATTTTAATTTTACATTGGTATGCTTGCATTTCTGCATGTTTAGATTTTTCTTCTCCTGTCCAAGGATGACTTTTCTAACATTATGTTTTTAAATCTGACAAGGTCATACAAGCTAAGAAAAAAAAAAAAGAGAAGAAGGGTCATCAAAAGGGGAAAAATAACAGAACTACGGTGAAATGGCTCTCTGTTGGCCTTTGTATCGATTCAGAGTGTGTCAAAAGGGTCTTTTGTCGTGCCCCTACCACGGCATACTAATTTGCTAGATCAAGTCTGTCAGAATATCGACTGGAAGTAAAGAACTACAGTGGCAGCTTTTGTGTTTCATACAGCAGGGAGCCTGTGTGTGAAACAGGATTATCAGAGGGTCATGAAGAGAGTCAAGGGATGTCCATCACTTCCTTTCTGGTAATGTAATGGGGCGGGTGCCTGGATGTGATTAAGATGTAGGACACAGGAGGCATAGCAGTGAACAAATCAGACACACACACACACATGCAAATCAGGTTGGCTGCTGTTAACCACATATTTTTAATGAAAAATCCAGAGACAGACCAAACAAATATCTAAATAGCTGCATTCTGATTAAGTATCAAACAGTCTATTCAATGTCTGGTGTTTGTGCCTGTATCTGCTTCCATGTGTGCATGTGAAGAAAATGTACAACACATATAAGAAAGGATTTAATTCTTATTCTCTTCATTCTTTTTATTTTTTTTTTTAATACAACATTCCAATCTACAAGTGTTTTTATACTTAATTTTTACTGTTGAATATAGTATTGCTTGATGATTACAGCAAACGTCCAGGGGAGGTACAAAGATAATACAGTGCTTTGTGCTGTGGCTATATACATGTACACCACACTCAGACAGGATGCTCATCACTCTGCTGTGGGCTTAGCCTTGACTTAGATGCCATTGTCATTCTAATATGGCATGAGCAAAATATCTTTTTAGAAATCAAGAAAAAAATAGAAGTGTTTGTAGCGACTGAACAATATGTAGGCTTGGTAAGTGCCTCTTTTTAAAATTGTGGCAGGGAATGTCTGCTTTCTAGAGATTCAGGCTGCATCTCTGCAGCTTATGTGAGATCTGTAAGGAGCTTTCTGGCCCACATGGACATGATTTTCAATCCCTGTCATCTGTACAAACCATTTTTCCAGAGCATTGTTCCTAATCTTTAATCCTTTATTTCTGAAAATTTGATACTAAGTAGGAAAAACATGTAAGATGCCAAAACAACAATGGTTTTTACATGTGTGGCTTCTGAAGGCCTGATCCAAACTCCATGGACCAGGGAGGAATTTGAACAAGGATTTTGAAGCAGACTGCAGGCTCCTTATCTGGCAATAGTTGTTTTGGTCACCTTATCAACAAAACATTGAAACTTGGAAAAATCTGAATCTGTTTCTCATTCCCTTTCTACTGTTTGCTACCAGGCAGGACTAAGCCAGTGTGGAGAGTCAATGGTTCTATTGAGGATCTCTTTTTTTTTTTCTTTTTCAAACAGTAGGAAAAGTTTTTCGTTTTATAGGTGTTGCTGTGGATGCGTAGATAACATTTTGTCCCTTTTGAAGGCAAAAGTAAAGCTCTTTTTAGCTGTAATGTAAATAAAGTAGCATCCTGTTTTGCATGTAATCATTGTATCTCCTCTAAAAATAGGCTACTTATCTGAGTGCTGTACAACTGATACCCTATTCAGGGCCAAAGAGCTTTGACAAAAGTAGCCAAATGCTGCTCTGCCTGAAGTTGCATAAAAAACAATGTCTCACAAAAAGGTTTTGTGTGTGGCCATATCTAGAAATAATGATTTTGATGTAGTATTCCATATTAGGTTTGAGTACTAGCGATCAGATATTAAGCAGACACAGCACACAGAGGAAAGGGAATTGCAGAATTCCCTGCCAAGTGAGCTTTAATTTGTTTTCAATGTCTTTGTTCAATAAAGTTGGTGCTATGTAACTGTTCATTTCAATGGGAGCTCATGGCAAGATGAAGCAATATTTATCAGAAAACCGCTTTTTTGTGCATATCTCAGGTGAAAGTGACTGCTGTCACAGTTATCATCTGTGTGGAGCTTCAAGGACAGGAGCATGTCATAAAGCATGAATATATGAAAGGAAGAGATGAGCCCTGTGAGTTTCTCTGACAGGAGAGCCTGGCATTTCTTTCAAGACATGCCATGTATCCATGCTTTGACACCCTTATTCCTGCCAAGCAATATTGTCCATTTACCTATTTCCTAGGACTACTAAGCTTTGGTTCAGAGTCAGAGACCAGGCCTGAAGGCGGCAGAAGCTAAGAGAACTGTTCTTCCAAAAATACCAAGTTTTCTATGTATTTTTCTAAATCTCAGATGTTCTTTTCAAGGTACAAACTCATGATCCTGAACTGCCCAAATGAACAGCAATTGGCAGAGACTGAGTATTGAAAAAAATATACCATCTAAGTGTATTAAGGAAGGAGAACCACAGAAAACAGGTAAGACTTTTTTTTTTTTTTTTTTTCAGTTCTTGGGCCTCATGAGAAATGGCAGTGTAATTGTAACATGAGACATACAAGACAATTATGCAGGAGGAGATATTTCACAGTGTCCTGTGGATTCTGCATCGTGTTTCCAAAGATGGAGGTATGCGTCACATGAAAAGGGTACAAACCACTAGGATTTCTGAACAGAATGACATAATCTTCGTGTCATTTTGTGGAAATGGTTGTATGTGTGGAAATGGAAAATATTGGTATATACTACAGTGTTTTTCTGGGAAGGCAGAGCAATTCTTAGAAGTCTGATGGCTTTCATCTTTTGAAGTTAGAGCAGATGTCAGGGTAGGAAAGGATCATGACACATGACTGACTGCCAAGGATGTGTAATGGGAAGGTCAAGATGAGACCTGATGCAATTGTATGCTTGGTATTGTTTCCTTCTCTGTCACCCAGTGAAATTTTAAATGCAAGCTGAAAGTGTTTGAAAAGCAAAAGAAAAAGGTCTTTTTACAAAAAGAGAAAGTGGACATTCATAACCAGGTGAAAAATATTTTCTTTATAATGTCAAATTAATACTTGTCCTTTTGCAACACAAATTTTTTCCCTCTGTATTTTTCCAGTCTCCAGACTCAGAATTGCAACTTGCAAATAACATAATGCTGAGCGTGAAATTTCGCAATACTTTTTTTCCCTTAAGAGTCTGTCCACCTCACCAAAGCCCTGGATAAGAGCCTATCACTTTTCATCAAAGATAGTTACAAAATACCCATCAGGAAAAAATGCTCTGTCATTAATAGAGGATCTTTTCCCTTTGTCTGTGTCCAGTGCAACAAAATGCTGAAAAAGCTAAAAATAAACCTATGCAGAGCGCAGAGAGATGTTATAATATGACTGATCTGCCTGATCACTGCCTGATTACTAGAAGTGGTATGCCTTTAGCATTTACCCTGTAGCATAGCTTTCTCTTTTACCACACAGACAGCCCTACACATGTTCCTTTAGGTCTAATAGCAAAGGAGCTGTTTGCTGGCTGAACTCCAAAACAAATAATTGTATTCTGCCTACTTAAAAGTTTCCATCACTTTTACATGTATATGATATCTAATAATTTCCTATTTCTATATAAAGACAATTTTTTACTCACTTTTAGAGGTTTCATTACTTCTATATATGTTCATATGTGAAGACATTTTATATTTTAGGGGACATGCATGTGAAGCAACCCCCATTTACCCTTTACCTACTTCCCAAATGACTTAGGTCTCTGACAAGTGTCTGTAAAATATTGTCCTATGTTTATTATACATTTTTCAGTCATTACAATACAAGATGCAAACTGTTTTAGTGATACCTGTTAATTTTTCTTCTATCTTTTTCAGAGTTTTGGGCACTCCAGTTACTTTCTGCATACTGGAGAAACGGAAGAACACTGGATGTATTTTGATTTACTTTCCCACTACAAATTCTGAGTGGTCTATAAGGATTTGGTAAACCGATAGCAAGAAAGTTAAAGTGCTCATTTTGGAGCAATTTCTAAATCAACACAAACTGACTCCTGTGACAAGGATTCTCTTCTGAGAAGGGACAAAAGAAGTTCATTGATCTGAACTGTAAAGTGTTAATAATGTATTTAAATAGTTTTCTACTTCATCAAGAATCTTTTACGGAATTGTGAAGTGCCCAATCTTGGAAGAACTAGAATACTTTTGACCAGTTATTGCTGCCTCAAGAAGAGCAACAGAGAGTTGCCAAGAATAGAGGAGTACTCAGAGGTCATTATAAAGAGCTCTGTACGTACCATGATTTGACATCTCTGAAGACTTTAGCTTGAAATAGATCAGAAAAATCTGATTTTATTGAACTCTAAAGCCCTTGACCTATGATAGAATGATGAACAAATTTTCTTAGCTTTCCTTTAGTTAAAGTCAATGATTTTTAAGTACACATGTTTTTAAGTGAAGCCTCTAAATGTCTTAAGTATATTTAAATAAAACACCTAAATATCTAAACAAAAGACAGTATTTTCACAGGGATTTTAGTTCCTTTGAACTTTATTGGAAATTAGGTTCATTTAGTCCAGCTTCCAAAACACGTGGGAGTGCAGCACCAAGACAGAGAGCATGGATCTGGTTGTGGCTATGGCTAGAAAGCATGCCTTCCAGCAGGGACCCTGGCATGGTTGGCCCATGGCAGCATCATCACTTCTCTTTCAGATTAGCCCAGAGGACATAGTATCAGAGAACAGGAGACGACCATAGTGCTGTGCTTTAAATACATATATTCGCATCCTGCCTCCTTGAACGTACAACACAGAAGCCATATGTTGAGATCTAAATAAGCTGTGATGATTCAAAGACCAGCTTTGGACCATGTAATTGTCACCGCAAATTTCTATTTTGTATCAGTACATAGCAGCCTTAATATAACAGAAGATCCTTACTTCAGAACAGGGACAGACTGATACACTGTTGAGCAGTCCAGTCATGATATGACATGACATGGCATGACATGACATGACATGACAATGTCATATACAGTCCAGAAAAGGGCAACAAATCTGGTGAAGGTACTAGAGCATAAGTCCTAAGAGGAGTGGCTGATGGAATTGGGGATGTTTAGACTGGAGAAAAGGAGGCTCAGGGGGACTTATAACTCTCTACAACTACCTGAAAGGAAGCTGTAGCCACAGAGGGGTTGTTCTCCTATCCCAGATAACAAATAACAGGACAAGACGAAAAAGCCTCAAGTTGTGCCAGGGGAGATTTAGATTAGATATTAGGAAAAAGTACTTCTCTGAAACAGTGGTCAGACATTGGAACAAGTTACTCAAGGAAATGGGAGAATCACTATGCCTGGGGGTATTTAAAAGATGTGTAGATGTAGTACTTGGGGATATGCTTTAGTGGTGAACGCAGTGGTGGTAGTTTAATATTTGGACTCAATTATCTTGGAGATCTTTTTCAACCTAAATCATTCTGATTCTATGGTTATTGCTGCCACAGTGCAAAAAGACTCTGTAATCCAAATATATTGGTGGGTGTCTGATAGATATTGCAAAATTACTATGGTTATATAGACTAACTCTTCATTACTGCTCTGTAACTATACAGCTCCTTTGAAAGATGTGCCCTGTTCCTTTCTTGTTACTTTAACATGTGACTTTCTTTTGATAGAGTGGGATCTAGGCTACTGAAGAAAAGGATTTATTTATGACTAGATTCTCAGATCTGTCATATTTAATACTAAGAGCACTAAATATGCTACTAAGTAATACTAGCTGTATCTTTAGAGATAGTAATAGCAGTACTAGGAGCTGTAGTGCTAGTATAACATTATATAGAGGAAAAAAAACATATGAATTGTGTTATCACAGCGTATAAAATTACATCTCGGTCCACCTATACTCTAGGACAGAAGATAAGGAGGTAGTAAAATTAATAACCTAAGCCACTAGCCTAGCCTTGAGTCCAGTGCTGTGATCTAGAGTTGCATACAGAAAGTAATTTGATACCCATTTGCTAGGAGTCATGAAGCTGAACTTGTCGAAGTTGTTGCCCCTGCAGTAAGGACAAACAACAGATGAGATGTTGCAGAGGAATACCAGTCTCAGAGAGGGAACTACAAGAGTCAAAAAAGAGCAGTTCCTTAGAAGCAGTCAGAAAAGAAACTCTGTTGATGAGACTGAATCTTAAATCCCACTTCCCTCCAGGACCTAGTCCCCCTGACTATGAGACTTAGCTTCATTATCTGTTTCACCTCCCTGGCCCAGGACTGCTGAGAGTAATTTAAAGGCTGCAGGTGGATGTGTCTATTTCTTTATTGAAGAGATTGGAGCCTACATCTACCTTGCAAGTGAGTAAGGAAACAAACAAACAAAAACAAACAACAAAGTTCATGCCACTCTGATGATTCTGTTTTTAAGTATTTTACAGCCAATTTTTGTAATGAAAGTCAGATTTCATGTTAGTTAGTGATGTCACCTGATGTTAACTTTTATTTTTCTGCTCTTCCATTTAACGCTGCTTTGAAATATTCTCCTTAATTAACATTGTAATCGTTTTTTTCTGAGATAATTTGTATCTTCTCAAAACATCAAAATGAATTCTTCTTAAGATGATAGTGTTCTACGTATATTTCCATTTGCATGATTTTTATGTCAAGTCTACTAGTTAATTGACATAACTTCTAAATCTGTCACCCTGAATTTTCCCTCTCCAAATACTTTCAGGAAAGCTGGAATGGCTCCACGTTACACCCCAGATCTTCTGCATCTCTCTTAAGTTTATAAGACGAAAAGAGCTGTCAAATTACATTACTCCCATATCCAATCTCTCACTTCACCTGCCTGGATGACTGTAATAACCACATCATAGAAGTAATCCTCACACTTCTGGACTCTGACAACTAGGGAATGCTTATTCACTTTCTGTTCAGGTGCAATCTTTGTCATGTGTAATAACAATTTAGAGATGAACTACAGCAGAATGAGAAAAATGCTGAGAACATCAAGTGAGACCCTTCTTCTTGTCCAGAAACTAGTATTTCTATGAAAACTTTGAAAAGATCAAGACATCTTTTAAGATAGAATCTTCGTTTATGGGACCAATATTAGTCTTTAACAGACAGAAAATTTCTTATTTTCTCTTTCTCTTAGGACAACCTAGTCTACAACTAAACAAATGCTATGGAAGGAAATGTGTGGAAGAAAAATGTATGGAAGAAATGTATGGAAGGAAATAAACATGAATCCAAGCCAGAAGCAGTTGTTATTCTCCAGAAACTGAGAAGTTTAGATTACACTCCATTAAAAAGTTATGGCTTATTTTTATTATTGATCTGGCATGAAACTCCAAATCCAATTAGTTTGGAATTTTGGCATGAGTAATAGGTAGTTATGTTTTTGAATGTGTCTTGGGAATACAGCAGTTGAATTTCTTATACCTTTATAATAACAGGTAGACAAAAGTAAGAAAAATAGTAAAGATTCTAACAATAGAAAATGACAAATGTTTCAGAATAACTCACTGTTATGGGAGAGACAGGATGCCAATATTATGGTTTTATGGAAGTCAGGATTCAGCAGTAGCATTATGAAATATTTTTCCTTTTTTCATATGCATTGTTCACCTCACAATGTCTGAATCATTCATAACATGAATTTTGAGATTAAAATTATCAAGCTGAATTCTTGTATCATTTTAGTATTTAAGTTCTCAGATTTTCATTTCAGTTTAATAAGGTCAAATGAATCTCAAAATTTCTGTAAAGAAAAGTTTGTGTAAGCTGGGCAACCAAATATGTATGAATGAAAAGGGTAATGTTTGCTAAAGACACAAAAATATAACCATGCATGCAACAACAGTTACAGATAATAAAAGATATTATCACTTTTTCCAAAACTCTTTATTGAAAAAAAGAAACAAAAAGTTAAAAAAATTGTATATATACGATATCAAAGAACAGGGGGACCTTTGTATTATGCTTGCAAATCTGTAGCATCAGGAAATATACTGAACAATGTACCTCTTGACAGAGCACCTTTCAGAGAGAGAAAAACTGTAGTCCAGGAAATTTGGACATAGTTTGATATTTTACAAGATTTACATTGGAACATCATGGCACAAATATAACGCAAGTTGGTTAATAAAGGTGTGGTAGTACAAGCTGTGTCTAGCCATTTCATTCAAGTCCATGAAACCATACAAGTTTTGCTATTAAGTACAGGATCTAATCCAGTAAAAAGTAAAATCAAAGGATTAAGCACCATTAACTAAAATAAGAAAGAATGTGCAAATTAGCAAAAGAAAGGGTATAGAAAGCCAGCAGTCTTCAGCTATAAGGAATACGATATTTTATGTGACTTCTTCTCCACTGAAGTAGCAGTAAATTGAAGGATTTATACGTTCATATTTATTCACATTATAAAAGTAAGATATCAATCCAATTCATTATTCTACGTTTTGAACATTATATTAAAAAAAAAAGTTCACAATATTTGAGCATTCAAAGTTTTTTGTTCAAATATTTTAAAACTTTTGTAAAAACTAAACCACTGATGGACTTTGTGATTTCTAGCCTATGATTTGTCAATGAGAGCGCAGTACACAAAGTATATACGTGCGCACACACAGTCGTAAATACCCACAGGTTGATTTTTTTTCCCCTTTTCAGAAAATGATAAAAATAAGCATTTTAATCCATCAAAATTCAACCATCCTCAATTGTAAGTGAACATCTGCTTTCATCTAAGAAACATTTTAAACTTCTTGACAGTTAAAAGAACTGTAATCCCTAGAGACAAACACTTTTCAGAGAAAAGTCATATCATAGATGGCTTTATGGTAGGAGACTGCAGTACACTGTATGTAGTTGTAAGTGAACACACAGCATAGTTATCTCCATAAGCTCACTGAAACTTCAGCATTTGATTCGGTAGAAAAAAATTGCTGAAAAATAATTAAAGATGTTACTTAAGTTCCTATACAATCTCTAGGCAGATTATTAGCAGTATTTCCAAAATCCTCAAAGGGTAAAGTCACCTCTTTTTTTTTTAGTGGATTTTTAATTATAGTCCTTGTTTAATAGTGTTCAAAGTCAGCTTTCCCACTTACTAAAGGGAAAATAAGATCAACTTGCAAGAATTATAAAATATTTTATCTAGCTTTTTAGCCATTCTAGAAACCGTGGGTTTAAATACCCATCTGTAGGTTGTATTCTTCTATCGCTTAGCATATCGCTTGAGTTACATTTTGTATTGTATTTTGAATTGAAACAAGCTCTAAGATGTGAGTGAGCTCACTTCTGTTCAGGGACCAGGACTAGGACCAGGAGCAGGACCAGGACCAGGACTACTGCTCTTCCCAAGAACTGACGAAGTGTTCAGCACAATTCCAGGAGTCAGGAGCTCCCTCTGCCTCTGCCAACATGTCCTAACTCATCTTTAATATTGTCTTCTTTTTCTTTGTCCTACAACGTATGAGTTTAAATTGCAGTGAAAGTCAGTTGCAACATTAAAAACTGAAAATACTTTAATAATCATTCACATGCTTTGAGGCAGAATCTAAACACAGCAGCACTGAGTTAAAAGAATAGCATTTCTTCATTGGCCTAAATGATTGCCAAACTATAACATAACCGGTTTTATTTTTATAAGTTCCCATGAGACAAGATCCTTAGCCATTGAGCTGACACTCTTCTTTTTAAAGATGTTCAGCTCCTCCACTTCTTATTGAATTTAATGACAAGACAGCTTGTTCAAATTCCACCAATGTCTCATGTATCTCGTGAATAGTGCCAGTATAAATAAGAATTACTGTATGCAACTGAGTTAATTTCTTTAAAATATTAAGTAAATCAGGGTGGTTATCTCTAGCAGGCAAAGAAATAAAAACTTCTCAGGTACAAGTAAACTTTCAAAAGTTTTATGTGTTAAACTTTTCCATGCCTGTTTAAGTGGATCTTATTATCCTCACTAGTAATTATCATACTTGATAACGACTATCCTTGAAGTAGATCTCTCTGTGTATAAGCATATTGGTGTGACCAAACCCAAATGAAGTATGACAGTCATATAAGGTATCTATCATCTGAGCTGCTGTGATTCAGCTGACATAAAGATCCTAATAAACAATATTAGGACTTTGACATCTAAACTCTTACCAAACAGCTCGGGCAGTTTAGGATGCTCCTTCCTCCAGCTTATCCATCATGTCTCCTCCAGGAATTACTCCATGTCAGAGCTGCCAAAATGGAATCTCAGCACTTCAGGGTAACGTCTATCAGGTTAGTCCTGACAGTCAAAAGAATATTTAGTTAAACTCACTCACTGGACTTTTCCCTGAAGCACTTGAGAATTGCCCACATCATTTGTTTTACTAAATTATTCCAGTTGTTGAGTACAACATGTTAGTTAGCTATTGATTCCTTCCCATATCCAAGTTCTAAGCTAATGAGCTTCATCTCACAGCTGGAATGGATAAGAAAGTATACGTAGAGAGTTATGCAGCTGAGTTAAGCTTAAAAGCTGTCTTCTGAATTGTTTGGTTATGTAAGATCATCTTCTCGCAGCTCAACAGTCACAATTTCTTATTTTAACTGAAATCCACAATCATATTTTGCAAGCTAGCAGCTTAATTAGTCATTCTGCATAAGCAGTATGATGAATTTTACAGGTATGTCAGAACTCTTTAACTTTCTTCCTTCCTTCTTAGGTATTAACCATTATGTCAGTTCAAAGAATCCCCTTGGTGACGCAGAGAATTTTTCTAGTGGGTTTTCTGTTCTTCTACTACCATAGGTTCAAAACAAATTGTTTTACACGGGCAATTGAATCTTACAAAAAAGACTGTACAAGAACAGTTTTAAAGCAGACAGTTACCTGAAAGTTCTTACCCTTCTTTGAACTCCTGGTTTTTTTGCTTGTTTCATGTGAATGAAAAATTCAGAAATTATTCTTCAAACCCCTGTTTTTGATTTGAGTTTGTCATTATAACTTTACATTCTATCATTTGTTTTTAAGACTAAATTTCAGTTAATCTCTGCAATTTTCCCCTTCAAGTATATACACAGATAACTCTTATTAAGGGAAAAACACAAATACCAGTATAATAGAAATGTCTTTCTCCTCATATGTTTTCTCTGACTTGAAATGCAGGAAATACAGTTTACTGTGTTTTGCAGAACTCAGGGCTGTGTACTGGGCATAGCTATTAATGAAAGACAGCTACAGTGCAGACTGAATGACTGAGACCAAGATAAGCATAAGCATAGATAACAGACAAATGCAAGAAGATAGTATTTGCAACATGTTGGTCTTGTCTATCAAGAGTTAGTTCTGTAAATAAAATTAGCCTGCTTCACTCTCTACATCTTTGCAAAAATGTGTGAGATCTCCCGTTTCATGAGTCTAAGCATGGCAGTACACTTGGTCTCTGTCTGAACTACAAATTCCTTCTTTACTATGTTGCTGACTCTCTCCACAGGTCAAGCAACATCAGCAGGCTGGAAGTTAGGAACGATGTGCCTGCTGAGCTCCACAGGAATTCGTGCCTGCTTTCTCAGCAGGAGGAAAGGAGGAAAAATTGCACCAAATAAAAAATATTTTTAGAAAAAAGACACCAAAATTATCCAGAACTAGCCAAATGAGGAGCATATTCCCCATAGCTGTAGTATAATCTTGTACATTTATTTATTCTAATGAAGACTGTTCATCTTCCACACACAATTTGCAAGCTGTGTTCACCATAGCCATGTTTCTGCCAAGTACTCCTCTTTAATGGAGCAGTAAATTCATTACTGCCTGTAGTTTCAGTGTTTTATCTAAATAGTCCATCATAGGAGTGACGTTTTTGAAAATAATATCTACCATGTTATAATGTCTTTATTTTACTTCTTTTTTTAAAGACGGAAGCTGTGGTTTTCCTGCCCACCAAAAAACATTTGAAATCTCTGGACATTATCACCTGTTCGTGGTTCTTTCAATCTAGCCACTGCCATGAAAGATGAGAAAAAGTGTTTTTATAAATACAAATGGCGAGACAAGGAAAATCTCCATCCCTTATTGGACACAGTAGATAACATTGTCACCAAGGATGAGGAGAAGGCTGAGGTACTTAATGTCTTCTTTGCCTCAGTCTTCAACAGTAAGACCTGTGATTCTCAGGACAACTGGCCTCCTGAGCTGTTAGACAGGGACAGGGAGAATAAGGGACCCCCTGCAATCCAGAAGGAAGTAGTTAGTGACCTGCTGAGCCATTAGACACTCACAAGTCTATGGGACCAGATGGGATTCATTCATCTGAGGATGAATCTGGATCTGAGGGAACTGGTGGAAGAGCTCAGCAAGCCACTCTCTATCATTTATCGTCAGTCTTGGCTAACTGGGGAGGTTCCAGATGACTAGAGCTTGGCCAGTGTAATGCCCACCCCAAGAAGGGGCAGAAGGAAGATCTGGGGAACTACAGACCTGTCAACCTGACCTTGGTGGCCAAGAAGGTTATGGAGCAGGTCAGCTTGAGACTGATCATACAACACATACAGAACAATCAATCAACCAAACGCAGACAGCACAGGTTTAGGAAGGGCAGGTCCTGCCTGGCCAACCTGATCTATTTTTGTGACCAGTTGATCCACTTAGTGGATGAGGGGAAGGCTGTGGATGTTGTCTACAGTAAAGCCTTTGACACCATCTACCATGGCATACTCCTGGAAGAGCTGGCAGCCCCCAAGCTTGGACAGTTGCACTCTTCACTTGGTAAAAAAATGGCTGAGTAGCTGGGCCCAGAGACTGCTGATGCAGTTGGCAGCCAGTCACTAGTGGGTTTCCCAAGGCTCAGTGTAGGGAACAATATATTTATTAATGATCTGAACGAGTGGATGAGGGGATCAAGTACACCCTCAGTAAGTTTGTGGACAACACTGTGTTTGGTGGGAGTGTTGATTTGCTGGAAGGTAATAAGGCTGTGCAGAAGTATATGGACAGGCTGAATGGATGGTCTGAGCCCAACAGGATGACATTCTACAAGGCCAACTGCCAAGTCACAAACGTTGCATCACAACAGCCCCATGCAGTGCCTTATAGGCTGGGAAGAGTGGCTGGAAAGAGGCCCAGTGGAAAAGGATCTGGGGATGCTGGTTGTCAGCAGTTGAACAGGAACCAGTGGTGTGCCCAGGTAGGCAGGAAAGTCAATGGCATAATGTCTTATATCAGCAATAGTGTGGCCAGCAGGACCAGTGATATGATTGCCCTCTGTGCATGGTAGTGATGAGGTTGCACCTTGAGCCTTGTGTTCACTTTTGAGCCCCTCACTACAAGAAAGACATTGAGGTGCTGGAGCCAGTCCAGAGAAGGGTGAAAGTTCTAGAGAATAAGTCCTATGAGGAGAGGCTGAGGGAGCTGGGGTTTAGCCTGGAGAAAAGTAGAGTCAGAGGAGACCTTATCACTCTCTACAATTACCTGACAGGAGGTTGTAGTGATGTGGGGTTCAGCTTCTTCTCCCAGGCAATCAGTGACAGGACAAGAGGAAATGACTTCAAGCTGCGCCAGAGGAGGTTCAGGTTGAGCATCAGGAAGAAATTCTTCACTGCAAGGGTTGTCAAGCATTGGAACAGGCTGTCCAGGGAGGTAGAAGAGATATCATCCCTGGAGATGTTCAAGAAATGACTGCAGTGGCACTTAGTGCCATGATCTAGTTGATAAGGTGGTGATCAGCCAAAGACTGGACTCCAAAGACTGGATCTTGTAGGCTTTTTCCAACCTAAATGATTCTGTGATCCTGAGATTCTGTGGTTCTTCTCACAGCCTTAGATTACATCATAATGTAACAGCTGCTATAGCATAAAAGAGCCTGTCTTGCTCAATTAACAAGTTTAATTTAAGATTAACCATTTTTTTCAGTTAATTAAGATCATTTGTGTATGTGATATGTACTGATATTTTTGAAGCTGGCTGGTACTGAGTTGTATTTGATTCTCTCACTAGAACTGAAATGGCATGTTTGATAAACCAGACATGATTTATGGATTAAAATCTGGATTTAGCATCTTCAGCCCACTTATTGATTAGATTAAGAAAAAACAAACACAGGGACACATTTAGCACTATAGTTCTCTATTTCATTCCATAAATTGTAATCTGACACTGTACCAAAACAGACCACACCACACTCTACGACATCACACCACACTATAATACACTACACTACACAATACATCACTAACCATGCCATGCTATGCTACACAGTACTATGCTTTGCTACATGAACACCATGCTGGACTACACCAGGCTATACTATGCAATACCATACTATTCTATAAAACCCTTAACTTTCCCTCCTTTCTTTCTCCAGAACTATGTGCTCCAGTGACTCTACAAAAGGGAGTGATAACAATGCCTGCGTTTGCATGGCATGTATGAATACTTCATCACACGCTGATTTTCCAGCCACAGGGGTACCTCAGTGCAGGCAGACTCAAGCTGCTCCCACAGCCAAATTGCAGCACACACTGTGGTCTGACTGGTAGCCTTACAACCTCCAGGTGCAAAGTAGCATACTCACATATAGTGAGTCACACAGTCCTTACAGTTAGATGAGCCATAGTCGTTCTTGTTTAGTTTTACATGTATATTTTAATCTAGTATTGCCTTTACACTAGGAAAAGCCATGAGATGCAAAGGTCTCATAGCACTGCTTATTGCTTACCTACCCTAATGTTACCTATACAGCATCTCAGACTCAAGTTAACAGGAACCAGCTGTGTCAGAGCACAGTGATAACTTGGCCCTCAGTAGTTCCCTGTGGAGCACAGAGCCATTGATGTACTCCCAATCAATTCCTACACAGTTACAGTTCAGTGAGCTATTTAAAGAAAAAAGATGACTGTGTAAAGCAAGAGGGTTATTCAAAGAGAAGAACATATTGAGAAATAAAGAACTAAAAGCAAGGCAAAACCTTAAGTACTGGAGGCAGACCTGGCACAGAGAAGGTGGGGGGAAAAGAGGGAAGGAAGAAAAAAGTACAAAAGACACAAATCTATGTGGTGGAAATCCTCAGATACATGAGTGAGAGATTCACATCAGCAGCATTATTTGATGTTTGTAATGCTTTAATGTGGAAAGGTACTTAAACTCCAGTAAAAATTCTAACTTCTCTGCCTATCCACATGTGCAAAACTTAACTCACCAGAATAGGCCAAGTGCTCTGGAAAATCATTGAAAGAAATGTACTCTAAGTTTCAGTGATTAACATAATATAGCTCATCTTTCCAGTGAGAATTCCTGCTTTTAACTTAATGATTATATTATAAATATATTGTGGTGATGATTGAGCTTAAATATCTCAGTCAGTCAAAAGAAATACAACATACCAGGAATATTCAGATAGAATGTTAATAAAATCTCTTTTGAGTGCTTCTATTTCAATATAACTATAACATTCAGTTAAATTCTTGTCCTTTGACTTTTTTTATAATATTTCTTAAGCATTTATTTTTAAAGGATTCATGGGAGCAAAATATCCTTTCAAAATATACTACTGGAATTATTTACATTCTTAATACCATTTTGTTTCTTATAACCATTTCCATGGTTAATTAAAAAATCAAACCAAAATCAGTCTTTTTATGGTCAAAATTCAATGCCTGAAAATAAAAATACATGCTTTTCAAATAAAATTGGAAATAATTTTATTTTTTCCTTATATAAACTGAAATTTGTTTTCATTTTTTAAGATTATTCATTGGATAAACTTGTGATCATCTTTCCTTCCCTCCTGATATTAACACTTAAAAATGTTAACTTAAGTAGCTGCATCATTATAAATCCAAGCAGTTTAGCAACTTCTTCTAACTAAACCAGTGAACAGGCCCTTTCAGGAACTGCTCTTACACATTACATTAAAATTCTAACTCCTCAGTTCCAAAGTGAAATGACACAAAACATGTCTTTTTATTGCCACAAAGAGAAAAAGCTCAAAGAGCTGAAGATGGAAAGAAAAAAACTACTCAGCATTGTAGTTGAATTGAACATGTCTTAGATATCCATGGGTTTTTAAACTGTTCCTTAAAATGTCCAGATGGTAACATTTGTAAGTCACAGCCTTTTCAAAACATTTGGGTTTCAGCTTGAAGAGGTTCTGACAGCAGTGCTAAAAAAAAAAAGGATGTGAGATAAAGGCTCTTAATACTGCTGCTTATGGGAAAAAAAGCATTCTCTTCCAGAAAACTGTAGTTTAACAGAACCCATTCTATATACGTTAAAATAGAGCCAAAGTTCAATTTAAAGTGCTGTTGCACACTTTACCAAAGCTCTTGACTTCGGAAATTTTTTCTCAACTGGGCTTACAAATCCTGTATCCGTTGACCTTCAGAACACGGTACAAGATCATTTATTCTCTCAGCTTTTTGCCTTTGTGTGTGTCTGAACGAGGTGAGGAAAGAGGAAGGAAGAATCATCTGGGGAAGTCACTGGAGTTTAAACCAGACGAAGGGGGCAAAATTATTCAGCTGAAACT
Source organism: Pseudopipra pipra (assembly GCF_036250125.1). Taxonomy (NCBI): domain Eukaryota; kingdom Metazoa; phylum Chordata; class Aves; order Passeriformes; family Pipridae; genus Pseudopipra; species Pseudopipra pipra. The sequence goes on along the minus strand of NC_087581.1, from coordinate 13,614,537 downwards.
GCTGGAGAAAGACAGATAGGCAGAGTGCAGTTAGGCAAATGATATTACTTAGACTATCTTAAATGAGCTAATATTTTTCTGCTTTACACTGGTTTACAGCAAACACACAATAACAATAATGCCTTTATTTGGATGGAAGAAACAAATTTCCATTTCTGATTGCAGTTGGGATTTAAAGTCTTCAGTTTCTGTAACTGATTTGAGTTGCTGCTCATGGAGTGAAATGATTGTAATACATTTGGAAAAATATTAACCATTACAAATTGATTGACCCCGTATCATGCTAATGCAGACAAAGAAGCACGACTGGGGCATTCAGTAGGAGTATCAATTAGGATTTCCTTGCTTAAGTCAGCTCCTCCAAAACCTCATGAGAATATTGTTTATCTAATATTGTAAGGCTACCTCATGATCCTGAATTATAATTATCTTTAAAATAAGAAATTAATAGCACATTATTACCTCAAGAATATTGGAGACATACAGTACAAAATCAAGCACAAAGTTTCTGACAGGCTTTGGCCTTAAATGTGGCTACTGGTTGAAAGGGTCACAGACTTTTATATTGTGTTCGATTGTGTCAAGTTATGATTAAAAATTCACTGCTTTTATATCTATGAAAATAGAATTTAAAATAAATATTAGGCATCAGAATATTCAATCTGATACAAAGACTGAAGGAGGAATATTTTGTTGTCTTAAATTACAATAGCATTTTCACATCTGTCATTTGACTGGCTGTTTCTTGAGGTTCCTCCTAAAGGCTGTGAATCATGATTCGAAATAAAATCATGTTCCTTATACAGCATTGTTCCTTATACAAAGTTGTCATACCTAGAATTTCACAGGATTAAACTCCATTTTAAAAATATGCAGATGTGTATGACACATACTTGACCTGACTTATAAGAGGGCAGCAATAGAAATTGTTCCAAGGTGGTACCATCTATTGAGAAAGCTGCATTCCTGTAAAGCACATAAATAATTAAATAAGGAAAAGAGAAGTAATGTGAATTAGTAGAATGGTAGTTCTTTCATTGACATCATAAATGGTTTCTTTGAATGTTCTGATGTTGTTTTGACATAGAAATCTTACCACACATTGTCACATTTTTCTGTTTGCAGTTGTTTTGTGTAGTATCCTTTGTGTGCCAAATCATGGTAAAGGGTTGGCTGACGTTATAAAAGCTGAAATTTTGTATCATCTCTTGTTCCTATGACCCTATCATATCCATTAGGGTCTGATCATACAAATGCTAACAAGTATGCATGATTCTATCTTATTTTTTGAGAATGTCCCACATATGTAAATTCAAGTGAATGGGGACTGAAACTTGAGCTTGTATTAATGAAAAAAAACCACTCCGTTTCAAATTTTTTGAATCATCTGCATGATCTAGATAAATTATGGCTGATTTGTTGTGTAAACTACTTTTTTATCTGAAAACATTTCTACATGAGAAATTCATTCTCTTGCGTACATACTGTATGTAACAATATCATCTTTCTGAATTGCTGAAGAAGCAATGGTAATTTGACGAAGTCTTGGTATTCAGTTTCCTTAAAATATTAAAACTTTGGAGGTAGATTTACCAGGGAGTTTACTGTACATTTGTACATATTCCCACAAAACCTGATACATTCATGGTTGCATGTCCCCTGTTTACAGCAGTACTGTATTAATGCCTGATACTTCACTCTAGTGTTTATGGTGAAGTAGAGTAGTTTCTGTAGCCTCATGGATTTCCAAATATTTGCAAAAAAAAAGTGCCATATAGTCACATAAACTTTACCTGAAAAGAACCTCTGGAGATCCAGCCTCCTGTGTGCAGCAGGACATCAGTGGTAATTCAGGTTACTCTAGATTTTCTTTATCTGAATCTCATAAAAACTTCCAGATGGAGATTTTACTATCTTCCTGGATAAACATCTTAGTGAAAAAGCCACAACTGCCCATTCTGCTTGCTATTTTCCTCTAGAAGAAGAGCTTGGTTCTGTCACTGGGAACCTTTCAGGTAACAGTAAAAAGATATTAGCTTTCTCCTCAGTCTTCTCCTCACCAGACTAGTAAGCCCAACTGCATGAAACCCTCACTCTAGGGGCCCTTAGTCACACTGGAAACTCTCTGATGGATTCTTCCCATTTTCCAGAACACGCCTTCAACCAGAAGTCCCAAAAGTGGACTTTCCAGGAGTGGCATCACCAATGCTGAACACAGAACAAACCCACCCTATTCTGCTAGCTACACTCCTCCTAATACAGTCCAATGTACAGTTTTCCTTACTGATGTAATTTGCCAGTGAATACCATACAAATCCTGCATGTTCTGCAGTAGGTGGGAGTCCAAATAACTAATAGTTTTTCTTTAGTCCATATCGTAGGCCTACTCCAAATGAATCAACTGAATAATCCATCTTCTACCACCATCCGTCACCAGGAAAACTATGAAAGATAGTGATTAAGTTTTATTTATAATTTGTGTTAAAATAATAGACCTATAAAGTCCTGTAAAATTTAAGTCCAAGGGGACCAATAGATCATTTGGACTGACCTCCAGTATGTCAGAGGCTAATAATTTTCACTCAGTCATATATTCTTCCCACTACCACAAAAGTCTCCTTTTTAACAGGTTGCTCCCTTGCAACTGGTTAATGTAGATAGGTAGACACACTTGCACCCAGAAGGAGAAGAGAGAAAGAAAGAAAATAAAAAGAAGAAAGGTGCACCACTTGGGAAATGAGGCCTTGCAATAGTAAAAACTCTCACTGAGAGGAATTCATAGACTTTTTCCTTTTCTGGCTCCTCCTCTGAGGAAAGAGGATCCAGTCTACCTCAGAGAGACAATAAAAGAGAGACCCACAGTGCCAGAAAGCTGAAAAACAGCAACTGTGAGAAGCAAGTTCAGCTGACTGCTGGAGAATAAAAAAGAAGTAATTATCCCTGTTTGTCATGATACTAGGTATGAGCCAAAAAAATTTTATTCAGCTGAAGCATAATTTCTAATTATACTTAACAACTTTTTATACCATCGCAAAAGAAATGAAGAAATAATGTGTTATTCTGTTAAAAATGAAGCAAGAAAAAAAGATCAAATATCAAGGTGAAATTCTGTAGAGAAGCAAAATGATATATGGTGTATATCTAGAAACAACACCACTTTTTTTGTTCTTACAAGACTAGTGTTATTTTGTTTCCAGAAATAGAAATGTTTTGTCACCATGTGGGAGAACGCCCTTGGGAAAAGGCTAATTGTAGAACTATAAAATGTCAGGACCTGGTAGGGAAGACTTAAACTGGACTAAAATGTCTAATAAAAGCCCGTACTTATTTTTAAAATATGACTTTACATCCCTCTAAACTGAAACACCACTTAACTGAAAAGACAGAAAGCCACATAGGATGGACAATCAGAGAGGACAAAGCAAATGTCAGACGTTTCTTTTTCTAATGTTATTTTATGAAATAAATTTTCATAATTGTCTTACATAACTGAATTAATATAAGTACTCTTTCTCCATATTTCAATAGCATCTTACCTAACAACCTATAGGTGCTTTATGACATTATTAGTTGATTTAGACCACATATCATAATAGCTAGGACTTGCACTGAGCATGCAAGATGTTCTTATAGACAACACGTTTTACAAGCAATAAACTACACTAAAAGGTCCAATTCATGATCTCTTTATAGATTTCAGTTTTGTTAGAGCAATTGTGTTTTGTTCTTAGAATATTCCCTCTTTCCAAAGTCTAAGCATATTTGCTAAAGCATGTGTTTATCTTTGTTTACTTACAAATACATAGAGGTTTAGCTGTGAAATCATAAAATAACTAGATGAACTTATTGATTTATCTTTTTCATTCAAAGACTGATCAGTCTGGCTATTCTGAGAAACTGGCAGTCCTCACAACCAGTTTTGGTACTGCTTTGATTTTCAGTAGTGCAGAGATGCCTTTAAAAAGTGATCTTGATGGAATAAGACAGGTATGAAAGCATGAAGGAAAAGGTTTCAACAGTGATTTTCTGAAATTTTAAGGTTTAGAAGAGACAACGAGAAAGAGAGCCCTCTGATTCAGTCCTGACAGAGGCTGGATGTTGTACTTGTGACTGTATAGATTCATGTGAAAGTGGCTAATGACCAGTGTTGGATTCCTGGTTGAGTGTTGACCCCTGTAAATGAAATTACATACTAAAACCAAATAAAACCACTTTGACTTAGAAAAAAATAGTTACAGACATGAAAGATGTGACCAACTTTCCCGTGTGTTTTGAACTTAGAAAAAACTACTTAGTGGTCAAAAGAATGAGTATGTGTCATAGGATCTCTTAAAGACTGAACTGGAGGATTCTGTATCCCAAAAAATGAGGTCATAAATATTTGCATACTGTTATCACTCAAAGAAGAATCAGTAAAAATGTGCAGTTATACATTGTGCATAAAATGATTGACAATCTGCATATCTATACAAACTACAAGGTTCAGAGTCTAAGGTTTTCATTTTGTATATATGATTTTATGTCTAAAACCAATTTTTTTTTGTATAGGTAAGTGGAGAGAAGAGTAGGGAGGCAGATGAACCCTCTAGGTTTTGCATAAGAAAATGAAATGTGTTTTTCTTCTGCCACCTGTGTTTCTCTCAGGATGATAAGCAGGTCATCTGATTTGTATTGTATGTTCAGCACCCTTTTAATTAATATTAAGAGTAAATTTAATGGAATAGACTGAAATATATTTCTTTGTTACAATAATTGGTAAAAGATGGAATTTCCAAATTTTTCTGGACTGTGGAATTAGATGGTGGGCTGTGTCTCTGTTTAAATATACATAATGACTTGAAAGCTGATAATGACTGATAGCTGATAATAGCATCAAAAAGTGTGTTCTGGTGGCCACAATCAGCCAGTAAATCTTTCTTGCATATACCACATTAACAAGGATGAACTCGAGTACTTATGGTTTCCCTGTTTAGTCCCATGAGATTAAACAACCAAACAATGCTCCAGCCCCACACACAAGCATTTTTTCCTTGTGTGTAAACATGTCACAGGTTTGTTTCAGAGCTTTGCTCCTGAAGCAGTGATTTGTGTGTTTTCAAAACTTTGAAAAATTCTTCAAGATAAATGCTAAAATATATCAAGCTAAATGTTTAAAAAATACACTAGCATATACAATAAATGCTGTTTTAGTCCTGTTTCAGGCAGTAATGCATCAACCATATTATGTAAGTCTTGAAGTAATGAAAAATACTTTTTTCCACCTCATCATCTCTATATATGTTGCTTCAAGGACTATCTCTGAAAATCTGTATGTCCTGAGCAGCTTCAGAAGATTTCTTATTTCTTTGAACACACATAAAAAATTAAGAAATTAACATCTTTCTATGGCCCTTTGTCTATCCATGAAATCTTGTCTTCCATTGTCTAATTAATGAGAAAATTATTAAAAAAAACCCTGATCTGTCTCTTCATTAATTCACTTGATAAACAAGCATTTCAGAGACAAAAAAAGATCAGTAATTAGGCAATTTTTCAGGGCTTGTGTGTTATGATACAAAATAAAATAATGAAAATTAAACAAAATTTGAAATTTGGAAGCATGGACAAATAGCAATTATGATTCAAAAAGTTTTCTTAGCCCTGAAATGAATTGTCCCCCAGCTTTGACTTAGTGTCAGTGGTAGCAAAGCTTTAACATCCCAGATCCAAGAAATCTTTGATTCTTCATCTGATCTGGACTACCAGTAGCAGTGCTTGCAAACCATGCTTAAGATCTGGGAAAAAAAACAGTGAACCCACAATGAGGGCAGAGTGTTAGTGAACCTCCTTTATTTAATTAATCATTGCACAGGAAGATTTCTAATAAACCTTACATTTATATCATTACAATGAAAAATAATCTTAGAGTATACAAACCCATAGATCTGCAAAGTCAAATCATAACACAGCATTATGATTTTTGTATAGCAAAGCTGTTTTTGGCCAAGCATCTATTTTTGCACCTTTTTCCATTTTTTATTTTTTCCTTCCCTATCTCTGCACAGTTGTATTCATGACAACGAATTCACTTGACATTACAGAGGCAGACAAACAAAAATAGTCATTTTAACATTCTAGTATTTCCCCAAAATATTTCTGAGAGAATCACAATAATGTATGATGTTACATATACAAAATACATGATTGTATGGGGTGCTAGAATGGTTTTCCTGGCATGTGTATGTACTGACCTACATAATTCATGAATGGTGAAGAATAGGACCATTATATGCAGCAAAATGAAGACAGCATTGAATAATACTAAACTTCATAAGATGGCTGCAGCAAGCTTAGCTTTTCAGAGAATTGAATAGATTTTATTCAAAGCTTAGAAAGTACAAGGTCAAGCAGATTATTAAAATGAATATATAATAAATAGATAAATTCATGCCCCATACTGAAATTCATGCAGAACTTCATTGGGTTAAGTAGTAGGTCCAGCTGTGTAAAAAATGTCAGCATTTGGCCCCTTGCCACAAGTCATTTTAGTAACATCTCTATTATTTTTCCAAAGGCTGCCAGGGCAGTTCACAATGCAGTGCCAAATGATCCCCCTTTTCCACTTCATGTTGTGCTGCAGATGTTGATACTTTTGGAGACATTAAGTGCCCTTTATTCCATAAGGATATGGTTTCACAGTACTGTGGCCCTTAGTGATCTTTCTTGTTGAGCATCTATTTACTCCAGATAATGTCCAAAGAATCGAACTTTCTAATTTACTTCTCAGATAACAAATTGCTGTACTTTGGTGGCTGCAACTGAAGACTCTGGCTGTATTAAGGCATTAGTAACATAATATATTAGTAAAAACCTAAGTGTATTACTGTGTTTAAAATAACATGGTCCAGCTATATTTCTTCTTAATGTATCTTTACATTGTAGCAGAATAAAGGTGGTTATTTAAAAATGGTTTTGTTATTAATCATGCCATTTCGGTTGTCATCCCAAGATATTTGTCTGCCAACAGGTAGGGTCTCAGTCAGCAGCAAATCATAAACTATGTTAAATTAGCCTGCTTAGCAGTTTGAATTATGCATAATTTCAATCTACAGATTTTTATAACAGTTATATATATATATATAACTACAACCATGTGCTAGACTGAAGAATGTCAAATTGACACTACAGATAGGAGGAACTCTTACACTCTGTATAAACACAGAGTTGTTTACTAACTGCCAGAGAGGAGTGTGCTGGGAAAAGAGACATCCACATAAATACAGAAAGGAAAAAGCCCTCTGCTAGTTAAAAGACATTCCCCTAACAAAAGAGTGAATTTAAAGGGAGATTCAGAAAGAAATATTAAATGGGTCTTAGATCTCCTAAAGAACAAGCAAAAAGAGTTTGGTTGTAAGAGCATCTTTGTCAAGGATGCTCTTCTAAGACCCTTTGTTAAGACAGGAGCACCATGAAAAGGTTATTGCCAGGCTGATGGAAAAAGAGACCTTCTAATGTAATCTTTGTGTAAGTTACAAACATTTTCCCTTTACCTCTACTTAACACTTTTTCTAAAAAAATTATATTCTGAATATGACAGTAGTTTTATGTACTCTGCTTTTGCTTTGTTAACTTGAATTCAAGGTGACAGAGTAACAGTTACCAGCAAGCATTCCTTGAGTTAAGTGCAGTAAATTCAGGTTCTGGGACACTATAAAAAGTGCTCTCATTTCTCTGTCTATCATCCACTGTAAGAGAGTGAGAACCTTTTTGAGGTGCATGGGCCAAGTGTAGGGAAGGCAGTACCAGAGTTAATGGACAAAAGGCAGGAACATTTTGAAAATACTATTGATTAAATTAATGTCTCTCTGTCATGCAGTAAGATATTGGGGTATGTGACTGAACTACAAGAGTCACAGGCAGAATGACATAGTAGTAGTCTTTGTAATTTTTTCCCCCCACTATTTCTAAGACAAGATGGTTTAAGGTCTTGGTGTGGGCCTTCAGACGCCTTAGATTGAATAGGCTTCCATCAGTACGATATCGAATGTAGATACCATCCTGATCATTGAGATCTGCTGTGGCCCTTTGGAGCATCATGCTAAAAAAGACTGTGAATAGGGTAGGAGTGAGAATCTTAAACATCCACTGGTCAGATTATGTGACCAATACATCTGTTCTAGAGCAAGCAGCAGTCACAAGTATTGAGGCCATGTTGCTGAGAACACAGTTGTGTTGGGCAGGGCACGTCTCCAGGATGAAGGACCACCACCTCCCTAAGATCTTGCTTTATGGTGAACTTGCCACCGGCTGCCGCAAGAGAGGAGCCCCGAAGAAAAGATACAAGGAGTCCCTGAAACAACATCTCAGCCTTGGCCATATTGATCACCATAACTGGTCTACTCTGGCCTCCAGTCAGGAGGCCTGGAGACACACCATCTATAACGCAGCTGTCTCCTTTGAGAACACACGCAGGATCACCCTTGAGGAGAAAAGGCAACGCAGAAAGAACCGTGTTTTGCAGAATACACCATCTAAGGAGTCTTTCTGCTGTGCCTTTTGCAATCGGATATGTCTGTCTCGTATTGGCCTCATAAGTCACCAACGTGCCTGTAACGAATGTGGATAGAGCCTTCCCAAATCTTCGTTCGCAAAGCCCAGCCATGATGATTTATAAGAAAAATATGTTTTATTTTACTAATAATCTGATTAAGGTTGCTTTAAATATTCAGAAATCAATGAATAATTTTCCCTTGACTGTAGTACACATAAAATACATATCTAAGTGAAAATGTTCCTGTCGCAAAGTTAGACCATCTACAGGAAGACCTGCTGGAGAATGTGATATTTCAGGATCCCAAAATATGGTTTCTGCTAGGTACTCTCCCGTGAAACACAATTTGTGTTTCACGGGAGTGTACCTAGCAGCAAACCATATCTTAGGGATCTGAAAATATCAAACACAGAGGTTTTGTCATGGCAATTAGCGAAGGCAAAAATTTCCACTTAGCATTTGTCTAAATTAACATTCATCTGCTGGACAGTTCTCAGAGTGTTCTCAGAAGATCATCAATTCTTCATCAACAATGTCAAAATCATCTTTAAGAGGATTCATTTATTTTAGAAATATGGACCTTAGCTCATAGATACATGAACAAGGTATATACCTCAGACCTCTGGAAACAGGCTTCCCCAGCTTATTCTTAGCTTAGGCAAAGTGACAGTTAAGTACAATCTATGGGTGCAAATAAAAGTTCCCTATAAATAAATAAAATGCCTGGCCCTGAAAGTAAAATTGTATCTAGTGTTCATTAACGAAATGCTTATCTCTTAGCTGCATAGAGATGATTTTTTTTATAGTTGTGGGGTCAGAAGATATGAAATTCCAAAGGTAATACATCTGTGGAAGGCTTTCAAGTATTCAGATAAAGTATTCAACAAGCCTTCTAAGATCATCACAAGTCTATTTTCTTTCTACCCCTAACTTCTTTTGTTTTTTATCAGAGCAGGTGTGTTATAGAAACTAGAGGTTCTGATGCAACCTTATCTCAGAGAAGTAAGCAAATAGAGCACGTATGCTATTATTCATAGAAGATATTTTTTCTCTCTGAGAAGCATCATCTGGTAACTCAAAGCAAAATGTAGCTGAATGCTTCATACTTTTCTCTGAATAGAGTGACAGAATTAGTGCCAAGCCTCTGGAAGTATTAGTGTTATAGTAAGTGGTTTTTCTGTACCTTTGTTTCTTTTGTGGGTCTGGAAGAGCACTTGGACGTTTCACCATATGCGCAGTGTATTATGTATCAAGGAACTAGTGGATATTACTAAAGGCTTTTAGCTGGTTTTGTTTTTCACAAGGGAAGATAGCTTTGCTGATGCTGGTTCCTTTCACACAGATTTACCACTATGTTATTTTATTCTCCTTTTTTCTTGGAACAAAACCTTAATTTTGCATCTCAGTGAAAATTAATTCTTTGGCATCACTAGCCTAGAAAGCCCTCTGGGGCCAGCTATTTTTAGCACTACCATTTTACAAGCATTGCAGTCACAGACATAGGACTAGGTAAACTGATAAATGGTGGTAGCTGTAAGAAGATTAAATATTTTGCTCTTTACATGGCACATATGTTCTGCACAAATATTGTCTCATCTTACTTTATTTCTACTCTTCATCATTACAGAACTCATTAATTAATTGATTGATTGATTGATTGTGCTAATTCATAGCAATTCTTTTTGTTCACAGTATTTATAACAATATTTTTTATCCACTGTCTTGCCAGGATCAGAACAGTATTATAAAAAGAAGAAATCCTGGCAGGAACTCTAATTCTCCAATAATTCCTGGAGTACCTCTGGATGTCTTTGTGGGGGTTCTTTTAGAGCAGGTGACAGAATTGTGAAATCACCAAAACTTTCTGTCTGGAAGGCACCTTGGGAGGACTTGACCTCCTGCCTTAAATATGGTCAATACTGAGTTCAGACCAGATTGTTTAGGGCTTTGTATAGTCTGGTGTTAAAAACTTCAAGGATGGAGGTTCCCCAGTCACTCTGGTGATCTTTTTCCAACATGTAAGAGGGCACGATATGAACGTGACTCTTCATGGAGAGATTCAACTGGAAAATACAAATTCGTGCATTCAGATATCATTTCCTGGCTCTAGGAAATCTCCTTTCGAGCAGAGTAAGGACAGTAGTTTGGACTGCTGCAGTTCTTTGTACTGAATTCTGCAGGGATGGTGAACTCCATCATTAGAAGTATACTGATTTTCTCTGATAAATGTCCATTAAGATTAAAGGAGAAGATAAATAAGTCTTTTTGCTTTCCACACGATTATGATTTTTTTCATACTGAAAACAGTATATATTTGCAAGATTATAGTTCCACTATCTAAACCATTCCACCTCCTTGCAAGACTATATACTCAGAATTTACTTGGAATGGATCAACTCCTCTCTGTTTCTCTGAAATATGCTTGTGTAGGATAAAAAGGTAAAAATGTCACAAACTGAATTTGAATGGGTGTTATCATCTTTGCCTGATCATCCAGATGATATAGGTAACTTATTTTGCTACACTCAGAATACAAGTCATCTGGAGATTACCTTGCTTGGAAACCAAGTAAAAACTTATGTACTTTAGAAAGTATTTCTCCAATCCTGAATCATTCTACATAACATTAGGAATTAACTGAGTGGTTTGACTGAAGAACCTACACATCCTGAGCTCCGCCTATAGTAAATGAAAAGATATAAACACCATTAGGAAATTGTTCAGATTTATGTAAGCTTAAAAATTACCTTTGAAAGGTAAGGGTGATTATTGTTCAAAACTTGGGAACCCTGTTAAGTACAATGAATGAACACTGCAGTTAAATCAGTTTGTCCCTTTTGCCATCAAGTCAAAAGTTGTCTCCTATGGTGCACCAGCAGTGATGTAAGCTGATAGCACATCATTAGTCACCAGAAAACTGCTTTTTGCAGTGGAAGATGTAACTCTTCAAGAAACTCAGCAGGTAAGTTCAGGCTAAAATTTCCCCAATGCTAAGTGCTCAGTCAAAAAATGCAGTTGGTTGGTTTATTGGAACAAAATGTTTGGCATCAGTGCAGTAAATAAACATGACAATTTTCTTTGAGATGATCCAAAACAAAATATTTGTTTTGAATATTTTTTCATGGAGAAAATTGTCAAAATTGAGTCTAAACTGCAAGTGGAACAGAAATGATCGATTTAGACACTGATTCATCAAGCCTTTAGTCTGGCTTTCGGAACACCATTCTGTTGTAATCCCTCGTAGTTGTTATAAATCAGACTTGAGGCTCTGCTTAGGAAATCTTGGGTTGTGTACACAATAAAACAAGACTATGCCCAGCAGCCATATATGACCATGCATCTGCTTTGTCCACAGGACATTTATCTGTCAGAAACAGCAACTAGCTGTAGTTATCCAGGGGAATACTTACATCAAAGTCTGTCCTCCCTCTGCTGTGTTTTGCTGACTCCTTTACAATATAGCTTCCAACTTGCACAGCAGAAACAGTGCTCAAAGGCAGCAGCTCTATTACACTTAAACCCACCTTTTTTTCTACAGAACACTGACATGCAGACCATATGTCAGAAATATGTTGCAATAATAATATTTTGCAATAAGCAGACAGTATATGATCATATAAATTTGAAACTTAAGATCGTCACAGATCTCAGGATCAGAACATCACCTCTCATATCAAGACAAAAAGGCTCCTTCTTTCATGTCTTTGACAAAAATAAGTGTAACCAGTATGAATGTGCTTTTTAAGAGCAACACATCCATCCCTTTCCCATAAAATTAAAATCCAGGTAATCAAAACATTTCAGTGAGTAGCCAGTTTACACAGTAAAAAAAGGTGACAATATTATTAAATTTGTAAATGGAATAGAATAGAATTGAATACTGTTATCACTGTTGGCCTTTGCTTAATGCTATGGGAAATCTCAAGAATATATTTGAATACCAATAAAACAGAAACTCTCAAGAAAAAAATTCCATATATGTCCTAATATTTGGTACCTCCTCCAGCAGATAAACCAATAAAATAAAAATTTGTTTTATTCACACATTTTATTTCATTCCTCTCTGATTTTGTGTCTTTAATAGCCAAAGCAATGCAAATTAATTTCTTATTTCTTTCTACATCTAGGTAAGTGTTAAGTAGTAGTCCTTATTTTTTTCATAAATATATAAATTTCTCATGTTGAAATAGGCATTGAAGAGAGGAATACTCTACATTTAACTAGAATAAAAACAAATCTCTCACCCTTGCACCAAAAAAAAATAAATGAAAGGGGTCTTGTATTAGAAGCCCCAACCTAGTAAAATCCCTTTCTCTAACTATGATACACTTCTGGTTTTCTGTATTGTGATCCTCCTGAAAATAGGAACTTTATGTTTAATTGATTTATTTGTAATGATTCTAGCTCAGGGAAGAGACTCTTTGAAGCTGATTGATTACTGCAACAAGCTTAAGATTTCATACCACAAGAAACCTTTTTGTACTAATAAACAGTGGGACAATAAAGCTCTGGGGCATGGTGCTTCCCTTCACATTAAAGTGAGGATTTGCAACATAAGTATGTGAGGGACATAGTTTATGTGCTCCCAAGAAGCAGACATAATGAACTATTTCTTTTAATGGCAGATTATCCCTGTTTCTATTTCCTGGAGTGAAGACCTCGCAAATTGATGTATCTGTCCTCTGAGGTTTTCAGAGAGGCATTATGGCATTTTAAAATATTAATATGAGAGTACATTTAGCTCAAAGTAGCTAGCCTGGTAGTCTCTTGTGGCTGCCATACAGGTCACCAGAGACCTCCTGTCTCTCAAGGCAAATGATTTACTCTAAGTGTATCATTAAGATATAGTTTTTTTGAATTTATGATAGTGCTTTCTTACCAAGTTATACCTTTTCTATAAAAATTTAAGTATTTTTATGCTATTTTCTCCCTTCACTCACTGTTCCTTATAAACCTGGTCAGTGTCACGGGCAAATTGAAAGTGTCACCCCCTGCACTGCAGTAGTGGGTCTGTGTTGAACACTGATTAGCTAAGACTGGATGTCACATCTTGTTATAACTTTGCATAGCTGAAAAATTTCCTAGGAGATTTGAAAAGAACTGCAATTATTCCTCCAGTGGAAAGAAAGAAAGAAAGAAAGAAAGAAAGAAAGAAAGAAAGAAAGAAAAGAAAGAAAGAAAGAAAGAAAGAAAGAAAGAAAGAAAGAAAGAAAGAAAGAAAGAAAGAAAGAAAGAAAGAAAGAAAGAAAGAAAGAAAGAAAGAAAGAAAGAAAGAAAGAAAGAAAGAAAGAAAGAAAGAAAGAAAGAAAGAAAGAAAGAAAGAAAGAAAGAAAGAAAGAAAGAAAGAAAGAAAGAAAGAAAGAAAGAAAGAAAGAAAGAAAGAAGGAAAGAAGGAAAGAAGGAAAGAAGGAAAGAAAGAAAGAAAGAAAGAAAGAAAGAAAGAAAGAAAGAAAGAAAGAAAGAAAGAAAGAAAGAAAGAAAGAAAGAAAGAAAGAAAGAAAGAAAGGAAGAAAAGAAAGAAAAGAAAGAAAGAAGGAAAGAAAGAAAGAAAGAAAGAAAGAAAGAAAGAAAGAAAGAAAGAAAGAAAGAGAGAAAGAGAGAGAAAGAAAGAAAGAAAGAGAGAGAGAAAGAAAGAAAGAGAGAAAGAAAGAAAGAAAGAAAGAAAATCTCAAATATGATTAATTTTTAAAGGAATAGAAAAATATTAATTAAAAACATAGATATCAACAGATCAGCTGAAGAAGTCTCCTATTAAGGGAAATCTAATACTTAGTGTATGGTAATGCTTGTTTCACATTTTCTTCTACATGACAGGTACCAAGGGTGAGTTTGTGACCTTCAAAACTTCTAGAGGAGTGTCATTGTGCTTGCTTAGTGTTATTAAAAAAAAGTCAAGAAAGTAGACAGATCTCATTTCTATTTGCTGAAATCGGGTTGGATTTGGTGCTCACACATTCATTTATGAAGACACACACATATTTGGTCTTTTCACAGTTGGTAAAGACAGTGTGACTCTTCCCACAGGCCTGTGGGATCACGGATCCAGTTAAAGGGATGAAGTTTCACAAGGAAGTGGTTTTCTGGAAGCCAATCCACGGCTAACTAAAATCAGTGTTCATAAGTGCAGGATCATGACCTGGAAGATTAGAGGACCTAACTTAAACATCAGTCTTTGTTTTCTGTCTTGAATTATTTAAGCCTAAGCTGATCAAAAGCAAAGTAGCATTGTAATATATTAGCTATATTTATAGTACTACATTTGAAGAATACATCATAGATTTCTCCTGAATTTAATTGGTCTATCTTGATATAGTCATGCACAGAAGGAGAGAAACACTGAGTTTCTATCTGAATTTGTTCAAAAAATAGAAGCCTCAGAGAGAGTGTAATGATAGGTACAGCATAGTGCTTGCATATACAGTGCATCTCCAAGAAAATCATCAAAATATCAATTAAATTATTTTTTTAAAACTTTCAATTCTGGTATAGTTCAAAACCATGTCCATAATCTGGGACAGACCCTGAAATTGTTGAGAAAGAGCACAGCAACTCCCAGCTTCAAATTGTTTATGTCAGATGGCATTTTGGTCCCAGGTATGCGTGTCACAGATTTACTGCCCACTTCTTTAAGCAGTAGTATCCTTTCCAGCATGTGCAGCAGAGAGCAGCAGATGGGCCTGTGCTAAAGGCAGAAGACCCTGGGGTGTCTGCATGCAGGAAAAATGTGTCCATGTGGCTTCACAGCAAGACATTAGGTAGCTGCCACCTGCTCCTCTGCACCACCACAAGAGTTAGCACTCGGCTGCAGAAGAGGATGGGGAGGCAAGTGGGGAATAGGTACAGCCAGCCATCCTGGATGATTGTGTTCACCTTCCAAAGCTGTGGGATTTTAGATAGCTGTACAGTCAATGCCAAAAGGCAACATTAACTTGAAATCCCTTGAACCACACTGGGGATCGTGCCATGGGCACAGCTGTGGCCACATGCCCGCTGCTGTTTCTGTACTAGGGGCAGAGGTGGTACAGCACAAGAAGTCTGAATCTTGCAGAATGGTAGCATGTGGAGCCATGTACTGGTTTCCTGCTGGTTTTCCCAGGTGTAAAACCCACCTGTGCTCAGCCTTGTGTACTGTCTCATCTGCACATAAGGCAAATTACATGGCATTTCACATCTGTAGAGGAAAACTGAATACATTCTTAGAACTGCCTGTTTTGAACTCTAAGACAAGCTCAATGTTAATTTCAAGCTAATCTATACTAAGTTATTTCCTGTTTTTAGTTGTAAGCTTTACATTGATGTGTGTAAACAACATGATGCAACTCACAAACTTGAAATAGTTGGTTAGAGATTTTTTATTAATACCTTTATCTATCAATTCTGACATGGTGCTGAAATTCTTACAAAAAAATGGAATAGTGTCTGAAAAATCATGTCCAGAAACTGAAGCAAAACAATTAATAATTATTTAAATAACAGGCTTTTGGCCTAAAATTTTAAATTTTTGAGATTTTTCAATTTTTTTAGAGAAACTGGATGGGTTTTTTACTTTTAGTTTTACATTATTCTGTCCTTTCTAGCTTTCAAATAAAAAAAGATTTTCCATCTTCTAAGTGACAAAACATATTAAAGAAATAAAAAAATACATTTCACAGAAATAGGAGGAGAAGAAGACAAGAGAAAAACAAGAAAAATTAAAAGTGCAACTATCCTCCACAAAAGTTCAGAATACTGACTAGTGACAAAAACTAAATACAGTCAACATTTTCACAGAAGTTATTAGATAAAAATTATGAACTCTCTAGACTTATACAGAATGCTTTGCCAGTTTTCTAATTTTTGAGCAATTCCATTGATACAAAAATATTTTGACGGCTAAATAACATTTCATACAAATGTGTTTTATAACAGCATTTAGAGAAACTGTAAGAGACAGAGTATTTCATGTCTGAGATTGTTTTACACATAATTTAATTTGTCTAGATATATCTGTATTTCTGTGTTAATTCAAAAGGTTGGAAAAGACCAGCAAGAACCTTAAAAATAATAGAAAGACCTGAATAATACAGACAGCCCTACCCTTTCATTTACCCTTATTCAGTTGTTTGTCAGAAACAGTATTATTAAATATATCATACCCAGAAAAGTATAATTCCATCTTCTATAATTAGAGACATCACAAGAAGTGTAAAGGCTGATGGATAGTCTTGTGATTCTTTTCCTCCACTTTTCATGTACATATTTTTGTGGGTTTTTTTCATTATAGAAATAAATGGACTTTTCCAAATTTGGCTAATGACATGTGTATATATATATTTTTTGGATAAGTGTATAAAACCTGATGATGATATTACTGTCTAGCAAATCACAAAATGGTTCTCTTAGCAAACCCTACAAATCATTTATCTTTCAGTATTTTGCCTGTGTCGATTGTGAATACGAATAACTGTGTTTAATGCCACACTTAAATTGGAGGAAGAAGTGGATATCTTAAAGAGTCTCCTTAAATACGATATGAGGAAAAGTAACAGTGATAGCTCCTGCAATGATATGTGTGAGTACTCCACTTGCAGAACAGATAATACAGGGATCTTGTCAACTGTAGCATGTGGGACAGCAACTTCAGAGTGCAGCCAGCCTCTTCTCGGTGTAGTGAGGGAGCACTTGTATCTTCCCCTGCCCCTCAAGTATTTAGAGTGCATACTGAGTGATATTGAAAGGCTTTTTATCAGCAATCAGTTCAAATAAGTTAAGTACTTTACTTTCCTAATAACTAATCTTAAATGCATCTTTAAATTTAACTTTAGCCAGAAGGTTGAATGCTATCTTGAAGAAAAAAGGAAAGGGTAAGAATGACAAGAACAATGAGAACTAGAGAGGCTCTTAAAACTTCTTTTAGTTGTTTATTCTCCTCATATTTTCAAAATATTAGCAACAAAGGTAGTTACGTCTGAGGGTAGTGGGTTTTTTTCTTAAGCACCATATTTAATATTCAAAAATTAAAACCAAACAATTTAAATTCATTTATAAGGGAAGCTATGCCTATGTACATATAAAAAACAGTTGGTTTTCATCAAATCCTTATCAGTTGCTTTTGCTTATTAAAGGAATAGAGATGTCCAATATCTTTAAATGTTTGCTCTTTCAGTATCACTCCGATCTTGAATCTACCCGTGTCGAGTTTGCTATCAGTTTAGTCCATAAAAGTGGTGTTATTGCAGGACTGAGGCTGCGTCTGCCATTCCTCAGGTGGAGCAGCCAGCTTCTTCTGCACTTGCAGAGAGCTCTGCATATCCACCTTAGAGCTAAATCTGATCTGTAGATGGGATCAGTAAAGTCTGTACTCACAGACTTGAAGTATTATAATGGAAATATTGTATGTTTGACAAGTCATCTTTAGTTCATTCTTGCATTGTGTTTTACCAGTCAGTGTTCCATCAGTGAGACGATTCCTCTGTTGGAACAGTAAGGGCCTAAAACTCCAGAGCTTCCAATACTCAGGTGGGTCAGGGCTGGATTCATCACCTAGTTTTGGTTATCTTAAGCTAAAATAACCAGTATAAAACATCTGTTTGTGCTCTTTGAAGGTCATTGGGAGACTCAAACATCCAAAGCGTAATCTATCCATGTAACTTCAAGAAGATGAACCTGTCCAGTCATATCCGTCTGATATCTGTGTCTATCTGCTTTCTATGGTGACTGTAGAAGAAAGCTGAGACCTACCTTAGAACAAATTGCAGTAGCTGAAGTTAAGAAGCATAAAGCATAAAGCTGGGTCTTGCTTGTCATAAAGATGTCTTTTGACCTTGAAGGTCTGCTTTTGGATTTTTGGCCACTATGTTTCAGTTACCAATTTTACCTTCCTTAGAGAAGACCCGTGCAGAATATAAGTCAACACTACATGCTGAAGTGAGACTGCCATTAACTTTAACAGAGAGGAGTATTCTGCATATGTTCTACTGATGCAAAATAAAACAGCTAAGTTTTTTAAAAGTATATATTTAAATTTCCTGTAAGCATAGGGAGATACTAAATGCAAAGCTTCAGAGACACTTAGTTACCTATATCTGGTCCTGAAAAAAAAAATTTTCAAACCTTGAATCTATTATTTCAAATATATCAACCAAAATCTGCTCTAGATTTAGTTGTAGTCAGTGCAATTGCTCTTATTTTGCACAAAAACATTACAGAAGAATCAGTCAATCTCACTGTTATACACCTACATATTCTCATATTATGCAAAAGGAAATTTCCCAATATATCTACTTACAGTTCTTACTTATAATATAAGAACTTTTCTCATTATATATCTAAAATTAATTTTTAATATTATGAGATAGTGAAAATTGTGATATGGGTTTATTGAATCTAGGATCTGTTGCACTTAAGCACTTGACATATCTTTTCTATGCAAATTGTCTGAGAGGGACATAAGTCATTTTTAATAAATGTGTGGAAAAGGTCTGAGGTGAAATGAGGTTGGTGGTTGGGGCTTGGATTCTAATAAGATAAATTAAGGCTACTCACTCAGCTAACACTCGGGGCAGTTGTCAGCAGTCCTGGTTTTAAAAAGGAAAGGAGATCGAAGAAAAGATTTAAAGATGAATGAGCCATGTAGGCTAAAACCCCCTCTCATTTCAGTAGGCAGTGATTCTGCAGGGTCAAAGTTGAGGAGTGATGGGAAGAGTATTAAGAAATCTAGCAATTTAGAATGGAGATATATTCTCAAAGCCATGAATTATCTCTTCAGAAGGTATAACGTTGGATTCAAAATGGCTACTTTTCTGGACATTAGCAGAGAATCTAGCCTGATCTTTGTACCTATGTCTGGGTTTTAAAGTTTCCAATAAGTTTACAGATTTTGGTGGAGAGTAATCATCTTGTACAGTCCCGTAACCCATTGTCATACAGACACCCACATCACTTCAGAGAGCTACATACATGAAAGGACCATAGAACAGGGTCTTTAAATTTCAGACAGCATATTTGATAAATTATACCATTGAATTCGTAGCGTTAATTCTCTACAGTGATGTTTATAGAGTAGCTGGTACAACATATATAGAGCACCATAAATAGGTCAGGTTTTATTGTTTATTTTAACAAATGGATAGGGTTGCATTAGCATTGCAGAAAATGTATAAATATTGATTTGAAAACCTGGTGAGCACAATAGAAGAGCAACCCTTCTAACCCTTTTAGAGAAACCCAGCCATAAATAAAGTTCATCTCCACTTTTTCAGCAAAACAATTAATACATAATTCATCCCAAAAGTATTATCATGCCTGTTGTTACCAATGGCAACTGAAGTATTCTAACACTGCTAACACCACCCTGTGAAGACTATATTTATTTGTATATCTGAAGAAGAGATGTAATTCTACATATTGCAACAGCATTTTATTTGTAGTGGGATCTATTAGGGTAACTTTTAGTGGCTCGGCATGGGCTGAGTGCTAATGTATGCAGCTGACAATGTATTCTTCTGAACATGTGAAAATAAAATCAATAAATGCATTTTTGGAACTAAGGAAACGGTTATGCATCGCATCGTCTTACGTCATGACTTGTTCATTTACTTTATATCTTCCTGTATTGCAGAAAGCTCTATCCAAGAATATTAATGGTGTACAGCTGTACATAATTACAGCCTTTTTTTATTAAGCAAATTTTGCTTAAGTAGGTTATTAACTGGTTGACTACAGCACATTTATATTCACAATGAACAAAACTAGCCAAAAGTTTAGAATATTTGTTTCATTTTAGATGGACACCAGACTTTATCTAAACCTTCTGCTCTGGGAAATGTGTTTGAAATCTCCTAAGTAGGACTTCTAGTTATTACCAGTACTGTCCTGCTCCAACAGGACTGAAAGCAAGTAAAAGGTGGCTAGTCCCTCACTATACACTGTGAATAAAAGAGGGAAAGGGTAAAGGGAATTTTTTTCAAAGCTTCTTCCCAGCCATGAGTAACAAGTTTTTTAGGTCAGTCTCAGGTATCTGACATATCACAACCCAGGGGAGAATGACAAAGAGAACAGCAACCACATTAAGTAAATCTTCAGGGCCACCAACTGGCTACTACATATGAATGGCAACAGGTGTTGCCTGGAATACAAAAAGCTAATAGAGAGATACCAAAAGATAAACATTAGACACATATAGAGCTAAAAGAAAACGCTGTAATGATTGGATGCCCTAAAATCATTTTACACAGTTTGGTATTTTGATGATATTTTCAAAATAGTAAATTCTGATGCTAAAAGTCCTACTAAAGTTTGAAACAGAAAAATTTCTACATTGAAAGGCTGGGGTTTTTTAACAAAAATATTTGCAATATAATTCTTTAACAAAGCCTTTTGGGCTCTATTATACAAAGGCTTCAATACCTGATAGTATTTCATCTTCTACTTATTTTATGACTAAAAGCCTGTATTCAGACCAAGTAAATCAGAATTTACTTTCCAGATATCACAAAACAGAAGGAAACAGCATTTCCAGCTCAACCTCAAAGTGAACCTTTCAGCTTTGAACCTCAAAGTGTCAAACTGGCTATAATAGGAGGGTTTTCATCTCTGCATTCACCAAACTCTGAAAAAACTGTATGCTCTGTTTTAATGGATCCTTGTCATACTTTCATACCATACACAGAAAGAGAACAGATGAGTCTCTCATAAAAATCCTTAAATTTAATAAAACAAGTACAATTTTGACATTTTTAGGATAAGGAGATGTTAGCACAATTCTGTGCAAGCGTATAGTGAAAATCTCTCATTCTGAATAGTTAAGGATGACATAACAATTACTTGTGCTAACAACAGAATGTGATAAAGTTTCAGCTTTAGACTAAACCTTTTGAAAGTTTAACGATTGAAGAGTTGAAACACTGATGCAGTAATGTACATTAATGTTTAGAACTGAATCTTGACTGTATCCTTTTCAGCTTATACCATGAGAAAATATCCTTAAAAATAGTGAATATTAAAAATGTAGTTGGATTGCAACCCTTTCAGTTGTTTAGAAATATAAACATTAGATTTAGCTTGATTTTATGGAGGTTTACAAAACTTGAGATTGAAGAATAAACAAGAATATTGTTTCTGTATGTCAAATTTTGTGAATATTTGAAATATAACTGTCTGGCAACTGAGATAATTGCATGCCTAGGGTAATAAAAACTTTTCAGTGACACATGGTATTTTATTTTAAATTAGTTTATTTATTCTTATCTCTAATTCTTGAACTTGAGCGGTTTGCAGAGCAAAAATAAATAGTGCAATTTCCTGCATGTGTTCTGTATCCTAAGTAATGATTGTAGAAACAGTCCTGAAAGTTCTGCTCCTATTGATGGAATAACTTAAATTTTGTGACCTACTTTTAAATAGAACACTCAATGTGATGTGTAAACCAAATATATTTGTATGCAAGACACTATGCAAGCTAGATATTCCTGTCTTGAAAATTACCTGTGGGGTGGGGTTAAATAATTTGCTTTTTGCCTATGATGAAACAAATAATAAATACAAGTATTGTTGAAACATTGGATACTTTCTTTTTGTATGTAAATAAAGGCAGAAGAATTTCACCCAAGACTACTTCATTTCAGAGAAGAATGAAGTTAATTAGGGGGAACTGAAAATAAATACAAAATCAAAAAATTTTGTATCGGTCTTAAATTTTGTTAGAAAGTCTATAAAATCACTGACAAAATGGAAAACTCAATTCAAAAAGAATTTCAAGAGTTTGAAAGATTCATTTTACCTGAAGTATCAAAAAAAGACTTTTCCTAGACAATAGAGCTTCTCTCAAGGAGATACCTGAATTCTCACTATGCAATCTACTTCTTGTTTTTGGAAGTGTTCCTCTGGTCATATTTCCAAAGGAAAGTTATATAAGTAAAATACAATACCATTCTTCTTGCCATAAAGTGGTCTTTCCTATAAAAACCACTCTGTTCATTACCAGTATTGTTCTTCCTCTCTTTTTAAATTAATTTTAAAAAACATTTTTACCTTTCACTAAAACAATATAATTCTCCCTGAGGTGCTCTACATTCAGTCTTCTGATCTGTGCTGCCTAAGTGGTGATACAAAAGACAAACAGTTTTAAAAACTTCCTTCACTACTAGAACAGCAGCTTTTGCTGAAATTGTTCTGCACCCTCATATATAGGACTCTCTCCTTTATATCCAGACCAGTTCAGTAACTTCATGTTCTCTGTCCTTGTTGTATTGGTATAAGGGGAACTTCAGTGGTCTAAAAGAGCCTAGTTCAGGCAACCCAATTGCTAGACAAGGTATGGAACATATGTTCTCCATCAAAGCTTTACTGTGATCTTTTCTTTTTGTGAAGCAGTGACCAGATAGTCCCCTTCTCCCTGAGAGAGGCACTGAAGCATGATTCCTCTGTTCCCATTACAGAAGTATCACTGGATTTCTGTCTGGGAGAAATTTCTGAGTACTGCATTTATATTCCCATAAACACGTTAGTTATCTGAAATTTCATTGGACTTCTAGTACACAATTTTTTAGGAAGAAGACATTTATTCAGAATTGCTTTTTCCTTTCAGGGTTGTCATACTCAACACATACCTGCAAAATGTCCTGCAAGTCATTTTTGCTTAGTGTTCTCTGAATCATTTGGACAGTTTGAGACAGAAAAAAAAGGATTCATCTTCCTATTTTGATAACCAATTCATTTAGCTAAAATTCAGCCTAGAAGTAAAAGGATCAAATTGAGAAAACATATCATTAAAACAAAGAGATATTCTCAAGCTTCAAGGACTGTCAGATATAAAAAAGACTCTCTCTAGTGATGTGATGGAATGATTTGAATGATTTAGAAGTCATCTAGAGGGAACATAGAAAGATTATACCACAGAGAATGATACAAAGAGATAGCTAAATGACATTATAGGTTTTGCCATTTAAATTTCTCTTTGTTTAAATGTACAATTCTACTCAGCCATCTCCATGAGAGTTTTTCATGATTAAGGTCAAAATTTAGCCTTTTATTTAATCCTGGTCATTCCCAATGACAGCAGAATACTATCAGACATTATATAAGCAGTTTCTATGAAGTCATTGTGATGGACATGATATAAAATGATAACTTAATTTGTAAGCTTAAGTTAAAACTTAAAACGAAAGTTAGCTGGAAATTTTCAGAAGAAAATATTTCTTATTCAGCACATAGCAGAGTCAGAACCAAATGTGAATACTGCAATAATGTATCCAATCATTACTTGATACCAGCTCTTCAGTTGTAATGGTCTCATGGAGTGACTTAAATTATTGAAATTTTTACAGGAAATTTTGTGTGTGTTGTGCAGTTCTCATATAAAAGTCAATAATAACAGCTATTTTTATTGTGACTGCATTCATCTATGTCAGTACGTATAGAATTTTTAATAGTAATCTAGCTTCTCCCAAACAGGAAATAGAAATAAACTAAGCAAAAAATCCTGACAGTACAATTGTTAAAAATATCACATTTAACTATCAAACATTAAGAAATATTAATGTAGCTGATTTAGGGTTCCATTTCAATAATTTTTTATTTTTTTATTTTTTACTTTTAATTTAGCAGAGAGCAGAAGATCTATTTAAATACTAAGCTTCTTCCTCAAAATATATCTTAAATTGGCTTTTTGTCAACAGATGATTCTAGTACCATTTAAAATTTGTATTATTTAATAATCCTATCCACCATATACATACATATACCACAACTAATACAGATTTGTGTTATTATTTGTATAAAATTCTTACATATATGCCATGTCTATAATACAGATATCACATAAAAAAGATACATGTACTCTTAGCAGTAATTCTATTTTTAATATTTTTAATCTTTGAACAGTTTCAAAATTTGCACTGACTGCATTCTTTCATAATTGAAAGGTTCCTAAAGATTTATCCTGTCATCTTCAATCTTCCTTTTGGAAGCATTATCATCATAACTTAAAATAACATTTCCTCAGTGATTTTCTCTACCAAGAGCCTGTGTGCTTGTCAAATCAAGTATGTCAAAGCAGGTTTCCATAGGATAAAATTTCAGCATCTCCAAAAAGGTGTTCATATAGACTTTGCTATTACTAATGCACTTCAATAATAAAAACAAAGATAAGGCCACAGAGATCTCTTATATATTTTACAAAGGACAAAGAGGATTGAGTACTATTTCCTTCATCTACTGGGAATAAATAGAAAAGGGTGTAATGACTATATACTGATTTAAAAACAGCATTAATAGCTTGCATGCATAGAAGTTTGTGTAAATAAACAAATGAGTAACAAGAGAGTGGATAGCTGAATCTGGAAGACAGGGGAATTATTGGTTTTGGGGAAGACTTTGTTGAATACAATAAGTCAGTCCTGCTGGAGCTAAAGTCAATGGGAGTTTCACCCTTCACTTTCAGACTGAATTCCAAACTACCCTGCAGCCTAAAAACATAAACAAGGAAAATGGAAATGGGTTTAAGAGGCAAATACATATGAACACATTTAAAAAGAATTTCTAAAAATTAGCATAAATCATTTTAATTTCAGCTGAAACTCTAATGATGTTAGAGTATCCAAGCTGGAGAATCATTTTCACATTTTACACCAAGCCCTTACATTGCAAGGAGAGCAATGCAGACACCGTTGCTTTGTGCATTCCTGATGCTTTGCTGTAGTCCACTGGAAGTATATTAGACTGAATTTCCTAAATCATGACTATTCAAGGTAGGAGTCTTGTATGTCACAAGACCTCTTTTTTTTATTCTGAAAGATAATCTAAAATGATCATAAACTGAAAATCAGTTTATCAACTTGAAATTGTTGAGAAACGGTAGTTAAAAAGTATTAGCTGCAGGGTCTCATGTTTATGTAGTAAGTTAAATGTATGATAAGGGAAGAACCTTCCCAGCTGTTTCTGTTTCACGAGGTGAATTTTGAATAATCTGACTTTTCTTTCTTTGGGTCATGAATTTTCAATAATTAAAAAATAGGTCATTTGAGCTCTGTTGTGTCATCAACTAATTACTACATTTGTGCTTGTCAATAGCAAAACCATAGTAGTATTTTAAATTCCATTTACTGTGCTTTAGCTTAATGCTTACTGTTACTTTTCCTCCACATTTTTTCCCATCATGAAAATTAACCTACAATATATCTTTCTGAAAAGAAAATAAACAACTCCCTTGCCAAGCCTTTCATTACGCTGTTTCTTTCCATCATGAATTGTGGTCTAACAGTAGCCTAGTAAAAAGCCAGGGCCTTTGAAGTGTTGTGCTAATTTGATT
Source organism: Pseudopipra pipra (assembly GCF_036250125.1). Classification (NCBI taxonomy): domain Eukaryota; kingdom Metazoa; phylum Chordata; class Aves; order Passeriformes; family Pipridae; genus Pseudopipra; species Pseudopipra pipra. Next base: position 13,588,720 of record NC_087581.1, on the reverse strand, counting down.
AATACGTAGTTACATCCTGTTATGATGCACTTTGCCTTATGCATTTTAAATGGAAAATGCAGAGTGGATTACATTTGTGTTAAAAACACAGCATACTAAATGAACAGCATTGAAAGTGGTCTATAATAACAAGCACTGTAATCACTTTAAACATGTAAAAGGTTATTGCTTGCAGGTTAATGACAATTCTATAAAAATACATGATTTTATAACAATTAAATCGATATAAATACTAGTGATATTCACACAGCTGCTGTGGGAAATACTTGCTTTAAATTTCTTGAATAAAACAAAGCAAAATATTCTAAAGAATCCTCTGAACTGCGTGTCCTTCTGCGTATACTGATAAGTACTCTGGGGCTTGAAGGCACTGCTAACTCAACTTCCATCCCACCTGAAAAGAATTTTATGTGCTATTCCCTTCTGTTTACATGAAGAGTTACATTCAGCTCCTGTGTTAGTTTATGTAAGTTTCACGTGCCTAGGAGAAGACACTATTACACAGCACTCTTATAGAAATATTTTGGGCTTGTTTTTTTTCCCTTATAATTTTAAAATAAAATACATTGCTTTATCATAATATCTTGAGATACTAATAATCACCTCAGAATAAGAAATACATTGTCTCAAGTCTACTGTAAGCAAAAGAGGTAAGCAAACCTAGCTATGTGTTTTAAGTGTCTATCAGTATGCTTTTAATATTTACATAATTATTGCACCTACTAAATTTTCAAACAACTCACTACAGTAAAGTTGTTTGCACAGACTGGAGGAAGCACTCCATCAGAACACTGTCATTTTATGTACTTGTGCTAAAACAGATAAAATATTACACAATCAATGATGACGCCAAAAACCTAAGTATACTTTTAAAAATCACAGATATTGATTACAATTTGCACTGGAACTGCACATGGGTTGAGTTTCTCTTTTTACAGCTCTGCTTGAATGCAGAAAGGTGCCATTCTATAAACTCGTTATGTTTGCATATATTTCAGTCTTTGGTGTCATTATATTTCTACGTTGCTTTACTTTAGAAACTAATCTGACACCTCAATTTTTTTTTTAATTTTAGCATCATTATTATTGAAGGAGAAGTCCAGCAAATGACAAATAATTGGATTAAAAAAAATTGAATCACTGAGCAGTATAATAAAACGTGGAGCTTATTTCTGCCTATTGCATAGATTTGCTGGCAAATTCAAGGTTGCAGACACTTGTTATTCCATCTACCTCCCTCCAGGGAGAGACAGCATGTCTGCATGTGTTTCTAATTTATTTTTAAACAGTTTAATTAATGCTTCTTACCTATTCATTTGCAAAACCATAGTCATAGGTTTTATTTCTATTTGTATTCCTGAAATTAAGTTGAATTACTTCCTTTACTCAGTACAGACTTCTCAGTTCTGCTTTTATTTAGTCGTTAAATAATTCAGTCCAAACTTTTTTCTTAGCAAGTTTTCATATATTCACAGTTTACTCAAAGTCTACCCACTCTTTTGCTAGGGAATCATTATACTGTTAACTGTTACTTAATTTCAGAAGAAATCTTCACCATCACGTTTTAAATATTTTTCTACATTTTCTACTTTCGTCAGTATTTCTTAGTAGCATATCATGCAATGGTGATGGAAACCATTTACGGAGTTGACCGAGCCTACTTTTGAAAAAATGTATCATTCCAATTATTTCTATCAGGATACTGTAATCTGATCAGACTGCTATGTCTGCAGTTAAAAATGCAGTGAAGTCACCTGCAAGATTTTTCCCTTTTTGCCTACATGGGTTTTCGGATCAGAATCACCTAGTCCTGTTGTCTCCTTCCCTGGCATTTACAGTATACACTGTATTGACAGTATACAGAGGACAAAAAAAAATCTCACCTATCTTCTGAAAAATCTTGGATGCATTTTTTACCCAAGATATTGAAATTTGCCCTTTTTTTTCTGGTTTTTCATCTCATTATATTGCGAACTTGTAAATTATGTAATGCCTTGATATGTTGATACTTTCAAGCATTTTTTTTGCGCTTTAAGAATATGTTCAATCTTTCTTCCAAGTATACATCACAGATATGCTAGCAACACAGCTGTCTTTATTTCGTCATCACTTAATAACATCACCTAAATCTGATAATGCTTACTGCAAATAACATGGCTGACACAGATTCAAGTCCTTAATGAATCATTTTAAAGAGTAATACTAAGTAGCAGCTCTGGTTCACAGTATGAATGAATAGCACACTTTTATAATAGCTTAATATAGCATAAAACATTGTAAACCAGAACCAATGCATTTTAGAATTTAACTCAGATTTTAAATTTTCATAAGACTTTTGAAAGGTATTTCAAGAAAGTCAATAAGCATAATCATTGTGAATACATGAATTGCATTTTTAATTATGATTATCACCAACAGAGAGACCTGAACAGCAGGAGTTTATTTTTTTGTGTAGTCAAATCTTTATAAAACCATTTTAGCTTACCAAAAGTCACACTGATATCTGACCTTGAACCAGAGAAGATGATAACCTGAGTGTAACTGATAACCTGAGAAAAAATTCTTCTCATTTTACCCTCCTGTTCTGTCTTCAAAGAAGGTTCAGAATATGCCTGAAGAGAGTTGAGCTTGGAAACCATCAAAAGTATGCCAAAATCATCACCAATATGAACTAAATGGGGATGACACATTGTAGATCAATGAAATCACTTGGAGAGTGACCACTTCCACCTGAAAATTATGAATATTCACCCAGGAAATACTAGATGTATTCTTTATTATTTGTATTATAAGTCCTCATATCAGTCTTATTTTAAAGACACTTGGAAGCCCCCATAGAGTAGAATAATAATATTTCTTGGATTATATTTACATCCAATACATGACTCCCACCACAGTTTTCAATTTTCCTCAGGTTCTGAAAGACTTGAAAACCAGGTGGATCACAATATTTTGTGCATCTTCTGTGAACAGATGCATTGCAGTTGCTTGCATGTCAGAATTTCTCAAACCAAAACCTTCAAGAACTAGTCACTCCTGCCACTAATGCCTCTGCAGCATTTCACCAGTGAAGTCTTTTTGAAGAAAAATGTGAAATTCATTCTGAGACCAAACACAATTTGCTGTAACCAGACAAGATCTCTAAGACAAGTTAATTATCCTTCATAATCAAAGACAGTGTGATCCTTTCATAATGGAACTTCTATTCTGAACTATTGAAATACAAACAATCCACAAATGCATTACACTCATCAAAGATTTATAGGCTCAACCAGATCTGTCACTATACTACCCATATATCTGAAGAGAAACTAAAACAAACCTTCATAGATTGAAGTTTGCATATCTGATACATCTGATGCATGGCTTGTCTGTAATTGAGTTAGACCGTATTACTTATATCCAGACAGAGAGATTCTTGCACTCATTTTGAATTGTTTTGCTTCAGTAAAGCTCTCCAAAGGTGTTGCAAAGCTGCAAAACAGAAGTTTTGTCTGTTTCTTCATTGATTTGGGTTGGCAGTGCCCTGTATGAAATATGCAGCACCATTTAACACAGCTAATCTAGGATTTACAACAGAAAGCACTAGAAAGATTGGCATAAAGAAGAAAGGATTTTCAAATCCGCGCAGGAAAAGGGACATTCTTCATTTTTTAAGCTATAAGAGCTAAAAGTGAATATGAAAATGTCTCCTGAACATTTTCTGATTAGTTAAACAGATAGTTAAACAATGAATGTTTTTTATTCCTGTCACAAGAAGTACAAGAGTAGTAATATTTATAGATGGCATTGGTAAAAGGGAGAGCATAAAAGAACAAAGAATCAATCCTTCCCCTTCGTTATTTTATAAGCAACACTGAAGAAATTGGATCCACATTTATTGGATGTGGGGGGAAACACAGTGAAAAAGGGTGAGGAAAGCACAGGCAAAATGCCTTCTTTGCCTCGCTCATTAATAATAAGACTAGTTGTTTTTCTGGTACCAAGCTCCCTGAGCTGGAAGAGAGGTACAGGGAGCAGAATGAAGCCCCATAATCCAAGGGGATGTGGTCAGTTGTCTGCTACACCACTCAGACACACACAGATCTATGGGGCAGGATGGGATCCACCCAAGGGTATCGGGGAAGCAGGTAGAAGTGCCCACTGAGCCACTCTCCATCATTTACTAGCAGTCCTGGTTAACTGGGCAGGTTCAGTTAACCAGAGGTTGCAGATGTGACATCCATCTACAAGAAGGAGGCTCATGGGAGCTACAGGCCTGTCAGTCTGACCCCTGTGGTGGGAGAAGATCATGGAGCAGATCATCCTTAATGTCATCACATGGCACATGCAGGACAATCAGGGGATCAGGACCAGCTAACATGGGTTTGTTAAAGGCAAGTTTTGCTTGGCCAGCATGATTTTCCTCTATGACAGGGTGACCTGCTTAGCATATGAGGGAAAGGCTGTGGATGTTGCCTGCCTGAATTTTAGGGAAGCCTCCAACACCATTTCCCACAGTACTTTCCTGGAGAAAGTCTCCTGATAGCTTGGGAAGGGGTATTCTTCACTAGGTAAAAAACTATCTGGATGGCTGGGTCAGAGAGTGGTGGTGAATGGAGATAAATCCGGTTCACAGTCAGTCACTAGTTGGGTCCCCCAGGGCTCAATATTTGGGCCAGTCCAGTTTAATATCTTTATTGATCTGAATGACAGAATCGAGTGGACCCTCAATCAGTTTGCAGATGACACCAAGCTGGATGGGAATGCTGATCTGCTGAAGGTAAGAAAGCTCTGTAGAGGGATCTGAACAGGTTGAGTTGAGGCCAATGGTGTGAGGTTCAATAAGGTGAAGTTCTGCCCTTGAATCACAACAAACCCATGTGGCACCACAGAGAACCACCATGCAGCAGTGTCCAGAGAAGGTGAAGGGTCTGGAGCAGAAATGATATGAGGAGTGGCTGAGAGAGCTGAGGATGTTTAGCCTGAAGAAAAGGAGGCTCAGGGGTGACCTTATCGCTCTTTCCAACTACCTGACAGGAGGTTGCAGTGAGGTGGGAGTTCAGTCTCTTCTCTCAGATAACAGGTTGTGCTAGGGGAGATTCAGACTGGACATTAGAAGAAATTTCTTCATAGAAAGGGTTGCCACACACTGGAACAAGATGCCCAAACAAGTGGTTGAGTCACCATCCCTGGAGGTATTTAGAAGACATGCAGATGTGGCACTTAGGGACATGGTTTAACGGTGAACTTGGCAGTGTTATGTCAACAGTTGAATTAGATGACTTTAAGACCTTTTCCAGTCTAATTTATTCTATGGTTCTATGTTTACTCCTTGGCCCTCTAATTCTTCATCAGCCTATAGTAATACTTTTCTGCAGGGATCTACTTGACTGAATCTCTTCTCAAGACTAGTTTCTTCTACCTCCATTATCTGGTACCAGAAGAGGAAACATAACCTTGCTTCTGAAGTACCTCAATGTTCAGCTGAGTTATTCATGAGTGACACCATGAAACAGGATTTAAAAACAAACAAACAAAATTTTGAGGCTCAGTCACATATTATTGGTGCTTGCATTTCTCAGCTTGGTTCAAAAAGCAAAAAATCCAAGACCTGGGTCCTTACATTTTACAGATGAATATCTATAAAACATTAGACACACCCTGTTTACTTAAAATTCACAATAAATACTGGAAAGCTTTATGCTGAAAGTGAATTCAGATACAGGGACAAGTGTTTTAAATCACTCTGATTAATCACTAGAACATTTTAAAAGATCTGGTTTCAGCATATTTCGCACAGAAAATGTCTTTTAGTCAAAATCTAGCTTCTCTCTTTCTCTCTGGTCCATGTGTAATTCATGAACCTTTAAACATTATGGGATTATACAGAGCTAAGCTGACATTTTTACTTTCACTTAGCAGCCTGAATAATTGGTACACTCAAAGCATTTTAAATACTAAAGTAATCACCGCTTTGAATTCATCTTGTGATGTCATCGCAGCTGACGATTGATATAATAAATTTCAAGAATATGAAAGCTTGAAAAGAATGTTAGAGATATCTTATGCTTAATCTTATGCTTAATACATAACAATTAAATGATCTATAACTAGCAGTATATTCTGATATTAACTTTAATGAAATGCTTTTTAGATGCATAATGTATTGTTACTGGCTTTCCACTTCTGGGCAAGAAGAGAATTCATTGCATTTTTGGTGTGTTTTTCTCTGATTCAGAAAGAAATTTATAGAAAAATATATCAAATTTACTTAATATCTTGAATAAACGTGGAAGTTCGGAGATGAAAATTAAAAATTTGACTTTCAGGGTAGGAAACTATCAAGAACTATATTGTCTTCTCCTCCTCAGGAATTACTCTGGAAGCCAGTCACAACCAACTAACAAACCACTGCAGCTTGTGTCAACTGTAATTTAAAATGGGAGTCAGCTGTAAACTATGTGAAAACTCAGCTGGCAACTATTTCCTAGGAGATGTTGGAGTGGTGAACCTGTAGCCCCCCAACAACCCACAGATGATGCAGATCCTGATCCCATAGTTCAGAAAAATCCATGTGACCATGCAGCCTTCCTTGAAGGATTAGATCAGACCTGCCACAAGCTGTGCAATTTCTGGAATAAAACACCATGATTTGGAGTACTACAATTACTTCTTTCCTAAGGGAGATTTCCTCTAGTTTATGTGATTTGAATATGTTGAATATCTATGTTTAATAAATATTGAATAGAAGGAGAAGACATCCATCAAAACAGAAGACCAGAAGTTGAGTATTGTCTTCGGTGCTTCCTAACATGTGAAATGCTGTTGCCGGTCGAGGGAATATTAACAAAATAGAAATTAAGGACAAAGGTAATTCTTTGGCTTAGAATTAATTTTTTCCATACTGGCTTGTATGGAATTATATTTTTAATTTGTGTTGAAATGTCTGTTGATAATACTGGGATGTTTTTGTTACTGCTGAGCAGCTCTGGCATACATCCAAGGCCTTTCTTTTCTGCTCCTCACCCCACCCCATCAGTGAGTAGGATGGGGATGCACAAGAAGTTGGGAGGGGATGCAGTTGGGATAGGTGACCCCAACTGACCACAGGGATGTTGTGTACCATATGACATCATGCTTAGTATATAAAGCTAAGGGAAGAAGGAGGAAGGAGGGGACATTCAGAGGCACATATTTGTCTTCCCAAGTCTGCTGTTCTGAGGATGGCACAACAGCTGTCTGCCCATGAGGAGTAGTGAACGAATCCCTTGTTTATGTGCACAGAGGTTTATGTGCACAACTTTTGCTTTCTCTATTAAACTCTCTGTATCTCAACCCATGAGTTTTCTCACTTTTACTCTTCTGATTCTTTTCCTGATGTGGGGGAATGAGTGAGAGGCTGTGTGTTGTCAGCTTGGTTTAAACCACGAAACCCGGAGATTATGTTGCCTTCTGTAGATACTAAGACAGTTACTGAATACCAACACACTGGGATGGGAGGAAAGAAGTCTCATCATCCTCTCAATAATCTTGATTATTTTAGGGGAAAAAAAAGTAGCTAAAAAAAGAAAGAGCAAGAGAGGTTGTTTTTCCAAGCCACACAACCACACGGAGACAGGGTTGGTATGAAAAAGTAGTAATTAAGAGGCTTCTTTCAGACTGATTCCCATCTGCTGTTCCAGGTCTCTCCTGTTGGTCATTTAGATGACTGTCAGACACAGCAATAGGGAGAGGTTTCATTTTTGAAAGGAAGGCAGAAATGAAGATGAACTGCTTTGACTTAATACTCTTTTCCTAAAAGAGGGTCTGTAGCTCATAAAGCCTCAGAAGTTTCTCTTCCACCTCCAAATTCAGATACAGTCTTGATCTTTCTATTGGCAGTTCCTGTTTCCTCTATAGCTTTTATGGATTTCTGTACGAGGGCTGGAGTTCTATATGGTTATAAAGAATGTAAAAATTAAGTGGTAAAATATTTAGTATTGCAGTGTCAAAAACCTTAGTAATGGAATGCAACAGATCACTGACAATACCTAAGTAGCAACAGTAGAAGTTGATCAGACGTAATAACTGTTTCAAGATCTCACCGAGAACAGAACATGCACTAATATGAAATTTTTTTATATTATAATAGCACCAAACATTCACAAGGAAGACTGGCACACTATTTCTTTGAACTCACTGATCACAGAAAGCATTTTCTTGGAAATATCATGTTCTAACTCAGAGGAAATATCTTTTCCTTATTCATTTATAATGCATGTAAGGATAAAGCAGAATCAATCAGTTAAGCTTTTGAAGCCATATTACAGTAAGCAATGTAATTGTTGTTTGTGCCACATTCACAGTTCAGATTCAAAATTGAAAAAACTAGGGTTGATAGTCCTCATATCTAAGTCTACCCATTCAAACATGAGGCTACTTTTTAAACTACCTGTCTAACACCCTCTGTGGTCATTGGGAAAATGAAACCCTCACAGAATATTTCAATCTATCCCTAGAACAAAACAAATAGGTTAAGTCTTACTAGGGATCTATTAACCATAGGATGAACTAAACAAATAGATTTGGTGGAAAAGGGTTTTCTTTTCATGTTATATCAACAGTACATTCAAATGTATCCCATTTTTGTGACTTTTGCTTATTAAAATATCGTCCTGACTATAAGATTTACATTAAATTTGTTACCCAGATGAGGAAAAGTCAAATACAAAAACCTAAGTTTATTTTACTGGAGGAATTTTCTCAAGAGATATCTGGTTGGCTGACATCTCTAATAATGACTGTTGTTTAGATAGTGTACAGAAAACACAAAAAATGGAGGGATTGACTTTTCACAGAATTTTGTTAAAGTATGAATGAAATAATCAGTATAATCCTGAAAATTTTTTATAGACTACCTAAAAGTATTTCAGTGAGGATTTCTCTTCATATGCAGTCATCTGGTGTTTAAATATTGTTTTATTCCATGTTTCTCTTCATTTTGATAATGGATTACATAGGAAACAGACTTGGGAAATACATACCAGCATACAAGTGCCAAGCAGTGATCATGATACAGGCATGATTAAGCTGCAGTCCCATGTAAATCATAATGGTGACAAAAATTCCCATGATAGCAGTCTATAAACAAGTTTTGTACTGCAGAAGAGGTTTTACATTTTCCAAAATGAGTGAACAAAATTTTCATATAGATAATTACCATAAGGCTGACTCGAGTTTAGGCAAAATAAATTACTCAAATATACTTGTCACTTCATCAGATGAAAGGCAACATGAAAATGGAATTAGTCATAAATATAATTCTATCATAGCATCTAAGAGCAAGTGTACTGAATTATTTTTAATGTGTAATTGTTTTGTTGACTGTTTTAATTGCTAAGGAATTCAGAGATCTGCAAGATGGCTTCTGTGGAAGGAACAGAACAGCACTACTCATTGACTACAACAGCACGTTAAAGTTTTGTTTCACAAATTTCCCCTGTAGCTAAAATGGCTCATCATATTAAAGTTTTCTATATTGACATTGATGTATTCATTCTTCCTAGAAGTGGAGAAACAATTAAAGAATTGATTGAAAAAGACATATTCTCTTCTGTCATCATTGATGTTTGAAATGATAGAAATACAAAAATATTGAGAGAAGTCCTCTGTTACTACAGAGCGAAAAGGGTAATAATCCATTTCTGCTTCATTATTTTAAAGTCATGAAACTGCATTAAAATATTTTCAAATGTAAATTGTATAATACAATTTAAAAGTTTGAACTTTATATAATCATTTTCAAATTATAACATCAAATTTACCAGATAGCAGTCTCTTTATAAATTAATGGAAGTGATTTTTTTTTTCCTGCTAATTATTAAATTATGTCATTCTTTCAATTTAAAATATTTTGGTTATTTTAATGTCAATTAATTTTTTTCCATCTGTCAAAAGAGTTACAAAGTCCTAGAGGGTATATTTTTATGTCCACCTTAAAAAATCAAAATTCTGAGATGCACCCAAAAGTTATTGATCTCTATATCTTTCAATTAAAAGGACAGAAAGTAACACAACTTCAAAACATTTTCTAACAAGAGAAAAATTACTTTAGTATTTTATCTGGATATTGACCTGTTGAAATAACTCTTGGAGGATAAGTGACAAGACACTTCTCACAGACAAGTATCACATCTCTCTCAGTAAAAAGTTTTTTTTTTTAATGCCACAATCTTAAAATTAGAATAGTCTGATCTGCTGTGCTATTAAATTTATAACATAATGCATTTTGCTGAAGGGTGAATTATTGATGACACTATCCTTAGTCATAAATGTAAATCTATTCCAAAAATATATCACAGCAAAGCTGAAAAAGGGAATGAAAGTTCAGTTTTATTTATTACCTCTCATATACTTTTGAATTATTTTCTATCAAATAAATTGCTGAAGGCCAATTCTGCCTCTTCATCTAAAAGAATCCAGACTTTTTGGAAAACAGTAACATTAGTGAAGGCCTGAAACATGACAAAAACCTGGATGCAAATTAAGTCATTTTTAGAGGAATATCAAGTATTGTTAAATTCCATGGAGTTTGATCTTACTTCTACCATCAAGTATGAAGTGAATATGTGTTATGATGCCTTTTCATGATGTAGTTTTTGAAGTGTTTTAAAACTTACACCGTATGTTATATACACTTCTGCTTCAGCTGTATCAATAAAGTAGGTAATTTCCTTTAGCAGACATGCTAGGATTGGTGAGAGAGACCTGCTGAATACCAATTTGGTTGTGAATTCCCTGAAAAATTTAGTTTTAATTCAACATGGAAATAATTTCATTAACTCAAGTCTGAAAAAAGCTAGAATAACTATATAGAGACTACTCAACACAACTTAAAAGACCAAACTGTGGTACTTCACAGCTGTGTGTATATTCAGAGATGGTAGGAATTCACCTTTACAGTAGAAATATATGGTTTTCTAACACCCCCTTTAAAGTATTGTGCCTGGGATTTAAGTGTCATCTTTCTCATGAAAGAGTGATGGCTGGTTTGTACTATTCCATCTTCCATCCACAATCTGCATAAAAAATACCATAGAGATGATTAATAATAATTAGATTTTATAAATAAGTTAATTAATTTATTGGTCTCTTGGTGTCAGCATGAGCAGCGATCTTGTCTGCTGTCCCATGGAGTGTATACCTATTTTTCTTCTGCTTCTTTGTGAAAAATTAAATGTTCAGGTAGCAAGCTTACTCCAGTACCAGTTGTTTGCAGTTTTGCTGCAAAATAGCAAGAGCTTACCATAAAGCAATACAAACACAGCGTGAGATTTTATGAGAGCTGAGCTTGACGGAAGGTTATATACCAGTCATGAAACATGTCCCAGAGGACTGAATGTTTTTCAGGGTTTTTTTTACAAAATGTATAATGAAATCTTAAAGCATTTGTTTCTAAAATCTCTGCTATAAACTCTCCCTTCCCTATAATCTCGTCAGTTCTGGGGCAACAGAATCTCTAAGGTCAACCTTTCTGTTAACTACTTATATTTCTCCTCTATTTCATGGCAGTAGAAAGGAATGGATGATTTATTTTTAGTGAGTTGCTCAACCCAACACAAGGAACTTGGTAAGTGACTTTTTTTTTTTTTTTGACTGTCAGGATTACCAGCAATAGCACTGCTCACAGTAGTATTAACTACATCTATAAACCCCAGCACCACTCCTCTTGGCTCAATCACAGTTGTCTGTTCTTCAAATTTCTTTCTGATATTTCAGGCTCTGTTTTCCACAACATGATGGGTAATGTGTGAGATAAACTGGCATGTTTTATGACACCAGTACAGCATGCATAGGTGAATTAGTTACATTATCAGTATAAATGACAAAAAAGTTTTCTGACCCATAACATATGTCTGGATGAGAAGAGAGAGATGCAAGAGAAAGCAGTAATGACATGATACTGCTATTCTGTCTTAAAAGAGATGTTTCTTTTAAGAAAACAAAAATAGCAATAACAACAACAAAAAGTTGTTGAGTGTTCATTATTTTCTTAAAAAAAATATTTTTTTCATCAGATGAAAGGTAAATTAAAACATTCTAAAGAAGTCTCTTCTCCATTCCCAAACTCAGTAATTTAAATTTTCACTCTACTTTAAGTAGAATTTACTTGTTTTAATCTGCCTGTCACTTATTGAAGAATCAATACTACAGTACTCATATCAGAAGTCTCTCTTTTCCCAAATAAATCTTCAAACACAAAATAAATATGTGTAAAACCAGAAACAGTATTAAAGCAGACCACAGAAAATTATGTGCTGGTTGCTTTAAGTGACACTTCAGTAGGGATGCCATTAAAAAGTTTTGTGAGCGTAGAGATGATTTTTAACATTCAGTTGTCTAATGTGATAGTCCATAAAAGGGAAATAGGAAGTAAGCTTTGTTGTCTATGGAGATCACTCTTTAAAAGGTCCTTTCAATTATAATATATTGAAGTATGTCTTCAAATACTGACTGCAGTAGTAAGTTCATTTTACAGCCAAGACATGAGAGCTGGAAGTGTAGATCCCAGGCAGATGGGAATGGCAAAGCCATTTGTAAAATCATCAGGAAGGCACCTCTGTGCTTTCTCTCTTTCTGTGTTGCAGATTTGCAGGAAGTTATACATAAACAGTTTGGAAATTGTTTCATTATCATTCCTCAAACCTTCTCAAAACAGCTACACTCCCTCCATAGGACATCATGTAAGTCAAGCTGCTGTTCCCTTGGGCTACCCTGACCGTGGGACTGTTGATCAGAGGAGATGAATGGCACAGGGTCACAGCACCCTCCCTCTGCATATGAGATGGGTCTTACTCCTCTTACCCCACAGGAGCCTCTCCATCTGCCAAGAGTGGCTAGACTTGGATGAAAAGGTAGCTGCTTTGGTTAGATGTGCAGCACAGAGTCACCCCTCTGCTCCACCCTTGTGCCATCTTTAGTTTTCTACTTAAGCTGAGTTACTTGGGATGGGCTTTTATCTTTAGAGTCCTGCATGCTTAGACCTCAGCCGCAGTTCTTCGCCCTCTAGTAATAATTCGTATTCAAACAAAGGTGTCCTCTTGGCTTTGCTATTGCTACAAGGCCAGACCTCTTTGAAAGCAGCACCCTGTGCTCGGTGGGAGGCCACTCACCCCTCCAGCACTGGGGGTCCCACTTGTAACACTGGTGGATCCATACCTGTGGCACAAGACTGCAATGGCTGCACATGGACTGAGATATTGTGATCGATGAGGAAGGTGGTGTTTCCTTGGGGGCAGAGGCTTCCAGGGAGTAGCTCTTGGGGTCCTTGTTATTGGCAGAGATTCACTGAGTCCACGTGGGATTCCTGACATTTCCTCATTTCCTCCCACGAGATCTGAGGTTCAAGTAAATAAATAAACTATAAATGACAAAGAGAAAGGCCAGGAGAGGGTGCTGGCTGTCATCATGCAAATCCAGAATGCTTTTGACTCCAGCTATATTCCATTTATATTAACAAATGAAAACACAGTCACATTTGTGCAAACAATACTAAAGAGCTGCTCTGTCAGAAAATTATTTACACAACAATAATTGTTTATATTACATTCTTTCTCTACATATTTACAATATAATCTCAGCAGAGTGATTCCTGTATAGGGTAAAAAGAAATTATTTTTCTATTATTTTTATGGCACCAATGAAAGGTAAAAAGGAAGGTACACACCTGTCGTTAGATATAACTCCACCACCTCCAAGTGTTACTGAACAACAGTACAGTTTATTCACACATTAATTATTTATCTTTAAAGACTCCATCATGTACAAACAAAAAGTTTTTACTAAAATAGGATGAAAAATGTTGTTTGTATTTTGTCATCTCCACTGTCACTGACATAAGGAGTGCAAAAACTTTAGCTGGTAGACCTAAATGTTGGACAGACAAGCTCTGATTCTGATATAGCAGGCTAAAATCAACTTCAGCCTTCTCTTCAGTAAAATAGCTTTTTGGTTAAGTGGACAGTAAAATCCAACAATACACATGAACCAAAGTTAGGTTATTTATTTTGATATTCCATTCATTTCAATATCCCCGTATAGTCTGTTTAAATGAGTGTTAAATATTGTTTGAATGAGTACTATGCTGCTACATGAAAGAATTTTAAAATAAGAATTTTTACAGCCAAAAAGACATCTTTTGTGAAATGCTCCATTATCTGGGTATTTCTGTTAAAAACCTAAGCCATGAAACAGCAGCTTCTATTTAAATTGTTGTTGTCAGACTGCAGAGTCAGTATCCACAAATAAAAAGTGGAGACTTAATTAATTCCTTTCAGATCTCAGAACTTCTGCTTTCAGCTTTGAGGTCTGAAACATAGCATTTTCATGACTGCACTGTTCCTGTGGGCTCCCATGTGGACAAGAGTTCACCCTCTGTTTTTATTTCAGCCATGGTGATAAGCAACAGACAATTTAGTTAACCTGCCATTTGCAGTCTTGATCTAAGCGGAGCCCAATTCTTCCTCTGTAACTTTAATGCTTATTTACCTTAAGGTACTTTTCATGAAAAAAAAGCTTGTTTAGACCAAATATGTTTGATGTTTACTGCATTTATTACATAGTAACTATTCTCCTTAAAAATATTTACCTCAAGCTTTAAGCCCTCCTCATTCTAAAATAACATTAAAGTAGTTTACATAGAGACTTTACAGTCACATTATTTTACAATAACTTATTTTCATTGATTGGTCTAACAATTTGAGGTGTTATTTATGGGCTACTGTGATGAATCACATCCGTTTCCAAGGTAAAGTAAGCAAATTCTCTGTTTATAGGATTAAAGTTGAAGGTCAAACTTTAATTATATTTTCAGTTCTACTACAGCAACATAAAGCAAGGCCTTTAGATTTCAGAATTGGCAACCAGTCATATGAGATGCTTTTATACTTAAAAATTGACCACAAATTTTGAGTCAATCATAATTAACATCCAAGAGGCAGGAAACCTAGTAGATAACTGTGATAGACTCCAACATAAATTTATTTTGTGTTTTGAATATGCCTTTTTTTTTTTTTTTACCTTGCAAAGAGGATTTATTTATTTTTAATCTGTTTTAAGAAAGGAGTTGATATGTACTGGAGTGTGAGAGCCAGGAAAAAACTAACCTTCAATGCTTATGGTGTTTGTTGTATTTATCTAACTCACTGGCCTGCTGCTGTTGAAGTTCTACCAGTATATATTTATCAGTAAGCCATTTGCAGGTGCAAGTGAAATTTGCAGTGTCCAGAAATGTAATGTATAAACAACATTTAATCCCCTTTTTTAGCAACACATTATTAAAGTCTGAGTTGCGATCTCAGAGCTGCCAAAGCACTGGCAACCTTAAATTGTAAAGGATGTTGTTGTGCAGTGTAATAGAAGTAATTACACAAGTGCTCTCCACTCCAGCCACAAACAATGCCTGGCACACTCACACAGCCGAAGGGAGGCACAAGAGATGGTGGAAACATTTGTGTTAAAAGATAAACATGTGCCAATGAGAATCACATCCAAAATATCCCCACTGAATTATTTAACAAAGGAAGCATGAAAGCAAAGATTGCGAAGTGCATAATTTCAGCAAGCTGTGGAAAGATTGCTTAGAAGGCTTCTTGCGCTGCAACGCAAGGATTGCTGCATTTAGATTAGAGGTACTGACCTTGCTTCCTCACCCAGCTTTATAAACCTGTCTCTACCATGCATGCCTTTTTTGTTTTGGAAGGATTTATGTCAAATCATTTGTTATCGCATACATTGTTGTGCAAAGACTTTACAAATCCTGGCTTCTGACTGCAGCCATCCCTTTAGGTCAGGATTAGGGAACATTTTTGGTGCATTTAATGGAAACAGACAAGTCCAGCATGCAAAGCACAAGGCCAGCTTGAGTGAACAGGAATCTTCTCTTGGAAATAAGGCAAAAAAGGAAGGTATATGTCCAGTGGAAGCAAGCTCAAGTGACGTGGGAAGAATTCAGAGATGCTGCTTGCTGTTATAGGGAGAAAATTTGTCTGGCCAAAGCTCAACTGGAGTTGCAGCTGGCCAGAAATGTGAGGCACAATAAAAAGAGTTTTTTCAAATACATTAATGGCAATAGGCAGTATAGAAATATCATCAACCTGTTATAGGATGAGGATGGTCACCTTCCAAACAGGAACAGAAATGAGGCAGAAGTGTTTAACTCATTCTTTGACTCTGTCTTCAACATGAATGACAGACCAAGGGAGTGTCAGTGCCTGGAGCTGGAGGACCATGACTGCGAGAATGATCAATTCCCAGCCAACCCCGAAATTGTGTGGGATTTGCTGCTTCAGCTGGGTCCCTACAAACTATGGGGCCTGACAGGATTCATTCCAGAATCCTCAGATTGCTGCTGACGTCATCATAAAACCTCTCTAGGTGGTTTTTGAACGGTCTTGGGAATCCAGAGAGGCACCAGCTGACTGGAAGCTGGTGAACATTGTCCTGATTTTCAAGAAAGGCAAGAAGGAGGACTCTGGAAACTACAGGCTTGTCAGTCTCACTTCAGTGCCTGGTAAAGTTATGGAGAAGATTATTCTGGGAGGTATTGAAAAACACCTGGAGGACAATGCAGTCACTGGTCACAGACAGCACAGCTTCATGAGAGGAAAGTCCTGCTTATCCAACCTGATTTGCTTTTATTACAAGGTAGGCCACACAGTTGATCAAGGGAAGCCAGTTGATGTAATCTTTTTGCATTTCAGTAAAAGCTTTTGATACTGTCTCTCCCAGGATCCTTCTGGACAAAATGTCCAGTACACAGCTGGATAAACACATCATGTGGTGGGTGAGCAATGGGCTCACAGGGAGCACAGAGAGTTCTAGTGAATGGGGTGACATCAGATTGGCAACCTGTCACCAGTGGGGTTCCACAGGGCTCCATCTTAGGCCCTGTGCTCTTCAACATCTTCATAAATGACTTGGACACAGGACTTGAAGGGACAGTAAGCAAGTTTGCAGATGATACAAAACTGGGAGGAGCTGTTGACTCCCTCAAAGGCAGGGAGGCCCTGCAGAGAGACCTCAGCTAATTAGAGCACTGGGCAATCACCAGTTGTATGAAGTTGAACAAGGGAAAGTGCTGGATTTTTCACCTGGGAGAAGCAACCCTCAATGTTCGTACAGACTGGGGAATGAGATGATGGAAAGCAGTGCCATGGAAAGGGACCTGGGGGTCCTGGTTGATGGCAAGTTGAATACGAGTCAGCAGAGCCCTGGCAGCCAGGAGGGCCAACCATGTCCTGGGGGGGCATCAGGCAAAGCATCACCAGCGGGTTGAGGGAGGGGATTGCCTCACTCTACTCTGCACTGGTGTGGCCTCACCTTGAACATTGTGTGCAATTTGGGGCACCACAATATAAAAAAGTTATAAAGCTGTTAGAGAGTGTCCAAAGGAGGGCTGTGAAGATGCTGAAGGACTTTGAGGGGAAGCCATATGAGGAGCTGCTGAGGGCACTTGGTCTGTTCAGCTGGAGAAGAGGAGACTGAGGGGAGACCTCACTGCAGTCTACAACTTCCTCATGAGAAGGAGACACTGATCTCTCCTCTTTGATGACCAGTGACAGAACTCAAAGGAATGGCCTGAAATTGTGTTGGGGAGGTTTGTTTTGGATATTAGAAAAGGGTTCTTCACCCACAGAGTGTTTGGGTACTGGAACAGGCTCCCCAGGGAAGTAGTCACAGCACCAAGCCTGACAGAGTTCAAGAAGTGTTTGGATGATATTCTCAGGCACATGGTGTGAATCTTGAGGACTGTCTTGTGAAGGATTAAGGGTTGGACTCAATGATCCTTATGGGTCCCTTCCAACACAGCATATTCTGTGATTCTGTGAGTTTGTGATTCTTCCTTCATAGTAGAATTCTTTAGAGAGGTCTGAATCATGGTTAAAGATTTTTGCACTGGGAGAGTTTGCTATGGGCAAAGTCCTTCCTTTAAAATCATGGGAAGGAGAAGAAGAACCCATTCACACAAGAGCATCCCCATCCACAGGATTTTATGGTGCTAGATATGTCCAGGGACCTGTCCTGGAGCTAAAAGGAAAGTAGTAGAGCTTAAGAGAAATAGGTTAGCATCATCATGCTGTGGCACAATGAGGAAGGAGGTGGTGCCAGAAATGATGCTGTGTGAAATTTGCTGTCTGTTACTATTATTGACATAAATCTAGAGATCTATCTAGTTCCAATTCTGGAACCCATGTTGGCCCTTTTAACTCTCCTGGTACATTCTAAAGAATGAAAAGGATTGAACTGACCAAGTAGACTGAGCTAACTCCTGAGTGTTGTAGCTTTAGCAGTATTGAGGTACAGATGAAGATGAGATGAAATCATACTAGCAAAGTCTGTCAGAGTTGACTGCCTTCAGGATATTTAGACTGTGTACAAAGATCTCAGAGAGTCCCAGAGAACTGACCAGTGACACAGGATTTCATAGCTCTGGAGACCCAAATTATGTCTCTGATCTCAGGTCTGAGCAAAAAGAGATACATTAAGATCCCAGTCCAGGAAAAGCCTCAGGAAGCACAAACCCTGAAACAGTTTCTCAGTGAGACACAATTTATGCCACAGCCCATACCTAAAAATTGCTATATCCCTCTATGCCAATGACCTGGCTGGAATGACAATTTCAGGATAAAGACAGAATGAAGATTATACCTGTTTCCTTCCCTAAGTATTTGCAGCCTTAGACAAGGGCAAATTTATACCCTATAGTGAAGCCAAAAGTGAGTTTTGTGATAAGGCAGCAGCTGGACCCCACACAGCTTTTAAAAACCACCCTGGGGATACCTTCCGCTGTCAGCTACACACTCAGTTTAGCAAGGCTTGACCCAGAGTTCATGCAGCTTGAACAAGATGCAAAGTAGAGCCACCACTCCTTTTTGTTCTCAGGGGGAGATATGGAGTGTCACACACAGCCTTGTCCATACTGAAGAAAATTTTGCATTCTCTTCAGCAGTTCACTCTTTATCTCTGAGTTTCAGCACCCACACAGATTAAATAATTTCATCTTTGATTTAGCACTCTAAAGAATTTGTCTTGTAAAATAGGTCTTCAGCTTTGAAGTTTAGTGCAATTAAAACTAAATACTGCTAATTAGGAATGCAGTGCATCAGCTATTACTCAAATGAATTCTGCTAATGATTTAGGACTGTTGTCATGAGCAAGAATTTTCAGGATTGGACTCCATACTCATTAAGTGAAAGCCTGCTTTTTTTTCCTAAGTTGCAAAGAGCAGATGAATCGCAACAGGACCCTTACACAGCATAAAGGTGAGTAAATAGATAATGATTTACAGAATCAGAATCCTCCTGAACACATTGCTTGCACTTCACTGATTTCTGCTAACAAGTATTAAACTGTGCACAGTTTTCTTGTGTGCTGTGAATTTTGACAACAATAAAATGTTCCCTATTGCCATGTGACACAGCCAAGTCCAGATGTGCTATTTTGGTTTGAGATGGTTAAACCTTTTTTTGTTACTATGGGGATTATCTACCGAATGGTTTACTTACCTCTCCAAAGCTGTCATCGCATACTGTTTAATTTATAAAGCCAGTCCAAATCTCTGTGGAAAAAAAAATCACCAATATTTCTCACAACTTTCCTTGATTTATTTTTTGGTGTCAGCCAAGACATAACATTTATTATGATTCACCTTAGCATGATGGCATTTCATTATTCTTACTGAAGAAGATGTTCCTGAAAAAAGAGATCAAAATCTCCTTAGCCTTCTGGATATCACATAATAAATAAGGGGGTCTGTTTTTCCTCAGTGCCTCAATAAGAAGAAGTGTTTATGTTTCAGGACCAAGCTCCCACAGAATATTTACAAAATTTGTTGCGAGGTGTTGAGACATAAATCTGAAGTTCAAAACCTACATCAAGTAAAAATGAAGACCTATAAAATACAATGTAAAACAAAACGTCAGAAGAAAAATGTAAATATTTTTAAGAATCACTGAAATCCTTAAGTGTCTTCCTCATCAATAACACATAAATTTAATTTTATCAAATGGACTTTGGTGCTAACATCTTAAATATTATAAATTAATTAAATTACAGCTTGCTAAAATAAAAAAGTCAAACATTCTAGATAGCCAACTAAAGCCCTTTACACTCTTCTTTGAGCAAGCAAGAGAGGGAGACTTAAAATATCATCTGCTTTACATAAGAAATTGTTATCAGAAGCTAAAACCCTAAACTGAAAGTTACTTTGAATTTCATTATGATAAATGAATATTAATTTATTTTATTAAGGGGGAAAGTGTCTTCCAGAAAGCTTATGGAAAACAATCCACAGCAGAACATGATTAAAAATAAGAATAGCCAGATGATTTTGACTATAGTTCATTAGAAAACAGCATCACCCCCACGATCATTTCATAATGACACTTGCTTTATCTCATTTCAGGATTCGTAAGGCATACTAGAATTTTATTGCTTCTGGAAATATTAAGTGTCCTGGTACATTTATATGTACCTGATATTTGTCAAAGCGTGCATATTTACTTTTCTGTATTTTTTATACTAGCATTAAGAAATTTATATTATTTAAATTTATACTGAAACAGAATAAATATCATCTTATATTAAGCATTGTGTGCAGAGGGAAGTACAGTCTCGGAGGCATTTCTATCCTAGGTCTCAGGTCAATTCTCAAGTCATACAAAGGCAGATGTCATTGGGGTCATTTAAAGGTCTCTACTCTGATACCAGCTTTCAGGACATCCTCTGTGGCAACACATATGTTGGAAGATTGTGGGCTTTAAAAATGTGCAACCTAGCCTGAATGCCAGGACATGAGCAGTTACACAATATAAAGTTTTTATAGAATAGTTTCTGATGGAAATGTGTTCTACCAAACAAACGTTTCATTGCTGCAACCATGTTCATGACTGAGTGTGAGCTGTCAGGGCATCACATGGCTTAGAAGCATAAAGCCTTTTCATTTTCCCAACTGTGTGTTTTCTTAGTCAACTCTACTTCTGAAAATGTCTTTCCCTTGCTTCTACCCAGAGTCATATTCCTCTCACACTTTCTCTTTTCCACACAGCATGTCAAATGACTACTCATTCCTCTGGATTTTAGACTGGTGCCAGGGATCTTGCTAGCTATGGCTTCATAGTGCTAGCTATTCAGTGACTTTATGCTACTGAACTATTGTATATTTTAGGTGATTTTTTCACTAGGTGGTTTTTAGCCACACTATTCCCTGTTCCAGTTGCTGGTGCATTACACTAACACATGTACCAGCGCAGAGGAGAGGTACAAAGGTGAGGAGAAGAGGCTGGAAGAATGGAGGGGTAACTTCAGTTTGCATCCCTTTACAGGCTCATTCAATCTTTCTTGAACAATACTTTGCTCAGGTCTATATACCTCCAGATGTGACTTCTATTGTCTCCAGCTATTTCACAACTAGACGCTGAATTGTGCCTTTCATTTCACCAGAACTAGAGAGCTTTAATGCATTCATTAGTTGTAACGTATTCTGTAGTTTGTCCACAGTTCAAAGGTTCACATGGTGGCTGCCTTAATCACTGCTAGGGCAGCAATGCAAAAGCTCTACAGCAAATGGAGAAGTTGCTTTCAACTAAAGAAATATGTGTTTCATTGTCTCAGCCGATCTTAAGGTATCAGGAGACAACATCTAACACATCTCGCTTCTGTTTTGTAAGCCTCAGACTGCAGTCACAAAATGGGAACTGTCTTGTGCATGCTCCACACCAGGATTGCACACATAGGAACAGGGAAGCGCTGGAAACATTGGGCAGCTGGGGCAGGCTTGTGTTATAGATGGGTTAGGAGGGTTACAACAATCCAGGAAGAGTATATAGCAAATGAGCATCTGAAGGCTATAATTAGAGGTTGAGTGTAAAAAAATGAAACTGGTCAAGGGACTGAAGTACTGAAGCACTGATGGCAAGGGGAAGAAGGGATGACAGTGTGTAGGTGTGTGTGGAAGGACTGGTGTGTGGGTGGCACTGGAGCCCCTCCTCACAGCCTGTGGTGGCTCCACCAAGCAGCCAAGCTCCTCTGCAGTACTGGAGCCAAGGGTCTCCCCCCACATGGTGCTACCACTTCACAGGGCTGACTTGCTTTCTGAGCTCTCTGTCTCTCAGCACACGAATGTCTCAAACCGATTCCCTCGTGCACTACAGATAGGCCCTAAGACTGTTTTACGTCACTCTGAAATGAAATGCAAATAAATCCGGATTAAGGCTTTTTCCTACTGCCAGTGTGGGATAAAGCTTTACTTTCCCCGATATGCACACACTCACACACCGCATAGGCTCACACAGTTGTTCCACCAGCTTGATCTATCCTCATTTTACACTTTCAAAGCCAGCTTCAGACAAATTACCCTGTTATAGATATACATGCCTCATCGATCTGTCTCTGATCAACACACATCCTGCATGCAACTTGTTCTGCCATTTATGACAGATGAATTTGGCCCAGAAATGTCATTAGCATCAGGTTAGGTTTTTTTACATTCCACATTTGTCCAAAGATTTTTGGTAACAGCATAAATCATTGCCAAAGCTTAATGCTAATCTCCTGAATTTTGAAAGCACAACAGGCAAAGTCTACCCCTGAGTAGATCTGAGATACAAGCACTCAGGATACTAACATTTGCAGGAAATAACAAACAAAGCCCTGCTATTTCATAGTTGAATAATAGCACTAGTGCTGAACAGAGAACAATTTTAGAGAACAAAAAGGTAGTGAGAATAAAAATACACCTGATTAAATGGGACTTTTTGTTTTACCAAATGCTTGGGCTTTTGTTAGAAACAGATAATTCCCCTCAATTGTGTGGGTTGAAATTTGTGGGAATAAAACCAACAGAAAGTATAGGACACCATTTTCTGCAATAGATGGCCAAGCAGTTACTTATCTGCAGTGCTGCCACAATGGAGACTTGGTTTCTATTTGCTGATGAGTGAATTCCAGGCCAGGGGAAGGATGGGAAACTTACAATGATCTCACTTGGGTGCACCTCATTCTACTGCTAAAATTGAGGAACACCTAAAACACAATTTATTTATAAACAGGTTCTTCCTTTTAGCACAGCTCATGATGTTCCAAGTGAATGGCTGTGTCCTACTGCTACGTATGATGTCACATCCTCTATTCATCCTTTCCCCATTTGGACACATGGTGAAATGAAAACTGCATTCAGACCCATGCACACAGAACCAGACTTATTTCCAGAATTATATTGCTTGGCAAAGCAAGCTTCTTGCTTTTTTATTTATTTATCTTTTTAGTCAATCAGGTTACAATCTCCTGCAAATATTCAAAAAGATATATCCAAACAATGATCACTCCCAGGAAACAGAACTGAAAAGCTGTCCCTGATGACAAGTGATAGTAAGCAGAGAAAGGGAGTTCAGACTAGACAGGAGAAATAATGTTTTCAGTTAATCTGGCCATCACAAAGCATTGATACATTTTTTCACTTGGTAAATATTAGAAATCTTGGTATTCACAGTGTTTCACACAGTCTACCTAGTAAGGGGTGGAGAAACACTACCTAGCATCCCAGACTACTGCTCCAGCCTCTGAGCTGTTCTCCACTTGTCCCATGTCAGGATACACGAGAAATGCCCACTCACTTCCTGGTGTGAACAGGAATACCACACCCCACACCAGCCCTCTTCTCATCTCTGCATGTACTAGTTCCTAAGCACCACTGGGCCCAGGCTCAAAAATTGTGGCAGCAGTTGAACAGCCCAAATTACAAATTATCGCTTTGCATTGACTGGTGAAATAGGGCTTGACTCTCACTTTGCTTACAAAACAGACTTGCATCAGTAAAGCTACATGGACTTTTACTGAGGTATATTTGATTTACTCCAGTGTAAAACAGGAAACAGTTTTCTCAGTTACTTTCCAAGTTAGGGGTTGCCCTGACAGAGCAATATGAGAAAGGATGCATCAGCTGTCTGAGGGTGCCCTGCCCACAGCAGTGCTAAACAGTGCCAATGCTATATGTTTTGTATTCTTCCCAAGTCTTCAAAGCACACTTTAAAATGGGTGCAAAAGAGTACCATTAAGAATCCATCCCTTTCTAACCCTCTCCAGTCCTGATCAAAAACACGGTACACTTTGTGGAGTGTAAAGACACCACTGTTGAGGTTTACCTGGCTCATTTATAGGCAGTCAAATGTAGACATCGATAATACCCTTCCATCTCAGTCCTTCACTCTTTCTTCTTTTCTCTAGTAAAGCTCCTAATATGATATGTTGGCACAACAGGCTGTTCAATCAATATTTGCTGAGAAGCAGTTCAAAGGACGTGTGTGATGTGCATGTGTGTGCATGCGTCAATACACAGGTGAGATTCAAAGATGATTTTGCAGAGGTAAGACTGTGGGCCAGTTCACGATTTCTTGAATATGTACTCTTCCCTCTGTGTGCTGAGACTTTCTTAGTTCTCCCAGTCCCATTCTTCCTTGGTGTAATTGACCATGGCAGTCTGGGGAATCCATAAATATCTAAGGGAGAAGAGGAGATTGTGGGACAAAGAATTATCTCTTCCAAAGAACTACTGGAAAATACTGCATGGTAAAAGAAAAACATGTTATGTGAAGTTCCGCTGCCTTGTTTTTCATCAGTATTTTTCACCATGCACTTCTTTCCTCTAACACATATTTTTTTCTCTCTGTCTTTTCTTTCACATTTCTCTCTTATTTTTTTTTTTTTTTGTCCTGAGAGTTACCTCAGATATTTTATCTAATCTGTGAAGTTTCAGCTAATTCTACTGCACTTGAAGTTCAGGTGCTGTGGTGCTCTTAGCACCAGAGTCACTAGCAAACAAACCAAACAGAAGGCAGGGTTTCCTGCTTCCAAAAGAAACACCAAGCAGGGACCAGCTTTCTGGTTCCAGGGTTGCATAATGTGTGGCCCAAGAGGGTTTGGCCTCTGACAGAATCAGCAGGAACAGCTGCAATAATATCCAAAACACAGTCTGCTAATTAATTATTCTCTAAAAGTCACTCCACTTGTCCATGACTACTCTGGAATACATGTGCTGTATGACACTGGTGTTCAGCTAACACAAGTAAAAATAGCTCTTCTTTCATGATGAGAAAATTCATCTCAGTAGAGGATCCTGCAACCTGACTTGGTCTCATCTACAGACAATTGCACCTAGATATTCTCCGTGTTGGCAAAAAATTACTCTTATAGAGCAGTGGTTTCTGATCTTGATATTTTTATATTCAATATCATATTCATTTTCTCAGTCCCAGAGTTCCCAATACAAGGCACGTGCCATTCTGAAGTGTCATGGATGTAAGGAGGAATTTGAGCATTTCACTGATGGCAGAAGAGAGCTTTAAAATGGGTATTATTCCACATCAGAGTGTGTGCATTTTGGAATCCACTGCATGCCCATATGGAGTATCTCAGATAAGTTTTTCAAAAATTGCAACATATAAATAAAACTCAATAAAAATAATGGAAAATTTTGGAAAAAAATACTTACTGCCCACTGCAGGGTAAAATCCATAATTTTATTAAATAGTAGAGATATGTATTTTTACCTTTCAATTCCTACAAACTGAATCTGTTGTAACTTTAATTTTACTTTAATTTTGTTACTTTAGATATGTGTTAAAATTTAAAAATATGTATGGTAAAAAGCTCCAATGAAAAATTAGGAAACATTAAATAGAAGAAACCAGTTTAGGGCACTCCATGTTAACCTATGAACATATTTCATACGAAATTTGGGGATACAGAAAAAAGATTCAAGATATTGATTGTCTTGCTCTCTCCAGAAGCACAAATTTGTGCTGAAATTCTCTAGTGTTCTGAATGGCACATGTACATAGTAGAGAGACGCTATGATCCCCAAACTGTCGCTGTCTCCTACTGGCCGGCCTCTGAAAATATTCACATAGTGTAAAACCCTCTATTTCAGAACAAAGAATGATGCAAACTATTTGCTTTATTAAGAACACTAGAGAGTTAATATGAAAATAATAGCTCCAAAGTGTATCATTTAAAAGAAGCACAACTATACAATAAAGAGAAATACAGGAACAAAATGAGCATAGGCCTTGATGGTAGGATAGGATTTGTTCTTCTTAAGACTATTTGAATTCCCAGGATAAGTTTATGAACTTTTGATTTGAAAATAAATGCTGAAGACTGTGGAAAAGAAGAATTGTTATGAGCAATTTGCATAAACTCCTTGCTTGCCTACCTGTTTGTTTGAATGATGAAGGTTCAGAGATCAAAGGGTGGCAAACCAAGAAGACTTTATATAGGCCTCATAATACACCCTCTTCAACGGTGATATCTCCTAATTCTAACATCAGCTGTTTGCCCCAGCTATATTTAATTAAGAGGCTGATACAGACTAGATTGTTGTTATTATTAAAATTTGGAATTTTTTAGTGCATAATCACTTTGGTGTCTGATACGTAGAGATGAAAGATTAGTAAAATTAGCCCACCTGGGACTATAAGAAGAAAGATTTTAATGTCCATTAAAAAAAAAGTACCAAACAATCAAACAACAACAACAAAATACCACCAGTGTAGCTTCTCAGATATAGATATTATACTGATGTGTTACAAATAGTGAAACTGCACAATACTCTGGTGTGTGCTCTGTGTGTGAATGAGTGACGGAGAGACTTTTTGGCCTTTGCCATGTTATTCCCACAGTGTTACAAGGGGGAAACTCAGGAGCCGTTAGATGTTATCTCCCTGTAAGATGACTGTCACATAGAAACGTGAACGTTAGAAATTCACTGCTGTGAATTTTAAGCAGGGCATCAATTTTCTGTAATTCATGAGGTGAATGCTAGTCAGCCTTTGAGTCATGCTTCGAGTAGCTCCTACCGGGTGGTGAAACAGCTTGTGAAGAGTCAGGCACAAGGTTGAACCTGATAGTACTCGAGAGCCCCACGGCAGCCCCTGACAGCGTCCCTGGCAGAGCTGCAGGCAGTGACACTCCTCTGTGGACGGCTGCACTCCAGCTGCAGTGTTGCTTTCAGTTGGGCTGAGGCATGTTGTAGTGCCTGGAGGTACAAACTGCAGGCATTTTCCCCGCACTGGAGAGCTAGAGAGATGCTCTTTGCTTTAAAGGCTACAGCTACAGTTAAGCAAGGATTGTAAGTTATATGGTACGTGTGGGCAGATGTTTACTTCGGTGCAAGGAGCTTATAAATGTATGTTTCTGTGTAACTTCCCTGCCATTAATTAAGAAAAGCTTTTAAACTATTCGACTAGATAAGCAAATTAGAGGGGAAAATACCTGTCAAGCCATCAAAAAGCAGAGGGCACCCCGACACGGAAGCCCCGGCAGCCGCCCGCCGGCCCGGAGAGGGGAACTCGGTGCTGTACGAACCCTGCCCGGTGCAGCCCTTCTACCGGAGTTATAACCCATTGATACGTTTTGCTGAGCGTTTAGGAGCGTGGGTGTGATATCTAAAATTATGCAGACTGGGATTTTTTTTTTTTTTTTTTTTAGTTTAAATGACTAGTACAATGGGTAGAAGGGAACAATAGGACTTTGGGGTGCGAGGTGATATGCGGTGGAATAGGATTAGGAGGGACAATAATTATATGGAAGAATCTTGTTTCCTAACCTCCTACGTGATGAGGTGTAACGCGTAATTGTAAATTACAATTAGCTGGAGAATAATGGTTTCCCCGGGATTGGGGTGGAATTTCATCGCGGTGTATCGATGAATATTAAACCCGAGAGGCTTGTTCGGCACCGCCGGGCTGCGGCTCTACCCCACCGGAGTCGTTTTGCGGAGGGGCTGAGCCGGGGCTGCCGGAGGTGGTGGGAAGAGGGAGAACAGCGACAGGAGGGCCTGGGCAGAGCCGAGGCCGAGAGGCGCTGGGGTCTCGGAGCGGGACGGCTCCCGGCGGGGGGGTGGTGCTGGCCCGGGCTAGGGTTTGAACTCTGCCTCTGGCAGGAGAGGGGCAGCGGCTAATCGGATTGGAAAAGGCTTCCGTAATCCCAGCCCGATCGGCGGCGATGTCTCTCTCTTTCCAATATCACTAATGTCACTTCTATTGGCTGCATTAGACAGATGTTCGAAAGCTCCCTCTCGCTCGCTCGCTAAATCTGATCCTCCTGTAATACTTTCACTGCTATTAAATCCACATGCACCCACTCTTATTCCCTCCCCCCCGCTACCCCTCCTCCCCCCCCCCCACCGCCATTCCTTTTACTTTCCTGAGTGGACCCTGGCTGCGTTTGATCGTCTTTTCCAGGGCAAAACGAGATCTTCTGGCGAACAGACAATGGGATTACCCTCCCTCCCCATCTGGTTGTCTCCCACTGAACCCTGTCTCCTCCAACACCAAAAAAAAAAACAACAAAAAAACCAACCAAACAAAAAAAACCCAACCAAACAAACAACCACACAGAAAGTTCAGAAAAACTAATACTGCCTGGGATGTCACTGTTTCTGGCTACTCAGTAGATTCGATTCTCTGTTCATAAAAGAGAGAATTGCGAGATTTACCTCTTCGACGTAGGATTGCAATTAGTGTTGGGATGCTCTAGATATCCCTACATAAATTTATGGATGGATAAACACACACACACATCTGTGTAGAGAGATCAGATACGTATTTTCGGCAGGTGCGTCTTCCCAGTTTGTTTATCCTTACCGAGATATCTTTTCCCTAACTCTTCTTCAAAAAAAGGCTAAGGAACATCCAGCCGAACTGGCTTTTAACTTCTTATTCTTGCTGTCGATCAGTTTTCTTTGACACTTTTTCCCGCTTTACTTTTACTGTTCTTCCTTACTTTTTGCTTTCGTTTTTCGTTGTACCCGCCTTTCCCTCTTACAGGGTCACAACTCCCTTTGTAACTGTGTGTTTTATTCCACACACCCCCCCTCCAGCTGTCCTTTTGTTGTTTTCTCCGACTAACCCACATAAAAGAAACACATATGCAACTCTGTCTCCTTGCATTTTCAGATGTTTCTCTCACTATTGTCTGCTACAGCTTATCGAAAGTGCAAAGTGAAAACAGATGTAAAGAAGATAAAATATATATATACACGCACCGAGTCCAGGGAGGAGAGAATAAATCTGGTAAATCCCATCAGAGAGAAAGAGAGAGAAAGGAGAAAGAAAGAGAGAAAGGAGAAAGAAGAGAGAAAGAGAGAAAGGAGAAAGGGAGAGAGAGAGAGAGAGAAAGAGAGAGAGAGAAAGAGAGAGAGAAAAAGAGAGAGAGAGAGAGAAAGAGAGAAAGAGAGAAGGAAAGAAGGAAAGAAGGAAAGAAAGAAGGAAAGAAGGAAAGAAGGAAAGAAGGAAAGAAGGAAAGAAGAAAAGAAAGAAAGAAAGAAGAAAGAAGAAAGAAAGAAAGAAGAAAGAAAGAAAGAAAGAAAGAAAGAAAGAAAGAAAGAAAGAAAGAAAGAAAGAAAGAAAGAAAGAGAGAAAGAAAGAGAAAGAAGAAAGAAAGAAAGAAAGAAAGAAAGAAAGAAAGAAAGAAGAAAGAAAGAAAGAAAGAAAAAAGAAAGAAAAAAGAAAAGAAAGAAAGAAAGAAAGAAAGAAAGAAAGAAAGAAAGAAGAAGAAAGAAAGAAGAAAGAAGAAGAAAGAAAGAAAGAAAGAAAGAAAGAAAGAAAGAAAGAAAGAGAGAGAGAGAAAGAAAGAAAGAAAGAAAGAAAGAAAGAAAAGAAGGAAAGAGAAAGAAGGAAAGAGAGAAAGAGAGAAAGAAAGAGAGAAAGAGAGAAAGAGAGAAAGAGAGAAGAGAGAGAAAGAAAGAAAGAAGAAAGAAAGAAAGAAAGAGAAGAGAGAGAGAGAGAGAGAGAGAGGAGAGAAAGAAGAGAAAGAAAGAAAGAAAGAAAGAAAGAAAGAAAGAAGAAAGAAAGAAGAAGAAAGAAAGAAAAGAAAGAAAGAAAGAAAGAAAGAAAGAAAGAAAGAAAGAAAGAAAGAAAGAAAGAAAGAAAGAAAGAAAGAAAGAAAGAAGAAAGAAAGAAAGAAAGAAAGAAAGAAAGAAAGAAAGAAAGAAAGAAAGAAAGAAAGAGAGAAGAAAGAAAGAAAGAGAGAAACAAAGAGAGAAAGAAAGAGAGAGAAAGAAAGAGAGAAAGAAAGAAATGTACACCTCAGGTTCCTAATTAGCACAAAAGGGCATTTTCATGAGATTTGATCATTTCCCTCTGCCCGGACAAGAAGAAATCAATGGGGTAGGAATCTATAAATCAGTCAGCATGTCAGGACAAATCAAAATAATGCTTCTATTATTTCAATCAATAAACCATTTTTATACCTAACATCTGATCTGCACAATGTGTTTGTGTTGGAAATTTGCAGAGCTGCTTTGCACAAAAACAAACCATTAACATACACGTCAATCACATTTGTAACTGCTTGAAATGGCCGGAGATTTCAGCGCCGGGCTGACTTGAAAAATTCCGGGACAAACAGAAATGCAAGGGGGGGGGTGGATCGGGATGAAAACACTTCAGAAAGTTTGTCACTTCTACGTTGTTTGCCCTCTCAGCCCTGAACTTTGCCAACGGTTGATGGGAAGGAGGAGAGCTGGGTGAGGAGCAAGGGAGAGCAGGCAGGACCCCACCAGGTCCATGCCCTGTGGCATGTGTCCCACAGAGCCTATAGTGTTCCATCTGTGCAGAGTCCCGCCTGCGGCCCGTCCCGCAGGTGCAGGCATCAGCAATCCCCAGGCCAGCCCCATGCCCCGGCGGGGCCGTGGAGCCCCTCAGCTCGGGCATGCGGGAGGCTCTCAGTGCCGAAAGAAGAGCAGCCTGATGCTCCCCTGGCCTTTCTGGCCAGCTCTGCTCAGGGACTCCGACGCTACCTGTCTGGAAACATCTGCAGACCCCAGACAGGGATGCAGAAGGTGCCAGATGGGTTTCCTCTACATCTCGCTGTACAGTGCTTCGTCTTGCTTGTTTGCAAATCCACCAAATAATTCATGCCAAACAACCATTTAGAGAACCATTTTCTTTGTTTCTTTGAAATCCTACTGTACAGCTCCATCTGCCTCATATAAATGAATAATCCTTCTTGATACCATTCCTAATCCATTTCTTTACAGTCGAATTGGAAAGGTGGGGGTGAAGGTGGGATTAATAATCTTTAAAAATGTAAAGCCCCAAACAGCCACAGATCCGTGTATTTATTGCTTCAAATTAAACATATGTCCACCTACCCAACCCCCTCCCTTGTGGATGGATTTAGGACAAAACAGAAGCATTTCTCAGCACCAAAATCCCATGCAAAATTCTTTGGAGTTTAGAGCCTGGATTCTTTTTTTCAAGAGCTAAGTAGCATCAGGCATTACTCAATGCGTCATGTCTCAATCAGTAAGCGTCATGTCTCAATCAATCCTTCATTAGACAAGAAGGAGGGGAGGAAAGAAAGAAGAAGAAGGAAGGGCTAGGAGATTTTGGCCCTGTCAAATTGGGCTAGTCCCACACTGCCCTGGGTATCCATCCCTGCAGCTCTTCACTTCCCTACCGTGCCTGGTCCCTCCCAGTTTGTTCCATGTCGCCGCGTTACAACGAGCACGGGGCGATCATCTGTAATTCATTGTTTGTTTGGGAGGGAGCAAGGGGGAGGGAGCGAAGGGGAGAGAGAATAGCAACTGGAAAGGTTGCAGATTATGTTGTTTCGGGATTTTCTTTTTACCCCAGGATTGATACACAGAGTGGGGAGGCTTTGATAGATTCTCTTTTTCCTTCTTTTTCTTCCTTTTCTTTTTTTTTTTTTTTTCCTATTCCTCAGAGTGCTAGTATTTTTTTTACTATATAGGATGACTGTTTGTACGCCCCTGACAAGGCAACTCGGAACAAAGAACATTTGCACTTCTCTTTGGACAATCAGCGCCTGCTCACAACCATGCAGCCTTTGGTCTGCCGACTATCCCCAGCGCCCCTCGGGTTTTGTTATTCTCTCTCTCTTCTCTTCTTCTCTTCTCTTCTCTTCTCTTCTCTTTCTCTTCTCTTCTCTTCTCTTCTCTTCTCTTCTCTTCTCTTCTCTCTCTTCTCTTCTCTTCTCTTCTCTTCTCTTCTCTTCTCTTCTCTTCTCTTCTCTTCTCTTCTCTTCTCTTCTCTTCTCTTCTCTTCTCTTCTCTTCTCTTCTCTTCTCTTCTCTTCTCTTCTCTTCTCTTCTCTTCTCTTCTCTTCTCTTCTCTTCTCTTCTTCTCTTCTTTTCTCTTCCTTTTTTTTTTTCTTAATATTTAAATTTCCTAATCGAATTTCTTCTTTCCCTCCCTGCTATTTTCAAAGATTTTTTTCCTTCTTTCCCTCTCATTTCCAGATCAAACGAAACTCGTCTATCTTCCTGGGGATGGTGAGGGCCGAGGGGATTAAGATATTAGAAAGCCATATTCCCACAGTCAAAAAGGAAGAGAAAGGGGAAAAAATCTCAGTATTTAACGGAGCCGGTACTCTTCCGGCAAAACCTTGAGGAAAACCGGGGGACACCGGCCGGCAGCCTCCGCCGCCGCACGGCGACTTCGGTCTCCACGGGCGGCCCACGGACGGCCACTGTCCCGGGGGGTCCGCCGCCCCCCGGCCAATTTCACAGCGCCCACCAACCCCCGCCGCACTCGGGTTACCCGGCACCCCGGGTCGGGCGGGGCTGGGGGCGGCGGGAATGGCGAACGCCAGCGGATCCCCCCAGCGGGAACGCGTGGGTTGAGCCCCACTGCGCGTGTAGCCGTGGGCTTTCTATCCACCCGCGCACCCACCACCCGCGCATTTGGCCGACACGAATTTAGTTTCCCTCCTCAACAAAGGGGGAGAGAGGAGGCTCACAGCAGACGCTTATTTTCTTTTTTTCTTTTTTCATTTTTTTTTTTTTTTTAACTCAGAGATGATGTGAGTACATTCTCGGCCGAAAAAAAAATCAGCCATAATTAATGGATTAAGTTGTTGTTCTTGCTGTTGTTGTTGTTATTATTATTGTTGTTGTTATTGGGCTGGCTATCCGGTTCCGAGACGAGACCTAAACATTATTTTCCGTTTCATAATTTCAAATAGAGTTAAGTGCTGTATCATCAGTTTTTCCCCTTTGTCTGTCCCAGTTGTAAATAATGGCTTTGAGATTAGCTAATTACGGCGCATTAATCACTGATAGAGAGGAAATAAATCAAAGCCTAGTTCGAATTTTCAAACTCACTAGTAGAGAGATGCATAGCAACTCTATCTGCAGCAGATAGGTGCTGTTTAAATTACTGAGGCTACAGAGTAAACCACATCCACGTCACTTTAAAAAATGAAGATTTTATTTATACATACCAGTTGTGCCATTAAGTGGAGGTTTGGGGAAATTTTTTCAGTCTAGTTTTGTAAAAAAGTGGTGCAGTCTGAAGCCAGCAACGTTGACATGTCGCATTAATAAACTTCTCACAATAAAAGCAGAATATAGAGGAGGCAAACAGAAAGACGTGCGTGAGACAGAAAAGGAGATATGCAGATGAAAGTCCTGTCGAAAAGACCCCTTATTATTTTTCCTGTGATTGGATTACACAGAATTCTCTATTATATATGTATATAACATATGCATATATATAACCTAATACAATAACTAGTTACTGTATTTTTAAGAATTGCACTACCCTCACATCCTTCCTTCTATCCTCCTCACAGTACAGCACGTTTTGTAGTCAAGTCCTCTCAGTATTTTGAAACACTTATCTTCGGGGATGGGAGTTAGATAACTATATGCCAGAAAGCAACAAGCCAGCTTCTAGGAGAAGAAATCATGTAGATCTTCAAAAAAAGTAGAGCATGCAGACGGAAATTCGGAGCCCTAGGCAGGAGACCTACAAACTCCCCATAGACACAGGCGGACACACACATACACACGCACTCCACCCCAAAAAGCACTCCTCCACCTGGAGGCAGGCAGAGACCGCCCCCGCCCGGGTCCTCCTCAGCCCGCAGCCCTCCGTCCCCGAGCCCTCGCCCCGGTTCGTACCTTCGCCGGGCTCCGCAGCCCTGCCCGCGGCGGCAGCCGGGTTCCCCTGTCCCGTGACGGCCACGCGCAGGTGGCCACGGCTCCGAGTGCCGAACCCGCCGGATGACACCGCCTCCCCCTGCCTTTTAGTCAAGAAACTTGTAATCAATTTCAAGTTACTCCGCGCACCGTATCATTAAAAACAGGCTGGGGAACGGCGCCAGAGCCCGGGAGCAGGGGATGGGCAAGGGGAAGGAGATTTGCGTACAGCTTTGTCTTTACCGCGGGTTGCGCTGGCACGGGTTATAGCGCTAATTGCAGCAAACTGATGAGCACATCGCTCTCGAGCGCAGTTTAAACCCGGAGCCGCATCCCCGCAGACCCCCCAACTCCGGGCCGGCGGAACCCCCCGAGGTCGGGCTGTACCGCGGCGGCTGCGCTGCCCCCGCGGGGGGAGCGCCGTGCCCCGGGCGGGCGCTCCAGCGGCCCCTTCCCCAGGCGGGCAGAGGCGGAGCAGCAGCGCGGCCCCGCGGCGGCGGCGGGCACAGCCCGGGTTCCTCCCGGCACAGACCGTCCCGCGGGGTCCTGCTGCCACCTGGCGGGCCGCCTCCGAGTGCCACCGAGCCGCCGCCGGGCCGAGACCGCCTCCGCGCAGGCTGCGCGCCCCCGACGGCTACCCACGCGGGGCCTGGTGACGGGTGCGTCCGCTGACACCCTGAGCTCGGCCCTAAAGTGGGGCGTGATTTTACCGGGCTGTGGCAGGGTTCTTGAAGTCTGCCTGGCTCGTTTAGAGAGTGGCCTTCCAGGCAGTAATGAGAACAAAAGGGAGAAAACGAGGGGCCAGAGTAACGCATCCACACCCTCTGTTTCCGGAGGTGTAGTGTGCGCTTCTACCTCCTTTTCTGTGACCAGATTTGCCACATAATTCTTACTTTGCAACCAAGTGGAGCCTTTATCCAGGATCGCATTTTCTCCTTCGTGGTGTCATGGGAGCACAGAGCATGTCAATATTAAATACAGATGTGATGAGGGTCAGAGATAGGGAGAGAGACAAGGGCAGGGGAAACATCATCCTCACTTCCTCAGTACCCATATAATTATCCCTTGAGGAATCTGATGTATGATGATTGCAGAGTAAGAGGACTAAAAAGACCTGAATTTTCAGTAGAATAGTCCTTCGTCAGGAAGTTCTGCTTAAGTCTTGAGTTGAATGAATTCAGTGTTGCTAATACCTAGAATGTACAAAATATGATTTTACTTTTAAAGTAACAACGTTCTTTGTATCTTCAGTATTTGTATTTTTACTGGTCTGAGATTAGTTAATTCTGCTTCTTATCTCTTTCCCCGAGCTGGCTGTTTCAGAAGATCCAGTTGTAGTCTCCAGCCAGGCCAGGGATCTAGCTGTGTATAAGCTCTTCCCACACTGTCCTGACAAATGAGCACCAGAATAGAATGCCTCAGCAATTTAAAATCCAGGACCCGAACACAAGCCCATTTTATGAACTATTTAAGCTGATAAGGAGACATTGGTCATTTCCAGCAGGGGCCAAGATGGGTAACTGCAGTTCAACTACAGCTCACCTGCCAAATATGTTGCTGTGCAAATGTATAGATCTTGAGGGCAACCAGATCTCCGTGGGTCCCAGATCACAATAGGTTTTCTAAGTACATTTGCAGCATAAGTTAATGATTGTTTTGCATTATTACTAGTTTGATATAGTTAGTTATCATTAGCTTGGCATAATCAGTTATGAGAGGATTTTGTTCTATAGCAGAATTCCTGAGTGTGTTCCTTGATTCTCAGAATGTATTACTGCAGGAATCACTTCTAATCACATGTAACTTGGGAGTCATTTATTACGCTCATTGAGGACTAGAAACCTGGAAGTCAACGGCACTGGGGCAGTTGCCCCTGCTTAGAATGTGGCTGTATGAACTAGAAACGTCTGTAACAAAATTAATTAGCTACAGAAAGTTCACTTGTCATTTCCCAGCAATCAAATAAAATGTAAACCAGACCCTTTCTTCTTTTCTTTCCATCACTAATTCTTTTTTTCCTTCGGTTAAAACCATTGTGAAAAAATTAGACTATGAAAATAATTATATGAACATTTCATCAGCTCCTTAGTAGAAAAAAAACCAAACCTATCACACATATATGCCCATATACATATAAGTGTCTATATATAACTTGGGTGCAAATTTATAGAAGTTATATAATATATTAATCCATTTAGGCTATGGTAAGATATTTATTAAGGTGAGCAGATTATTAGCTACTGGTATTCATAATTGAGAAATGATGAATATTATCCACAGTAAAAGCTATTGGTACCATGTCTAGCACAAGTACAATAGAAATAACAAACACTTTCTCATGTGCTTTAGATTATATATATTTGATTTATTCATTAATTCAGAAATTAAATATTAATTAAGAATCTCTCAATATGTCATATGTATGCTAACATAACCATTAATACACAATTACACCAGAAATTAATTTGACCCATATGCCTGCTTACTTCAAGTCCAAGCTTGTGCCCCACCTGCTCTCTTTACACTGCCCCATATCACTATTTCCACGCTGCAATATTTTTCTTTCAGCCACTAATTTTTATCAAGATGTATTAAAGATCCACTAAGGATCTTTTCAACATTACCTCTATGTCCCTCAGGGTTTAGTTACACCTTCTGCTCTGTGGCAGAAAAGGCTATTACATCATTTACTTTTATCCATGCTCTTTTTTTTTCCTGGCAAAGAGGGTTGTGGGAGGATCATCATAGGGGTTCCTACCCCCTTTCCATCACTACCTCATCAGTTCTGCTGCTGAGACAATTCCCTGGGCAAAACGGAGAGAGTGCAGATAGTGAAGAGGCAGCCTTTCCACAGGTGAGGGCAGGAGCTAAGTGCAGCAGGCTAACCAGTGTTGAACAGGGAAGAAGTAACAAGAGCACTCTCATAATGGAGAGACTGAGAAGGATGTGGTTTCATAAAAATCAAGAGTGCTTGGGATCAGGCCAGTTAGAAAGAGGGAGAATGGAGGAAAGCCCAGAGCACTTGCTCTCAATGAAATATGCAAAGTTGAGAAAAAAGAAAAAGACTTCCTTTAAGAAGAAGCAAAGCTATACAGGATAAAATATCAAATCTAAGCCTAATACATGTCCATGTCTACATTTCTATCTACAGACAATACTATGAAGATATGTTTTGATACATTATAAATTTCCTAAGGCAAGTACCACCTGTATTTGTGCAGTCCTGGGAGTGACTGGGGACTGTAGGAGGTGCCACAGGCAAGGCAGAAATTCAGGACAAAGACATAATATTCCACAAAACTGTGAAAATCCCTTGTGAGTGTCATCACACTACATGAATAATAGCTTTATTGAGAACTGCTGTCATTGATTCTTGCAATTGAAATATGAAATCTCTTGTATCTTTACGGGAAATTCCGCTCTTCAGGCTTTTTTGTGCTTTCTCTTTGCAGTAGTGTTGGGGCAGTTCTGGGCTATTTTGGGCAAATCTAGAGTCAATAACTAAGGAGAATTGTGAAGTGGGGAGATCCAGAAGATAATAGGGATCCTTGTAATTTGACATTTGCTCAGGTAGAGTGTTTTTACAGGCACAATGATTACATCAGAAAAACACTTCTTTTAGCTTCCTTATGGAATTTAGATAGACCTAAACAAAATCCATTCATTGTCTATATGAATAAAAAAACCAAAATAAAGCAAAGCAAAGCAAAACAAAATGAGAAGTTTGCAGTCTTCTTGAAAAGTCTAAATATTCCTGCTCTGTTATTGCATGCCCAGTGACATACTTCTCAACCAGCAGGATAAGTGAGACACAAAATAAAATGAGAAAAACACTAGTAAGTTTAACAGTTTGTTACTAAATGTTTCCATGTGGAAGAGAATCAATTATGTATCTCTAAATTCACATATAAATTAAACCCTGAAAACTGCAAATGCATGTAATGGAGATTACTGCTGTATAAAAACAGCAGCTGTGAGAAGAAGGAAGCCTATGGTACCTCCCCTGTCTGCAGCTTATTCGCAGACCATGTTAGCACTGTGAGGTTAGGCTTCTTATGTCTTAGGCATATGTAACTGCGAGCTTGTGAAACCCAATAGTAAAATTCAATTACTGCAAATTCATCCTAAGGAAGGAAGACAGAATGGAGCTGACAGCATTGCTGCTGAGTCACTAGGTAATGTTTATGCTTTGGTCCCAGTTACAGACAGGCTGGTAGCTAAAATTGCACAGGACACTCTGACTGTCCTAGTGTTTGTCCACAAGAGATTCTTCATCTTGTGCTGTGCTGAATTTCACAGCACTACAATATCTTATAGTTAGCTAATTTAAGGCCAGGCAAGTCCTTCCCTCACAAGAGGTATACAAAAATGGCAGACTTAGTGAAATGCCCACAAAATGCAATAAACTAATGCTAAATTTTATCCATCAACCCTAAATGTGGGGTAATCATTACAAGGACCTGTTAAAACTGTTTAGTGCAGAGTGGTCATGGTGTAAAAAACACCCTCACAGTTTCTTCTTAGTAGCCATGCCAGCTAGTACAAATTAATTCTGTATGTTGCATTTGCAAGCAACTGTTTTTCTGAGAGTAAGAAAAAGAGCTGTTCCTTTGCATCAAATCACTAAATATGCATTGCAAAGTAAATGAATCATCAAAGAAAGTAACTAAAAGGGATGCACTGTGGTATATCTGAGTGTAAAACTTTACTGTAGTGTTGTACAGTATCAATTCAAGTCAAAGTCTAGGTAAGACATAAAAAAGCAACAACACAAAAAGGTGGTTCTGTTGAACAGCAGTCTCCAAACACAGTTTGGGCTAAGGGGAACCTTGAGACCAAGCAACGTCTTTAACGTCAGCATGTTAAAATATTCAAAGACTGTGAAGTACCATATATATCCCAGATAAAAGGCTTTTATGAATTAAAAAGAAAAAAAGATTATTGCTAAAATTTGACCACAGGATCAAACTAAGTTTAGCTGTGAGTGGGAGGCAGCCAATAAACTGTATTTGGAAGTGATGTATCCTGGACAACCTCCATAACATCTGGAAGCACAGACAACCCTATCATCATTTTTACCACTAATAGAAATATAAACAGTTATAGTGCTTTCCTTCTGCTTTCCTAGAAGCGTTCATTCTAACTCAGTCTAATAGTCAACTCAGTCTCCCTTACATGTTAAGGCTTCATTAGCATCAACATTAACTTCTCTGTACAAACAGCCATGATTGAAACGTAATTGAATTTAGTTACCTTGTTTTGAGAATCTGTCTCACTAATGAGAATGCTAAGACATTTTCTTTAATGACAATTATTTTCTTCTGTTCCATTTGAAGTACAAAAGGGACGTTGTACAAAGTGGTGTTCTGAGAAACTGTAGAATGAATAATGTGTGGGTTAGAGTTTTAGCTTGCAACCATCCTAGAGTTGAGTGCTGAAGCCTTTGAGTTAGACATAAAACACCTCTGACATCAGCATTTCCCATTGATCCTCTACCCACCCCCTTGGCATGTGTAAGGCTTGTTACAAGGCACCCAGTGTTCTTGGCTTTGGCATGAGACCAAGCTGGTCTGTACTGGCAAGGCTGACAGAATTTAGGACATGTAAAGAAACAGAGAGAGTGAGAATTAGCCTCCTAGATCTGAGGAACAGGATTACTTTTCTTTGTGACTTTCCCAAGGTTACAAAGGAGGCAGGTGAGAAAACGGGGAATTGAGCCCTGGCAGCACAGCTCTGGTCAGCTGTGTGTAAAATGCGGAAACAAGCAGCCTGTGGGGACTGTGGGAAGACGTTTTATCTTGTGCCACTGCTAAAGGCAGAGCACATGAGGACCTGGAAATAAGTCAGTAACAGTCAGGAGGAATGCCAGGGTTTGGCTGTAAGCAGAACCTGGTTTCTCTTTCCCTTGCTTCGTGGCTCCAGTCTTCAAGTCCTCATCCTGTATATCCAATCTCTGCTCCATCCCATCCCTCCACTTCTGATCCACCTTCTTTGGGCATTGGGACCAGCTGAAATGCCTTCTCCTGCCTGGTTGCCCCTAAGCAGTTTCTAAATTCTGAATGACACGTAACTTGCCTGCATAGGCACTTGGCAGATGAGATCCAGGCAGTGAATTCCTGTCCTAATTTCTTCTCCACCTTTTTGTGAGGCAGAAGTATCCCAGCACTAATAGAATAGTGGTTGTATTAGACTAAAATCTGACAGTTTGCTAACGCATATCATTGTCAGAATGTATTGTAAATACTAGACTGCATAATTCATAAATTCTACAACTCATCTATAATATACATTTGTGAGAATGAAACACCTATGGAGACATTATCCTCTGTTAAAAGCCATGGGCTTTTAACACTGACACTTTATGTGTTTCTCATAAAAATTCTGGCATCTCCAACCTTTTTGGCACTAGTTTTCTCTTTCATAATATTCTTGTATGGTACAGATGATAAAAGAGATGGATGAGTTTTAATGTTTTTTAACATGGAAAGGCATTTTTATTTGGGGTTTTAACTACAGAATAGGTTGAGTTTACTTTTGTCTAAGTTTTATAAGTGCGTTTTCTTCCAAAAGCAGTTTGAGCTCAAAGGTCTGTCTTGGGACAGAAGTCTTATTCCTGCAGGATTTTGAAGGGAAAGAAGGAAAGGAATATCTCTCTAATCTAAGAAGGTGAGGGGGAAAGGGTTGGTATATTTTTGCATACATTCATTAGGATAAGCATCTGCACTTTCTGATAGTTTTCACAGATGCTGGTCCAAATTTCTGGAAAAATGTCTGGTATTTTTCTACACCCATAAACATTATTACCTATTACGTGGAAGTGTGGATTAAAATAATTGCACAAAATCCAAAGGTGTAATGACACAGTATCAGAAAACTGTGTCACAAGTCCTCACACAAGTAATAATGATCTAAAACAATATATTCCTGACTATTTATCTGTTATTCCTATTGACAGTAACTTTCCGAAAATAATTCTTTTTAAGTCAATCTGAAGTTGACTGAAAAATCTGAGTACTTTGCGTGTGTCATGGTTTCCCACCACCACAGCGTGATTGCCTTGTTTAGAGTTTCCCTGTGTGAGAATTGTGAATAATGTTATTGCCAATGTGCTCCACCATTTCTCAAATTTTTTAATTTCTTCTTGACCAACCTAAGAGCTTTCTGTGGAGTAACTTTCTTGAGGCCGATCAAAGCAGCAGCATCTTCTAACCTCTCGTTGAGAGTAATCTCCACAAGTCATATAGCACCTGCCTTAGGAGATGTTGCTTACATCCACTGTGTCCAAAATTTTCCACAGCTAACAGTTTTTTATTATCTGCTAAGGAGTGATGTTGGCAGCACTTTCTTGT
Source organism: Pseudopipra pipra (assembly GCF_036250125.1). Lineage (NCBI taxonomy): Eukaryota > Metazoa > Chordata > Aves > Passeriformes > Pipridae > Pseudopipra > Pseudopipra pipra. The sequence goes on along the minus strand of NC_087581.1, from coordinate 13,547,408 downwards.
AATGTCACTAGAAGAGCAGTAGTAATGATTTAAAAGCCAGGAGCTTTGAGTTATTGCTTAAGGTTCTTGATTAGCTAGGTACTGTATTCTCCTCACTTTTGTCTACAAGAAAAGATGCATTTGTGGGAAATTTTCCAGGTGTCTCTTTATTTAAATGAAGAGGTCACATTTTATTTGCTGCTAAACAAAACAGTACGTTACATTGTAGATTATTGTACCAAGTGTGTGTGCCTGGATGACACTTCACAGAAAACAAGTCAAGTGCAGACTATAATTTGTTTCTTCTTGCGAGCCATCTTGGCTCAGAAAAGACTTTTTCTCTCCAAGTGGTAAAGATTTTGTAAAACACTTTTAATGTTGCATTCTCTGTATCATAATTTCAAATGCTTTCTCTTGAGAGTTTAAACATAAATCAAAGTATAGCAAGAGAATTTTTGCCTAGCGAAGGCCTGGAAATCAATTCCTACTGGATTAGAGTTTTAAAGGAGACATATTTGGTTTTGTAATGTTTGACTATTATATGTACATCTGCCTCTTCAGTTTAACAGCTGCAGATGTTAATGCAACTATATAATCTAAAAGTTGTGACTTAAGTACTGATGTCACACTTTGGAAGTGAAAAAATTGAGTTCTCTTCTTTGACACAGAAAAATGTCATACATGGACCACCTTCATCCCCTCTTTTAGGAATATTAGAAGGTATAGTTTCACCTTGTATAAACAATTAAAAATTACAGGGTAGATAGCAATCTGAAAAACTACTGAACAGCAAGAGGAGTGGTACCTTGACACAAAGGGACAGGTGGGACAGTTTGATGAAACAGTAAACCATCTGGCCAGATCTGCAGGAGCTCAAACATTGCAGCTAATCACAACCTTTTTCTTCATGGCTGTACCCCAAGGGGTTTGAGCCCAGACCACAAAGAATATTCTACACCTCTCTTGAATTTGGAAGTGTTGCCACATGTAAGGGTCCTGATGCTTTTTTGGTAATTCATTTATAACCATCTTGTTCCTGTGGCACCAATAACTTGGGTTTAATTTATTTTTGCAATTAACTTGCAACTGTCTCATAAGCTCCAGCACAGAAATCAGTTTCATTCCCTGTAGGTCTTATATATGATCTAATATTAGATAAAGTATGTATAACAAAATTATTGCTTTCCTTGTTAAGATAAAATGGAACAATAAGATATGTTTAGGGTTTTTTGTTTTGTTGGTTTTTTTCAAAAAAGTACCTTCATAGAACTAGGGAGTCATAGGGAAGAAAAGGCCTTGAAAGTCATCTAGTCACCTATATGCCTCACAGTGAAATTAATTATAACCACATTATTTTTGATAGACATTTAGCTAACTCATTTTTAACAGCCTCTAAGGATGAAAACTTCATGGGCTCAAGTGTGTCACTATTTATATAGTTGGAAAGTTTCTATCATGTCCAATATGAGCAGAGCTCACTAGGACTTCACAGAATCACAGAATGGTAAAGTAGGACAGGAGCACTGCAGGTCACCTGACCCAACCTTCCTGCTCAAGTATGTTACTCTAGAGCATGTTACTCAGGAATGTGTCCAAAACATTCTTGAATATCTCCAGTGAGGGAGACTCCACAACATTTCTGGGCAACCTGTTCACTCTGTTCCAGTGCTCAGTCACCTGCACAGTAAAGAAGTTCTTCCTCGTGTTCAGGTGGAACTTCCTGTGCGTCAGTTTCTGCACATTATTTCTTGTCTTATTGGTTTGGCATCACCAGGAAGAGCCTGGATCTATCCTCTTGGCACCTTTTCTTCTGATACTTACAGATATTGATGAGGTCCCCTCTCAGTCATCTTGTCTTGAGGCAGAACAGACCCAGCTCTCTCAGCCTTTCCTTGTAAATGAGGTGCTCCAGTTCCCTAATTACATTCATTGACCTCTGATGGACCTGCTCCCAGAGCTCCATATCTCTCTTGTCCTGAGGGGCCCAAAGCCAGACACTCCAGGTGAGTCCTCACCGGGGCTGAGTAAAGGGGCAGGATTATCTCCCTGGACTGGGTGTCAGTCTTCTTCCTAATGCATTTCTGGATATCATTGGCCTTTTTGGCCACCAGGACACACTGCTGGCTCATGGACAGCCTATTGTTCACCAGGACCCCCAAGTCCTTCTCCACAGAGCTGTTTTCCAGCAGGTCAGCCTGTACTGGTGCCTGGGGTTATTCTTCCCAGGATCCTGCACTTACCTTTGTAGAATTTCAGAATGTTTCCACTCCGCCCATCTTTCCAGCCTCTCAAGGTCCTTCTGAAGGGCTGCACAGCACTCTGGAATGTCAGCCACTCCTCTCAGTGTTTTATTTTCAGTGAACTTGTTAAGGAGGCACTTAATTGCTTCATTCGAGTCACGAAGTTAAGCAATACTGGATCCAGTATCAACCCTTAGAGGGAGTCTACCTTTCTCCAGATCTTCTCCCTGGTCTTCTGGGTCAGGGATTCCTGAGGCCACATCAATGAAGACTGAAGAAAAAAAAATGTTCAGTAACTCTGTCTTCTCTGGAACCTCTGATGCAGGTGTTCCTGTTCCTTTCAGTAGCAGTATTCTTTTTGTTACTGATGTATTTGAAGGAGCCCTTGACCTCTGTTGAAAGATACAGAACACAGATCTTTCTCTTTGCAAGAGCTTTTCTGTAAGTACTTTTGTTTTCCCTCATGCACCTCTTCTTTGGCAAAACAGCATGAAAGGAAATACACATGCTGTTTAATCAAAACAGTTTACTTTTTAGGCTAGGCTTATGTGCCAAAATGAAGAGAAAGGATAAGAGTGCTAGAAAGACTACATTAAACATTCAAGCAATAATTTATGCTATGAATTACTACCTCTGCCATACCTTGTCGCAGAGGCCTGCAACTCATTGCATGTGGGATATTATTTAATTTAATGTCAATTCAACATGCAGCAACAAGCTTACAGGCATGAATGAGATTGCCAGCTTGGTAGCACTGGAAAGATCTGTCTTCTGACAGGTTCTTATGTAGCTTACTAAAGTAATTTCTCTTTGGTTTCTGCATTATTGCCAATACCAGAGTCACAGCGAACCTGTAATTCTGTCCACTTGTTAATAATGTTATTTAACCTGAAAACAACTAACTACATAATGAAATTCACTGTATTTTTTTTCAGCAGCTGTAATTGTTTTTTGAGGTGATATTGGAGGCCATAAAAACATAGCAGGTAAAGTAAAATGGTGGCAAGGTGCAAGATTTGCTGGTGGCACAGGGTTTATCTTCCAAAAGGGAGAAACAGCTGCCAGACTTGCCCTCTTGGGACTGCTAACATGCAGTTCAAGGCTAAAGCATAGCTGAGCTGCTTGGTACTGTGCAAAAAAATCCTTTGAAAAATCAGTTATGAAATCATGTCTTTCATGAGTTTAGGTATTTGGAGGACTTAAAATATTATTTATACCAGAGGAGACTACAGACATCAGTATTTCATATAGAGATCTTTTTCTCTTATGTTTGCAACTGGAGGTTTTAGCAGCTGCTAAGGTTCAGATTGCATCCAATTAACTTCAGTTCTGAGTACTCAAAAATAACTAATGTATCATGCACTATAGTTCTCATGAGCCTAACTTCTTGTTACTTCTTTCTTTTCCTTTCTTTCCAGCAAGCACCTTCCCCCACATGTCAAGTTCACTCTACAGTCTCATATTTCAGTTACACTGGTTTGAGGAAATGTCATGTTGTGTTGGAGTCTAAGAATAGAAGGTGCTCATCAGACAACATTTTTATAGCGTGCTAATCATCACCACAGTGTGTTGATTTGGTACTCTGAATTTTGACCACTGCCCTGGTCAAGCACTGGGCAGTTCTATTCATCAACTATTCTTATGGGTTTGTTTCCATCATGGCCACCTAGATTAAAAAGAAAAAAGGGAAAAGACAACAAAAATAATCAAAATTTCTGTCTCCAGTGAAAAGTATTCAGCATAACCTGAACTAATAAAAGCAGAAAATAAGCTATGTTAAAGGAGAACACACATTCCCCCTGAAAAATCCCATCTAGACTATGAGAAAATATATACTATGAACAGATGATGAAATCTGATTTTTTCAAATAGAAGGGTTGTTTCTAAAATAAAAGTACCTACTTATTAGAAGAATTATTTTCTTTCTTCAAAGGCATTCATGGATGGAAAAGTAATATTTTCTATGTATTGACATCCTGTACAGAAATGGATTTTGGATAAAGAACTTTATTTCTTACCCCTACTCAACCAGCAGAGTTACTGTGATTATAGCTTAAGTTACTGCCACTGTCAAAGAACACCTACTCATGTTATAAAAAAAACCTTATAAATATGTTGGACAAAAGCATTGAAATTCTGGTACACTAATATTCTTTTATTAATATCTCACCTAGTTTTGACAAGTACAAATAAGTACACTTAATAAATAAGTACGTATCAGGCAAGAATATATCATAGAATCATCATAGAATCATAGAATCAGCTGGGTTGGAAGGGACCTCTGAGATCATCAAGTCCAAGCCTTGATCCACTACTACTGCGGTTACTAGACTGTGGCACTAAGTGCCACATTCAGTCTCTTTTTAAAAATCTCCAGGGATGGAGAATCCACTACTTCCCTGGGCAGCCCATTCCAATGTCTGATTACTCTCTCTGTAAAGAAATTCTTTCTAATATCTAACCTAAACCTCCCCTGGCACAGCTTGAGACCATGCCCTCTTGTCTTGCTGCTGGTTGCCTGGGAAAAGAGACCAACACCCACCTGGCTACAACCTCCTTTCAGGAAGTTGTAGAGAGTGATGAGGTCTCCCCTGAGCCTCCTTTTCTCCAGGCTGAACAGCCCCAGCTCTCTCAGCCTCTCCTCATAGGACTTGTGCTCGAGTCCCTTCACCAGCCTTGTTGCTCTTCTCTGGACCTGCTCCAGCACCTCAATATCCTTCCTGAACTGAGGGGCCCAGAGCTGGACACAGTACTCCAGGTGTGGCCTCACCAGTGCTGAGTACAGGGCAAGAATCACTTCCCTGGTCCTGCTGGCCACACTGTTCCTGATCCAGGCCAGGATGCCATTGGCTTTCTTGGCCACCTGGGCACACTGCTGGCTCATGTTCAGCTTCCTGTCAATCCAAACTCCCAGGTCCCTTTCTGCCTGGCTGCTCTCCAGTCACTCTTTCTCCAGCCTGTAGCACTGCATGGGGTTGTTGTGCCCAAAGTGCAGGATCCGGCACTTGGCCTTGTTGAACCTCATCCCATTGGAATCAGCCCAACTCTCCAACCTATCCAGGTCCCTCTGTAGAGCTCTCCTGCCTTCCAGCTGATCAACACTCCCACCCAGGTTAGTGTCATCTGCAAATTTGCTGATGATGGACACAATCCCCTCATCTAAATCATCAATAAAGATATTAAACAGGACTGGGCCCAACACTGATCCCTGGGGGACACCACTACTGACCAGCTGCCAACTGGATGCAGCACCGTTCACCACCACTCTCTGGGCCCGGCCCTCCAGCCAGTGAGATATATAGATGTATAAAGTGTATGTAAGAAGACTACAGATTCAGAAACTGTTCCTATCCATTTCTGCATAGTTACAACCTCCCACAAAGTATCATTTTTCCCCAGTTAACCTTGGTTTCCTAGCTGCACTGAGTAGATCTGATGTGCATGCCACATAGAAAGACATTCCCTTCCTGAGTGCCACAATTTTGTTCTGTCTTGTCAGACTATATAATGATTATTGGGAGCACCCAGTGACAGGTATTTTCTTCTCTAATGGATTGCTATCAGTAAATGGCTTCTACATCCTAGCCACACTTGATGGGGAAAAAAAGTTGATTGGATTCCAACACAAAATATAGTTGATGAGATTTCAAAGAATTTGCTCATTCCTGACAAAAATACTTGTCATGGTATGCAGATCCTTTTTTGGGATCTTTGGCAGTAGCTGGAGTATATCCCGGACCTGACTGAGCATTCTTAGCAGTCTGAGCGTGAGTCTGCCCAAGTCAAAGTTAGTGTCAAGAATACTGTCCCATGGGAAAATGTCCATTTGAGTAAGGAAAATTTCATATTTTAAATGAATAAGGACAATTCCCAAATGAAAGTATATCCTTTGTGGTGGATTTATGTTCAATATTTAATTGAAAAATACAGGAAAAGAAAGACAATTACCTTAATGAAGAAAATCAAAGGATAAAAATCAGAGCATCACCTAGTCAGGCCTACTTTTGCCGTGAAACATAAAATATTGTGCCCCACTCACCAAATCATAATACACGTCTAGCTTGAAAGGAATGTTTGGATGTGATAGTTCACACATCTGGCCTGAGGCTGGAGTAACTTGAAAGTGCAGTGAGGTTTTTTAGGATCTTGTCCATCCAAGTACTGAAGCTCTTCATGGATGGAGATTCTTATGAGGCACTCACCTTTCTAGTTCACTTTTTCTTTCATCTCATTAAAAAAAAAGTATTTATTGAAATATTTTGTCATTGAGCTTCTTCTAAGTGGTTTGTTGTTTTGTTTTAAAAAAGCTCTCATTTGAGTATTACTTCAGAGGCCTCACAAATGTAAGCTGTTCATTTTGAGTTATGACTGACTGCACATTCTATCTCATCATTAGAGTGTGTAACCCCTGGCCTTAGGCTGGTAACTCATCCCAGTTTTTAAATAGTTCATTATCCCAAAGAGTAAGAATCAACAAAAACAATTTTTAATGTCAAGGAAAAGTGTTCCAAACAGGAATAATTATATTCCTCCTTCGGGAAGAAAAAAAATGTGATACCTATCCTCATTCTGCAAATATTACTATGCTTAAATTGCAACACAAGGAATTCCACTACCTTTTGTAAGGTAGTTATCAACTGTAAAGTGACTTCACATCTTTCTCCATCTAAGTGTGTGGTAAATTTGCAAAGCCCAGGTACTGAAGATTGCCAAAACTCCTTCTGCCTTGGTGCCTGGAGTTGGAGGACACAGGTAGTAATAGGCACACTGAGGGACTGTGCCCAAAAGAAACACCACATTTCTAAGCCTAAAGTGAGCCTAGTACAAAAGGGGTGTCCTGTGCTTTAGTCAGAGGAACCTGGATGTTCGTTCAGGATTTCTGGGCACATTGCAGAGGTGCTGCTACTGCTCTGAGACATTAGAAAGCTAAATGTGTTGTAGGGCATTCAGTGACATTTAAAAGCAAGAAAGGGATAAAGAGTGTAACATCTTTAGCCCAGTGGTGCTCTCTGATGGCACAAATTCTTCTAGCTTCCCCCACAATCTGTTGCAGCTGTGCTGTTTTCCAGGATGCCACAGAGCTGTAACACAAGGATGCAGCAGCATGCTGCTCTGTGTTTCTGATTTATATTCTAGGAATAAATATTTTAATTGAATTATTGTGAAATTAAAATATTATACTTTTCAATAGACAACGGAGTAATTGGACATTAGAGGAGGAAAATGAACTGTGACTGGGGCAGCAGTTTAGTACTGCAGGAAAATTGCAGTAAGCCTAATGAGGTGCTAAAAAGCAAAATGAAACCAGTTCCAGCTAGATAGTTGATTTAAAAACCCAGTTGCTTTAGGGCTTTCATGTAAAATGTATCAAACTTGTTCTTATCTACAGCACTTTATCTGTTATTGTCAACCACTGTCATGACAGTGTGAGCTTCACCAAATGAGCACAAAGACAAGGGGAAGTCGAAGTTAATTTAAAATACAGCATTGTAAAAAATTAAAATCTTATTTAAGCCCTTGTCAAGTATAGACTCTGTTTTACTGTATTAGTTCTGAAAATAATGTGAAAATTTGAAATAAACTCTGCAATGCCTTGCTATTTCATAAACAAAATATGTATACACAGGGTATCTTCCAATATGGCTGTCTAACTTACAGATAAGAATAATATTAAATATTCACCAAAATAAATGTATTTCTACATTTGCCTGGTATAGAGCATTCATACAGAGCTCTGGCTTAAAAGCTTTAAGGCTTCCTAGTTTTCAACATTTAGCTCCATTACATTTATAATTTCTTTCTTAATGTCTGCAGTGGTATCTGTTAACTGATTTTAAAAAAAAGGTTTCTCAAGCAATTATATTCCTGGGTCCAGCCTGATCACTGAATTCATTCTACACTCAGGAACTAGTAAACACATAGGTATATATTTAACTGTACCAATGCAAATAGAATCACTGAGGTCTTTTGTGGCTAGAGCTGGACACAGTCAGGAGTATTCTATAGGATCTTCCCAAACCTCCACTATTTCTGTTTAAGAAGGTGTAGAAAGATGAAGAGAATGAGGGAAGCTGATGGTCTAGGACTCAGCAAAAGGAATTTTAAGGAAGGGGGGTTGTCTGCAAATTGAAAGTGAGATGAGAGGTGTGTTCTACTAATTTACTATATTTAGAAAAAAATTAAAATCATGGCATGAGTCTGCACATTTTCCACCATCTTTTTGTGTATTGGACATGCCTTGTAAGAATGATTTTTTAATTAAAAAGAAATGACAGTGAACTGTTGGTGTATTGTGAAGCCAGAGCAAGTCTGACAGCATAATACGTGAACCAGTCAAGGGAGGAATGACTGAACTTGGAAAGAACTTGGAAAGAGAAAACAACAGATCATCTTGCCAGTCTCTTTCCCCAGAGATTACCTTACCTCCAGGTAGACAAAGTCCACCCCTGCGGTGCAGCTGAGTACCATCATGCTGGTGGCCATCTCTGGCAGGTGACACAGTGTTATGTCTCAGCAGAGAATCGGGCACACTCTGCTGCTCCACGGTGGTGCGACCCTGACACCTACTGTGTGCTGTGGCTCAGAGGCAGCACCTGCACAGCCCAGAGCTGCTTTCCAGAAAGACAGCTCTCTTAGGAATTGATGTAAATATTCCATTTTCTTGGAACATTTTTTTCGTACCTTCTGAGCCAGCAAATATCTCTCAGGTAAACTGTACATCAGTACTGAATGGTTTATAACAATTTCAGATTTTATCATGAGGAACTTCCAAGCTAAACGCACTTCTAATTTGTAATTAAAAAAAAAAAACCAAAACCCCCAAAAAACCCCATCAAAATCAACAACAACGAAAAGTTTATTTCAGTCTGCATATAAGCTGTTGACATCTGTGACTCAATGAGCCAGAGTAACCCGGGGAGTTCCCAGACCTTGGGGTCTAGAAAGCAAGTCATATGAGGAGTGGCTGAGAGAGCTGAGGTTGTTTAGTCTGGAGAAAAGGGGACACAGGAAAGACCTTATCACTCTCTACAAGTACCTGAAAGGAGGTTGTAGCAAGATGGAGGTCGGTCTCTTCTCCCAGTCAACTTGTGATAGGTCAAGAGGACAAAGTCTCAAGCTATGCCAGGGGAGGTTTAAGTTGGACAACAGGAAGAACTTCTTCACTGAAAGGGTTGTCAAGCATTGGAATGGACTGCCCAGGGAAGTTGTGGAGTCACTATGCCTTAAGAGAAGACTGTATGTGGAACTTAAGGCCATATTTAATTCACCAGGTAGTGATCAGTCAAAGGTTGGACTCAATGGTCTCGGATGTCTTTTTCAACCTTAAAGATACTGTGATTCTACGACCCGAAGGAATTGGTCCTAGGCTCTGCCTGACCCATATGCATCTCCACTGCATGAAGATCTAGAACTAGCTAAGCAGGAATATTATGCATTGGATTTCAGTGAAGCTACACGAACCCAGGTGGAGATTTTGAAAATGCTGCTCTTTCATGCCATCAGTAGAAAGATACTCAAATGTGTTAAAAAATTTAGGGCAAAACGTCCATCTCAATTCTAAAAATAAACTGTAAGATAAAATTTGCAAAGTAAAAGACAGAGCTTAAAAAGCCTTTAGGCACACCAAGGTACACAGTGGGTTCAAGAGAGGAAATTCAGACTTGGATCCTAACTGCTTCTGAAGATTTTAATTGTTTTTTATTTATGATATTAGGGTGCCTAGATATAGTTGAAAACTTTTCGTTCTTGATTAGGGAGCTAAGCATACAACTCCCACCTGGAATTCAGTGCGATTCTTACCTGGAAACAGCACCTCCTGATGCTGACTCATTCCTTTAAATGTATGAATCTTAGGATGGGCTAAATTATTCTATAGAGGTTCTTACCCTTTTTCACTGACAGCAGAGAGTAGGTAATTAGACTCTTACATGCCACTCACGTTAAAGGACCTTATATAACCAATGCCAACTCCCCCAAAATTGCCTCAGGAATCATACTAACCTAAAAATTAGTCAGATTATTCACTATAAGAAGAGAGATTCTTGAATTAGATGATTTATTTCCTAGATGTCCTCGGGTGTTATAAAGAGCTTAATAGACCCTAAGAAAGAATTTTCTTCTGAGAGATATTCTTCTGAAAAAGCAGAACAGATCCAAATGCAAAAGACAAGAACAGAAAATCGTATAAATTGACTTGGATTTTGTTGTCATAAAAATTTTAAAATTCTGTGATCGCTACAGAGCTAGGAGTCTGGTGCACGGCTCTGTAGAGCCTCAGTCTTCAGGCTCATCTCCCATGCAGGTAAAGAGTAGGAGTGGCAGGCAGGGGTTTTCTTCTGCCTGTTGGGACAAAGAAGATTAAAAAATGTTGAAAATTTGGCCTAATTTCTGTTAAAATTTTAGCAGAGCAGAATAACAAGTCAATGTATACATCAATGCACTATTTTTAAAAAGACACTTGAAAATATTACTCCTCAGACCTAATCTAGATTACAGCACAGCACCAGGTGCCATTAATCAGTTCTGCTATTTTCATAGCTGACACTAGGAATAACCTTGAATAGGTTACAGTTACCCAGACTAATACTTTATTGCAAAGGCCTAATGATTCACTTTAAAAATTTTAAATTAATTCTCACTTTTCCCGCATCGTCTGATTCAGTTTTCCACTTTCTGGTAACTGTCTTACACTTTTATCTCGATCAATAATATTGTGAGTAGTCAGAGCAGCTGACAGATGACAACATCTTTGTTATTTAAGGAGATCTCTTATGACATGGGACCATCTACTAGGGGCATTTTCTAAAAAAAAAGCTTTTACTTTATAATATACTGCAGATGCAGATGGATAGTGATGTATTATGTGAAGCACTAAATAAAGAAATAAATAACCAGCTATAAGAATATTTTTTTCCTTCCTGTCACAAAACAATCTAAATTTTAGTATTCATTCTAGAGATGTCCTAGGCTCTTAGAGGCAAATTATGCATGAAATAATACAATTAAAACTGAAATAAAAGATTTAAATGCAGCCTCCAGAGACATCAAATGGCACCACACTGTCTCACTCTTTACTGCCTCTTAAAGGGATTGCTCAATTTGTAGGAAAATCTTTCATCCTTGCTCTTAGAATTCTCTGATTTTGATAACACTAGCCATAATTCAGTTTTCCTACACCACAGGAACATGTCAACATTTCCTTCATCCCCCAGAATGAACAAACAACTTCACAACCAAGTATAACCATATTCTCTAGTGCAAGAAGGAGCAGCTTAAGGCCTGATTTCTTGGCTGGTTTTCTCCAACTTTTTCAGAAAATATTCTTATATCCCTCTGGAGACTCTCAGTTAGCACTTTTGTCATTGGCAACCTTTGGAATGACTTTGAAAATCATTGATGCCACCACTATGAAGTGAGGGATATTTGGGCATGGTGGGTGCTATCTTCACAAATACTGTAAATGTTATGTCTCCAACATTATCCACATTAAGGGTGAAAAAGACACATACATTTGCAGTGGTGTAACAACTTGCAAAGAGCCTAAACTACCACTTTTTTTTAACTTCCCTTACTCTAAATTGCTAATGAGTTTTGATGACAGACACTCAATACCCAGAAGTACAAGCAAAATAAATGAACATTTTTTTCTGAAATCACTTGTCAAAAACAATGGTTTCCATAACTGGTTTCATTTGGGAAGGATAAATCACGGCAAAAGAGGAAGGAATTGGGTCAATTTTCAGTTCAGAGGACTTCCTAGTTTATCTACTGGCGTATCAGGGTCATAAATAACTTCACTAAAGTCTCTCTGACTGTAGTAAACTACGTTGCATAATCACAGAAATTGATTTTCTCAATAAGTTTCTGGAAACTTCTCTTTCTGACTGTGAGCATTGAAGGGATATCATGACATCAGAATAACTTTGACAGCACATTTGCTGCATAGAATACAGTGTTTGAGAGGATCACAGACGTGTGACTGCTAACTTGAGTAGCTGAAATATTACAGAGTAACATAAGGATTTGTTGTCACGCTATTACTATGGTGCTGAGTTTCCAAGACACAATCTCACGAAATCTCAGTGATAGCTTTATGAAAACCAACAAACTCTAGGTAGAGATTTTCAGAGCTTGATATATGGGAGGTCTAAAAATAAATGCCATGAACATTGTCAACATTTCAAAGTAGCCCACAACGTCAGATTTTGCCAGTGTTCAGCAGAAGGGAGTGACATACTATTACCCAAAGTCTTGCCAACATGAATAGTCAAACAGGGCACACTGTGAACATGGTCAAATCCAGAAAGTCCTGACTGGCCTCAGCCAGCAGAGTTTCTATTTGCATGACCTGCGTTCAGTGATGCAGAAACGTGCCTTATTAAATCCCCATGCAATGGGGTAATAGATAATTTCTGTCAGCAGTAGTTCACTGCAATTTTGGTCAGGTTCCAGTTCTGTGATGCTTGAACACCATCATGTGACCATTCAAAGCAGAGCAAATTTCCAAATTGTTAAAGCACACAAGAAAATGACAGAAGCAACATCTCACATATCAGAATAGTTAAACTGGCTTCCTATTCTCTACATCAACAGGCACATGTTCGGTAAGCATTAGTTTGGCTGGTATTGACAGAGATAACAAAATTTATTCTTCAAGATCTCCACTTTTTTAGCAATTTATTTAAAAGAGTTGAAATAGTTGAGCTGTTAAAAATGTCCCAAAATGAATGTTTTGTGCAATTATTTAGAATTAGATCTTTAAGGGATTTATAGGGCCCCTTCCAACCGGAACCATTCTAGCATTCTAAGATCTTTTATGTTGCTGTTATACTAGTATTTATGAAGGATACATATTTGTGCAGAATCCTTTATGCAAGACTACTAATGCACTAATTATTCTAGGCCTAAAAGTACAGCCAATCATATTAGCATATGAACCAACTTGCTAATTAGTATGTTCCAAGTAACAGATCTGAAAGTATGATGAAGACAGTGCACACAGGCTTTAACATCTAAGAAGTTAGGTCTTTGACTCCTGCATGTGGCCTAAACTTTCTTTGCTCATACAATGTTTTTCAGGCCTGTTAATAAAAATATTGCCTCTGGACATTTCTGTCATTGAGAAATAGGCCCCAGAAAGCTGCAGGTCTCCCCACGTGAGAAAATCCAAGATGCAAATGGACAGCATTAAAGACAGGTTCCTTTCCAAGTTGCATGTAACTTACTGCTCACCCAAAGTTCATGGCAAAACATCAGTAGTGTCAGAACAGCACTGAAGAGAGAGTGACACATAGAAGAGAGGTGACAAAGCAGACCAAACATGATAACCTGTATTACGGAGATCATAGTACTAAATGAATTAAGCAGAGAATAAACTGCATCTAAACATCAGGTGTAACAACCCACCTTGGAACAACGTGTCAGGGTTGGTAGACAATAGCAGTGCTTGTTTTAATAAAAAAACATTGTGACAAAAGCATCTGTAAAAAGAAAAATAAAATAAATTCTGTTACAGACTTCAGAACAGCCCATTTTAAAACCTGTGTACCAGATAACACTATTGGCATGTGGCACTCACCCATTACAGGCCTGTGGAAGCAAAGTGGCTAAAATGCCAATGAGAATATGGAGGTCACTATAGACACATCCAGATTTGTTATGTGAGTGGTGTTGACAGAAAATAATAATGAGAAATGTGATTTATAGAGCATGGACTCTGCTACAAAGGTAAGTGAGCAGAACCAGAAGTAGGATGTTCTGTAAATGTTTAGTCAAAGGATGTATATATAAATACAAAACCAGATCATATTGTCTTTGATGGTAGAATTTGATGATTTCTGAAGAAAGGGGATATTTTATAGTGACTCATCATAACAATGAATCACAATGTACTAGCAGCTGTTTATGTTGGCAGAATTATGATTGCTTTCTTTAGATGTATATTAAATATACAGATGTAAACTGCCACATAGGAATGACAGAGAAGATAGGACAACCTTCTGGTTTGGGTGGTTTAGTTTTTCCTTCCCTAAGGGACTAAAAGCAAGGGCAGTCAATGTGTGCGGATTTGGTGGGCCACAAAGAGGAAAGAGATTATAGTATTTGCAGCTGAGATCCACACACGAATTACAGAGCATAGTCAATGCTGAGACATTATTATCCCCTCTACTGTCAATTTTACCTCAGAAATGTTGCTTTGGTTCTTTCCAGAAGATCTTCAAGGGTCCCAGCTAAATTGAAATAGAAAAATTAAAAAAAAAAAAAAAAAGGAGAAAAAGAAATGCTACAGTAGTTATACAAGCAAAGTATTTTGACTACTGAAACATATCCAGGTATCCTGGATATTAGTGCAGCTATTAAGTACTGATGTAGAAACAAAAAAAAATGGAAAAATATCTCTAACATATGAGATTTTCTGGTGTTATGATCAGGATTATCTACTTTTCTCTACAGAAAATTCAACTGTTTTCAACAAACATTGAAATGAGACTAATACAAGCATTGTCAAGGACTCTATACTGTTGAGCAATTTAGTAATTAAAGTGCTAGCTGATATAGTGGTACTCAGGGCAACTGCTTGGAATTTCATGGGTAAATCCAGTATCACTACTGAAGTCATCGCCAACTACAAAGCTTATTGTCTTAGAATTCCACTGGTCTAGTAAGAAATTGCTAAGGTAATACTTAACTGTTTATTGGAAACTATTCAGGGTCTGCCTTATGTGAGCTGAATTTGATAGCTGTCATTAGAGCAATCCTTTAAGCAATTGTCCCTTACAAAAGCGAAAGAAGACATATACTCATTAGAGATCACCATTTTCATTCTGGGTTATCAGACATTTGCTATTTTGTCACTGTGTGCTTTGTTGTTTTTTTTTTTTTTAATCCTCAAGGCAGAAATGTGTTCTGGGAAGAATCCAGAAGAGGTGATACTACTTGTACTACCATTGCTATTATTTGCTACCAACTGCAAATATTTGTGTTCCTAGCTTTAAGACCTACTTTTGAAATGCAAGTGCATTATAGTTATTTTATTATTAATAATGTTATTATTCCTACTGTTTCACCCCTCCACAACTAGGTACTGTACAAGCAATTCAACAGTCATCACCAAACTCCTTCTGCAAAGGCAGGGACTTGGCAGCTACCAACATACCACAGTTCCTGCCATGTAAAACCCCAGGCAGTGCATGGGGCTCTTCAACAGAGAGATCAAATGCACTCTGTCATCTTAATCATTAATCTTTTCCATATTTTAACAGGGAATGTCTAGTTCTTTTTGCAATGTGTCTCAGGTGTTTTGCAGTAGCTGAGCAACAGCTGCTGAGGAGCACTCACAATATTTTCCATTGTTTTGACTGAACAGAGTTGTGAAATTGCCCTGCTGTTTTATGCTCTCTCGGTGTATGTATTATGAAAATCCAGGAGCACACTGCTGATTGAGATTTTTCGTTTTGATCTGTTGAGATTCAGTTTTTGAGCATTCATCCTGAGATTTAGAATCGGAGGTTTTTTCAATTTATAATGATTCATGTATCATATTTTCTGTTTTTTAAAAAAGGGATTTTCATTCTTCTAATATTGACTTAAAATCCTGAACCATTTTCCTGCTCATTTGCAAACTATTTCTCCATTTATGTTCTTATCTTCAAGTGCAACTGCAACATACTTTAGATAAATTAATTTATTTAATTGATATTAAATTACAGTCTTTGTATTTCCCTTTCTCATCTCACTATTTAATATGAATGTGGGATTAGTGTCTTTAGAAGATGTGCGAGCTTACCCTTTCAAAATAATTACTTGATGAGACATTGTAAAGTCTGTTTTATTTTTACATAATACTGAAAACAAGTAGCAGGCTCTTTGTGCCTGAGCAGGACTGGAAATTTATCAGCCATGAATCCTGCAGGTTTGTGTACTCTTCCTTAGTTGCAGCTTCCTTATGCATACCATGATGGTATCTTTACTTGATCAAGTTATATCCTGAGATTGAGGAAAGAATGGGGCAGGGAGGAGAGGGAAAGAGAAATAAAATAAAGAGAAAGGGGTGAACCAGAGTGGATGAAAGGATGCAGGAAGACATCAAAGTTGGAATGCGAATCAGTCAGGATCTTGCTTTCTCTTAGCAACATTAGACCTGGAAGGTGAATTAACGGGCAGAAACTGAAAAGTGACTGGTTGTTTTTTTTGTAAAAAGGTTATATAAAAAACGTAAGTAAAGGAATTGCATTCATATGGGTGCCAAGAAACTTACTCCTAATGGATACACACATGATATATCTACATCTTGCTTCAGAAACTCATTCTCTCTGAAATATACTGATTTCTTTTTATTTACAATCTAAACCCAAACCAATCTTTGAACCAACATATAAAATAATTGTTTTCAATGTGTGCACATGCACACATTCCAAAAGAATGCAGTCTGACCCTACATTTCTACTAAAGGCAGGCCAATTTATTGAAGCAGCAACTACCTGTTTTCTTCATTTATCTTTCAGATTCCCCTTTCTACAGTCCATTAAAAAACAATGTAACAATTAAAACATAGATTTATAAATACATTTACAACTATGAAGCTTTTTCTTTCTTAGACTCAACAGAAAAGCTTAAATCTATACTTGTTATCTGCTATCAGTCGAATATGAAAGGAAAATAATTGCAAAGACTGATACCGTCAGAGATTGTTAGATGAATTTCAAAGCAGATGTATAATTTGGGAAGAAGAATGTGACCTGACAGAAGTCCTTGTTTTTCTCAGTAGACTGTCTATAGCAATGCCTGGTAGCAGCTATTGTAGTGAGTTGACCCTGGCCAGGTGCCAGGCACCCACTAAAGCCACTCTCTCACTCTCCCTCTGCAACTGGATAGAGGAAAAAAACCAGAGTTGAGATAACAGCTGGGAGAGGTCAGTGACTGATTACCTTCATGGGCATAACAGACTCAAAGTGGGGATAGTACTAAAATTTATTACTAACAGGATAAAAGCCAAAGAGTGAGAAATAAAACAATCTTAAAAACACCTTCCCCCCACCCCTCCTTCCTTCCCTGTTCTCCCTCCAGAGGTGCAGGGGGACAGGAATGGGGGTTACGGTCAGTTGTTGTTTCCACCACTTCTCAGGGAGAGGAGTCCTTCCTCTGCTCCCGTGAGGTCCCTCCCACAGGAGGCAGTCCTTGGTGGACCTCTCTGGCATGAGTCCATCCCTCAGGCAGCAGTTCTTCCCAAACATGGGTCACTCCTCCATGGGGTGCAGTCCTTCATGAATGAGCTGTACCGACGTGGGCCCCTCACAGGGGCCACAAGTCCCACCTGGGAAAAATCTGCTCCAGCAGGGCCTCCGCTCTGCACGGGCTGCAGGTCGCTGGCAGGACCCTGCTCTGTCCTGGGTCTCTCACGGGGTCTCCTTCATGCATCCACCTGCTCCAGCATGGGCTCCTCCATGGGCTGCAGGTGGGTCCCTGCACCCTGATGGTCCTCCATGGGCTCCAGGGGCACAGCTGCTCCACCATGGTCTGCGCCACGGGCTGCAGGGGCTTCAGCTCCGGCACCTGGAGCACCTCCTGCTCCTCCTTCTGTACTGACCTTGGTGTCTACATTGTTCCCATGTTCTCCGCTCTTCCCTGGCTGGAATTCCTTCTGTGCGACAGTCTTTTGTTCTTAAATATGTTATCACAGAGGTGTTACTGTCACTCCTGATTGGCTCGGCCTTGGCCAGCGTCAGGAAGTCTGTCCTGGAGCCAGCTGGCATTGACACCATGGGAGAGGCGAAGCTTCTAGCAGCTTCTAACAGAAGGCACCCCTGTAGCCCCCCCTTACCAAAACCCAGCCACAGAAACCCACTAGAGCTACATAGAAAAGAGTATTAGAAACAAGGTAAATATAGAGGTTTGAGATTCTTTCCTGATTTACCCTCTTGGCTTCCAGCTATAATGACAGTGAGCTGATGAACTACAGATTGAAGCAGGATCATTAAATCATTTGATGGATTCACCCTCTCTTAATTTATCTATTCCTATTAATTTTTTTAGCCTCCACAACATCCGGTGGCAATGCATTTCTTAATGTCATTTTGAGTCATGTGGAAAGCATGTCACTTTTTGTGTTTGATTTTGTATATTTCGTTGTGTACCTTGCAGTCCTTGTGTTATAATAATGATTCATCATTTCTATTCACCTTCTCTATGGTGCTGATAACTTTACATAGCTTTTGCCCTTAAAGACACCTTTTCCACAAGCTGAAGAGTCAAAGCCTGTTTATCATATGGAGCATCTACCCATAGATTCACCCTCCTGCATTATTTAATTATCATTACATATAGTTATATTTTTATATTTTTAAAATGTATAGAGCTCAGTATCTGAACAGTACACAGATCACAGGTGCCTCTAGCATTATAATTGATGTTTCACTATGAAATTCCTTCCTATTAACTCCTATAATTTAATTTGTCTTCTAGATTTCACCTGAACACAGAGCTCATATTCTCAATGGACTGTCCACTTACCCTGCAGTTTCTTTCTTGTTGGAAATAATTTGCAAATAATGGCTAGTTTTCCCGCCTCATTATTCATCTTTGAGGAAAATCTTCTCTCTTTAAGACCAAATTCTCTCGTGAAAAACAATTTAAGTTAATTTTATACAATTTGTTACACATGGGAATATTTTCATTCATTTTGGTATCCCCGTACTTGCAGTCCTCCTAAAGATTCTGCTTCACTCACTGTCAATGGACTTGGAATGGCCCTAGAGTGCGGGTTGTTGCACATCAATCACTTCTAGGCCATTGCCTGTGGTAGTAAATTTCTGAGATCATGTACTTAGACAACAAGAAGAGTGAAAGAATAATGCAGAGTTTTATGTATTTAACACTGTGAAAAACAGGCATATCCATGTCATCTCAGATCCCGCACAGCATGAATCATTTTGCTTTAGCCTGTAAGTCTTATAGCAAGCCTTATGGATGTCTTTTAGAAAGGCATATGTTCTTTGAATTAAAACTGCAGATAACTTCACCCCATTCCTATTAGTTACATGTGTTAGAAAGCTGAGTGTGATTTTGTATCCTGTTCATCTATTCGCAGTAAAATCATCTTGATCTTTCTCTGGCAGATTCTGGAGTTGCCTTTTAGCAGATCTACTTTCCTCTCTCCACCAAAGTATCACAAACACTACACAGAACAGGAGATAAAATCTGTTCAGACCATTACAAACAGACATGTTTTGATTTTCCATGGAAGGATTTCTTGTCCAATTACAGATTTCAAACACGTTGCAGCTGATGTTATGGAACCATGCAGAGTTAGCAACTTTGTATTAAAAAAGACTTTAAAAATCAGCCCAGATATCAAAATGGAGCCACGCAGGAAACAGTGGTAACTATGTCTAGAGGAAGAAAAGGGACCAGGCTTTAAAGGCTATTACAAGAGTAGCTATTTTTGTTCCCAAGAAATTTACATAAACAGCTTTGTCTCACTGCGATTTATCTCCTAACTCATTTACGTAATTCTGTAAATAGAATTGGCCTCTCTCTGAATTACACCTGCAAAAATTTTGCCCAACAATAGTGGCTCTG
Source organism: Pseudopipra pipra (assembly GCF_036250125.1). Lineage (NCBI taxonomy): Eukaryota > Metazoa > Chordata > Aves > Passeriformes > Pipridae > Pseudopipra > Pseudopipra pipra. The sequence goes on along the minus strand of NC_087581.1, from coordinate 13,527,612 downwards.
AATTGATTTTTTTTTAAAAAAAGTTTTTACCAATACCATATACTTTTCATGCTCTCACAAACAGACCAGGTACAGGACAGAAGGTGGAATACAAAACAACACCTGAATGCCTGAAGGAGAGGAGATAACAGAGACTCAGATCCCAAGACATGTTGGAGGAGAGAAAAACAAAAGCTATGAAAGTTGGAAAAGAAGCACGGAGCCAGATATTTGTTAACAAAGATGAAAACTCTATATAAGAGAATATGGACTGTTCTAAAAAGAAGCATTTCAGTTTTTATATTTTGTTTCCTAGTTCATTGTATTATTCCCTATATGCTGTACCTTAAACCCTTGTCCCTTGTGGCCCTTAACCCTGTCCTCTCATTGGTTGAATTTTGCTACATTGCTACCTTTCCTTATATGGTTGTGCCATCCCTCTCTTTTGCATGCTCTGCCCTTGCTCCTCCCCAGTTACGCCCTCTTTCTAGCGAGTTCTCGCCCTCCTCTATATAAGGTGAGAGGCATTTTAATAAAGAGGCCATTTCACTCTGGACCCAGAAGTGTGCCGACCCGTTCTTCCCATCCGAGCCGTCAGACACTTTTCTTTTTATTTTTCTTTTCTTTTTTATTTTTTAATAAGAGTTGACATAACCTGCAGTGAAAAAAACAGCTGTAAACTCAGAACATTTGGGGTTTGTTTTTTTTTTGCAGAACAACAAAATCTCTGTAAAATAAACAAGAGGTTGGAAGTAGGAAAATAAATGTATTTTGTGCAGGCTTAAAAACTGCTTACAAATTAATAGACTGTCAACTAGATTTATTACTCTCCAAAGAGTTTGGAGGTGGTACATTAGATCAACTAACACTACTAATTGGGGCAGAAAAAGCAAAGAAAAGGTGACTTCTGGGGGCATGAAAAGATGGTATATGAACTGTTTTTATGAGGATCGTGGTATAACTGATTCTTAGATGACCTGAGCAGTGTAGGGAGGGAAATAAAACAAACACTCTGAGTGCAATGTTCATCAGGTACGAATCACAGAGGCACAAGTTTACATTACGTAAGTACTGGCTATACAAGTGTCAGTAACAGAGCTAATACAGTGCTTGGATGTCCTTCTCACAAAGCTCTGAGCTGCATTGTAGATGGTCCAATTTTGTCCAACATTTTTATGGGCACCTACCAAACTAAAGAGTAGCTTCTGGTTTAAAGCCTGAATTTACACTCAGCACTAGGATCTTGGAGGATAAGTTTTCTTTCCTAGAGTGAAATATAAGCTTCCACTGGAGTGGAAAATCTAACACAAAAAATTCTGAAATAAAGCATTATATGTGGGCATGTTTCAGTGATTCTCAATGGATATTTCAACATGCTGTATCATGGGGCTCCAAGAGTACAATTCCAGGGCACTGAGCCTCTGTGTCCTGAGATCCTCCCCAGTTTCCATTTTCCTAGTGCCCTGACAGAGTTCCAGGGATCCCATAGCACCCTTGGGACTTCTTTACTACAGAGTAGCACTCTGGAAGCAGAGATCCTTAGCACTGCTGGGGGCTGGCTGATTGCCTAGGAGACTGAAACTTCAGAACACAGTCTCCTCAGCTGTGCATTGCCAGTGTTTCTGCTTCTCTCTATTTAATATTAAATCACAGGTGGCAATACATAGAAACATAAAATCATTGAATTGGGCTGGAAGGTCATCTGGTTCTGAACTCCCTGCCATTGACCTTTCACTTGACTCAGCCTTGAACACTTCCATGGATGGTACATCCATAAAGCATTCTTAAACTTTATTGAATTGCCTCTTCCCAATAAAATTGCTTTTTCTTCTAAACATTCCTGTGCAGTCTTAGTTCTGGGACAGTAAGAAATCAGATATCATGATGTACACCAGCACCTAACCGGCTGCAGCTCTCCATGTTCATGTCCAGAAGTAATAAAATGTGTACAAATCCAGTTCTGCTGAAATCCAACAAACTGAAGAAATAAAATAGTTTTTAAGATGGAATTTAAGGTTCATAGACGTCAAATGCTTTTGAAAACTTCACTCTTGATCTTTGGACAGACTGCAGAATTTTTCTTGCTACAGAAATAGTTGGAGGCAGTCTAACCCTGAGCATGATGTTCAGGTAGTCTCATATCTTGCTGTGCTGTATAAGTGAATCTGAAAAACAAGTCTAAGAAATGGCCTCTTACCGTGTTTGCAGGGCTTTCATTTCGGTGTCCTGCTACTTTTCAGCACAATTTTCAATATGAAATTTTGTCACCTCTGTTTCCCTCTATCTGCATAACCTGAAAAAGTGTTTTGCAAGGGCTTTGAAGTAATGTGATACACTGCCATTATTCATCGCTCCCACACAGACAATTGCTAGGCAGCTAAGCTAGCTCCCAGGGTGGCAGTGCCTAACTACTGTGTGTGACAGACACTGATATTTTGGCTCTGTTTTTCTGAGTAAATGGTTCCTTTCAGCCATTATCAGAATGAAAGAAGGTAAGAACAAGACCAGAACTTCATTGCTTTTTCTGTTTCTTTCCCTTACTTTTCTTTAAATTAAGTATCTAGATAATTTAGGCACAAAGTCAAAAATGAGAACTGATGACCTTACTGTAATTTCAGACATTATTTAAATACAGGTTTTAGTGAAGGACATTCATTTGCTATGATGTGCCAGAAACGTCTGTTCTGCTGCATAAACCTGGGTGGTACCTTTTCTTCATAAAGGCTAAGGAGCTCAGTACATCTCTGGCCCAAATGCCTATGCCCCATCAGGGAACTCTTGAAGTTCCAATGAAGTCTGGAGGTAAGAGAACACACCGGAATTTTTGTTAGGCTACATAACTACGTATTTTAATTGCCCAATGCCAGCATCCATAAATTGCTGCCACAAATGTAACCTCATTGTGTCAGACACCCAGATGTCCAGAATCACAAGCGTGGCACTTCATGCTCTGTGTCACTTCTACCAGCCTACTGCTACCCCCACCTTTGCATTAATCACATTTTTTGCCTGGTTGTACTGCTTTCAGTAGAACAGCATGTAGTACTTCATGTCAGAGGAAATTTTATTGCTCACTGCCTCAATTTCCCATTTTGGAAGACAACAATAATAGTTCCCTTAGAAGTACTGTAACCAAATTTTAATGTAGTTGATATATTCATAGCTGTGAGATGTAAGTAAAAGAAGCCTGGAGAAGAGGAGGCTCAGGGGAGACCTCATCCCTCTCTACAACTCCCTGAAAGGAGGTTGTAGCCAAGTGGGCATCAGTCTCTTCTCCCAGGCAACTATCAGCAAGACAAGAGGGCACGGTCTTAAGCTCTGCCAGGGGAGGTTTAGGTTGGATAGTAGGAAGAAATTTTTTACAGAGAGGGTAATCAGGCATTGGAATGGGCTTCCCAGGGAAGTAGAGGATTCTCCCTCCCTGTAGGATTTTAAGATGAGACTGGATGTGGCACTTAGTGCCATGGTCTGTAACCACGGCAGTGTTGGATCGAGGGTTAGACTTGATGATATCAGAGGTCTTTTCCAACCTGGATGATTCTATGATTCTATGAAATATCTATTAATGAACACGATATTACAATCAATAAAAGCACTGCCACAACAAAGGCATCCTAGGAGGCAGCAAGCATTTCTAATTAAGGGAAACGAGAGACAAATATATGTTGTGGATTTTACCCACCTATTTAAAACACCACAGTCATTGTGTTTGGAAATATTTTGGTTTTATTACCACCAATCCATCTAGAGCACTCGGCTAAATTAGTGTTCTCAGAAATATGCTGATGTATGTGGTCTCTGCGATAGCTCCAGACAAATATATATTTGTATATATATCATTTCATCTATCATTATATATATATATATATATATTTCATCTATGTATCTGTAAAGAGAAAAAAGGGTAAATCAGGGGAAACATAGAGACTAAGACCATCCAGAGAGTGCTTAGGATTGGCTGTCTTGTATATTATTATTTTTTTAGTTACGTTGTGAGATGGTAGTATATTTTGGCAAGACAGATTTGCTGAATGCATCTCTGTGTACTTCTCATACTGATATCAGGGCCAGTCTTTTCATGGCAAAAGCCTTTTTCTTCTTTGCCCGGATTTAATATATACAAATGTGTAGTCAATTAACAATTGCTGGCATGCTAATATATATCTAGCATATTTTCTTTATTTTTAAGAGACTATTGCTAGTGTTCTTTCCAAGTAAAATCAAATAAAAATCTTGTGAAATAAGCATGCTCCTAAAGTGTAAACCATATCAAATACAAATGTCCTGGTTATATGCCATGTTGTGAACTTTAACTGGTATTGTTTTGCAGCCCTACTTTAGATAACACCTCAGTGAAAAGACAACTCTTATCATCACACCAAAAAAAATAGAGAAAATGAACCATGTCATATTCCAATAGAATCAATTCTCTCAAGTTTCGTGCTGAAGGAAGCTGTAGAAACATTATATGTTTTTAAACTGCAGGTTTCACAGACACAAAAAGTAAATATTCAGCTATTCATACAGATAAGATATTGTATCCTCCTCCAGTCAAGAAGATGTATTGATGTACTGGGTTCGTGTAGCCAAGCTTTGGTAGCGAGAGTAGAGCTGCAGGGGTGGCTTCTGGGAGAAGCTGCCAGAAGCTTCCCCCATGTCCAACAGAGCCAGTGCCAGCTGGCACCAAGATGAACCCGCCACTGGTCAAGACTGAGTCCATCAGAGATGGTAGCAACACCTCTGTGAAGGTGGATATGAGTATTTAAGAAGGAGAAAAAAGTTATAGAGCAGATTAAATGCACTCAGAGAAGAGTGGACTGAAAATATGTGAGAGAAACAACCCTGCAGACACTAACATCCTTGAAGAAGGAGGGGGAGGAGGTGCTCCCAGTGCCAGAGAAGAGATTCCTGTGCAGTGAAGACCATGGTGAGGCAGCTGTGCCCCTGCAGTGCTTGGAGGTCAATGGGAGTCCAAAATCCCAAGTCCAAAAGTGTTAAGTAAAGGAAATAGTATCAAATATATTCCTGCAGCTCAACAAATTTGAAAGACAAACACTACAGTTGCATATCTCACCATTTCTCTTAGATAAAAATATCTAATAAAACCTAGAAATATTCATTTGACAGCCTTTTTAAAATTTTTTAACTCCTGCAGGGTTAAAAAACATTACAACTATGGAAGAGATCAAAATTAAAAATATGTTTTTAATATGTCATTTTTTATGGAAGAAAGCAAAATACAATACTCAGATGACAGTAACAAATATTTTGCTGAGTTGCTTTTAAAGGTATAAATGAGTCAATTCTGAGAGAAGGAAATAAATTACTTAAAAACTGGATCTTTGACTTTAGAATCCATCATTATTCCCCTCTCTGTTGACTAATGTTCATGTCCCATAAAAATTCAGAAATCTAACAAAGTCTACCTGGAAAAACTGGAATTAGAAAGCATGAAAATTACTATGATAGCTGGATCTTAATAGTCAAACAAGAGTGACTATGTATAATGTGTAGAGGCAGATGTACCCAGTAAAAAGACACCCTAAATCTCTATTCAGAACAAAAAGTCAGAAAACATGAACTAGATGGTACTTTTTCAGATATTAGATACCTGCTGGGCAGCTGCAGACAAATTTTTCTATAAGATAGAGCACAGAAAGTAGGTGTATTATGTCTATTCTCTTAGAAAAATGGAGCACATCTAATTTTCTTTATTGATGACTGACAAAGATGGCATTGGCTTTTAGGAAAGAGCTTATTACTAGAGTTTATAACTAGTTGAAAATTCAGATCTATGATTTCCTTCCTTAGACTGAGGTAATTATATTTCATATCTGCTCCACAGGGAAGAACAGACTAGGTGGCAGGGGATACACACTGATGAATCACCCTTTTTTTGACATGACTTGTCTCTTACTCTGGTTTTGGGAAATGCCTTGATAGCCCAGTTTTCTATAAAATTTCCAGCAGCCAGGTAGGTTTATTCTCAATTTGGGATATTTACAAAGTTTAGATGCAGGGCTAAAGAAAGTCTTATGAGAATGATTCATTTGAATTAGTTCTATGAGAAAGGAGTAACAATGAAGATAGCACCATCATATATGTGGAAAACAAGCGGGAACATAACATTGCACACACATTTCTCCACATCCCAAACACTACCCAGAACCCACTCATTTACTGGTATTGCTGGTAGAAAACACATTGCCCCCATACTCACTTTTCTGCAGGTCTTGTTCTACAAAATCATAGTTTTATCTTTCACAGATTAGCTTGTTCTCTCTTGGACTTTTCTACTGACAGCTGGTGTTGGCTGAAACTTTCAGTCCTGAGTCCCCAGTGAGGGATTGAATGGATGGGTCCTCAGCACTGTGCTTGAGCCAGCTTTCCTCAGGGACTGCACTGCCAGCATTGCTGAGGAAAAGCTTTCCCCTCTCTGTCCTGAAACCAACATAACCCAGAAAATACTTGCTTTTACTGTGCTAGCTTTACTTTTGCAAGCTGAAGAACACTTTGCATATTGTAAAAGCTGCACTCTCTGTGCTTTGAGTTCTTCTTGGCATATATTATGTGTGTGGCTTTATGCCACTGTCCTCATCTGCTTTTAGAGTTGTGTGTTGATGTGCTGTGGTTTTCCATGGGTTATGAGTTGAGAACCATTGTCCTGTACCACAAGGAGGCTAATAGAAAAGAGGTTCTTGGAACAGAGGAAAGAACACAAATCCTACATCCTACTCAGGACAAATCACTACCATCTGCTCCTGCATCTTTGACACAAGCCTTTGTCTTTCCTGTCCAGAACTTCTTACCCTCACAAGCACAGATCCTTAGCACTATTTGCCCTTATGGATGACACACTGTATGCATGCCTGTAGTTTTGAGGCTGATCTCAGGACTGCTGTGCAGAAGACAGGCTCTGACTTGAGTTTAGCATGCATACCCATATTTCACAGCACTATGGAGAAAAGGGTATAGTGCATTCATTTCACAAAGCATTGATGAGAATCCAAATCTGATTATGCTGAAGTGAGTGGAGAGTTTGACAAGTGTTTGAAAGCATGGGCTGTTATATTTCTGATACTGCAATACTAGTGTTAGATTTCAAAAGTATTACTTCCTAAGTCCAGCAGGGAGTTTACACATTTTGTTTATTTTTCTACCAGCTGATGTCTTTTACACAGGAGAAGAATAATTTGAACAAAAGCATGTGTTTGGTGACCTCTTTAGTAATGTGGCAAACTCAGCTGGTAGAAAAGCCAGGTCTTCTGATGCTGGCAAGGGCCTGTGCCCCAGTGCCATGGCCACTTTTCATATGAAACTCCTGTAAGTGTACATAAGAAGAGAAAGAAGCAGTACTGTCTAGGCAGTACTGAGAAAAGAGAGGATGGTTTTCCAGCCCACACAGATTGGCCCAGGGAATAGCAAGGTGATCACGTCTCGTAGATGTTCTCCATAGAATCATAATATGGTTTGCATTGGAAGGGATCTGTAAACGTCATCTGCAATCCCCAATATAATCAGCCAGGACAGCCTCAGCTAGATCAGGTTGTTCAGATCTCCATCTGGCCTTGAATATTTCCAGGGATGGGACACCCCTCACCTCTTTGGGCATCCTGTTTCAGCACTTCGACATCCTCATTGTAAACAATCTCTTCTATATATCTAATCTGAATTGACCCTCTTTTATTTTAAAACCATTATCCCTTGTCCTGTCACAACAGGCCCTGCTAAAAAGCTTTTCCCTCTCTTCCTTATAAGCCTCCTATAGGTACTGGAAGTCTGCAATAATACCTCCCTCAACCCTTCTCTTCTCGAGGCTGAACAGCCCCAGCCCTCTCAGCCTGTCCTCATTGGAGAGGTCCTCCAGCCCTCTGGTACTTTTTGTGGCAACAACAGAGCATAGTTCCAAGACAGCATTGGAAAAATAACTTTTATGCAAATTTGAGCACAGAACTAAGTGTTTTGTTGAGCAAGAATGCATGTTCTACTGTAAGTAAGCCTTTGGAGCTGCTGGACTTGAATTAAAAAAAAATAGCTCAGTTTGAACCTCCAGGAGACAACTGAAATGCAGCAAGATGGAGAAGGTGAAAGGCCCCCTGGCTCAGGTGTTACTGTAGATAGCATTCAGCTCAGAAGGAATCTGCAGGAGTGGCCAAATTTTCAGGCATCCTGCCTGGTGCTCCCTGCAGAAAGCAAACCCTGCCCACTAAAAAACATCTTGGAAAGGCAGTTCTTGCCAAGGCTTTCTCATACCTGCAGTTTGGTCCAGTATGGACACTGCAGGAAGAATTTTGTAAGTAAAATTGGTTCCTCAGTTAAGTAGCCCTTAGGTGGTTGACCCAACATCCTGACCTAAAGAAAGCAAAAAAAATTTAAGATACAGAGATGAGCTCAAACCAGGAAAGGAAAGATTTCACTTGCTGCTGAAAGAGCTCTGTGAAACAGAAAAACTCAACTCCAACATTCCTCTCCAAAATATCTAACTACTATAGCATGATTTTCATCAAGTGATCACATTATGTTGACTAATCACTGCAGGAAATGAGTACCTCAATTCAGGTTTTATGCAGACCAGCAAGAGGGTGCAAGGAAGTCTGCATTGTATTTTGCTACTATACCTTTCAAGTTTTTATGACCCTCAAGAGAAATGAGGCATTCATAATGTGGGGGAAAAATAAAAATCATAGAGAGCACCATAAATCTAAGGGACTAAGTTGTGGAAATCACATCCTTAAACTGACATAGCTGTGATTAACTGGCAATGGTTTTTACAGTTAAAAAAGTTTTTGGATATAGTTATTTGCCCAGAGAAAATTTCTGGTGGGAGAGGGGGACGAGGAGAAAAAAAAGTACAAGTATTTAATCAAATCCTTGTTTTGGGGCTGGAGGGATGGAATATGTAAAACTACAAGCCTTGTACCTCAAGAAGCTTGGTTCTGAATCTCTTCTGATCACAGAGACTTAACTTTTCAGTAGATGTTTGCTCACATTTTTTTATAAAACCACCCACAGGATTCAGTAGTCTCTGCTTAGCAGAGCACTGGAATAAATTGTTCTTCATGACTGAGCTCTACTTGCTCAGCTTTCTTTGCAAGTTTAGACAATCTCTGTGTATACAAAACAGTGGTCCCCACTTTACTCTATTTAAACACCTAGTTGGCAATCAAAATTGCACAATTAAAAGTACATATGCATCTGTATATATCAATGTATAGTCAGAGAAAACCAAAGTTAATTATTATGGATACTGAAGTCTATGTACAGGCCTGACTTAAATGCTGTGGAATCACTTGTACTTACTCATGATGTAGGAATAATGCTACAAATCAAAATAATAGTATCCTTCATCCACTTTGCATTTGCTTTTGCCATAGGAAACTGTACAAAGAAAAGCAAGAACAGCAGTGCTTTAAGAAATGTAATCTTCCACCAAGGAATACCTTTGTCACTACAGAGCAAAGATCTTGCTCTAGACAAACAAACCATCCAAGTCTGACCAGGATGGCTGCACCAACACAAGCAAAATGAACATGCTCAAGAACATTGCTGGGCACAAGAGGCAACTGTTCAGCTCACAAAACTTGCACAGTTTTAACCTACATAAATCCCTACAAAATTTTCAGTCATCATGGACCATGAACCACATCTTTATTGTAGTTTTGTTTTTTTTTTTCAAAATCAAAAATGAAAATCAGTCCTCACTGGGACCAATTCCTAAATTGTTGCACTACACCAAAGCATCTGCTGTCCAGGCCACTGAAACTCCACTTACAAAGAAAGAAGTTAAAAATTATCATAATAAACCTCACACATATACACCATCAAATCTTTCAATCCTCTACAGAAAACTTTGGTTCAAGTAAATAGAGTTGAGGTTTACAAATATAAACAATCTCCATGGAAAGGAAGCAAATACATATGGTAGCCAATTGATGAAAAAGCCCACTTCAGCCAATACATAGAAATTGTTCTAGCAGATTAGTCTACAAGATCAATAACATTCTTTCAAGGAACTAAGACCCCATTAAGTTTTCCTCACAATAAAAACATAGGAAAAGAAGAAACTGTGAAGGAAAGACCAGCAATCCAACCTGAACCCTATTTAAAGTCAGAGTTAGAACTACAGGTAGGGATGAGTATTTTAAACTTACACTGCCAATTTTTCTTAGATGAAAGAAAAATATGAGAGAAAATTGTGTTCATAAAACTCTTTAACTTATAACAGCATCCTTCGTGGCATATCTTTCTGGTCACACATTCTTGTTCTCATGTATAAGTTAATAGTTTGCACACATGCTTTTCATATTGAAGAACTGTAATTTCAATACTTTTTTTACTATTTGTGGCCACATATTTTTGCATTTTAACTGAAATATACTACCTAAAATATACTCAATATTGTATTTTAATGCTTATATCTGATGCTTTTCTAAAGGCTAGCTGTGTGAGCAAAAGAGTGACAGGAAAAAGAACTGCAATGGACCAGAAATCCAGGTCACATTAGCATAGCTATACAGAATATGAAGTCATTGAACAACATAACAAACATCAACACATCCTCTATCTTTTATATAATTTTTTGGTAGGGGAAGAGACTACTGGAGACTTTAAAAGGAAAAAAAAGATAAATCAACTCTCAGAGAGAGAGAAGTGTCACCTCTCAGGTTTATCAAGTAGTTTAGCAACCACTTAAAGATCTTTGCAACCAGGGTGTAAAATGGACTGAATGCTATTGGTAATTGTCAAGAATTGCAGCTGAAAAAAAAAGATGTAAAGTTCAAAAGCATACAGTATCTGAAGGAATCTGAAGAAAGATTGATAGTAAAAGATTCTGATATTTTCAATATTCATGTCCTATTAATTAGCATGGCAAACATGAAATCAAAGTTTGCATGGGATAAGAAAAAGCCAAACAGTAGAATAATACAATTTCACACAGATGGAATATTGCATGAAGCACAACATGCCAGCTACATGATAACATACAGAAGAAGTGTTACTGGATCCTTGAAATTGCCCACAGGCAAAATTTCAAAAGCCTCTAGCAAAACATGTCACTGATAAAAAGCCAGCAAGTTAGATCTACCAAAAGGTACCACATTAGGGCAGTCAAAAACTGTTTGTAACACACAGCATTTGTCAAAAGTGTTGTAAACTGTGATAACCTTATCATTAGTTTTGAGCCAAAAGAACTGTTTTAACTTACACTTCTATACTTAGAAGCAAATATTTACATGTTTATATTTATATATATATTCAAATTAGTTCAGGCTCTTACTCTTCTCATCCTTGAATTTCTTCATACTGAATTAACCTTGTAGATGGTTGTGAGCAGAAATACCCCTGAACTCCAAGCTATTTTTCTAGGAGAGATGGAGGGATCAGGAGAGATGGAGGGATCAAAATTTTTTCTTAAATAGTCAGCAAAATTGTTTGTTCAACAGCTCACATGAGAAGAATAGTCTGATCAGAGTCGAAAATCAGCAAGTATCAGCTACCTATTCCCTTTCTGGAATATTTTACCCATACAAACTCCATCAGAATATACATAGAAAATATCAGATAGACTCCAAGGAACTGTCAGCTAATTGAACCATTCTTCACTCTGCCTGAGATCCGTTGGAAAGTTGCTAACTACTGCTGTAAGTAAACCTGCCACATGCAAGTACAGTAGGACATTGCTCCAGGCACGCTATTAGACTGAGCTGCACAGCTACAGGACAGCAGGTTGAAAAAAACTAAGTTTTTTTTTTTTTTCCTCATTTCTCTCAAACAATGGAAAACTTTCTCTTTAAAAGTCACAAATTAGAATTGCTTTTCTGATGATAAGCTCTGGCTTTTGTTGAGCAAACCTTAAGCCAGGAGTTCCTGTATTTTTTCCAGACATGATCTCTGGAGACTTGTGCTGCTTTTGCTTCTGCAGCAGTCACTGTTCCTGCTGCTAGTGTAATTCCCACGGCTTCAGTATTTTGCAAAATGGCAGTCTTCTGGAGCTGGCTGAAATCCAAAGGCTGATGCCTCACACATGGGTTTGCTACATACAATGCTGATACCAAAAACGTCTTATGCACTGATCAGAGGCTTCAATTTCTGTGTATTGAATCACACTTCTCTCCCTTAAACATGAATATTTCTCACATTCAAGAAAATTAACCCGAGAGATCTATTAAGTGTTCTAATAAAAATGCTATTTTTTTTCCAAGTGCTGTTCCTGTTTTTCACCTGTTTCGACACTAGGCTTTTGCAAGGCATAGAGCCCTGAAGTAGCCCTTTGTTACATTCCTTAAGTTTTCTCCTCTTAAGGTGTTTGCACTGTGCTGAGAGCTAGGGCATAGCAAAGTTGTGGCCCTCAGCTACTATTGGCTTCATTCATCTGATGCAGCTCTATTTAAGTTGCCTCCCAGTATATCAGGAGGACAAACCCCTCTTGGAGGGGGCCCAGGCCATGAGACCTGTGCAAAATTATTTGCTGAATCTGCACTGCACACTAATTTCAAAAAAGAGAAGTTGTTCAAGTGTGCAAACTTGGTTTAGTGAATACAGCACATACTTTTAGCAATGGCCATGTTTTCTTAGTAGATTTTCTGCTCTTCCTCCTGTCAAAAACGCCATGTGTGTGTTTGAAAGTAGCCCTTGTCCATTGCAATAAATTTTTAATGCTGTCAATTAATGTTTGGATTACTAATCTCTTGGGTCCCACATGGAACTGTTCAACAGGCGAATACAATATGCCACATATTTTCTCAAGGGAAAACAGACTATTCCTGCATATTGAGAGAACTTGTGATTGTAGCCACTTGGAAATGAAGTAACAGTTAAGCCAAAGTGGGTATAAATCCTGTCCCTCCTGAAGATCTGAGATTTCCCCTCCAATTCAACTCTTGTTTTGAGTTTAGAAGACACTGCTTCTTCCAGATTTAAAATCCTCAAAATCTGGAATATCTCTTCCATTAGAGAATTCAAGTTCCAGCCTGTAAACTTAAATCAAAGGCATATTATCAGTTATTTAGGGTAGCAATGATGTATCTTTTCATTTCTCTGATAGTCACATTTGCATAACACACTTCACAGCAGTCAAAATAATAGTACCACTTTGACTCTTTCAATTGAAAATCTGCAGTAACAAAATAATAAATTTAAAAAACAACAGGTAAAACTTTCAAAAGATACAGGTTATATCCACCCATATAATTAAAATGAGCTCACAGTGAAAAAACCACTACACTCACTGAATTAATAACCAGTCCCACAAATGTCTGCATATTTTATGAGTTGCAGATGTGCATTTATACTTTAAACAGTGCCACATTGAAGTATGACATGATTTGTCATATATTTGCCGGGTTTTCATTACAAAAACAGCTCTACAGAAAAACAGAGGATTTATTTTTTAAAAGCAATTATAAAATGCATCTTGAGACATCCTTATGCATTTTATAGCATACTGTACATGCAAAATACTGCTTTAATTCCAGTATCTCTGTTTCAAAACAGTTGTGTAACCCATTCAGACAAACATACCAAGGAGAGCTGGTTTTACTGTTTGTCTAAGTGTTTTTAAAAAGATCACTGCAAAAAAATTCACGACAATAATATGTGTAAAAGCATGCCATAACTTTCAGATGTCATTGAGAGTAGCAAAGTTAAGAAACTGCTTCAGATGCAGTTTAACTCTTAGATGGCTGTTTTAACTTCAAACAGGGTTCTCAAAATAGTGCCCAAATGCCCAACACAGTGCTTGTTGAACAAATTCTGATTTATTGAAGGTAAACATTTACATTGGCTACAATGCTATAGCTGTTACAAAGCTCAGTAAAAGAGGCTTACATAGCAATAGAAAGCAAGTGCAGTAAAAAGTGAATAGAGAAAATATTTGGCCTTAGTGATCTTCTGGCAGTATTTACATTATGTACATTTTGTTAAATATTTGTAGAAACTCTAAGGCACCATAGGCTAAATAGAAGGCTGCAGTATGATTTTGTGCATAGAATTTAATAAATTTATTTGGAGACAAAAAGGCTATAGAGTTATAAGAAACATAGGCATATTTTATGCTTACATAAAGGAATGGCTGCTTGTAAAAAGTTAAAGATACAATACATACTATGTAAGCTCAAAATTTATTTTTAGAATATTAATTAAATGTCTGTGTAAGGACTATTTTTACTGACTTTCTGGCAAAAGTTCAATGCAATCTCAACAGATTTTCGACACAGTAGATATATTCATCTAAAATCTACTTAATTTTTTTTTCTTTACAAAAATCTTTTACCTAGTACATATACAAAATCACAATGTGAAGTGTAATGGGCAGTACTTTACATTGCAGCTGTTTTGTGGCACATTAAAACGCAGCAGGAGCATGTAATCCAAATGCTACAAAACAGCAACTCAAGGTGTCTTATTCCTTCATGTTGCTGCAGTTGGAGAGCAGAACAACACTGATATCCCAAGAAAGACAGAGGTCACTGCTTTCAGATCTGACATTTCCAAAGCCAAATCAGGAAATTCAAACTAATGACAACATCCTTGTGCATTTCACACGACACCATACACACAGAATGACACTCTGCTTGGAGCATATCTTCCCATTTTTATGTATCCCCTTCTGAAGCACATGTGTTCCTCCACTCCTGAGCACTTTGAGGAAAAAAATCAGCTGACTGGACTCAAGATCCTTTCTGACCAACTCCCAATGCTCCAAATAATCTTAACTTCTCTACAAACAACAGACCTTGCTCAGTTTAGTCAGCAGACTCATCCTTCACTTCGAGATAGTGTTTGCAATGAAGAAATTTCATGGAACCCAGATTAACACCTCAGTTTTGCAAACAAAATACTGCAGGCTGCTGCATACCATAGCAGGGAAGAGATGCGTGGCCAGGGACATTCCAGCTGCCATACTGCTGCCAGCAAAGATTTGGTGTGTGGTGAGTCATGTCAGTCATGGCTCGTACTTTTTGTATCTCATTTTCCAGAGCCAAGGAAAAAAAAATCTGTCTAAATTAACATAATGCTTAAGTAACTAGATACTGTTTTTGTATTTGCTTAGGGTTTGGGGGTTTTTTAGTGTATCTTTTCAAACCATGAATCCCTTCATTCATTGTCCCTTTTAAGGTTTTTTTTTTCTACTTTTCATTCATCTTTGCTCAAAGTATTCTAATTGCTTCCACAGTAGTAAATGATTTATAAGCAAAGTATAATTGATCTACGCAAAAAGTCTTAATTTGGATTGATTTTATATTTGTATTAACAAAAGCACAATCTTAGATTCATCGGATACATTTTTAGTACCAATAGCTATAATCTTAAAATCATACAGCATCATTAACAGTTTTTCAAGGGCTAGAGAGGGAAAATATAAGCCTAAAAAGTTCCAGTGTCATTGACCAGTTCCTGTAGAATATTAACCAAAATATCACACAACCTGGCCACTTTACAGTAAGTAATAAGAAGCCAAAGAATTGGGTTTTCAAAACATTGTAGCACCGTTGAAGAAAACAGGGCTATGCTGATTCATATCACAGGAAAAGGTAAGTCAGCTTAATTTAGCCCTTGAATGCTAAATACTTGCCTAACTCTCAAGAAATATTTAAAAGCATCTTTTTGGGTTTCTTTCTCAATGTTTAAAATATTTAGCAATATATGGCAATTCATAATTAGGGAGAAACATTAAGGTACTAACATAATTCTTCTGTAAAATCTTTCCCACATGAGGGTTTGTATTTTGTTGTGGGATATAGTAAGAAGTTAGAAAGTTCTTACCAGGAATTCCCTTGGTTGCTCCATGCTGGATATGGTGACAGCTAGATAGCTATGGCTTCATGGAAATTTCTACCAAGAGGGATGGCAGAGCCTGGGGCTCTACTTTCTTTGATTAAAAGCTATCTGTGGAAAGCCTACATCTTCACAGCAGAAGTTATAATGATTGCTCTATCACCAATATGTGTGCATGGTAACAGAGGAAGGGAAATGCAAGGGCTTTGAGGATAACACACAGTTTTGCTCAGATGACCCTGAGTTTTTGTTTTTCATACCCTGGAATCCATGTTAATGTAAGTTATTTGGAAACGTTTGGCAATATGTAACTTTCACCCTTGGAGGGACAAATCCTTCAAAGCAAATCTCATCCTCAGGCTTTTTCATTCCAGTTCTTGGTGATAAAAATTTTTGTTTTAGCTTTGAAGTTTATGTAAGTTTATATAAGTTTTATAAAACATTTAAATAAGGACAATTTTTAGTAACAGACCCCAAATGAAACTCAGTCCTTCCCCTCACCTTTTAAAATTAATAATAACTAATCCTTTTTTAAATAATCAGAAGATTCATATCCACCTGCAGATAAGAAAATACCTTAGAAGTTTCTCATTAATATATTGGCTAAAGAAAAAAGGGACTGAGTTTCTGTGTAGCAAGAGAAATTTTTTTTACTTCAATGCTGTTTATGTGTGACACTGGGCTTGTGTCCTTGTCACACTATAGCGCGACACCTTTCCAGGTAGCCAAGCTTCCCTGGGCATGGTGCTGCCTCATACTGCCATGGGCTGCATATCCCCATGATTCTTTGTTCTCCCAATCCCTTTTTCCTGCTGTGCACTGCATGGGACCTGAGCTGCTGATCACACCTCATCCCTTCAGAACCACCTGTGTCCCTGAAAGGTTTTGCCCTCTTCCACTGGTTTGTAACATCTGTGCTTATCACATTCTGTCTTTTACTCTTGGCCATCATCCTTCTCCTCCATGGGTAAGTCAGTCGCCACAGTACTCCCTGAAGCAGGCACCTTAAAACAGCAAGGCTTCCATACTCCTTGGAGCCCTGCTTTCCTCTACACTGTCCCTTACTGTGGCTCATAATTTAAAACACAAGTTCTGAGCAGTCCTAAAGTTTGGCAGCGATGTATTTTTCCCAACTCCTTCCAGAGGTTGTACTTACGATGGCACCAAGCATGACCAGTATTGTGATCCCACAATGCAAACTGCGGCTGCCTCACTGCTAGTTGACTCACTAGCTACTTTTAAGGTTTCTTCTTCTAGGGGTTTCACTTATGACCCTGCTGCAGCTTGATGGGACAGAGAAGATGACTGCTTGCTTGGCTTCTGCAGTTCACTCATGGTCATCTTTCTTTTCTCCTAGTTTTTTGGCCAGGCATCCCAGGGTGGTGAACTATCAGCCCCACAAATAATCATAGGACACCTTTGTGGACTTGCTTCCCAGTTTCTTTGTTATGCAAAGAATTGTTATGCCAATTACAGAAAGATGGACATGCCAGGGTTTCACCTCCACTTCTGAATTATGCTGATTTTGTGCAGTAACACAACCTAAGGCAGTCTTTACAGAGATATACAGATTTCAGGAAACCTCTTTGTTTCAAGAAATTAACCTGTATCCTAACACAAAAGATAACAATTAGAGTAGTGATTCTCAAGTTAGGGGTCCACCAAATGTTGGGGGGAAGTCAACAGAAATAATAGCAAAATAGGCATATGCAAACACAATTGGGTTTACAAGTCTGGACATGAACCCTGAAAAACTGAACTCCCCAACAAATAAGTCTAGAATGCTAAAATACATCAAGTATACGCTCCTAGGTCAAATATCACTATTTTACTCGTAGGACACTTCAACTGCAGCAAGTAATACAGCAGTGTAGCTTGACCTAGAAAGAAGGAATCACCCATTTCAGCATATCTCATGCAGTTCTGTTTAAAAAAAAACAAACACACTTGAGCTCTGTTGTGCTGTTATTTGGCACTTTAGTATCTTTATTATGAAAATAACATAATAGAGCATTCAGTCTATTTTTGCTTTCTGAAGTGGCTTGTAGTTGTTGCACAGATGGGTAAGTTGAACTGCTCTCCGTATTCAAAGGTGTGACTGGTTCTTCAGGACAGCTACTACAAGGGCTGCCAAGGGCACTCATCAGGGCACAGGGTATGCTTTATGCCTTGGAGATCAGGCCCTTCTCTATCTGTGTTGCCATCATGCTCACTTTGAAGAAAACAGTTGTTAGTTTAAAAGACAGAGTGATTTGAATGGATTTGTTATCCCCAAGGAATAAATTAACAAAAATATTTCACCAAGACAAAATGAGTAAAATTTTGCATTTGTTTATATTTTCTGATGTACCAACAATCAACTCAACCATGTAAAAGCCTTAATTCAGCACATACTTTAAAATATGTGAATAAAGTTAACCACAAAGCAGTTTCACTGAAGTTAAGATGCAAACATTAAAAAACCTTGTTGATCTAATGAAACTGTAAAATCTAGTATATAAAAAACAAATTTGTAAAAAGGAAGTTAACAGCTTCAGGATTTCCAGGTGTTTGCTAGGCTTGTATAATTAAAAAATGCAACTGATCTGTGTAATGGATTAGACAGTGTTTCCAGAGAAGACAAAGAAAGCTGAACATACACTAACACATTCATTACTTTTTGCTTTGTTTTGCTCAGTAAATAAAAAATGTATTGTTGCTTTCCCCTTTGAGTCTAAATGCTAGCTGCATTTATGTAAAACAAAAAGAATCAAAGATAGCTGCAGGTAACCAATCCCTTTCGTTTTACATGTTCCAGACAACCTTTTATTGTGTTTTAACATGAGAATATTTTACTTATTGCAAAGTATCCTGCATAATACAGGTGCTCCGCTATAAAATCTTCTCTCTCACTTATAATTCAGTCATTCTAAATTTAAAATACCAGTATACAGTACTAAAACCTCCAATTGAAGTTTAATATAAAAATATCAGCACAAAAGTCCTTTTTGAAGTCTGTTTATTGTGACCCAAATGCCTGTTTAATTATTCATTGTTTTAGTATAATAATAATAGATTTTGCACCCCTACAGTTGCTAATTGATACCATCTCAGGTATTTTGATGAGATAAGAAATACTAAGTAAGAAAACAGTAAGTATTCAAATGGTTAATTTGTTTAGAATAATAATAATAAACTCATTTTTTTGCATCTTCTTCAGTTCAAAATCCAGCTTTGACACTGAGGAAGGCTTCACATCAATTAAATAAGAGTGGTCCTTTTAACCAGTAGCAGTTTGATTGCCAATGACTCGAAGAATCTCTTTATGAATGCTTGGTTCCTGTGTGTTTATACTCGTATCACCCACTTGACCATCTTCATAACTAAAAAAAAAAAAAGTACAGAAAATAAAAGCAAATTAGTGTTTTATTAATCTACTGGAAAACATCCCAAACTCTCCTTCTTTCACTAATCAAGAGTTCTTACTCCATATGTTAACATGTTTCTATTAAAAACTCTGCTGCGCTTCATCATTATACGGTCACTATATTAAGATCCTAAACCACGGAGAGCAGAGGGTGAGAAGGCTACCATTGTCATTAGAACCCTGAGGCTGAATAAGCCAGTAGGATCCAAAGGGGACAACTCTTAGGTGAAAGGGGAAATGCTCACATCACAGACAGGAAGCTAATGAATTCTTCAGCTTAAATACACACAGCCAAATAAAAATTATGCTTTACAATACATGGATAGGCTTACTGTAACATGAAGTAGTTCCATAGAATGGGAAAAATTAGTGACTCTCTGTTCATTTATTTTGTAACAAAACATCTACTAAACCTTTGTTACTAGCTTATCCATGCATTTCCTAACACACGTAAGTACAGTGGAAGATAAAAAATAAAGTGACGCTGAACAGAATTAGGAAGAAACGTCTTTTATCTACTTTAACTACAACCATTGAAGGTAACATGGGAAAAAGGTATAGTATGAAGCTGAATGTTAAATGAAGATTTTACTCACACAAAGAAAAATCTTGTACACACATGATCCGTATTGGGAACCACCCATATCTCTCCATGTTTGTGCAGATCGGGTGAGGTTATCACTATCAGGGAAAGAATAAATTTCATAGTGATGAAAATATGCCTGAAAAATATTGCTTTAAAAGGTTTGGGGTTTTATACACTTTAAATAGGCTTCTGGGAATGTGTAGTTTTCCACTGCATGTCTGGGGTGTGGCGCAGATTTTGAGATGGCTGCTAGTACAAACAGAAAGATGAATTTGATTCTTGTGTCCAAAATATATCTTTTAGAAAACACAGATGCTTGATGTATGGGAGCAAGTTCTTAAATGGAATGAAAGATTAAAAAATATATTTATAATTTTAAATAGTTCTAGGGCTATTAAGACAACTAATCAGCCTTTGGAACAGATATTTGTGTATAATGATGGTTGATTCAAAACCAAGACGTTTAAGACAACGCCTGAAACTGCTATATGGTAAATTTTGGATTTGCAATACTACCAAACATTTAAAACAATTAACCATAGCAATTATGACTCAAGGGGTTCAAAAAGCTTGCCAAAACTTGCTCAATGTTTAGAAAACAGCAATGTATTTGACGATAGGTTGTTTACCAGCAGAATGAGGACAACACAGGCAAGAAAGCTTCTTATTGCTAACTAGAAGCTATACCATCAATCTGTATTTGAAAAGATTTCAAAACTCATTTAAACAGCATCCTTCTGGACAAGTAGTCCAACTGTGGGATGAGCAGGTTCATGGTGCACTGGGTGAAGAACTGACTGAGGGACTGAGCCCAAAGGGTTGTAGTGAAGACTGGCTGGTGACTAGACACACCAGTGGTGGTCCTCAGGGCTCCATTCCAGGGCCAGTTCTGTTCAATGGACTTATAAACTACCTGGATGCAGGAGGTGAATGCACCATTACTGAGTGTGCTGATGCCATACTTGGAGGTGGTGTTCTCTGGAGAGACAAGAGGCCTTTTAGAAGGATCTAGACAGATTGGAGCATTGGGCAATCATTAATGGCATGAAATTTAACAACTCCAAATGCATATAATTATTCCATGAAAATTCAGTATGTGCTACAGGTTTTGTTTAAAGAGGGGAAACATTCTGAACTGAAATATAAAGGTCTGCTGTTGAGCAAGTACTCATAGGCCTATAAGTAGTCTCTTACCTGAACAACCAATAATGGAACTAAAGGTCTCATTGATTTGCATCCAGTAACCTGTGCATCCTGTGACCATGACTAAAAGTTTCACCAGGGCCTTCAGCTTACCTTCACATAAGGCTATGCATTTTAGGTTACGGCTTTGCAAAAATTGTGACTGCTGTCCTTTCTTCTGTGACTGAGATATAAAAGTAAGAAAACATAGTTAGTGCAGCAAAACAAACTGAGTGAAAAAGTAACAAAGTAGATGACTGTTGTTTTCAGTGGTTTATAAATGAACAGAGGCAGTCTTCCTAAAATTTTGTTGTTTTATTTCTAATTGTAATAGAATTTATAAAAATGATTCTATTATTAATTTGGATTTTTGTAGGAGGGATTTGAACTCCTTTATCCAGAAAAATAACATTCAAAAGTTTCTAATTCTTACAGAATGAATAATGCTATCAGAAACATCAGAATGCTATTGATAAAAAAATTGGTAGCAGAAAAATATAAAAAAGGTGAATTTGATCATCGATTCTTTGGCCACCACCCTGATATTTTACTGGCCTTCCTACTTCTGAGGGCTTCTGCTGTGACATACCAATCTCTCTTCAAAGCCAGATTATTCTGTAGTTTCTATGTGTTAACCAGGGAGACAGACATATGATTACTTTCTCAAAATTTAGCCTTACACACAGATGCTGAGTTTGCTTTAGATAAAGCAGAATTGTAATGGTTTCATATGTAAAAAACATGAAAAAGAAAAAATGACATGCTATAAATTAAATGCTACTAATTTTCAAGCAAGAAGCACTCTCAAGTTCTTTTGCATCATTCTTCTGGAAGTCTAAAACTCAGAAAGTAAGGACTTGCTAAGGATCATAATGCAATTTGTATTTCATTTTCATTCTCTTCCTAAATTCTTGAAGGGCACAAGACCTGCAATATACTCTGTAAATTTTTACTAAAGCAGTTGGGCTGTGTTTGATGTTTGCAGTCTCTGAAGTTGTTGATTTCAATTCAATGAAATAAAACTGTTAGTTTGCACAAAGGAAATATTACCTCCTTCTCAGCTGCTAAGTTCTCAAAAACCCACAAATCTTCCAGAGATGGTTGATGTATCATACCTGTGATGTATTACTGCCCTTACTGCCTGAAGCTGGTTCATCTTTAGCTAACACCTTCTGCTGCTTCTTGTTCATCCCTAGGAATATTAAAATCATGTAAGATACCCTGGCATATAAACACTGTAATAAGAAAAGTTAAGTGCAAGAAAGAAACAAGAACCACAGTGGGAATCACAGTCCTTTGCATGGCACCCAATAAGCTACTTAACTTTGTCATAGAAAATCACAGTGTAATCCTACAAATTACCAGTACCTCTGCATGTATTGCAAAGACCTTAGCAAAGTCCAGTTAGCATTAAGTAGGTGCAAAAGGAGATAAACATGAATTTCAATGTCACTGAATTCAGATCAGGAATGTTCTTACATGGCTGCTTTACAGGTCAGCATGTCCTGAGTCTAACTGACCTTTGGGATGAAGTAAGTCTGATTTACTGTGGATGGGACAGCAAAATCACAAGAGAAGAACTTTAGATATTAATCTTTAGCACTCTACATAGACTTACATGAACAGTCTCATTAATTTTTATGAGTAGGTCACTTAAATCTTGAAATCTACCTTGGTTTGATTCCTTTATCTACATTCAAAAATATTAGATAATTTGTCAGTCATTTGTAAACATTGGATCCAATATCCATCTCAAAAATCTTTGTGCTTTAGATCTCATTCATATTGGTTTATCTAAAATTCCTGTGTTATATGCTACTATGGATGTCCTTGCCTTTCCAGTATCCCACATTTCACAGAATCATAGAATCGTGGAATCGTTTGTATTGGAAGGGACCTTAAAGATCATCTAGTTCTGGCCCTCCTGCCATGGGAAGGGACATCTTCCACTAGACCTGGTTGCTCAGAGCTCTATCCAGCCTGGTCTTGAAGACTTCCATTTCTTGGCAGTTTTCAAACACAGATTGAATTATGGGGGAAGACTAATTCTTTGAAGGAACAGGACATGTAGGACTCTTCCATAGTTTTTATTAGCATCAAGGACTACACACTTGATGGGAACACAGGCCTCCTTTCTGGAGGACACAGGATGGAAGGAATCAAGATAGGCAGAGAGAGGAGCAATAACATGTTGAAGTTGACAAAACAGCATTGTACAAAAAGAAAGGCATTTTATTAGATAATGATGCTGTAACCAGCACTTTTAGTGAGCCCCCATACCCGTGTAATCTCTGAAAAGCTAAAAGTGTAGTTAAAAATAATTGATGTTGAAGTTCCACAAATAGTAGCTCAAACATGTTGAGCTCTTAAAATGAATTGTGACATTACCTCAAAATACTGAGTGTCAGAAAGCATAACTAAACCAGTCAAAATTACCTAGATGCACACAAACACACACTCAGCTCTATACCTTCACTTTCATATGTGAGGAAATGGTAAATACCACATACCCAAAATAAAATTCAGCATATTTTAAAAACTCTTTAATTTCTTATAGACACATTCCATGTATCTTGTTTCTATTTATAATTTAATTTTTATATAGAAAACTCTGCACAACTCCCTTTTGGATTCACTAGTGAGACAAACTATGTTTTCTCCCCTCCTGAGGCTAAAACAAACACACTGTCTGGGACTTTCTATGTAATCCTGACATGGTGATACTTGGGAATACTCTTAAATATACAAGGTTGAACATGTTTATTGATGAATATTTGTTTTGTCAGATCAGGTCATAAAAGACCATGAATCCATAGGTAAAGTTAGATGGACTTAGGCAGATACTGACAAAAATCACAAAGCTGGATTTCCACAACATAATCAAGACCTGCTCCACTACACAAAGCATTCGGTATTAGCTAATATTTACTTCAAACACAGTTTCATGATACTCAGTCCCCTAGAAAATAAGGACAGTTTTTAATAAGTGAATTTAGATTTTCTCTTTTTTGAATAAATTAAACCATGGTCAACAAAGATAAAATTGAATACAGTATTGTAAACAGTGAAGCTGGTAAGAAAAGCAGTAGAATAAGATACCCCCCTATATTTCTCCAACTTTAGATGATTTATAAATATCACCTGAGTAACCAAATGATATGCTTGACAATGGACTAAGGTAGATTCCACTTCCAAACATTGCACCATGGAGCTGAAAAAGAGCAGAGTGGTTATATGGCATTAATTTGGTTACCTGGACAAAATAATAATTATAGGAACAGGTCACATAATCACAGAATACGCTGATTTGGAAGGGACCCACAAGGATCATCGAGTCCAACTTCTGGCCCTGCACAGGACCATTCCCAACAGTCACACCATGTGCCCAAGAGTATCATCCAAATGTTTCTTGAACTCTGTCAGGCTTGGTGCTGTGATCAGTTTCCTAGAAGCCTGTTCCAGCACCCAACCACCTTCTGGGTGAAGAACCTTTTTCTAATATCCAACCTAAACCTCCCCTAATATAACTTCAGGAGGAAGTTGTAGACTTCAATGAGGTGTCCCCTCAGTCTCCTCTTCTCCAGGCTGAACAAACCAAGTGACCTCAACCGCTCTTCATATGGCTTCCACTCAAGGCCCTTCACCATCTTTGTTTCCCTCCTTTGGACACTCTCTAGTAGCTTAATATCTTTCCTATATTGCAGTGACCAAAACTGCCACAATATTCAAGGTGAGGCGGCACTGGTGCAGAGCAGAGCAGGACAATCACTCCCTCTGACACGCTGGCGATACTTTGCCTGATGGTCCTCAGGACACGGTTGGTCCTCCTGGCTGCCAGGGCACCTGGACCCCCAGGTCTCTTTCCTGGCACTGCTTTCCAGCATCTCATTGCCTAGTCTGTACAAATATCCAGGGTTGCCCTGTCCTAGGTGCAGAATCCGGCACTTTCCCTTGTTCAACTTCATATGACTGGTGATTGCCCAGTGCTTTAATTTGTTGAGGTCTCTCTGCAGGGCCCCCCTGCCTTTGAGGGACTCAACAGTTCCTCCCAGTTTTGTGTCATCTGCAAACTTGCTTAGTGTCCCTTCAAGTCCTGTGTCCAAGTCATTTATGAAGATGTTGAAGAGCACAGGGCCTAAGATGGAGCCCTGTGGAACCCCACTGGTGACAGGTTGCCAATCTGATGTCACCCCATTCACTAGAACTCTCTGTGCTCCCTGTGAGTCCATTGCTCACCCACCACATGATGTGTTTATCCGGCTGTGTACTGGACATTTTGTCCAGAAGGATCCTGGGAGAGACAGTATCAAAAGCTTTTATTGAAATGCAAAAAGATTACATCAGCTGGCTTCCCTTGATCAATTGTGTGGGCTACCTTGTCATAAAAGGAAATCAGGTTTGATAAGCAAGACTGTCCTCTCATGGAGCTGTGCTGTCTGTGACCAGTGACTGCATTGTCCTCCAGGTGTTTTTCAATACCTCCCAGAATAATCTTCTCCATAACTTTACCAGGCACTGAAGTGAGACTGACAAGCCTGTAGTTTCCAGAGTCCTCCTTCTTGCCTTTCTTGAAAATCAGGACAATGTTCACCAGCTTCCAGTCAGCTGGGACCTCTCTGGATTCCCAAGACCGCTCAAAAACCACCTAGAGAGGTTTTATGATGACATCAGCAGCAATTTGAGGATTCTGGAATGAATCTTGTCAGGCCCCATAGTTTGTAGGGACCCAGCTGAAGCAGCAAATCCCACACAATTTCAGGATCAACTGGGAGTTGATAATTCCCACAGTCATGGTCCTCCAGTTCAAGGGAACTTTGTTCATTATCCGTGTTGAAGACAGAGGCAAGAAAAGCATTAAACACCTCTGCCTTGTCTCTGTCCCAGTCCTAGTGTAGATAAACATCTGCCCGACTGTACTAATTTATTGCCAGATAAGTAATGGTGTTCAAAGAAATATTTAAAAAAAATGTCCTGAGTATAAAATTATAATACTATATATAGTATAGTATGGCCAGATGCACAACCATAATTATACATCAGATTTCTATATTGTGTTAAAATTGTGTTTCCTGTTTTTAAATCTAACATTACTATGGAGGATGCCTACAGAGGGTGCTTCTGTGCATTGCCAAATACACCTTGGCATGTGTCTCACATCAAAACCTTGTCAGGAAGCACAGCCTAGGCCAGCCTCTGTGAATCAACAGCAGCAACAGCTGCTTCTGTTTTCTTTAAGGTAAGAAATTAAGAGACAGTGATGATACTAGCCATATGCTATAGAGAAATTTAGTCACTAGTTCAGCATGAGTACTGGTGGAATGGGTTCAATCTAGCTTTTGCCTGGGCCAATTCAGGCATGCATATCTCCCATCAGTGCAGGACTGTGCTTTAGCCATGAAGCTACCAGATGTCTGAAAAGAACAGAGGAAAGGGAAAACTATTCTGTATCAGCATCACTGTTCCATGTCATGAAGCTTTGGCTAAGCAACAAAAGCGAGGACTTTTTTATTAGCCCTGCAGTCATTTTCTTGTCTGGGAAGAGAGAAGTATGGGTTTCACTTCACCAGGATCTGACTGCTTTATACAGAAATGCCTTTAATGAAAACACACCAAGCAGCTTCTCATTTTTGAGAACCCAGTATCTCCTACCTAGGTAGATGTCCTACGTAGATGACCATGGGGCTTCAGTCATGCTCACCCTTATTTCTTTCCTCTGACCAAATGATATTTACACAGTCTCCACAATGTGGCAGAGCTCTCTTAGGAGTATGCACATGTGTTTTCACTCCTCCAGATCTTACAATGTTGTACAGAATCCTTGGTGAGTAGATAGTTTTCCTGACTGGTTGGTACCACAGTAGACAGGATGAACTCATCTCAGGATGTGTCTCAGGTGTGTGAGAGAGATAAAAATGATGACTTACATAAAACAGGGCTTTACTATTCCCAGTATCTCAACCCTGAGCAATACTAACAATAGAGGTATAAACAAAGGGGTTTACTTTGGTGAATTTTAGTGTGTAAATCCTGCTTTCTTGGGGAATTATCTTCCAAAGATACTAATAAAAACAACCAAACCACTATGACGAACACCCATTTCCTTTTTTTCAGTGTCTTCTATATCCCAATCCTTAGTCAGCACCCTGGGATCCTCCTCCAAGGTACATGGACTCAGCACTGGAGAAGAGTTTTCAAAACCACAATGCTAAAATACTCTCCATTAGAGCTCCCCAGTCCCTCTTGTAGTGCCTTCTTTGCTCTGTAATAGTGGTCTCCTGACAATTCAGTCTGAGAACTGGTTTGCAACTGATCCCTTCTGACCTCCATGCTTCCATTCCCAAAGAAATCAGAAGAGCAGAGAAGGTGCTGTCAACACAGTTCCTGTAAATCTAGCATGTTCCTGGATCCTGTAACATGGAGATAGTTTAGGCAGCTCTACATTTTGTCACTGGTTTTAAGCAGTACCGAGTGAAGCCTCCGGGAGGTGCTGCTCAGCAATGTAAGACTGAAACACTGATTCCAGCAGAGGGATTTTCTAGACATTTTAGCAGACACATTATGTTATCTTAATTTTATCAGAAAAGTACTTTTTCCAGGAAACAAGAGGGTATTTGAAATCATCTCTTTTTCCACCTGTATGACTACTATAACTAAACCTCTTGAAAAGCTGCCAAAGCTAGTACATAATCAAGCACAGGTCAATTAAAATCTATTTTGTCTACTATTTACCTGCAGCCTCGTATTGGAAGCAACAACTAAGCCGTTCCTCAGGATGGAATGCCAATTTTCAATGTGTGAACCACTGAATAAAACGAAAAAGAAAGCGTTAAAGCTCAAAGGGTAAAATGCAAAATGAAATCAGAAATCCTTTAAAACAGTTGATTCACATCTGCAAATCTCAAATACCAGAACAAAAAATTGCATGGCATTTTGATAACTTTTGATTAATATATGTGTACTCACTGAAATGCAAAGGTACTTCCATAGAGATTTTTAGCAGCTCGGAAATTGGATTCTTTGGCTGGTGGACTGCTGAGAAGTAGGAACTGGTGGGGAGTGTGCATAAACTTTAGTTGCTGTAAAATAGGAGTGCACATATGAAGAAAAGTTAAAAATGAAACTACTGTATTTCCCTGATAATAGACCTTAAGATATCATGCTGTTTCACACAATACATAACTGCATCTAAATAACTATATGAACTAAGATGAAATTGGTCCCCTTAGCAGAAATAATTCAGTTTCAGCTGAAATCAAACAGTAAAAATATCTTTCAGTTTATGAAACATGGGGAAATTTTTGAAACACATTTCAGTCATATATGGCTCTAGTAATTAAAGTGAACAATTTCATTATGGTATTCTGATCAGAGCAGGCTTTGAATTAAGGTTGTTTAGAAGGCTGCAGATTACTATGCCCTTAATCAGAGGATCGGAGGCACACATCACTCTAAAATTCAAGTGCCATACTTTTTTAAAGGTGTACTTATATATGAATTTCCTGGTATATCGTGTTTCTGTGCACTGCTTTCCGTACAATTCTGTATCTAATATTCTATATGGCAACAAAACAAATAGTGATGTTCTTCTCACTCAATGCCAGATGACTACAAGGTAGGCACTTGTATTTGAGCTAGTTACCTCAAATAGGCTTTTTATGAGCATTATTCCCTTGACCTATTTCAGATATTCCAAAAATCATGACCTGAAACTGCCTCTTTCACTGCCTTGTCTGTTAATGGGGTTAACCAGTTAGAAGCACACACCTATGTTTCGCTAAGAGACTCTCACCTAAAATGCTAATAAAAGCCATGACAAATAAGAAAATAACAGAGAACCCACAGACACTTACCCTATTCACTGGTAGCTTCACAATATGTGATCTGTTACTAGAAATAACCCTAAAATAAGAAACAGTTCAATTAGACATGGTAACCAAAACAAACCTTTTTTTCTTAAAAATGTGTAATGAATGGCCACCATAATGCACCCAGCTGCAGGCCTTTAAACCTATCAGATGGAAGCAGACCAAACCTCAACTAGAAAGTGAGATCAGAGGACCCAGATGAGATCCAGAAACAGTCCAGAACAACTGCAGTTGCAAATACTGATGTTAATTCTTAGGGTGACCTTATACCAAATTACACTGGTCAAGTGTAATTGAGCAGTGTAATTTATTCATTACAGCAGTGTAAATTATTCATTACAGTTGATACTGCAATAATTTTTATCTCATGTGAATCAACTTTATACCATTGTAGAAGAGGATGTGCAAGCGGGTCTTGTTTATCCATCTGCTTCTTTATTTCCAAGTAAGGTGCCTAGAAAAGAGTAAATAAGTTCTTTATTTCTAGGATGAATTTTGGACATTACAGTGCCCATGATTTAATCAATTAAAATGAATACATGGGACTCATTATTAGGTTTAAATCACAATTTTACTCATATATAGCATACTAGAGTTATAAATGTGTTTTGACAACAACAAGAATTAATATAGCAATTATTTTCCCTGGAGTAAAATAATAAGCATTTAATTAGCATCAAAATGACTACATTATAGCAAACATTGGTGATCTCAGGGAGAACAGCAGAAGATGCCTATTTTTGTTCAGCTCTTGTATTAAGAAATTGGACTGGAATTTCACAAAATTAAGTCTCTCAAAATACCCCAAAAATAATCCACTTTGGGTTTTTTAACTCTTTTACAGTATAAACTGGTAAATACCATGTCATATAATTCCTTTGAAAACCTTTCTTGATTTCAATTACAGTCCAAAGCATCCTTTTAAAACTCATCAGTCCAAGAATTATTTTAACATTAAAAAAGCACAAAATGGTGATTATTTTTTATTTTTAAAAGACATATGAAGTAATAGAATCACCTGATTTTTAAATTTTTTGCAAGATGTTATAAAAATTAACAAAAATATACAAATTTTAATTTTCTATTTATTTTATTCATCTCTCTATATTTTTTTATCCAGAATCCCAAAGTATTTTGTGAATACATTTAGAGCAAGATCTAAAAACTGCTGTGAGGATACATTTATATAGCAGTTGGAAAAGCAAGATATACAGAAGAGATTTCAACAACCAGCTATAATCATCTGGGTTGTTTGGCAAAGGAGCGTAACAATAAACAGAAATACAACTATCAGATATGCTATTGAAATAAATGGCAGTAATCCCAAGAGACCCAACCTTCCAAGAATCCAACTATACTTAGCTGATCAAGTGTTTTGCTGTAATAGAAATAAAGGTATCATTCAGAACACTGTCACAAAATCAATTTCTTTTGCTTTGGCAGTAAAGAACTCTGGCTTTAATATTTCCAGAAATGCAGCAGTTGGTGATTATCTCATTACAATGTTCCATTTTCCTGTTATTATCTCTAATTTAAACTTCAAAAGATCCGAGTTCTACTCCACCACTTTTACTTGACTGCCATTATAGATACTCTAAGTTAGTTATTTTGAACACATATTTTAATATTACTACAGCTCTATATGAAAGAGATGATACTATTGATTTTTTGACCCACCAGAGGCAGCCAATATAAACATTTTTCAAGTTCTAGAAATAATGATTAAGTAAGATAAATATTTTTAAACTCACCTGTGTCATTTCTCTAATGGAAGTGATACTGTCCAATGCTTTCATGACTCGGTCATAATTCTTCTTCTGATGTAGCATAAAATATGCAAATAAATTCAAAGAATTTTAGTCTTTGGCTCTATAAAAACCTGAATTCTTTGAGTGTGCATAAAACCAAAGCTAGGATGAATGTTGAGCAAACCAATCCTTTCAAACATTTCTAACCCGGAAAAATATTGTTATGATGGTTTTTCTTTGAATTTCACTGGAATCTCCAACACCCTCAGAAAAACAGCTCACTTTTTAAACAAATATTTGTAACTAA
Organism: Pseudopipra pipra; assembly: GCF_036250125.1. Taxonomy (NCBI): domain Eukaryota; kingdom Metazoa; phylum Chordata; class Aves; order Passeriformes; family Pipridae; genus Pseudopipra; species Pseudopipra pipra. The sequence continues at coordinate 13,496,762 of NC_087581.1, read as the reverse complement.
ACACAGGTTCTGATGGTTGGATAACATGTTCTTAAGATAAATAATGCAGTGACTCCAGATCGATTTTAAACAAAATGTGGATGAACACGTGTTTACTTTGCTAACAGCTCTAAAAAACATCATAGGGCCTTCAGCTGTCCCTCTGCCTCACCCTGATCCTCACCTACCTACTGCTTGGGAACCACTACCAGAAGGCTCCATCTATTCTGAGTGAGCTTAACAGTTCCTGCTTCGTCCACTCCACATGACACGTCACCTTCAGGAGCTTCACTGTTTGCCATCGAGTCTTGCCAATTTCTGCCCATGGTCTTTCACCTTGCCAAGCTGACAATAAGCTGGGAGGAGATGGAGGCACTGGCAGCCCAGGGATTCTGTCCACTCCTCTCTCACCTTGCCAAGCTGACAATAAGCTGGGAGGAGATGGAGGCACTGGCAGCCCAGGGATTCTGTCCACTCCTCTCTCAGTGTGACCCTCTCTCATGAATCCTCATCTACTTCAAACACCTGCTTTGCCCAGCCACCGTACAGCTGTCTGCTCCTCAGCCTCCTTCCAAACATCTCCTGACAAGTCTTTATTCCCACATATTACAGAACACACCCTGAAAAAGAACTGGCCTTTGTTCAGAAAAAGTGAAAGGCATTCCAATGCAGGACATGCTAAATTCTCATTTATGCCTTTGGGGAGATGGCTTAAGGGACACGGAGTGAGAGGCAGCATTTGGAGTGCAAGCAGCAGGTGGTGCAAGTACAATTCTTTATTTCAAAATTTACCTTGTACAAAACCTGACTATTATGTCAACATCTGATAAATCTCTCATTTTACATGGCCTTCACCTCTCAAAGGCCATCTTTCTCTTTGTGTCCAACGTGTACACTGAGAGAAAGCCACTTAGAATAAACAATTTTGGATCTAGAATTCGCCCCCTGAAAGAGTTCCTTGTCTTTAACATAACTTGGAACACAACTTACAGTTTTCATGTGGTTTAGGAATGGTATTCTCCATTTTAATGCTCACACTGAAATCAAGCACCTCTTGCTCACTCTGCCCCTCACCCCTCCCTCTCCCCCTTCCCACTGCCAGGGGCTAGAGAGGAGAATCAAAGGCACAAAAGGTAAAGATCGTGGGTTGAGATGAGAGCAATATGCTAGAAACAGCAAGGAGATAAGAAAACAGATAGTAACAGCAACAATACTGAAGACAGAAGCTACAAGAAAGAGGTGAACAATTCACACAGAAACAGCAATAGCTGATTGGTCCCTCTGCCAAGGGACTCCTTCCTGGAAGAGACTCTCTTCCCCCTGCCCCTGGCAATGATGTGACAGGGTATAGGATAACTTCTGAGTCCTAGCCATGGCCCCACATGGCTACTGTAAAAATTAACCCTGTCCTGGCTGGAACCAGGACAAGTTTATAGTCAAATACCTCGTCAGAGACAATTAAAAAAAAGCTACAAAGTTTTGAAAACAAGGAGACTCCATAAGAAGTCTTTGCTTTGAAATCTCATGCAGGACTAAAATCAAGCAATGACGTAATTACAGATAACTACTTACCCTGGGGTTAAAGGCTAGCATCTGAGGGTCATTAGGATCAACTACAGAAGGATATGGCTCAAAAATGACAACTTTCCTAGGTGACTCTAATGCAGACCGACACATGGATACCAGGAGATCAACCACCTAAGGATAAAGAAGGACATTTATTTGACATATGTACTTTTATATTGTATTTTCCAACTTGCTTTTTTTACACATTATAGTGATACCATATTTCATTGTTACCTATATTGCCCAAACCATGTTATCCACAGGACATAGTTTAGGACTCAGATTTTTCCATTAACCTCAACAGGGTTGAGGTTAACCCGGCATATTATTCCAGGTGCATAAGTAGGATCACTACCTGGCCCTAAATGTATTATAATGTCAAACACATTGCTTTCATTTCTGCTTTTTTCTTGTGCACATACACTAATTCCTGTATTAAATTCATTCTCTAAGGAGATGAAGTTGTGCTCGATCTGTGTATCTCTGTATAGTACATGCCAGTGAAAATGTTGCTCAAGAACAAAGAATGGTCTGTGAAATTTGTACGACTTCCTGCTGTTCTCCTGAAGACTGTGTTCATAGAAACACTTGTAAACATTGCTTCTGGTAAGGCCAGAACAGTGCAATGATTTAACAGTCATTTGCAAAGTTCACACTGGGGGATCTTTTTCCTTCCATCCTGTTGTACAAAATTACAACACAGCTTTGAATATCCATGATTTGCAAGATTATCCTGCAGGATCGTGCATGTAAATGTGTACACAGACGTCATCTAATGTAGTCACACGTGTACACATACGTACATATACAACTTAGCAACAGATTCCCATGTAATTGTTTCAAAATATATAATTCAGAGGTTAAAAAGAACACAGCAATAACAAACATGAGAGAATGCAGCTTTCTGGCACCTGTAAAACATAAATTCAGCTCATAATGAGATCCACAGTTGCTACATTAAAAAGTAGCTGCAAATCAGCTCATTTCCCCATTTTTTCTGTGCCTTCTGAAAACATTTGTGTATGAAAACAGACTTTTCCAGGAAAGAAAGAAAAAGCTGAGACGAGCTGTACTTAGTAGGCATCCTGGTTCCTCCTACAACTCTACGCACATCAGATCTCATCTTACAACTCAAGCTGTTCTAGAAGTTTTTATATATCTGCCATTGTATCTGATCATTTGGAGGGAAAAAAATTATGATCCTTCAGAGAAGCACAATGAATAAGAATACTGATGAAAGGGAAAAGGGACTGTGCTATGGTGAGTCATACAGCTGTAATTCTCCTTCTCTGCTCCTTCAGCACGAATGGACAATTTTCTCCATCAGTTTAAATATTGTTAGTTCCAGTCACTAAATATCTCACATATATTTAAAAATGAAGTTATTGAAATAATGATCCCCTCCTCAATGCTGCTCTGGTTACTTTCCATTTTATAATACCTGTAAATGTGATGAATGTTTCAAAATAGGGCATATGCATTAGCATTTGCAAAGGAGACCAGGAGTCTGCATATGCAGCTGGGTCAGGCAACAGACCTGACACTATGTAAATGTATTACTGTGAAATTGAGCATGAATTCATACACTCTGCTTCTCAGAAGCCTCTTACTTGCCTAGGCTCACTAGGGGAGCCTTTTTGGAGAAACAACCCTTGTGCCAATAGTCTATGCTGTGAATCACACTATCCTAAACTAAGGACTCAGATGAATCAAAACGTAGAAGTGATCAATTCTTTCGGCAAACAGGAATGGGATGGTCAACCAGATCCAATGTAGTGAGCTGGCTTCAATGCTATCACTAAAGTGAAACTTAACAGAATTTAGCCACCGAGTTCCAATGGGACAATAGACAAAAAGCCTTATCTAACTTTTTAAAGCATTCTTAAGGTTGTAATCACTCTGCAGCAAAGCTCTGTAAATGTAGTGGTACTCCAGAGATCTAGAGCAAGCTCCGCATATGCCTGCAACAGTGACACCTCCACAACACACTGAGTGAGAGCTAACCACAGCCACCTCTCCTGTCAGCTCTATTTTAAAAAGTTTTTCCTATTTCAGGAAAACAAGCTTCCAGCTGTTCAAGGAGTTAGTCAATAGGACCCCCTGGGAAACTGCTCTCAGGGATGAGGGAGCAGAACAGAGCTTGCAGATCTTTAAGGATGCCTTCCCTAGACCACAAGAGTTCTCTCAATCCCCATGTTTAAGAGATCAGGAAAGGAAGACAAAAGGCCAGCACAGATGTCCAGACCTGCTGGTCAGACTACAAGGCAAGAAGAAAAAGCACAGGCAGTGAATGCAGGCACAGATATTCTGGGATGAATATAGGGACACTGCCTGCTTGTGTCAGGATGGGGTGAGGGAGGCCAAGGTGAAACTGGAGCTGAACTTGACATGGGATGCAAATAATAATAACAAGGGCTTCTGTAGGCATGGGAGCCAGAAGAGCAACGTCAAAGTGTACTCACCTCTGAACATGACTGGCAAACTGGTAACAGAGGATGAGAAGGCTGAGGAACTTGACAGCTTTTTGCCTGTCTTCAGTGTGTCTCCCCTTCCCACATTATTGAGTGGATGAAACTCAAGTCAGGGAGTGGGGAAGCAAAGTGTTTCCCCCTGTCAGAGAACATTAGATTTGAGAACCCCTGAGGAATCTGAACATACAGAAGTCCATGGGACCTGATGATATGCAATTCAGAGTCCTGAGGCAACTGGCTGGTGGACTTGCCAAGCCACTCTTCGTGATACTGCAAAAGGCATGACAGTCAGGTGAAGTACCAAATAACTGGAAAAAGGGCAACATTGCATCAATTTTTAAAGGGCAGAAAGGAGAATCCTTCAAACTACCAATCTAGCAGCCTCATCTCTGTGCGAGGGAAGATCATGGAACAAATCCCCCTAGAAGATGCTAAGATGTCCCTGGAGGACAGGGAGGTGATTTGAGACAGCCAGCACAGCTTCACCAAGGACAAGTCCTGCCTGACAAAACCAGTTGCCTTCTATGATGGAATGACTACATCAGTGGTCAAGGGAAGGGCTACAGATGTCATTTATCTGGACTTCTGTAAAGCCTTTGACAAGGTTCCTCACAATATCCTTCTCTCTAAATTGGAGAGAAATTAATTTGATGGATGGACTGTTCTGTGGATAAGGAATTGGTTGGATGGTCGCATCCAGATGGTAGGGATCAATATCCCAGTGTCCTGATGGATCCTGGTGATAACTGGTGTCCCTCAGGGCCTGTACCGGGACCAGTGTTATTTCATATCTTCATCAATGATATAGACAATGAGATTGAGTGCACCCTCAACACATTTGCAGATTACACAAGCTCAGTGGTGCAGCTGACATGCCTGAAGGACAGGATGCCATCCAGAGGGACTTGGACAAGCTGGAGAAGTGGGCCTGTGGGAATCTTGTGAGGCTCAACAAAGCAAAGTATAAGGTGCTACACCTGGGTCATGGTAACCCCTGAAACCAATGCAGGCTGGGGGGGGAAGGGATTGAGAGCAGCCCTGCCAAGAAGGATGTGGGTGTGCTGGTGGATGAGAGACTGGACATGTCTCTCAATGTGCACTCACAGCCCAGAAAGCCCAGAATGACCAGTGGGTTGAGGGAGGTGATTCTGCCCTTCTGCCCTAATGAGACCTGACCTGAGTACTGCACTCAGCTCTAGGGCCCCAGCATAAGAAAGACACAGACCTGTTGAAGCAAGTCCAGAGGAGGGCCACAAAAATGATCAGAGGGCTGGAATGATGAAGGAAGGCTGAGAGATCTGGGAAGAAGAGCCTAGAGAAGATAAGGCTCTTGGGAGACCTTACAGCAGCCTTTCAGTACTTAAAGGGGGCTGATAAGAAAGATGGGGAAAATCTTTTTAGGAGTGTAGTGATAGGACCAGGTGTAAAGGTTTTAAGCAAAGGGAGGGAGATTTAGACTAGATATAAAGAAGTTTTTTACAATGAAGGTGCTGAAACACCGGCACAGGTTGCCCAGAAAGATGGTAGATGGCCCATCCCTGGAACCATTCAAGGTCAGGTCAGATGTGGCTCTGAGCAACCTGATCTAGCTGAAGATGTCCAGGTTCATGGCAGGGGTTGGATTACATGACCTTCATAGGTCCCTTCCAACTCAAACTGTTCTGTGATTCTCTGATTCCAAATGTACATATAATATACCACGTATTTGCCTGAATTAAAAAGAACCAAAACTCTAGCTCCCAGAAACACATAGTTGAGGTCTTCACAGGACTTCAGGCTGAGGAAGACGTGGGGCTTCGTCAGCAGATCTCTATTTCTTACAAGCTTAAACAGTTAGACAATTGTCTGGCACCCAGATGTCGCAAAAATAGCCACGTAATGGTCTACAGTCATCAGATGAAGAGCTGGTGTTCAGATTCCAGAGTCATATTCTGTGTACACTATTGTAAGTTTCTTCCTTTGAGGATATGCCCAGAGGTGGTATTCAGGCACCTAGCTGAATAGTTTCTTTTCAGTGGCTAGACCCACTAGTACTAGTTATAGTTAAATAAACTGAACATTTATTCTTTAAAAAAACCCAGGCTGCTTACTATGTAAAAGTACAGTGACTGGAAAATCAGAGAGGAGTGCCTTTTTCCTTAAGATGTGTAAATTTTTAGCTTAAGATCTTAAGAGGATTTTAAACATAAGATCTTTTAACTGCTAGTTAATTTATTGTAAGTGTTAAATGGTGATTCGGAAACACATTTTCAATACTTTAAGAAAATGATACCGTTATAACTATATCAATAACTTCCTGAAGTCAGGAAGCAAGCTTATGTTAAATTCCTTTCTTTGAGAAGAAAAAAAAGAATCCTATGTAGCAACATCAGTATGGACTTTCCCACTGCTGTTTAATGACCAGAAGAAAACACATTCTCAGTAGATAGCTGCATCCCAAGGCCACGAGCAGGAAATAACTTATTAATTGCATGAGAGTAACAATGGCTCATTAGGTGAAAATAAATGCGAATTATCTCCAAATGACAATGGCTGCCTTTATTTACAACCTAGGTGACCTAATTGAATATAACAGAACATAAAAACACAGTTAGTCTAATTACATGGAAGCACAACAATGGAAACACCTCATTAGCACTATCTGAATACGCCATGCATAAACCAGTGTATTTCCAGCTATAACAGTGGACAAATAAATAGTATACTTACCAAATAGCACTCATATGGGGAATAAAAGTCAAATACATACTAGAAGAGACTGAGAAGACTCAGTATACTACAGAAGATCAGACATGTATTAAGCATTAGATAGTTCTACCTGAGCTCCAGTTGCAATTTCATCAGCAGCTTCGTTCATCACTCCTAATGTTTGGAAAGCAAATACACAGAGCTCCCGTTCACAAACAGTGGGCTACACAGAGAAAGAAAGTTAATTTTATTTTTGTTCTACTTTTGAGTTCTTTGTCATACCTACAACAAACCCTGAACACATTTAATGCTAATTCTTTCCTTCATATTTTAACTGCAACATTAATTTTAAATAATTAATACATATCCATTATTGAGGAAGATACATTAGAGAAGCGTTTTAATAACCTCAAGAGCAAGAGTGAAGAACTCTAAAACTCATAAGTACTCACAGAGGCTAAACTTAAAAGAAATCCAAACATGATTACAAAATCAAAATTATAGGCATAGTACCCAAATGTTCCTAACACTACCCTATCTGAAAACTTCCTAGCTAATTAAAATTAATGGAGAACAAATCCAGAAACTAAGCAGAGCAGGTTTATTCTTCACAGCTTGTTACTCTGCTGTTGAGAACACACATAAAAATTTGATCTGGAAGAAAAATTTATTGGAAAAACTATTCTTAATTTTTGACAATTTAACAAATTATTGGTAAACTGTAATGTGGTACCTTGGTGACCAGTTTGTAGCCAAGGAAGTGCCCAGATTTACCCAGTATTCCCTATGATTTTTACGTAAGCCGGGCTATAAGAAGAAAGGAGGAGAGGCCTTCGCTCTCTTTCCTTCCGGCGGCTTTGAGGTGCAGGTTCCCTGCTGTTGAGTCTGTCGTGTTGGGGAGCGAGGCCTGGTAAGGCCTTGTCGACCTTGGAAGACAGAGGTTGCCGGTGATCCTTCCGGAGCAACTCTCGGTTGTCCCAAGGAGAGTAGTGAGATATTCTTTTGCTAATTCTTTTAGTTGCTAGATCTTGGGCTACTGATTGGGATATATATATATATATTCTATTTTGGTTTTGTTCCTTTTTTTCCCTTCCCCCTTCCCTTTCCCTTTTTCCTTGTGAAATTGTATATATATTTCAATTGTATATAACTGTAACATAAGTGTAAATATATTTATATATATTGCTTTAGCTGTCTCTCTTTCGTTTCGGTTTTTCTTGGTTGTTTTTTTTTTCCTCTTCTCCCTGAGGTTTGAGGTGGCAGGGCTTCTTGTGGTAAGGTTTGGAGACTTGGCAGAGAGCCAGCTTCAAACCATGTCATGTAAGAAAATGCATTATATTTTTACAGCAAAAACATTGAATTTGGGAAGGCCACTTGATATTTTAATAAATAAAGATGTTTCCACTCTTTTGTAGGTATTAAAAAAATAATAAAACCCCCTTGCTGTTGAACCAGTTTTTGCCTGTTAAAAAATAATTCACAACATCATCACAAATAAAAAAACTTTATCTAAACTGCATATGGAGTGAGAATTGAACATTCTGCCTTCATAAAGCAAACAAAGCACTAACAAAAAAGAACACAGCTTTAGGTAGAGAGAATAGGCATGACTTCATGGGCTTCCTAGTTTCTACAACCCTTACAGCAACTCCATCTTATTTACCGAAATATAATTAGCAGATCAACTTTTTAAAGTAATGAATCACATACTGAATTATTATCAGTATCCAAAATGAGAAAACAGTTGAAAGAAATAGAAGAAGGAAGCACAAATTAAAACATTCCTTAAAATAACCCAGTGAACACAGTGTTTTATGACAGTGTTGAAAACAATTAAAAATATTTCTTGGATACTATTTCTTTGAACACATATTCTTAAATCCAAATCCACTGAAACTTACAATTATCTTTGGTAGGCAATAGTAAACTTCTCACTTAACAATCACTAAAGCATTTGTAGTGGCACGCTATGAAGTTCAAGCCAATGCCTCTAGAAAGCACTTGCAGAAATGAAAAAATTAATCAAGCACACAAAAATTTAGCTGTTTTCTGTTTCAGACAACAGCTTGGTCAGTAACAGGCATACTGCTGTACTTGTAGTCACTTGCTCTGAAAATATATGTTTGCTGAGTTTCAAAGATTCAAGACTTTATCTCAATAAACATCTGAAATCTTCTGCATAGTCATAGTTTCACATCAGTTGCTTTACAAGAGCCATCATCCTTCAAATCTAATAGTGTTACCCATTTGATTTACTTTATCTGCCATGTTACATTGCATTAGGCAGCAGACAAAGCCTAACATGATCTAATTCACTGTGCCATGGCACACTAAACAAGAGATATATACTTCTGTCATTATTCTCAGGTTTTCCACATTTAGAAGATGGTTAAATCATTTGCTTAGTTGGGGAAGCATGTTGGCACTACCACCTTGACTATCATTATCAACAGTATACACCAACTTCCTTTATTCCAGAGCAAGGAATAGCTCTGGAATAGCAGAGCAATCTAACTTAAGCCATGCTTGCCATGAAGAAAAGTTTTAAGTAAATACTTATTTTTGGTATTTTGGTTACAGTCTCAGCAAAGTAAATTATCCCGAGACTTAATGATGGCAAAGGGAACACACGATTTGTCACTGTTGCTCTTTTTCTTTCTACTGCACCTGTGTTATGATTCCAGAAATGTCTGAGCATCTTGAAGAGGGAAGTTAGGAAAATGGTCATTGTACTTATGCATGACATTTGAAAAGCCCTTTTTTTGTCTTAGATAGACACTAGAGAACGCTATGTATGAAGATAAGTGAGACAGCAAAATCTCAGCTCTGAAGTGGAACAGACACTATTAGCACCTATACAATTCTTGTGATTTTATGTATTTGATGAACCTTTCTGTCCACTGAATATTTTTCCATTGCAGTATAATGGGGAGAATAATCTCAATGCCGTAGTACAGAACCCTGTCTTCATATATCCACCCTGGATGCCTTTTAACCCAAACTCCAGCCATTTTGAGAGCACTTCTGAATAGTTTCTGAAATTTGTCTCTATTTAGTAAAATCAGATGTTTTTAACTTTCATTTCCCATACTGTTAGTAGTGTATTCCAAGAGATTTTGGTATGGCCATTTCAGTGTCCTCTTCTCCAGTCATTAGTCAGGTTCAACCACTTAAATGTTTTAAATCCCTCCAAAACTAAAATATTAGCTTGCAATTGAGAAGCAAACATCTGGAGGGATTTTGTTTGTCACACACTGTGACATGCCTATTCAGTATTACATTTCCTTATTTTTGGTTTTTTTTTCCTGCAATAATGCATGCTAGAACCAATGAAAACACATGAAAACTAAGTTGATAAATCAATTCCAGAAGACAGAGTTTAAAGAAAAACACAAGCTTTATGGGGAAACTGAGATTCAAGGCTGCTCTTACTCTGCTGCTTTTGTTTTGCATATTGCTAGTGTGTTTCCCTTTATGGTGTCCCTTTTTTCTTTGTCACAGGATGTAAGCCCTTGGGACAGGATTGTTCTGACTTCAGATCATAAATATAAGAAATGTCCCTAGCCAAAGTAAACAAACAAGAACAACACTAACACATTTATAAAAAGCTACATCATCTTATGTGCATGTACTATATTAAGCAAGCTGAACTTTCTAAGAATTTTTGTGTATGTATATGAAATATACAGACTTTTTCTTACTGATGTGGATCCATATCCACAAATGTACAGAATAACCACCTTTTATTAGATTACTAGTTCCCATTGTTTTCAAAGGGAAAATACACAGCAAAATAAGGCTTATACACTCAAATATGTATTTCCCAACTTGAACTTCATCTTAGGTGCAGGCACAGATTACAACCATCACCTTGAAGACACACAGAGCTGACTGGCTGGGAGACTTTGCTCTCCACTACCTGAAGAGGGCAACTCTAACTCCTTTCAGCAACAGCAGCTGCACAGGGTCTCACATACACTTTATTTTTTCACTTGAAAAAAGAAAATTAACATAAAGCCATTGGCTTTCACAACACTACTACTTAAGTGGAGATCATTAGTGCTATATTTAGAAGGATCATTATTTCAGTAGTGAAAAGCCAGAAGAAAATAAGAGGTGGGCAGTTAACCTGAGAGTGCAGATGCTTGGAAGCAGAAGGTAATGACAGAAGCAGAAAGCATTTTCTAAACATTTGAGGTTTTCAGACTTTTCCTTTAGCCACCCCCATTTGCACGATCAGTAGCTACCACCCAACTGCTGCTGTGATGAAAAAGGGCTCAGAGTTCCCCTGTGTTACAATGCAAGTGTTGCTGCTTCCTTCAGTGACTGAGAGTGGCAGACATGCAAACAACCCAGGTGCTATTACATACTCTGGTTCATGGACTCATACACTATTTAAAATATTTTCCAGGCATTCCCTCATTTCCAAAAAGGTGAAACTTTCATAGTGTGTATTTATCTGTCTTGCTACGTTCTACTGTGGGCTGAAGCTGTGTTCAGAAGTGTGGCAATGTGCCACACTTTCCTTAACCTAAGGGATATCACACAGACACTAATGAGGCTGCAGCATGACTGACACACCTAAAAACCACTGATATAATAGGAGATGCTTCAGGGAAGGCTCACTGCCTGACTTTCAGCAAATGTAATAAATGGTAAAGGTGAAACCATTAGCAATCGTCTCACTTCTACTGAAAGCAACAGACATGGAGATGAAATGTAACTTCAAATCTCAGTTCTGTTTCCCACTTTCAATCACAGAAACTCTTAGTTTTATTGCAAAGTAAACTCTCTGAACAGTCTCACAATATTCATGTGGTATGTGGAACATGCTGCTCAAAGATATGGGAAATACCACAGCTGTAAACAGAGATAACCTGAAAAAAGATGAGAGTAGACTGTGAAGGAATAAGAAATGTCACTTGTTCTGTTTGGCTTTGTTTTGGCTTTGGATTCATTTTCTGGTGTTTTTACTTCCACAAAATATAAATAGATGGTGAACAAACAAGCATTATAGAATTTCTAGCTGGGCAAAGTGCACTTTGGTAAGTTGTGCTACACGAAAAGCAGCACTACAGTAATTTTACTCTGTCAGAAAAAAATAAAGTAATTGAAATCCATTCTATTAAAGCATAGGTTGTAACTGGAGAGGCTTTTTTCATAAAAAGAGATAAAACCAGCCTACATTGTGAAGTAAGGATTAGAAGGACCACAGCATTATTTCACAAGAATCTTGGAATTCCACAAACATCTTGGCTAAACTCCAGTCTGACTAAACATGTTTTACCCCTAGCCTTTTCTCCATAGTTCAATAATGTTTATTCTATTCCAAAAATTTCCTAGCCCTAAGTGGCCTACTGTTTCTGAAACATCAGTGCTTCTGTGTTTTCAGTGGTGCCCAAGAATTTCATATTCAAATGACAGAGAAATCCAAGACCTCTTCAAGTTAACAGGAACCCAACCTACTTCAAAGTACAAATCCATACTTCAAATAAACTAGCTTTAATATTTCATATTGCTGAGTTTTTTGCTAATTCCTGCTTTGTTCTAAAGAGGCCTCAGTCTGAGGTTTCAACACAAGATGGCACTCTAATGAGACGTCTTGACTGAAAAACGATACACAGGGGGTTTTTGAATTATGTTATTGAATGCATTCTGAGATTTTTTTGTCCTGTATAATTGTCTCACAGGGCTGTAAAATCTGTTCAATCATTCTGTTTTACCAAAAGATTCAGTATTTATAAATACTAATTTGTGAGGGATTCAGGAAGACATAGACAGCAAGATAAGCATTAGCTTCACACACAGCTTACTATGTAAAATCTGAGTAAGATCAAAGAATTACAGAAAGATTGAGGTTGGCAGGAATCTCTGGAGGGCATCTGGTCCAACATCCCTGCTAAAACAGGGTCACCTAAAGCCAGCTGCCCTGGACCCACAGCTTTTGAATTTCTCCATTAATATGAACTCCACAGCCTCTCTGGGCAACTTTTTCCGATGCTCAGTCACCTTCAGAAAAGGTGAAAAAGGTAGAAAAGTGTTTCCTGTTGTTCAGGAACTTCCTGTGTTGCAGTTTGTGCTCTCTGCCTCTTGTCCTGTCACAGGACACCACTGAAAAGAGGCTGACCCCATCCTTTTTGCACCTTTCGTTCAGGTATTTACAGACATTCTTTTTTACCAGGCTGAACATTCCCAGCTTTCTCCGTCTTTCCTCATATGGGAGGTGCTCTAGTCCCTTTAATCATCTTAGTGACCCTTTAGTGGACTTTCTCCAGCAGCCTCATCTCCTTCTTGTACTGAGGAGCCCAGAAATGGATATAGTGTGGCCTCACCAAGGCTGCATAGAGGGGCAGGACCACCTCTCTCCACATGTGGGCAATTCTGTTGTTTCATGTAGTTCAAGATACCATTAACCTTTCATATTGCAAGTGCACACTGCTCACTCATGCTCAAGTTGGTGTCCTTTTCTGCTCAAGCCAAGTTGTTTTCCAGCTGGATGGCCCCCAGCATACACTGGTGCCTGGGTTTGTTCCTCCCTAGGTGCTGGACTTGGCAATTCTTGTTGAACTGAAAGAAGTTCCTGGCAGCCCATTTCTCCAGCCTGCTGAGGTCCCTTTGACTGGCACCCATCAGTCTGGAGTATCACACACTTCTCTCATTTTTGTCAAGTTTTCATCATCTACAAACTCTCTTGCACCATCATCTAGGTGATTAATGAAGCTCCAAAACAGGATTGGACCCATTATTGATCCCTGGGGCACACCACTAGTCACTGATCTCCAACTCAACTTTAAGCCACTCTGGGCCCAGACATTCAGTGAGTTTTCAGACTATTTCACTATCTCCTCATTCAACCTATGCATCAACAGTTTGTCTACGACGATCTAATGACAAGATACTGCCAAAGGCCTTACTGAAGTCCAAGTTGCCAATATCCACTGCTCTCCCTCATCTACCAGACCACTCACTTCATCACAGAAGTTTACTAAGTTAGTCAAGTACAACTTCCCATTGGTGAAGCCATGCTGACTAGTCCTGATGATTTTCTAGTCCTTAATGTGCCTGGAAATGGTTTTGAGGCTTAGCTGCTTCATTATCTTTCCATGCATCAAAGTAAGAGTGACCAGCCTATGGGTCCTCCCCTTCTTGCCCTTCTTTAAGAGAGGACTGACATTTTCTTTCCTCCAGTCTTTGAATACAATAATACATTTTTATTACACTTCTTTTAATCGGATCCTTAAATATAATAACCACTATTGTTAATGACTCACGATCTCATTACATAGAATGTCTGTAGTAAAAGTACATGCTGAATTCCTAAAACAAGAGATTTCTCTTCTATTACAGCAGCAAAACTGTTGCATTATTAAAATGTAATTTAGTCCTTCCCTAATATTATTATTGTAATAATAAAAGAAAGAATTTTATAGGGCATTAAAAAAAGTTAATAGCCTTCTAATATGGAACCAAGTAATGCTTAAGTTTCTTTATTACATTTTTATATCTGCTTTGAAAAATACCTATTTTAGCTAGATGAACCAAATCAGATGGTTGAAAAGTACCTTTGCAGGTCAGTTAGTGCTTTTATTCTCTCACATAGGATTAGCTTTATCTAAACTTTATACAAAGTTTTAGATAAAGCTAAAATTGATTTTTCCTAAAGCTTTATCAACGACTGTAACAGGTTGCCCAGAGAGGCTGTACAGATCTCCATCCTTGGAGATTTTCAGTATATTTATCATGTCTGCCTTCTCTATCTCTCCTCAGCATAAAGTTTGACCTTGTACTTCCCACTGTTTTTCAAAATGGAGGAAAGAGCTACTTCAGAAGATGACAGAGCTCCTGAGAGCTGCGTAGCACAGGTCACCTTGCAGGAGGATGCAGTGTGATTGCATCACAGAATATGCTGAGTTGGAGGGGACACACAACGATCACCAAATCCAGCTCCTGGCCCTGCCTATGAGTTAAGGGAGATGTTTAGATGTTTAGGCTTCAGTCCCAACCCTTGCTAATGATTTCAAAGCTGTTTCTTAATCCTTCTATGAAGAGCAAAATAGGTAGGATTCCGATTATTTTAAAGAATGACTGCATGAAATAGTATGGTCCATGTTACGCAAGAGCTAAAGAATACTTTTTATTCTTAGGATCCACATATTCATTGAATTTTCCCTGTGTTTTGCAGAATGACTGCAAATCATGCCATGCAGTGATTTCAGGGAATTTGCCATTTTTGGTGGCACTCTACATAAGTGTAGAGTAACTGAACATTCAATTTAGTTTTTATAACTTCTGGTACACTGCAAATAATCATTAGATCTGACTGTGCTCTTGAAGTAAATACAGAAGATACATGATATGATGAGAACTTTCATTCATCCTCCTCTCATATGGGAAAGGTGTGAAAACTTATAGGAAAACATTGACTGCTTTACTGTTGGGGTTTTTTTTAAAGGGAATGAAGCAATGGACCACGGGCCTTCATAAAGAAGAGTCTTACAACTTTATGATACATTATGGTACTTTCCATTCCAGAGAACCTTTGTGCTTCCCCTTCACAATAATAGAGCTGCAGTTCCTTGTGAGGGCATTAGGTTTGGGTATATTCTAAACTCACCCCGTCTACCTTGTATGTTTTTCTTTAATTCTGATCTTCTATATTTCAGGGAGCTTTTGGAACTCAAAAGAAAATTCTGAAAGAGCCATACTTTGCTCTGTAAAGAAATTCCCAAGAGAAATCTAAGAATTTTGTACTTATTCATCTTCAGTAGGTCAGTAAAGTAGCCCCTTTATTTATCCTCAATAAGGGACTAAGACAGCCTAACAACATCTCAAGACTTCTGTGTATAACAGGATCCCTGAATCAGTAGGCAATATTTGGATGATTAGATTAGTATTGTGGACTCTGGAGCAAGATAGATGTCCACTGTAAAAGCATTAAGTCAAATAAATGCAATTGTGTTATGTGGCTGTTCTGCAACAGACGTCTGCCATACAACGACATTCTGACATAGGGATCTTGTGTTGAAATTAAGCTATACAAAATGACACATCTTGTTGTCATCAAGTGGCTCTTATGGGAAAAAAGATTTCAAGATTTTAAGAAAGTAACTTAAATTGAAATAGGTATTAAAAATAGAACACTCCACCAGAAAAATTTATTTAGGAAAATGAAACAATAGTGAGAAGAAAGCTTGCTGAAAGAGATTCATTTAAAAATACTTAAAAATGAAGATAAAAAGATAGCCTGTAGAGTAAGTCTGCAGAAGGAAAAAACTTTATCTCTCAGTTTTACATTTATCTCCAGTTGTCCTGAGGATGAGACATCTGAATTGAGCATATCAGTAACAACCAGCACAAAAAACTATGTATGGCTTGAGAGTTTATAAGCAGGTATGGCAGTATGAAAAGAATGTAACTATTGTGTAGTGGCAATTGTTGAATTTTTAAACTGCGTTTTGAGACAATTAACTGAACTACACTATAAGTCAGGAAAGGCAGCAGGTTGACATGCTGAAGGATTAGACAATCAAATTTCTCAGTGGTTTCTTTATAACTGTATAAAACTCCATAAAATACTACAAAATCTAGCCTAAATACATATTAAAATATCCTTTCAAGCAATAACTTTGCTATGCTTTTATAAATTAATATGCCTTCTTTGCTGTTGAAAAAAAAGGTCCAAAGGGTAGAAGAGAACTCATCATTAAGGCTACACACACCCAGACATGATCCTGTGTGCATCTGTGTGGAGCCACTAAACTTTAAAATTAGAAACTGATGAACCATCTAGAACTATTTAGTCTGTGGCACCTCTGGTAACACAACCTGCTACGGAGAGAGCCTATGGAAGTAATGCCTTCGAGACAGTCATCTGCAGAAAAGGAGATCTAAACACTTTTGCCAAGAACACCATAGCAAGGTATTGATCATTATGAAACCTGGTCAAGTTACAGTGCTATCAAAAGGAAGAGCTCTTTACGAAGGCCAGGGATTCTCAATAAGGCTAAACCGCACGTAGCTTTGCCTTAAATGAAAGCCTGCTGCATTCTCGTAATAAAAATACTCTATTTCTGAGATCTGTTCTTGCAGCAGTGTTAAACGTTACATGCTCTTTTCTCTTTACATACATTCTCTCTCTCTCTCTGTATATATGCATATATGTATGTATGTATGTATGCACGTATGTATGTGTGCCTAGCTGAAGCATGTAAATAAACCCCACAGCTGACCACTTCAGCTGCCCCTGCCAGAACTCTCACTAGTGAAGCATAAATTTCCTTAACATACTCTGGCAAGCTCATGCTTGATTCAGACTGAGATCCTTTCTCACCTTCTATAGAACTGCAAACTCACTAGTGGCTCTATATTGCTTACTGAGTCATTCAAGTATACACAGAACATGATAGATTTCTTCCTGGCATCTCATTTTTCCTGGGTTATATAATGACACCCTTTCATTTTTGCAAAGCTTGCCAGGTTATGCTCCTTGCAAAGGCACTGATGAATATATGTTCAAGGGCAAGCATGTTGTTTGTGGTTTCTTTTGTTTTGAAATGCTGACAAACTCTTCAACTAATACCTATAAAATGACATCTCTTTAAACTGAAGTCACAGAAGAAGTCAATTCTGAGAGATTGTAATCTTTACAGCGGGAAAGTAAGAAGAATTAAGATTTTTTTATTTAGAGCAGATGACTTCCCATTTTGTTTTCTTTTAATACTTCATCATGTGAACAGAAATAAATCCTGCAATTTGCTTCAACCTATGGAAAAACGATAAACCCCAATAACATAAATAATTACGTTATTCAAATTTTACTCACTATCCAAACATTACTCACTTTATCTTATCCTGTCACAGGTAATATTCATAGCAGTGCATTCCAAGATGAACTTGGAACTGGAATAAGGAAACGATGTCTTTTTTGTTTTGTTGGTGCCAGTGTTTGGTCGTTAATAGCTCTGTCAGAAAACCTTGCTTTTAAAAGGTAGATATGAGCTTGAAGAGGCAAAAATAACACCTAATTGGATATCCAAAACTATAGGAGTTTAACAATGACTTAAAATAGTGTTAACTGAATATGTACATGCTTTTTCAAACCCCATCAGCAACCTATCTGCATACTCTGCCTGCAGTCAGGATGCTTGACCCTGGAGCCATTCAGTGTCATAGGGAATGACACTGAGATGACTTCTGCTGCCAGGTAGAGCAATAACTCTCCTCAATTTAGTTCTATGTAACCATCATAGATGACATCTGCTTCAGCTTATGTGTAGTTACTTGCTACACTGTGGACAAATTATCAGGTATTCAACCATGCATACACTGTAGTTAGACAGTTTTCCGTAGCTTTACTCTTTCAAGGTTATTCATGTTTCCATAGGATGCAGGGCAGGTGAAACAAGAGGATTCTAAACTGCCAGACTAGTCCTAGAGCTAAGAATTTTATTTTAATATACTCTTTCACAAAGCTGCACTGATCCAGTAGCTCCAGGCAGATTGTGTCTCTCATGGTCCACCTTACTCTTTTTCACTGTATGCACCAACAGTATGAGAGGGTAAAATGTTCATCAAGGAAAATTCTGTTCCCAGTCACACAGGAATGAAAGGAAGAGCTGTCTAACTGGACAGACTTTGGGCATACTGAACTATGACAGTGTCCCTGCACTAGGTCACTGCTAGATCAGACACTTCACAGAGCATGTCCTTCTACTGCCTTTCTTATCACATTTGAGGATGGCTCATTCCAGCAGCTTGTGAGCAAAACAGGGTCAAAAGAAGAGTGGTGGCACTAACACCAGTGTACGTAAATACAGAGGTCTTGGCTTGATAAAAGCTCAAGAATGAGGTGCCCTGAGCTGTTAGAAGAATGCCAGAGGATCGTGAAAGCATTCTAATACACTTCTCTATCTTATCTGGTTGAGACTACTGCAGTACAACAGTGTTCAGTGAAATACAGTCCCTGTTTACATTTCTGTGGTATTATACAAGTCTGATTTCCATCTTCCTTGTTTGTAAGACTTTTTTTTTCAAATTTACAGCAAAATCTAATTAATATGCTTTACATTTTTGCATCTTAAAAGGATACCAGAATGAAACACATGTCACATAAATCAGTTTTTCAACAGGTTTGTATGGTCCTCTGCTATTTAAGGCACTATAAAATGCATTGTTTTCCAGCACACCACTTACCCTCAGCATAGGGCCGTTCTGGAACACATGGGGTTCATCACAAACTACACAGTATTCATTCAATACTGGTATCCGTTGCTCAGCAAATTCGATAGTCTGAGAACAATGAAAATGATAGTAACATCTGCTTAAAAATAATTAACAGTTAGCTCATGCTCCACAGTGTTTCGTAAGTGGGTAAGATATGATATCCTACCTGCACAAGAAAGCCACGGTGTCGCTCGGGAACACATTTTGCACCATAATTTTGCTGCAAGGAAAAAGTTGAGGCAACTTCAGCGTTGGTATGCTAATTATAGGGAAGTGGTAAAGCACTTGTATTTTTTGCATGTAAACACATTAATTAAGCAGTATTTGCATCTAAAAAGATCTTTCACTTGCATGAACCAGCCATTACAAATAATCAATTCTTTTGCTGTTTACTGAGTGTGTGGTAGGTTTTTAGTATCTCTTTTTAGTTCTTAAATCGGATGAAGTTTTGTATCTCACCATCCCAAAAACTTGAATCTCAAATGGAAACACCAGTGCCTTCACTCGAGCCTAATAAACTGGCATTTGGTGACTTCCATTATATTTTAACTGCTATCCAAATATGGGCTATACATTTAGGCTTGAAAGCCTAGTGTAATTCTCAGAAAGGCTGAAAACCTTTTTCTTTCATATTTACTAAGATCTCACTTCTGTAAGCACTACAGAAACAGATCTCTCTATGTTCAGATACCACTCAAGTTCTTTTTTTTCAACACATAGCAACATAAATTAGAAGGAACTTCTGTTACAAGATTCAGTAAGGTACAGAATTCTAGGTTGACATCTATTTCAATCACAGCTTGTTTTGAACAAGTCAGATCAGCTCCATTTACAGTGTTTTGGGGGTTTTGTTTATAGGCTTATGTCCTTTCATTTCTCTAACTGCTTAATTGCTTAACTGCTTTTCCATTTTTCTCCTGGAAAACAGTCCTACTTGTGTTCATATATGATACCCTAATATTTCACCTGAGAATTGAAGAGAACTTAGGGTCCTGATTCATCACTTCCACATTCCACTGACTTCAAATTACAGTTAGGGACCCAGGCTACCCATATATCTGGTGCATGCATTTAAAATGTGAAATAGACTCTCAGTGTCCTTCCACTAACATCAGTCAAACTGCATCTGATCACATATGTGATGATCTTCCCTCAAAGTAAATGCATTCCAGCAATAAATTAAGGGTAGTATTTACAGGCTGCCAAGCAGGGCTTGCCTTTCTTCCCTGTCAGCTGATAACATCACTAATGATAACATCAGTAATGAACTTAGTCAGCTCTTCATTATCTTATAAAAACCAATGGGACTTTTCCTATTAACATCAGGAGAGAAAAGTCTTGCTATTTTAGGACATCCTCTGCTGATTCAGAAAAAAGTGTGTCTCTAAACTGCAAGTAAAAACTCTGACAGCTCATCTTAATTTTGCTGTGCCCATCACATACACCAACCACACAGCATGTATATAAATGATCCTATGATAGTGTACCACTGCTTTTAGATTTGATTGAGTATAGCTTACAGCTTACTGAACTAAATTAAAATGAGACATAGTGCACTCAATGTAATTTCATTATTCAGAATGGATTATTATGAATATATGTATGGCATCCAAAGAAAGCATCAGCTTCCAAGATACCCCCAGGCAAAGAGAGTGGAGAGGACTATTTTCTAAATGCCTCTCCCAAGATCTAATACGGAAAACAGACTAATGCCTTGAAAGAGTGCAAACAAATCCATTCTTCATTCTAAAGTATAAAAGCCATGCTTTAAGAAGCATAGGCAGAAGAATTAATTTTCAGAGCTACCCTTTTTTTTCCCAATCAGTTATGTCTCTGGGGAAAGTAAGAGGCCACTGTGGGCCTAATTTGTTCCCCGGCCTCTGACTTCTGCCAACGCATTTGAAGGTTTAACCTCTCAGAAATCAAAAATGTGCAAGAGGTGAGCTGAACTCTGAGTGTGTTCCTTCCAGTACGATGATGATGGCAGATGAAAAGACCAGAAGCAGAGGTAATTTGGCACTCAGAAGAGCTAATGGACAGTTGCTTCCCGTATGAAGCAAACAGGGAAATGAGAAAAGCCCTTGCAACTAAACTAATTTTTCAGCAGAGAAGTGCACAGTCTCCCTTTTTCCTGCAGGATGCAGGGAAGAAATTGGATGACTGAACTTTTCCCATGGCCAGCAGCTATACATTGAGCTGCATTCAACATAACATATAACATCTCTGTCCTGACCTCAGCAAATTCTGATTTTAAAATATATGTGCATGCACAGCTGTTTGAATCCTCCTTAAAAAGCTGACTTCATTGCTCGTCTGCCTGTATACCCAATATAGTCACTAACATATGTCCTAAGTCTAATATCTTTGCATAAAAAACATAACAGCACGTTTGAAAATTAACAGGAGGAAAATGAGCAGAATAAAAAAAAAATATTACGCACAGCAGCTTGTGAAGGCGATGATGAAGATGGCGTTAAGATACCAATAAGCCCTGAGGTAAGAGAGAGCCTCCTGCTCTCTGCCATGGTGGACTCCTTGAAAGGCTCCATTTTGGATGATTTAGGGGCATTGGAGTAAGTCTTGGTGAGCAACTTGTGATTCTTCAATCCATCCAATTCTTCCATTCTAAGATTACTGGAGTAGGACCTGCTTAAAAGTCTGTGGGGCTTCAAGGCGCTGTTGTGCTCACATCGAGGATCCCCAGAGCACGACCTACTTAACAGCTTATGAGGCTTTAAAGTGATGCACTCCTCCTGCTTGACAGCTGCAGAGCAGGAACGATTCAGCAGTTTGTGCGATTTAATAGCCATTGTCTGTTCAGCACGAGGGTCACTCGACAACGAGCGGCCAAAGGTTCTGTGAGATTTTGTGGCACACACATCCTCCGCCTTCACTGTGCTAGAGCAAGTCCTTCTCAGTAGTTTGTGAGTTTTGGAGATGCCATCCTGTTCTGACTTCAGTTTTGATTTATTTTTACCACAGCCAGGAGGAGGATAACTCGGCGACCTTAAAATAAAGAAGATGGCAAAGTTGGAGAATGATCAAAATTCTGTGCAAATCAAGCAAGATCATACAGATGTAACCACTTTTAAGTATCACCTATCTTCATGTTTTTCACTAGTGATAAACACGATGCAAACTTTTAAAAAATAAACAACTGTAAGACATTTTCCAATACCAAAATAGACATCTTACTCCTTTTTACACACCAGCTCATGGATCAAAAAGACAACTCAAGTAGAAGTCATAGCTATGACCTTACAGCTTTTTGTAAGGTTCTCTATGTCTCTAAACAAACCAATTATTCAAGAAATCATCTTTGCAATGAAAACATATTTCACATGAGATTATAACACATTTTCCTTAACAAAATATATCTTTTCTATGTAATCAGCATGGCATGATCCCATGAAAGTTACTGTCTTCTGGACACAGCATAACAAATTCTATGTTCTGATCCAATGGAAGATAAAATGAGCAGTGAAACTTGCAGACAGTAAATTGAATTTAATTCAGCTGAAAAGGACAAGATTTTTAAAAACCTCATAATAATCTGGGCGCTTTGTGGAAGACAATTTGATGCCACTCTTTCTGGTTTTAGACAAATTCTAACTCTGTAACACTGGAAATGAGAATGTGAAGCACCTAAATTATAAATGCAGAAAGTAAATAACAAGAGATTTTTACAAAACAACATTCACATGTACTGACACATTTCTGTAAGGTTCAGATTTGCCTGTCCTTGCAAAGCAAGAACATGTAACAGGTATGCTGAATCATTTTCCTATGTTTTATAAGCAAGCCCAATCTTTGGAGTATTTTTTTGTTTTGCATCAAGTAAAGAATTGAAAACCCAAAGGGAGAGGCTGGCAGGTTTCCCCAACGCATTAGCAAGTGGTGACAGTGGAAGATGCATGTGGAGGCTGCTGATTCACTGCAGCAGCAGGATCACTATCACCCTCCTGCAGAAGGGAGTTTAGAATGGCACCGTAGGGACAGAGAGGGTCCTTGTATTTGGGCTGAGCCATCTTCAGACAGGCACTGCATCAGCAGCCAAATCCAGAGGAAAAAGAGTAGGCTGGTTTTGTGTGCCATTTCTGAATAAAACCAAACCCCAGGCTTGTGCCTGTGCTTACCAATGGTGTATGGCATGGTAGGGAATGGATAAGCTTTCTACTCAAAACACCACCTTTCCTCCTCTACCTTTGAATAAACAACCAACCTTTTGTCATCTTTGACACTGCTCTCATTTTCAACATGAGTGATTGCTGTATTCTTTTTCTTATACATTGAATTTAGAATGGTAAAATTAATCAAAAAGAAGGAATATTCAAAGAAGCATTCAATTCAAGTTCATTAATTGAATCAAAGGGGTGATCTGTCAACCTTGCATGAGCAGGAAAACACACTAGAGTAAAGAGTCACAATCCTGAAAGAGGTAAAATTAGAGCCTGATTTTATATACACTTAAGAGTATGAGTAACTGACAGAAAGCATAGTGAATTGAAATTAACTATTCACAAACTACTTCTTGTGCTTTCAATGCCTTTGTTCTTTGAATTTGCCTGCCTTTCACAAGTGGTAAACATTAATGTAATCCAATAGTGGAGAGGGAAGAGTGCTCAGCATCTTTAAAAATCAGTCTTTCATTAAAGACCATTCTAGTTTTAAAAAATCAAAAATACACACTCCTGTAGAAATAAGAGCTAGAAAACCACAGGTTTTTTAAATACACATAATATATGCTATACATATATATTACTTGTATATATATAACTTATATTTTTATTCTTGCTATTCAAGTAACAGTCAAATGCTACCAAAATAATAAATATATAAACACAAGTTAAAATTTCCAGTTCTAGATGAAATCTGGTTACTTCAGATAGCAGGGCACTGAAATGCTCTGCCTTCAAATATTCTTAGAAGCTGCAGCGGTACCCAGTTCACTCTTGATGTCATGCAACACAAGGACTGGAAACCCATGAGGTAAGATATAAATAGAGCACTTCTCTGTGGAGAAAAGTCAAGATTTCACCTTGTGAAGTGTGCTGTAGATTTTGAACAGCTTATGGTGGTAATAGCTCATTTTTCTTGCTATTACCTGCGCAATGTAGAAAAGATGTGCAGAGGGGATTTCACCTTTTTGTCAGACACCTTCTTATTGTGCGTACAATTAGATTTCTCTTTACTGTTCTTCCACTGTTGTGTAACAAATGTCTGCATGATCCTGGAAATTAAGAAAGAAAAAAAAAGATTTTCTTATCCTAGCCAAGACATAATCATTTTAATACTAGGCTCTCAGTGCTCAGCAAGTAGCTGACATAATGCAGTGTTCTCAAGCTACAGGCAAATTTTCTGTCATGTATGTGGACTGATGACTTGGGTGCCTCAGCTCCTCAAAAACACCTTTTTTCCACATAGAACTAATTTAACACGGAACTCTTAATGAAAATACAGTGTGAGTACAACCACGGCAACTGCGAGACATGCAGACTATACCTCTCATGGAGATCCAGAGACTAACTGATTCAAGGGCATCACATCCAACTACAAGGATCTGTCTCCCATGTGACTACAGGGATAGGCTATTGCATCTGCACAGCTAAGTAGGAGCTTATTCTCTGAATCTAATCTAGCAGTGGGGGGGGTCTTTGAGTGAAAAGTCAAAGCTGAATTTGGTATGGACTTTATCAAAAGAGATTACTATTCCATTGCCACAGCTAAGAGGGACCATTGGGTTCATGGGTATTCTGACTCCTGCTCAATTGTGCAGTAGGCAGCTATGTTCTTGAAAATGTCTGACATGAACCTTTAGTAATTACCTGGTGCACAAATCAGAGACAGTGTAAACACTGAAACGTTCTAAGAGATTGTTCATGTCAGAGGAGTGTTTCTTTTTTTTTTTCCTTCAAAGTCATGTATCACAGAGATTTTAATAACTTGCTTCATTTGTAAGATTATAAAAAATGTTGCAGTGACATTTTAATACCAATAGCATTTTTTTTGCTTTAAGGGTTTCTTAACGTTGTAATGGTTAAATATTAAAGCCTATATACTTATAATTTTATTACAAGTACACATGCACGTGAAAAGATGACTCAGCAAAACTGTATTAAAATGAATTGTACCATGACCATATGAGTGCTATTTTTTTGACTATTCTTCTGTCTTGTACTCAAAACATGGATGACTTAATTACTGCAATATATCCTAGAGGCCACTATAAAAGCACAGCCCCCTTAGGGATGCATGAAGCTCAAAAAGATGCCTACTTCAGAGGCTTCACCATCTAAGCAGAAACATGAAAATGACTCCTAGCTGCACTCTTTAGAACTTTTGCAGCTTACTCCCTAAAAGTCAGTAAAGGGACAGAAAAACCTGGCAAGTAGCACAGATCATGTTCTCCTCAACAACTGTCAAAACACCTTGATCCAGCAACCAAACTGACAGCATATGAATTTTATGCTACTTGACATAGTCCAAGAACTAAAAAGAAAGTAGTATTTGCCTAGAAACAGGGGTTTACACTTTTGAAGACTTACTTTTTCAGCTGATGTCCCAGCCCAAATCTTTCCTTAGTAGAGATCTGAAATACATCCACAGTTGGCACTAGGGAATAAGAAAATATCGCTGTTATAAAAACTCACAACAGCAGTGAAGAACTCATGATGACCATGTAAGTGGCATTTAGGGACTCTGTTCTACCTGGACCTTGACTATGGACAATGAAATTGAAGCAATAGCAAAAGTGGATATGTCATCTAAACATATAAAGAAATGAATGGTACTTTCTGGAATATCAGCCTATACAATTTACAATTCTACAAATGAAATTCTCCAAAATGTATCTCTTCTCACTAACTTTATTTACAAAAATGTATCTTTTATATATATATATATATATATATATATATATATAGTGCAAACAGCAAGCAGCATCAGATTAAAATATATCTGGACGAGCAATTCATCTCGCCTAAATTCTGAAACATTTTTGCAAGTAAATTATCTAAACACAGTAGAGTTTCTATGGCTACAAAGAAAGCCCAGACTGGAACTGAATTATTTAGTATCTGGGTTTTCTTTCAGAGGGTGTTTTAGTTCAAGATCCAAAAACATAATCTAAGTGCTTAGTATGTGAATTCCAGTGGCCAAAGAATACCCTGACATTTCCTCAAGGCCCATCCAAGCATTGGTGTACCCACATTCATCTGTCTGAAATTGAAAATGTACAGGGCAAAGGACAAAAATTAGCTAGTGGCATTACTAAAATCCTTTAATAACATTTGCTAGAAAGAAGTGGCAGATGTAATCCAGTATTTGTTGAGAGAGCCTCAGGTCCTCAAGGCAGAACAACAGCCAATGCATATTACAAGCATGAGTAGACTCTATAATTTGTGTAAGGTGGTAATGACTGCAGTAGAATAAAAAAAGGAATGAAAACAAAAAAATCTGGGGTCTGTCCAAATTTTGTTAGAAACAGTAAATCAGTATTTTGATGTTATTCTGACCACTCACAATGCCAGATTTTATTCAGAATGTCAAAGTTTATCCTTTAATTTTGCTTTAATAAATTAAATTTTAAAATAAAATACAATATATCTAAACTGGCCATGCAATTTCACTTAGTTCAAAGCACTGTATATACCCCTTCTCTAATATTATTATTCAAATAACATAAAACATAAACTCATCTTTTAAATACAAACTGATTTTTTCAAAAGGGATGGATGATCTCATTAGCAGTAGTAATATCTCTGGATTGTCAAATTTCAGACACACTGTGCTGGGATGGGGAATACTTTCAGTAAGAATCATCATACCTACACCAGCAATCTTAAAATCTGACATCTAGACCAAAATTTTTGTCTAGGCTCTAGAGTCAGAGGAGAGATCCCGATAGCTTCAATGGATGATTCATCCTCTCTAAAAAAGGTTTCTAAGGCACAAGGGAAAAAATGCCCACATGGACACTACTGAGACAAGCTATTAACTAGACGAATGACTATCTAAAATCAGGATATTACTCAGCATCAAGGTGGTACTAATATCTCCCGCTGTGCTTTGGAGTGTGCTGTATTTCTGTTTATGAATCAACAGAATGTACTCTAGGAGAAAAGGCACAGCATAACATTCTGGCTCAGTAGTCTCAAAAACACCCATGTTTAAGGCAGAAGAGGAATTCACAGAATTAACACAAAAGATGGTGGATCTCACTGTGCTCTGCTAGTAAAGAGACATGGCTGCAACAGCAGCTGAGTTTATAAAACCAGTGTCAGCAAAGCACTTGCCTCCGGCCTTGACCTTACCTTTCTCAGTACTCAGGCACTTGCACAACCATTCAGCTGCAGCACTGAGAACTAAGCTCTCCATCTTAACCTTGTCAACAGTGCCAAAGATATTTTGTTGTTACTTCTCATTTCACCAGATCATTTCTTACTGCACACTGCTCTTCACGCTTCACCTTCTCTCATTTGCTGCACTTTTTTATTTTTTAAATTACGTTTTGATAGAAATGTTCTGAATATTAACACTGCTTCCTGCCATGGCAAATACATATTTTAAGATCTCAATACTTACAAAAATCATTGAAGTAATAAACTACAGACAAAAATACCAAAGTCAAGGGAAAAAAAAAAGATAGATATAATGAAATGCTTATTTGAATGAACAGAATATAGCTTATAGTTAGAATCATCAGGCAACATATCCTGTAAAAATAGCTCACTGGGACAGATTTTGCTAAACATAACTGGAAATATCTATTAATTTTCCAGAGGCAGAATTCTCCCACAGATAAAAGCCTGAACTGACAGATTGTACTGCAAGTTTCCAAAGCTGGGCAAGTTATCATCCAAACTTAGTCTGACTTCTCACTGTAAAAATATATCTGAAGTTGACTCTTGCATATGAATGTTTCCAAATATTCAAAATCAGTTGATTCTTCATGAGCATGACCATTTTCCTCTCATGAGGAAACTTTATTCACTTAACAACTCACTCAAATAACAAAGATTTCCAGAGTTCACATGCTCATATAGAAATCAGAAGCTGCAAGGATAATTATTGTGGCTGATTCTTCAAAGATGTGTGAGAAACGGCATGTTAATGTGCTGCAAAGGTCTGTGTACATCTTCATTATCAGTCTTATCTCATCTGTGCAGATCATGCTTGATTTCCAAAATCAGGAAATCACATATTAGAAACTGTAGATGTTTATTCCTTAACCCTCGGTAAAGCAGTTGCATCTCAAAGGACATCAGGAAAACAAGTTCCAAAACTCCACCTATGCAAGTTTAAATTAGATGCATGTGTCATTATAGAGTGCATAGCCATGCAAACATAAGCCAGCTTAATTTCAAATCAATCGGACTCCTACCAGCAGTAGAAGTAGGTACATGCAGGGTCAAAGATTTGGTCAGACCAGGACACCATACAAGGCAAAAGAAGAAAACACAGTTGACCAACCTGGACCATTTAAGTACTGCGTAAGTGAACAGTGCAACCGCACTATTATAGGCTCTGTGCGAATCACATCCCAAGCCACAGCAATCTCTTCCTAGTTTAAGATAAAAAGAAAAAAACAGACACAATTAGCCATCTTGAGGAACTGCTGCACTTTGTCAGTCTACCTCAGGGTAGCTATAAACACCATCCATACATCTACCCAGTTGTGTAATATCTACTCCAGCATTACACTTGAGACTTAGGACAAATTATTGCCTGTTAATGCCCCCAAGAGCGGTGTCAGTCTACTTCCAGTTCTTGAGTGAACTCATTTAAACCAAGCACAGGTTTATACACAACACTGCATGTACAGTGCAGGCAGATACATTCCTATCTATCAACAGACACTGCTTCAAAGCTGAGAGGCAAAGGAGCAAACAAACACAGAATAGAAACTAACACCATAACAGAGGGCAAATGAAACTTTTGTTCTTTAAGACTGATCTAAATAATTCAACAATTTTCTTATATTCTTAATTTTTAAGAAAAAAATTTCTTAAATAAGTAAAGCCCAAGAGTAACTGTCTTATATGCTGTGCTAACCTAAAAATATGGCATATCTGTGCAGAAGCTAATGATGCCCTTAAAAGTTCTAATTTTTATCTAGAGTCCAGGAAGCTACCGCACAGATGCAGTGAGGAAGTGTGAATTTAATGACAGCAAACTGTTACAGAAGCCATGCTGCCCATCGACAGCACCAGTGCCTCTCCCTAATCATTGTAAAGAAGCACTCCAGCCAAGGCCCTCTTCCCTTCAGGGCTGTAAGAAATGCTTAAATGCTTTTACCTGACTAATGTCTAGGATAACATTAAAAAAAAAAAAAAGTATTTCATTTATATTTGTTAAAACATTTATCATTCACAAAGCACGTTTGAAAGGAAATACACATGCAGCAAATAAAAACCTACAAAGCATTTTAACAATGTGATCATAAAAGGAAAACAAAATCTTTCCACTGAGTATCAATCAGTAATGTGACAGCCACTTGTGAAGACCAAGTCACAAAAGGAAAGTCTCAGTGGTTGTCTAGAGAGTCTGATGTGTATTACCCCAAAATTAAACGGGTATTAATGTTCATTATGTAATTCTGTGATTAGATCACTTACATCAAGAAAGCTAACATCAATATGTAGATCAATATCTACATCATCAATGGCTCCATATTCCCTGAAAAGAAAGAATTACATTACATTAGAGCTCTTTAAGATACTCCTCAACCCAGGAATACTTACAACAGGGAAGATTTTATAAAGGATAATCCTGTCTGTAAAATCAGAATGGTTATCAAATACACATTTACATAGATTGGATTAATATAGCCAGTGGGTGACTGCCTGCTGCACTGTAAGTTTTTTTCAGAGAATCTTGCTTAAACAGGATAAATCTTTTCTTCTACTTCCCCCCAAATCTCTCTATTACTGCTATGTATTTTTGTCTCATGTATTCCACAAATAAACAAAGAAAATTAATAGTCGCATGCTGCGCCTGTAATTTTCAAAAGTATTTCAGCTAGTATTAACAGCCAGTAACCTGACAAGAGGCTAGAGATAAATCATTATAGACAAATAAAACATAGCCTAGAGAACATATTATACTGGGGGAGATTGCTTCATACATTCAAGCATTTGTTTGTCAAAATTGAAGACTGCCCTGTAATGTGCTCAAGGCAATAGTTGCCTTTTTTCTTTCTTATGTGTAGTATTGCTGGAATTCCCAAGGTTCAGATTTAACTTATACATAACTTATACTTAATGAAATACTTAACAGGTATTTCATTGCCATCTGAAATCCTACATTTAAACTGTGACTTTTCTGCCTCTAATTTTCTGACTCACTTGGATTGCCCTCCCCTACATACTTAAAGACTTCTGAAAAACAGGCCTAGAAAATACTCATTCATGTACCTGAATAAAAAAACTGCTTTCCTTTTCATTTAAATTGCTTAAGTGGTCAATACTGTAAAAATGCAATCAGTCTTAATTTTTTACAGATTAGCTTCTAGTCACTAATTTTTTTTTCTTTACACTGCATTCATATGCTTGTTCTCATGGTGACTTCCATGCTTTTCTATTAAATTAGACTGAAGTACATAGCACTATTTGAGCATAAGTAAGCTCGTAAGACAATTTTGAAATACTAAAATTTTTTCTGAATATAACACTCTCCTACCTAAGTGGCCTCTCAGCCATAGTAGGACTGAGTTTGCACTGGAAGTTGCTTGGCGTCTTGTTAAGTTTGGCCAAGACAGCCCCGTCCACCAAACCCTGGCAATCCAATGGCTCTTTCTGGTCAGGGCAAACTCAAGTTCTCTCTCTAGATCTGATGTGTCCACACATGGCACACACAGGGCAGGTGAATGGTTGGACAGGGCTGTATTACACGAGGCTTCCCAGCCACGCTTACAGCTCCTCCAGTGTCACCTCACCCAGAACTGTACAGGCACTTGTTGAGCTCCTACAATTCACTGAAAACCTGTCTTTGAAACAGTGAGGGAGCTCTCCACTTACTGAATGGCTTAGCCTCTACCCTACACAACAGTGCCATGAGGTTTTTTTGTTCATTTTCCAGAAGATCCAAAGATTGTTATGCACTCTTAAGTAATATTTACGAATGTGGGCTGGTGCTACCTACATGACTGAGATTCAAAAGGCTGTTAACAAGGATAGTTTCATAAATTAAACAGAAGCACAGTTGAACTAATGTAACAGAAGTATTAGTGGAAGAAAGAGTAAGATAATAATTACTTCTAACCGTGAAACTTCCATATTCACTGAAATCCCTTTGCCCCCAATACACCACCATCTTAGAAGATGGATTTTAGACACATGATGCTGACTCTAGTTTAAATTTCCCAAACTGAAAGTAAGGAAGAAATTATGTTTTATTCCAACACCTGCAGCTTATGATCTGCTGCCTAAAATGGCTTCATGAACGAAACTTGCTTTTGAAGCTCCCAGAGGTCCTCTGTCCATCAATGCAGAAACAGTGTAAAGAGATACAGAAGAGTTTGGATCAGTTGGATGGATCATCTTCTCATGGCTTTTGTGGTCAGATTTCTAAGAGCAGTGGTGAAAAGCACGTTGGTATAGGAACCTAACTTTTATATGTACAGCTGTATCTGTGACAGCAAGAGACTATGCAAAAGAGGGTCAACTTTCTGGGAAATATGCATCTTAGTAGACCCTGTCATGCAAACTTCTCTCTCCTCATAGAAGTGGAGCTGCAGCAGAGTGATGAAACTGAATGCCTAATGCTGTGGTTTTTATTTCCAAGAATTTGTAAGTATTTTCAACCTCAATAAAGTGGATGAAGCATTCAAGTTTTACACACGCCAAAAGCAGTCACAGAAGCCAATTTCTACTACACTGAGCTCGAGGGGATCACAATGCTTCCAGGGAAACAGTTGATTCAATAAATTAGATGCATTAAAGTTTCTGAAAGGTTACATACAATATTTCAATTTTAGGAGTGTGAGGAAACTTATAATCAAGGTATTCTCAATTTCATAGTTATCAGTTTGGCAACTGATAACTTATCCACTTTCTAAACCCACACACAACTCCCCAGGTCCTCGAAATGTAGTAAATTCCTACTTAATTTGAACAGTTGTAGTACACCATAGTTGTAGGCATGTTCTCTCTTCTTATGACAAAATAACACAGCTTACTGTTTAGAGAGTAATGGAAATAATTACTTGTAGTATGTATGCCTAAGATTATTATCTTATCTCCATTTTATTACTTGGTTTGTATGACAACTTCGATATTTTCCTTGCAATACTTCTGACAGGTCTGTTACATCTTGCCTATCTGTTATTTTTATGAAATTATTAAGATTACATAGATGGAAAATAAAGTTATAAATACCTGAAGCATATTTGAAATATCATATAGATATGCCCTATGGCAGAATCATGCATGCTCATCTATGTCCAACAGAATTTTTGTGTAATTACTCTTAGCAATCCATATCTGACTGAGGTTCCATCACTTCCCTGTGTAGGATACTTTAGATACTCACAGTTAGAAAGCTTCCCTAACCTCTAATGACATCCTAGTTTTTTATTGTCTCTCATGATGACAACACAGAATATTTGATCATTCCTTCTACCTACGAACAGCTGTTTTGAAGAAGAAAAACTGTTACTGTGTTTTTTCCTTCTCTTTTTTCTAGACTAGACAAATCCAATTCCTTCAGTCCTTCCCTGAGGAAAATATTTATTAAATCGCTTATCATTCCTCTTGTTCACCTCCAGGGCAATACACAGAGCATGACAGAAAAGGAGTTTAACAAGGGTTTAGAGAAATGTTGATTAGTAATTTTCAACAAAATACAACAGCCTGATCAAATACCACCAGAACTGCAAAAGACAATGATGTTTCAGAACAGGCTTCCAGGGCTTGTTCTCAGCACAGCCACTTGTACCTATACTGAACAACAACAACAACAAAAACGAAACCTAAACAAAAAAATGAAAACCCAGCATTATTGCCTGTTTGCAGCGCTCCTTTCTTTTGTGACACAATGTGCTTTCTGCATTTCTTCACCAGAAGAGACTAGTGCTTCAGCAGTCAGGGAAGGTCCACATGGAACTCAATATCCAAAATATTAAAGGCTCCACAACACAGTAAGGTCAGTGACGTACCTGAGAGATACTGCATTAGGTCCATAGATCTCTCTCACAGCTGTCAAATCAGCCTCCAGCTGTGGGTGCTTGTGAAGTTCTCCATCATAGCTAACCTATTGGGGAAAGAAAAATATCTTGGGAGTTCTTATTTATTTCATTACTGGCATGTATCTAGGCTCTTGAAAGTTCCCCCTGCAAAATATATTGCATTAAGATTCCTTAATACCATGCTCAGAAAAGACACAGTGTTGATTAGCTGAAGCACTGAGGCCATCTATTCTGCTAAGTAATGAGATTTTTCAAGCAGGCACCTCTGCCTTGAAAAGTTTTGAGGGTTCTGCTGTTTGTGGAGTCTCATCTATCTGTCCTATTCTGTCCCACAGTTTGTTCTGTTCTGGGACATTTCTGTATTTAAAAAATGTTAAGCAGGATAAGAACCAAATCTCCCAGTCCTATCATCCCAGTCCAACCACTACAGGACAAAGGTTTGCTCACTCTTTCTTGTTGCCTCACTCTCACATACACTAGGTGTAACGAAACACCTATTTAGACACCAACACCTCCACTCTTTTTTTTTTCAAACTCTACATGAAAAATGGAAAAAGTTATGTTTGTGCTTACAATATAAAGCAAAACTTGTGAGCTGGCTTGGTTGGAATATATGAAGTAAAAATAATTAATATCCTCCTCTCTTCTACAAAATCAAAAATACCTCGTTAGGCACATAACAATCTATTAAAAATATGTCCATTATTACCTTCTTCTCAAGAAATATAATCCTGATTGTGCGATCCTAAATCTACTTCTTTATAACTATTAGAATGACAGTAATTCCATAGAAGTCAATGAACTCCCTAGATTTGGACAAATTCAAAAATGAGTGCAGGATTTGCTCTGTACCTTTGACAAATTCAGAGAGCAAAGCACTAGAGTTTAATTTATCCCTTTAGACATACACATATCTATATCCTTATAGACGAACTCCGGCAGACAATTCTTGCTATTGCAAAGCTGCATCCAACTGCACTATTGCTTCTTCCATTTGTACATCCCAATCTGTAGAAAACCAGTGCTGTGACACTTTGAGCTCCGATATTTAGAGATGTGCATTTCAGTCTAATTAAATTTCAATAGTTTTAAAATAATAATCAGATGATCACTTTTTTACATGTGAAAACGAGTAAAGAATAATTTGATTAGACTTCATCAAATACAAGGCACAGAATTCATCAGCATACCATAGACATGTATTTATCAGAGGTATCAATGATATTCATATCAGAAGGTTTATAAAATATCCTTCCTTAGTTTGGGTAGGCATGTTAGAACAATTTTCCAAGTAGAAGAGTATGGGAAGAAAACCTTGTAATTTTTTTTCACTTTAAGTAGGGGGAAACAATCCTTTTAACATGCTCATTACTCAAAGAAGAATTCTTTAAAGATGCATAAATAATTGCTGTCCTACTTCCAAAGACAGTACAGCAATCATTTCACAAATCACAGCTGGGGTGCACTTGCCAACTTTGTTGGTCCTAAACAAGATTTTTAAATCAGTCTTATGCATCAGTAACAGTAAAATCCAAAAGGAATACTATGCAGAACACTGAACCGCTCAACATAATGCTTTTTGTTATCTATTTTCTGATGCTAAGAGGCTATAAACTCAAAAAGGAAACAAAGCAGTGTTCTGGCATATTTTAAGACCACAGTATGGTACTTTTCACTCCTGAATTAGTGCCACAGACACGCTGATGTACGCAGAGGAGACTGTCAGAGTTTTGTATTTCTGCATTTTCAAGTATGTCCTGTAACTGAAGAACAACAGGGAGGCAGAGAGAGAGCCAAAGGCAATAGTATGACTGTTTTCATCTCTGGTTCTCATTTGCAAATGTAGAATATAGAGATTCAAAGCAAGAATTAACAACGAGTTGCAGAGAAAGTGAATATAAAGGCTAAAAAATATGGTAACTTTGCTCTGACTGAAAGATCTGTGTCTAGAAAGTCTCAGTTTTTAATATAAAACCTTATTCAGATTATTTTGCCCCACATAATGACAAAACGTTTCTTTTTAAAAGAAGATTAAGTGATTTACAAATGTAAATCCTTTTCAAAATCAATAGGTCTTAGGCCATTGAACCACTTAGCTACTTTAAAGTATTTATCCATTAAATACTTAGGGAGGATTACAAGCAGGTGCCTAGGAAGTGAATACAAACATTTAATTTACAAGCAAAAGGTTGCTCTTTTCACTGCCCATCAAATGCCATTTCCCATCTTCCATGGTCCTTGTTTAATCATCAGCAGCTCTCATGTCTTTCAAGCTATAACCATTCAGAAATGCTAAGAATTAAGCCCTCCATCTTTCCCAGCTGTACTGCACACAATTACACTGGCATCTCTTCCCACTAGTTGCTAAAGTCACTATTTTTGTCCCCTTTCTCTGTGGACACAGCACACACTAGTCTCAAATGAAGGAGCTTGCCTTGCTTGTTCCCCACACATACAGTCAACTCTTCTGTCTTTCCAATACACCTGGTGCTCACTTAACATTTTACAAACACTTTGAAAAAGGATTGTTCCTTTTATCTTTTGAGGGACTTTGTTCATTACCTGATTTGCTATTTATTTTCTGAGCCCTCAGTATTTTCTTCAATTCTACAGGTCTTCTTTAGAATTTTGTCTGTTTGACTATGAAATTTTAAATTCAAAATTTCCTCTTTTTTTCTTGTTAAATACACTTTCTGTGATGCTTCCCCCCACCTCTTGTTCTCCATATTTTGTGCTTTGGATATTCTATATTCAAGACATTAACAATCATCTGATATTTTACTTTTATCGCAGACCTAATTTTTTTTTGCCAGTTACAATTCCTTCAGTTAAATGTATTACCTTAAAAAGAAGACAAGGCACTATAATGCAGTTTCGACTTTAATATAAAGCAACTAAATTCTAACTAGTCTTGCCTATTACACAGCTCTTTTACACCTTGCAAAATGATGTACTGCTTGCTCGCTGTGTTCATGTCTCATAGGCAGTGTTAATATTTATTCATTCATTTGGGCACTGGCAGGCATCCTTTACCAAATCTATTAGCTGTGGTTCAAGAAACAAGTACTCCCAGCTGTTTTCTGCCTTTTCCTTCACCTTGAGGTTACTGCCCTTTCTTCAGAGTTGAAAAATAAAGCCAGCACACACAACTCATCACTACAGGGCAAGATCAGAAGCTTTCTCCTCTCAGGCAGATTAAAATAAGACATTGCTCTTTGCACTGAATTATGTGTATGGTCCTCCCCAGCACTCGCCAGCATGGGGCTGTAGGAGTCAGCAGCTGAAGGGAGGCAATTCCTGCAGTTGTTTCTAAAGTGAACATGAGTCAATACCCCATGTTATTTCTGACACTGAAAATACATTTTTTCAGTTCCACTTTCAATATAACTTAGCAGCTTTTCAGGGGCATGCCTTTTTTTTTTTTTTTTTTAACTGTAAAGAACCTTGACATGTATTTTGTGTTCAAATCCCACCGCACTGGGGGTGGGTTGCTCTGCAAGAGCAAGGTGGTTGGCTCTGCAAGAGAAGAGGCTCAGCGATGTCCTGCTCATCAGCATCCCACGCTCTCTGCACCGACCCACCCTGCTGGCACTGCTGGCATGCTCCTGCAGCCTTGGCTCTGCATCCAGGGCACGGATGGCTTCAGACTCAAGGCTAAGGCAGCGACAACTTTCATAACCAGCTACAGTAATTTGTTAAAATGTTCATCGAAATAAACAGTTCTAATAACATTAAGTGAGGAATGATTCCTTGGGGAAACATTTAGGCTAAAAAGTAAGAAATCTGCATGAAGAGCCTAGCAGTGTGAAGCACATTGTGAAAGGAAAAGGTATGAAAAGATTTTATTTCCCAACACATAAGAGAATGTAATAATTAATTTTGCTGAGGGAACAAGAAGGAAAGACATAGAGCAGTACTTTCATCCAAAATATGCTGCATTTTTCAAGGTGAATGTTACCGTAGAGCTCAGAAGAAGAACTGCCTAGACCAAAACTGTTTTGTAATAACCATTTTTACCATTAAAATGCAGGGGTCTTGACTTTAAAAAATGGCAGTTCTCCAGAAGGAAACAGATTTGGATCCAGCTGGCCTTCCCAGCCAGATTTGTATCAATAATGGGATAAGCTATTTCCTGGAAGTAAGCAACTAGCTTCTATTTTCAAGCTTCTTGGAGAATATGTGCTTTTTCCATTCTAACAGCTTTGCAGATGTAAATGATGTAATCTTATTTTGAATTTGTGATAAAGTATAACATAATATTTTTGCTACAAAACACTACGTACATATACTCATGGCACTCTATCCATAACATAATGAAATATCATAAATTTTTAATGGAAAAACCAAAAGAACTTTCAAATACTACTTTTTTTGAAAATCGTGCAAAGTTTTCTGCATTACCTGCCCTCCATAATAAAATTCCTCAGAATCGTTATCTCCTTCAGAGTCTTCTTCAACTGTGCTGTTGTGCCGTGACTCCTTAATGAAAAAGGAAAGTTAACAATGATAAAAGTAATATGCTGATCTTGCATTTATAGCTCTAAATATAACTACAAGAATTACTTTTTTACAAGTAAGCTCATAGCATCCTTTCTTAAGAGATCTTTAATTATAATTTTTCCAGAGGGCTGATTTTAAGAATAGTGAAATATGAGAGAAAACAAGCACCTAATACAGGGTATATGAAAATACCTGAATATATGTTGGAGCAGTAATTCTTGTCTGGCTACAGAGACAATGTGACATTTTAAAGAACTGGATAATTCAGCAGACTATGCAGGGATACTTCACTCTGTGCTTTTGCTAAACAAAGCATAACTTACCCACCAAGACTGGTTCTGGACTTAGTTCTTTTGCTGTTTCAGCGACCTAGCAATTTTATTTTACTTTAGTCTTGTAAATGAACTCAAACACTTTAAGGAAATAATTTGATTCCAAACACAGAATATCTAACATTTCCTTCTGTGAAAAACTGACACACCATTGGCTAATTACTCTTCTTAACAGAAAGTCCACGCTGATGCCAGAAAAGGTCAAACTTAATTTTCTGACTAGCTGTGCTCTGAGACAGTGAAAAGTTAAGGATTAGAAAGTCATATGCTTACCTAAGTAAAACCTGCTC
Source organism: Pseudopipra pipra (assembly GCF_036250125.1). Taxonomy (NCBI): domain Eukaryota; kingdom Metazoa; phylum Chordata; class Aves; order Passeriformes; family Pipridae; genus Pseudopipra; species Pseudopipra pipra. The sequence goes on along the minus strand of NC_087581.1, from coordinate 13,458,529 downwards.
TAAATAAGCTGCCCTGTGAATAATTGCATCAAGTAAATAGAACTGATCATGGTACAGACTGCAACTCAGCATGAGATGAAATGTTATATTCTGTTTCCCAAGAATGGAACCTTTTCTTATAATTATGCAATTGCTTGAGATATTAATTCTTGTTTCCCACAATGCATACATTATTTTTATGGCCTATGCTGACTAGGAACCCCTAAAGACCACCTGTTAAAATTGCAATTCTTCACTTTAATCTGAACATGATGTACGAGCTGCTTCCTTTTTATTTATGTCCTGCACAGAACTGCTGTAATGGAACAGAAATCAGACGTATGAATCAAATAACAGACATTACCCCTAAATTCCATAGTCATGAATGTCAAAATATACCCATATCAACAATTTCTATGGTCAGACATTGTAATCCCATTTCCCTATCTCTGCCTTTAAAATTCTGCTCTATTCACTGTATGTATATATACAGCATAAAAATTGTATTTTGACCAATCTTGTTGCAATTTTGTACAACAAGGTATAAAAATAATTTCTGCTTCTACTTCACTGAAAAGAAATAAAATTGTTTTATTCTTCTTTGTTTTAGAACAACCTTAGCTCAAAGGGAAATCTGTTTTAGAACAGGACTCAACTGAACAAAAATTCCAAACTCTCACATTAGAACAGTGAAAAACTAATCATATCCTAACCAAACCTTCAACTGCATAGCCAACAGAAATTAGAGACTTTCTATAAAGGGTTTTTATTTTCAGTACTTTCACATTTAAATACCTTGTTCAATTAAAAACAAAACAAAAGCTCAAATCCTGTCCCACAGAAGCTAACTATATCTCAGGCTTTTAATCAAATGGGTGAATTCTTCCCATACTCGAATTTTTCCCATGTTCACAGAGCACTGAATACAATGATGAGCCAGTAGAAGCAAAGTATTTTCAATGCAGTTTTTTACATCAAATCAGGTTTCATTTACTAAAAAAACTAACAATGCATACAGCATCTAGACACGCTTATCCTCCCCTTCCAAGCTCAAATACAGATCATAGCCTTAAACGCAGTCGTCAAGAAACAGCATCCATCTTATCAAAGGAAATCTTAACTCAAGCACCTGAGTTCCTGACAATGCTTGAAGTAGGAGCCTATGTGGTACTTTCTTTGAGCCCATAACAATGTCAAGCCTTGCAGACTTCACATTAGTGCCACTGCTTTCTTAATGTCTCAATGAGACTGGTCAGGGAGTGATTAGCACCAGGTACAGCATAAATACAACCATGACTGGAAGACCTTAATACTCAAGACCCTACTTATGATGAGGAGAGTCAAGCAGAGGTCTGGAGCTTCCAGTGGGACTGCTGCAGGCTGCATGAAGAAGCAGTGAGCTAAATAATCGGGATGTGGTCTTATGTGCAAGAGCAGGCTAAAGGTAATGTGATCACAATCTACTTCTCCAGGAGAGCTGTATTTTTAGGGGAGATAGGGTCTACACCACTGTCAAACAAAAAAATGAGATAAAAGTCAAAACCACATTTCCTAGGACAGGAGGAGAATTTCTATCACAATTAAGTGAATCGCTGGTTCATCCACACATGAAACATGCTCAGGTTTTAAAATGTGTAAACATGCACAGATTGCATAAGCACACTTTGATAGGAAGTCTGTGGTAACCATTCATATTTTATTATTTACTGCTGTTTCTTAAAATAATTTCTGTAAAAATATGCATACAAGAAATACATACCTCTCCATTCTCCCTCTGTAACTTTGATTTTATGGATAAGCAATAGTTGACATCACTGTTTTTTCTTATTAATTCTTTAAAAAAAAAGAAAATAGGGAATATATGTGAAAAAATGTGAAATAATTTTGCATAAGCAGACTTGGAATTCTTAGTTGCAGCAGGAGAGCAAATAAGGAACAAAAAGTTACAGATATGAAATGCATCAAAGAGTTTACAATGCAACAGTCTAAAATTAGGAAGCCCCTACCTCCCATGTTTTTAAATGTGAATTGAAACTCCCAGGAGATCTGTTTTAGCCAATTTGTGATTTACAATTTAGCATCATTTATTAATTTTGTATAATTTATAAAAGAATGAAAAATCAAAACCCCTCATGAAACTTAAATCAGATCATCTTCCATATAAAACATGGGGTTTCACTCTATTTTAAATGATGGGTTTCATTTCTTTTCAAATTAAAGAAGTATTTGCAAGTAAAATTAATTTCAAATTTCTGACTATAATACCAAGATTTTGTTTGTGTGCCACTGTACCCACTTCAATAAAATTACTCTTGATTTACATCTGTAAAATGAGATCAGAGACAGGTGATCAGAGATCATACTGGTCTTCCAGTGGAAGTCAAAGTAATTCTGTGTTATGCAAAAAAAAGCCCTACAGACTCACAATAGTAATAATAAAAAAGTTACAAAGTCAAGTGTCCCTATCTGAAGAACTGCCAGAATTAAGACTGTCTGTGCAGTTTCTTCAGTAACCTGAAACAATCTGAGAACTTATCTGCTAAAATATAAAATGTCTCTGTGGAATATGCACAAACCTTTATTATATACAGTATAAATGCCTGTATGCCTGACAAGCATACCTTTCTGTGTATCAAATAGTTTTTAAAAATAAGGAAATAATTTAAAATGAGAGGTTTCCAAAATCATTCGGAAAAAATATATCGTTTTGCTATAGTCTAATTTAGTGAAACAGCTGAAGCATTTTGTTTGAAACTTCCTGAAATAATTCACCAGAGGCAATGGTAGTTACAGACTATTTCATCTACAATGGTGAAGATTTAGTGAAGTTTTAAGCATGTGAACACAAAACCTTTTAATTGAGAAGTATTAAGCACCTCCAACTATTCAAGAGGAATTTCTCTAGCACAGGCTGCAAGACATTAAAAGAATAAAATACATTTGCTTACACAAATGTGGTGATCCTTAAAGGAGGTATTTTAATTTCTTCTATTCCGAAAGTAGGACAGTTTACTATGGCAAGACTGTGAGAAAATAGCAGACTGTACAGCTGTACACATTAACACATCTCCCTTTAAGTGTGGACTTGTCTTTCCTCACAAAGTATGAACTTGATAAAACTATCCAGACATAAGATTACCTGTAGCAATTTGATGGAAAATTACTGGAATTGGTTCTGTTGTGACTAACACATCTTCATCGTTATCAGAACTGGAAACATAAGTGTTATCTATGAAAGAAAAACATTTCGCATGGTGAAGTCCCATTGTGCTCTGCCAACCCTTTCCCATGTTTCTTGTCCCACCCTTGTACCACAAGGAACCACTTTGAAGATGGTTAGGGGAGCTAAGCACTATCTTACTGGTGCGTTTGGCTTTTTTCTTTTAAGATTGTTAACGAAAAGAAAAGATGGAAGATTCAGACCCAACCTTTATAAAGCAAACCCCTGGAGTTCAATGTCATGGCTTTTATGACTCACACCTAGCGGTGCTCTGAACCAAACCACAAGGCTTACTGTGGCCAACCTTTTCCAAAATTAATACTTGTTCTCTGTTTTTTTGCTATGCCTGATACTAAAACTCAAGCTAGATCTGCTGTGCAGAGCGAAGGCTGCACTGAGAGCTGGGTATTAACAGCCAATTATGCAAAATACCCATGCCTCATTTTGTCTAGTCACACAAAAGTTGTTTGAAGTGTCTTCTAATCAGTGGATAACCTTTCCTGTGCCTGATTCGGGAAAAAAAAGTCATCCCACTTAACAAAAACATTAGGTATGGATATGAATATGATAAGTCTATTCCAAATTTTCTTTGAAAACATAAGGATTAGGCTGAGGGTTGTGTTCTGTTTGTTTTTTTTTGTTTGGTTGTTTTTTTTGCTTTCCAACCAAACGTTTGCCAACAACAAACAAGAAGCAGCAAGATTTTGTGTACTATCTGCACAAGCTAATTTTGCATGTATTGCTGAACCGCCTATGACAGTAATGGTATTTTGTTTTCTAATGATCTGGGCTGAATTGAAACTTGTGCTCTAGAGCAGAAAGGCTGACAATTAAGACAATACAGATAAAGAGACAAATAAAAGAACTGAAAGAAGGACTTATCTATTACAATTCTGAACAACCCAGTTCCACATCAGCAAAGTTCATGAACTCACAAGTAATTTCAAACATACTGCTGCAACCTCAAAGCCTTTGACCCAGGTGCTTCCAGTAAAATGTTAAAGACATTAAAATTAATTGAGAGGAAAATTCAGTAATACCATCCTTTGTATCACAGCAGTTCTTAGTCACCTTTATCAAGAGGGAGCCTGGGCTGCCAGCCATTCCTTGCATGGTGTGCCACACTGCCTGGGCAGAACAGCAGCCACACTGCCACAAACAAATAGGTCCTGGGGTTTTCCTGGCCACCTGGGAAACAGTCTTTCTACCACGTTCACATGCATCTGCCGAGTTTGACACTGTCCTGCACCTTTGCCTGCTTCCACTCCTATGCTGTCCCATGAGAGCACTGTGAGTGATCTGTGGTTGGCTCAACACACACAGACTGTGTGCAGGCAGTGCTGCAGGAGGCCAACATCAATTCCTAGGCGCTCCAGTGGGCACAGCAACCTCCTCCATCAGCTGAGTTGGTGTCTGCTCAGCTGCACGCTGGGCACAGGGACATGTTTTAGAGCCACGGCATCATGCAAATTAAGTGGGGTCCCTTCTGCCAGCATTCACTCCTTCTCCTACTTTTGTCTGCTGGCAGGAGAGGTATTGAGCTATGCCTCCAGAACAGCTGCATCTTACACTCTCCAAAAAGACCTGTCTTGCCTCTATTTGCATAGTCCACCTTGTTGGCATCATTTCAGTGTCAGCCTCACCATGCTGGATAGTTTTTGGGCATAAACAACAGAGGCCCATCCCTTTCCAGGCTGGAGAGTGCAAGTTACTGCTATAGAGTCTAATAAGCTGGGATAAGTGAGGACACCATTTGGCTCTAGATATATCTAACACCATATATAAGGATGGGAGAAAGGAAATCCTTGTGCTACAGCTTATTGCTGTACAAAAAAACTAGGAAAAGCAGTATGTTCTGTAACGAATACACATACATATATGGAAAAAAAGACTGCTTAGTAATAGGTTTTATAGATTTTTATTATGTTTTTATGTCCATTGTCATTCTTTCTCGGCAGCTGGATAATGATTTTCACAGCCAAGTTGGCGGGTTTTTTTTCCTTTTCTATTTGGCAGTTATTAGGGGTTTTTTTTATCTTCCATCAATCTGATGAAACTTGAAATTAAGATATTGGCTTTGGTTTGTTTTCTTCAACCTCCAGTTCCTAACACACTACACTCAGGAACACCTCTCCTCTTAAGAGGAGGATCTAGTACCTGGACCTAGTGGAGGGATGCAGCAAACTACTTGCTGCCAAACTGGTTCTCTCCATCTCTGCTGCAGTCTAATGAGGTCTAAGAAAAGAATGTTTCTGCTAACAGGTATGTAACCCACAAATCAGTGGGATAAAAGACTACAGCAGTTCTACAAGTTTATGTCAGCCAACACAAATAATTCTGAACATATATTCATTAGCAAAATGCTTGCTGCTGTAAAAGCTCTCACAGGAGTCATGATATTCTCATATTAATAAGACTTCAGTCTACTCATTGATGTTATATTCTATAAGTGCTACTTAGGAGTATTATTTTCAACAGTTGTGCCAATGTTATAAGAAAATTGTTACAGAGGTATTTTGTTGGAATTGTTATTACCTGCCACTAAACTTTTCAGTTCTATTTTCACAATTTCAGCAATGGATATGTAACTTTCAGACATTACTGTCTCAGCACTATTCCTGTTAAGTTTGCAGTGTGCTTTTGTAAGTACATTTTTAGCTTTCATTCACAATTATGAAACTTTCAAACACTTTCCACTATTTAAAGTTGTCATGTCACATTACAGTTTCCATAGGTACAATTTAATGCTCAGCTGTTTGTATTTGATGCTTTAAGAAGTAATTCAGCAACAGCTACACACAGTTATCAGTACCAAGGTGGTGATGCTGCATACACAACAGCAATGAAGACAGTGCATATGCATATTACTCATATTACTCAAAGCTCTTCTTACTTCTGGTGGTATCACTTTAGCTGAATCAACATCATTTGTACAGTGACTTCATGACTTTTATTTTCATATATGTATTGCATGCATTAGCAATTTATCTGATGATCGACTATGACAGCCTTGTCCTGGATTTACAAATTCAATCCACTCTGTATTACACACTCTTAAACTACACAGGATACAAGTCTGGTATAGCTATGCGATAACGGACTTAAACCTTGGACCATAAATTTTTATTGATGAGCACCTGCTGCTCTGAACTCTATCAACTAGCAGCAGCACTTGAAGAACACCTTCCAGCTGAGGAGGACAACAGGACACAGCTTCCCAGACTTGACACCATCGCACCCTGACATGTCCCTGAAACATCCCTTAAAACACATGCCAGAGAAGAGAGCCATGGTCAGCAGTAATGTTAAGCTAGAAATTTAGGACAAAGACAGGAGACAAAGAATCTGGTTCACCAAGTCAAAATAAGTATTTTATGATCAAAGTCGTAAAATGGCAAAAAGTTATTAGCATCCTAACGAACCTCTTCATCATGAAGCACACATACATCCTGCAAAACCTTGAGATGTGAATGAAATCAGGCCTCCCAAAGCCTTGAAGGGTTGGGTTTTAATTTGTAGACATGCAGGTTTACTCTGTGCTCCAAGCTAGCTATAGTGTGAAACGTTCAAATGCTATCTGCCTTTAAAATATAATGGGTGATGGCAGAGAATATTCATCAGGTTTTAAGGTCAACAAAGTCACTTAGGCTTGTAGACCATTGGGACATGCTGCAAATAACACTCAAAAGGGAAATTTGAGGTCTGTCAGACAGAAGTGTTTGCCAGGAAATGAGATCTCATATGCTGTGGGAGTAACTGCTGCTGGTTCAGTGCTCCAGCTTGCCATTTAGTTAGGGGTTCCCAGAGGTAAAATTTTGTGATGTTTAGTAGAAGAAACTGTTAATAACACATGGTGAAGATTTTTTCCAACCATTTTTCTCTCCATTCATTGTCAGCCCAATGGAGTAATCAGTAAATCAATTTATGACTGTGCATTTTTTGAATCTCACTTTCTCCCCTTTCTACATATTGAATAGACTAATATTAGTATCATTTTTCTTTCTATTTTTTATTGGTTAAAAAATATATCTAATAAAGGTGGTTAGCATTCTTTCCCATAATTCATTGTTTTTAGCACCACTGTTGATTTTTTTATACATATGCTTCAAACACTGGTGTTTTGATCAGACATAGTCTGCTGCTCATCAGTGAAGAAGATCAAAGTCATACTTCTTTAGAGCTTCTAAAAGAAACAAGAAATATTTCTTTGAGAAAAAGTACAAAGATGTTATGGACAAAGATCAAAAAAAGTACAGAGGGTTTAATATCATTCATGGTACTTGCACTATTCAACAATCACAGGTGCATAGTGTGGTGCAACCTGACAGTACTACCATGTACTATTAATTGCACAGCACATGTCATCCCTGATTCCCTCTTCTGTTTCTGCCAGCCTGTGCTGCCTGAAGTACCTGTGCAGTCTCTTTGTGAAGGAAATTGGGGAAATAAGCTTCCTGAAAACTAGCTTTTGCTACTACCTGGTTGTCTTTCCTAAGAATAATTCCCCTTGTTGAGACTGGCCGCATGGTCACACAAATGCTTTTGCCAACCCAGCTTTGCAAATTAACATTACTGAAGGTCCTTGCATGGATTCTTGGCTCCAACTAACCCTGAGAGGCATCAGTGCACAGTTCACAGGCTTATCTTGGAGAACATGAGTAGTCTCATCAAGGTCTAATGCAGAAGTTCTTTGCTGGCCCTGTGCCAGGCTGCTCAGATTCTTGAAGATCAAGTTTTATCTACCATGCCAAAGAGAGGCAGGGCACTTTCTCACTCCTATCACTGCTGGCTCCAGACACGGAAAGCATTACAAGCCTCAGTCTCTCTAAAGTTGTGAACCTGTGTTCTCACCCTGACCCATCTGATAAATGATGCCTGAAAAGGAGAAACGACTGTGACAATATTATAACTAATGGAAAATTATTAACATAAGATGCAGCTGGAAGACATTAACACCCTTTCAGATATTTCCATCTGAATATAGCAAATTGTGGTAACACATATACATGTCTCATGTACAAGAATGTTGCACTGTACCTGGGTAATCCTCAGAGACATGCACTGAATAGGATACACTGTAAAAAGAAAAGAAAAAGAAACGACAACAAAATTAGAAACAACAACATTAACTGCTGGCATAACATTTTTTCCTGCTCCTGTATTATTTTATGCCTATTTATAGGTTCTTGACAGTTTCCAGAACAGAAGGTAAGAGCTATTTTCATGGCTTCCGAAGTGCTCAGCTGAAAATAAAGAGCATCATTGTGAAAGCTTACTTCACTAAATTGGCACACCCTGATTTCAACCTTCTTAAAAGGAGTATCAAAGCGGCACTAAATTCCCTTTACAGTAACATTTCACAATATCTGTATGTATGATTAAAAAAAAAGGTCACTGACTCTTTGAAGACCAAAACTAGTAAAGCCCAGTTTCCCCTGCACCTGGCTTTTGGGTTTGACTCAAGACTCAGCAGGAGGCCTTTCTGATTGTCTGAGGCACTTTTGTACATTCCTGTGAGTCTCAGCAAAGGCTCTGGATAGCTTGGTCTCCATTCTCTTATCAAAATTCCACATTTTATGTCATATCTGTACCTTTGGGTCAACCTGCGTTCAAATCAAATTTGAAAGAACCACAGTCACACTAAAGGGTAGCTTCACTACGTGGATTACCCGAATCAACCTCATCAGAAAAGAGTCACTCAAACACACCATCCTGATCCTCCAGCTCAGTCCACGTCTGTTTTCCCTACCACCCAGGGAGACCTTCACTAAACTCGCTTCTGAGAGTAGGACAAATAGGCTGCTCAGTTATCTAACTACCCATCAAGTCTTTCTGGTTTTAAGTGTGCATCTTCATTTTTGCATTAAACACATTCAACTCTGTACCACATTGAAAGCTTTCTGTTGCATAATTCATGCTATTTCCAATTCTAAATCCTATAAATTGTGTCAACTTACTCATATAAATAATACATAGTACAGGTTCATGTCTGTAGTGAGTTAAGCAGACAAAGGCAGGATGGCACAGTCCTCTTACTAAATTTTGGTGTCTCTTGTACTTGATGAAAAAGTGCTGAAAATTGGTTCAGGGGATCTTTCTAAGGGACACGAATACAGCTTCCATGTAGACAAGAAACTGAAGCCAGGTATGATTTTTAACTTTTCTCTCTCATAGGCTTGTGTTAAACAAGCTCCACTTTCACAATCCAGTGACTGTAAGAGGCAATCAATATGAAAAAGTAGGTCCCTCCCACTTGCTTCCTTAAGTCAATCTATTAACACACAGCTCTGTCACTTGTTTTTGCATGTCATCTATTCTAGATTATTTTATGTATTGTTTGATTAAGAGGCAAAGATGCCTGTTTCTTCAACATCTGCAAATGTTCACATAAATTGAAGCAGAAGGAGTGTTTATTACAGCTGAGCACAGACTTCGTCACACAACTCTTGACAGTCTCTGTCAAGCCAGCTAAAATCTCATCATTGTACACATTCAACATTTTATTATTTTTTTTCTTTTAATTATTATTTTAGACATTTGGAATAGGCAGCATCTGTATCCCCTCATCTTGGAGTATTTTCCCTAAGGACTGGATTATTTAAATCTAATTATTCTGTCATGGTGTAAAATATCACTATTTTAAATGGGGAAATATTCCAAAATAAGGAAATGTTTGATCTCACTGTGGTCACATAAGGAGAATTTTGCTCTGTGGTGTAGAAAAACAACCAAAAAAAACCCCACCCCAGGCTGTCAACTGAGGGCCTGTTCTCATCAAAACCCATGTTCTAGATGTTGCTTTTGTTATCATGACTTCTTCCTTCCACTACCGAGGCAGCAAGTTCTGTGGTAATGCTAAATGGAAACTAGTAACCAAAAAATATACTGTACGTCTTGTGAGATGGAATAAATAAAAAGGTTCGTGAAAACGCAAGTCAGAAATAGTCTCAAACCAGACCCTGTGGGTACTATTCAAATCCAAGGTCTGATCCAGTACCCAGTAAATCCAGCAGTAGGAAGAATAAATGGCTTGAGCACCAAAGAGAGGTGGTGGTGCTTTGCTTGGGCTTGTCATCTTGTGTTAGTTATGTGTGGACTATGGAAGCAAAAAGCAGAAATAAAACTAATGAACAAAACAAAACTTGGATTTGTGTCTCAGCTCACCTCTGTGATTGTCACATATGATCATACTTGGGCACATTTTTCTGCATTCAGGATAAACTGCTTCCTACTGACTGTGCACATGATTTGCCAGAGAACAAGATATTACAAGGCTATTAAAGGTCTCTTAAGGGACTCCTGTCTTGTAGCCACCCAGGCATTCTCTCACTGACTTCAATGAGATTTAGAGCCCAGACAGAAGCACAGGACTGTGATGGCTTACAGCACCTTAACGTGCACAGACTTCAGTAAAGATGCAGAAGTTCAACACCTCTCAGTGTTAAATCCTCTCAAATCCAGAGAAAGCCTTTACTGAAGCAGTTTTCTCATTTAAGTACTCAGAAATGCAACTGGAATTAATTTAGGCCTGGCCCTCACATAGAAGTACAACATGATTGTTCCAGTGAGAGATGTGGTTTTTCCCCTCTGGCAATGCAGTTCCTCTGTACAACCTTATTGCAGTTATTAAATACAGCTTATAGCACTATAATCTATTTCTATTCCCATAAACACATTCTAACCATCACCATTGCTCGTTCAGTTATATTGCTTTAGCTACACGAACACAGCTAAACTTTTGAGTGTAAACAAAGCCTTAATGACGGTGCTATTCCTGTTTTATCAACCCAGACCCACTGCAGAAGACATCCTGCAGTACATATGTTGCTCAACCCGCAAGCTCAGAACAAGCTTCATACCAGAAATGGCCTAGTAAAATTTTTCTTATTTAACAAACAGTAAAGCACCATGTGAGAAATTAGTGGGAACTGTCAAGTTTCACTGCTTATGTGTTTTTAATGTAAATTTCTTATTGCTTGAAATAATGTTAACATCCACAGCCTTGGCTTAGAAACACTTCTAATCACAGGGGTCTCACTGTAAGCATTTTCCAATGTGTTTTAACCATATCTGTTCCTTCTTCAGAAAGATTATTCTCCAATGGTTCATCTCCACTGGAGAAATAATTCACCAGCTAGATAGGGATGCACCATGTAATTGCTATTTTTCACATTAATCTGTCACAAATGAATATGAAAAAAGTAGATTTGCCTGCATTTGACATTACTATAATTTATGAAAGCTAGTTAAGAAGTGGAGAGTCCAAAGTGATTATACTACCAGACAAAATGTTACTCCCAAATTGCATCTCTAGGGCAAAGAAAAATATCTGTGAAAACTGAAAAAGACAGCAAAGCAAAAGATACTTTGATAAAGCACATTCATAAAAAGGAAAAGAACCAGCTTCACCTCCTTACATCAATTTGGAAGACTGCTTCCTGAGCTTTGAACTGCAGTTTTACCTATCATGATACGACCTAGGATCAAACATGCATCTAAAGCCACAACAGTAATGCTGTAGCTTGTGGATGTAGCTTCCCATCAACTCTATGTTATCTCAGCTCTATACCACTGATGCCTCAGAGCTTTTTTTGGATTTTTTAACTTTTATGGATTTTAGATATAGTTTCTCTCTAGGAAAGAAATCCTTTTAGCTGAATTTCCAGCTGTTTTGCACAGCAGGAACAGCGTGAAGCATCTGGCACAAATCTAAGATTTATGTCTATGTAATAGTTATGACAATTCAACCAGCTCTGTTGCGCGGCAACAACTGACTTACTGCCTTATCAAGTGTGGAAACTGTGATCTAGTTTCTATTCCAGTATTAGTTGTCTCTAGTAGAGCTAGAGCTCCACGTCCTAATGCAAGCTTGCAAACTTGCTGAAGAAAGGAAATAAGATTTTTTGTCATGTGGAGTCTTACATTAGTCTAACACCAATCCGTAACAGGATACCAGAAAAGAGTAAATAGGATTTCCTTAATCTTAATGCATCTGGAGCTACAGAATTCAGAAGATGTTATTTTTTGTTTACAATATTCCAAAATCTCAGATCTAACCCATTCAAGACGGTGAGATGAAAAAAATATTACTGAAACTTTCATACAAAAAATAAAATTATATTGGTTACGACTTTGGACTAAAGGGCCTTTTTAATGACCTACATAATACTTCTGAAAGTACAATACAACACAGAAACTATCTTTTCATTCTCTTCTAGTGAAGCAGTGAAAAGGAATAAAGTCCAGTTGAGGAGATGCAACTGAAATTGCATTCTTTTACAAGTTTCTAGCTATCAGCTCCTAAAATTCATACTCATCTTCAGTATCTACACATAACATGCCACAGTAGATTAACATTTCACGAATGTCCACTAATTATACAGAAAATGTTTCCATTCCCATCTTCAAGCCTTTGTTTTCTTATCTTTGGAAATGCTCTCAAATTCTTCAGTGGATTCCTATTATTGCCACAGCCTTTAGCCTCCTCTTCTACTTCAATAAGATCACCATTTGATCCTGAAACCAGACCATTCATATTGCTTTACTCCTGACCAGCCTTCTTCTTCAAACAAAATTGTTTCCAAAAAAGCATTCCACCATGAACACAAGCCACTATCTTTCCTACTAACTATTCTGAGATCCAGTTTGAAATTTAATAGCTTGACAATAAATCCCATCACAAATACAGGGTGGAAATTATGATCTTCAGAACGCATATTGTGAGATTCCACCCAAACAAAACTTTCAAACTGCATTTCTGAAATAGCTGACCTTTGAACAAGGGCCTTTAGAATTTATAGGAAATGAAGGCATTTAGGCATTGGCCAGATGAAAAACTAGGTGCACTATCTACACAAAAAAATTGGATTACTTAACAAAAACAAACAAACAAAAAACACTTGTTTTTTTTAATTGACTTTATGTGAATTAGATGATGTAAATTAGAGAATTACAATTCAAAACTAACATTTAAACACACTTCAAAAGGCTTCACTGTCAAGTCTTTCTTCCATTTTGTATATAGATTGCATGCATGCAAATAACAGCAGAAGAGACTCAGCAGTCATTAGCAGTAATTTTCTATAGCAAAAAGATATCTTCTGTTTAACAGACACCACCAAAAGACTAGTCTTATATAAAGTCACAGCCTGGAGACAACCATTTCATTCTATGTTGAAAACAGAACAAACAAAATAACAGCAATTGAAAAATAAGCAAAAATTACTCCTGTGTTACTTATAGGCAGGACAAAGAAACTTAAATCAAACTCTCCATTTGGTGTTCAACTGCCACAACTCCGAGTGAATGATAAATGTTAGGGGTTTTGACACTGTATGAAGAAATGAAATAACTACTTCATCACTTAAGTTTATACGACTGCTGTGCCATGAAACACTTCATTACATTTCAATGCAGCTCTTAAAAAAACAATACAATTACATTACAGAAAAAATAATCTTGCTTTTCCACTCCAGAGCTTTTGAAGGATTCCATCCCACCCAGCACATATCAGATGAGGAAATGCTCCACCAAAGCTCATATTCAGAAACATAGACAGAACTAAGGCAGTATTCTGAATTTTCCTATCTTATAGATTTTGTTCTGACCCCAGATCACACGTCTGTTATTTCTGGAAACAAGTACTTCATCCTTTCCTAAAAATTTCAATATGTATTCCAAAGGGTGCAAATTTTGGTGAGCACTATTTTCTTTTTTTATTTTAAATATCTGCAGCTTGCTACTCTACTGGATTGCGAACCATATCATAGCTTACTATTTTCTGGATTCTTGATTAAAACAATCCAATGGATTTCTAAACAGCTTTTCAAGTACCCTTTCAAATGCTTTGAATGTGCATGTCTGCATCTCAGGAATTTCTTTTTAGATATACAGGCTGTTTCAAATGTCCGTCTGAAACACCTTAGCTCAATGAGTTTCTGTAATCCTTGTTATCTGACAACTGATGGCCCAGCATCAGTCACAGCTATTTTTTGCTTCTAGAGCCAGATATTTGCAAAGAATTGAAATATATGCACATGCCCCTTTGACTATACATCAAAAGTCTTCATTATGCACCAGGAATTACACAAAAAAGAGTAACAAGTGACTCTGAGTAATCTTTTCCTCTGGAGGTTGGAGAATGTGCGTGTGTGATGACATACGAAAAGTCCCAGGCACATTCACCGATGACAGATTAGAACTATTCCAAAGAGAGATGAGCAGTGTCAGTGCGTCAAAAATGGCACTGCTTTCGTTTCTTGACATAACCTAGGGGTACAGAAGCACTGAATCAAAATTACTATAGTTTGCATTTGTCACTAAGAATAATTGAACTACTGGTCCTCTCATGCAACCAATGTGCATCTGAATCAAATGGAGAATGTTACTGTTATCGGCACTTCAGCTGAAGGCCTGGTGTCCACCGAGACTCCGCCCAACCCCCACAGAGGGAGAAGGAGGGAAGGGCGGAAAGAAAAAAACTTGCAAAACCGAGGCTGCTAAGAAAGGCAGTTTTATATTTACACAGAGAAAAAAACCCAAACTATAAGCACTATACACACAGGGAAAACTAACAATAAAGACTACTTCCCCACAAAAGGTGTTTTCCTCCTCCGAAAACAGCCGTCTATCCTGTTCAACCATCACAGAAGAGAAGAAGGAAGTTGTTTCCTTCTTGTCTATATCTGAGTTGATGTAACATGGTATGGAATAGCTTATTGGTAAAATATACATCAAGTGACCTATCCTAGTTTCATTTCCCTCCCAAGGAGGGTTACAAACCCACTACAATCTCCACCCCTTATTCCATACCATTTTACATCACACTCATATCCCATATTCGCCTATATCCTGCACTTATACAGGTCTTGTCTTCTACAGTTGTCTTATTGCTGAGAACCAGCATCAGCTTAGTTCGATTCTTTCTCATCTGGCGACTTATTTCCTGCAACATACAACTCAGAATATGAACTAGTTTTTTTCCCAAGGTTAAAACTCCTCGAGGCATACACTGGGTTTCTCCATCCTCTCTCATTATCCACCAAGTGCAAAGACAATCCCATGAATGAGTTTGCCTTTGCTCGAGGGAAGGTTAACCCAAACTGCTTTACCTAACATATCTCTCAAGTGAATTACTGGGACTTTGTCTCCATCCACAGTGTGAAGGCACTCTGATTGGGCAGGGCCGGCTCGACTGATGGAGCCTCTAGTGTTGACCAGTTATGTAGCCTTTGCCAGGTGCTGATGGCAATTCTTGAAAGTCCCCTCACCCAATGCCTTCAGAGTAGTTTTCAACAGTCCATTACACCACTCAACTTTTCCAGTGGCTGGTGTATGATATGGGATGTGATATACTCACTCAAGGCCATGTTCCCTTGCTCAAGTAGTAACTAAACTGTTTTTGAAACGAGTCCCATTGTCTGACTCAATTCGCTCTGGGGTGGTATGTTGGATATCACTTGCTTTTCAAGACCCAGAATGGTATTTTGGGCAGTTGCGTGAGGCACTGGATAAGTCTCTAGCCATCCAGTGGTTGCTTCCACCATGGTGAGCACATAGTGCTTACCTTGGTGAGTCTGTGGCAGTGTGACATAGTCAGTCTGCCAAGCCCCCCATATCTCTACTTGTCCCAACGTCCACCATACCACAGGGGTTTCACTCTCTTTGCTTGTTTAATGGCAGTGCATGTCTCACAATCATGGATAACCTGGGAGATAGTGTCCATGGTTAGATCCACCCCTCGGTCTTGCATCCATCTATATGTGGCATCTCTGCCTTGACGGCCTGAAGCATCATGGGCCCACTGAGCTAGGAACAACTCTCCCTTGTGCTGCCAGTCCAGATCTACCTGTGACACCTTGACTTGTGGAGCTTAGTCTGCTTGTTTGTTGTTGTGATGTTCCTGAGTAGCTTGATTTTTGGGTGCATGGGCATCTATATAGTGGACTCTCACAGCCAGCTTCTCAACTCGAGCGGCAATGTCTTGATCAGCAGCCCAGATGGGTCTTCTTCCATCAATCCAGCCACTCCCACAGAGCACTGGCTATCATCCATGAGTCAGTAAAGACGTAAAGCCTTGGCCATCCTTCTTTTTCAGCAGTGTCCAGGGCCAATTGAACAGCTTTGAGTTCCATGAGTTGACTCGATTCACCTTCTCCTTCAGTAGCTTCTGCCACTTGTCGGGTGGGACTTCAGACAGCTGCTTTCCACTTCCAGTTCTTCCCTACAATACAGTAAGAACCATCAGTAAAGAGGGCATAATGTGTTTCTCCTTTGGGTAATTGATTGTATGGTGGAGCTTCCTCAGCCCGATCCACTTTTTCTTCTTCTTCCTCATCTGCCAGACTGAAGTTTCCACTTTCAGGCCAATTTATTATGATCTCTAGAATTCCAGGGTGATTCGGGTTTCCGATTTGGGCATGCTGCGTAATCAAAGCAACCCACTTACTCCATGTAACATCAGTGGCATGATGTGTAGAAGGCACTTTTCCCTTGAACATTCAGCTCAGCATCGGTAGTCGGGGTGCCAGGAGAAGCTGTGTTTCTGTGCCAATCACCTCTGAAGCTGCTTGTATTCCTTCATAAGGCACTAGGATTTCCTTCTCCATGGGAGTGTAGTTGGCTTCAGATCCTCTGTAGCTTTGGCTCCATAAACCAAGTGATCGGCCTTGGGTCTCACCAGGCACCTTTTGCCAGAGGCTCCAGGAGGGACCATTATCCCTGGCTGCAGAATAAAGTACATTTTTCACGTTTGGTTCTGTCCTGACTGGTCCAAGGGCCATGGCGTGTGCAATCTCCTGCTTAATCTGTTTAAAGGCTTGCTGTTGTTCAGGAGCCCATTGGAAATCATTCTTCTTATGGGTCACTGAGTAAAGAGGGCTCACAATTTGGCTGTACTCAGGAATATGCATTCTCCAAACACCTATGGCCCTTAGGAAAGCTTGTGTTTCCTTCTTGTTAGTCAGTGGAGCCTATGATCTTACTGATGATTTCTGCTGGAATCTGACAACGTCCATCTTGCCATTTCACCTCTAGGAATTGAATCTCTTTGGCAGGTCCCCTGACCTTACTGTTTTTGATGGCAAAACCGGCTTTGAGAAGAATTTGGATGATTTCCTTTCCTTTTTCAAAAACTTCCTCTGCTATGTCACCCCATACAATAAGATCATCAATATATTGTATGTGTTCTGGAGCCTTACCCTTCTCTAGTGTAGGCTGAATCAGTCCAGGGCAGATGGTGGGACTGTGTTTCCACCCCTGGGGCAGTCAGTTCCAGGTGTACTGCGTGCCCCTCCATGTAAAAGCAAACTGTGACCGGCACTCTGCTGCTGAGGGGATGGAGAAGAATGCATTTGCAATATCGACAGTGGCATACCACTTTGCTGCCTTGGACTCCAGCTCGTACTGGAGCTCCAACATGTCTGGCACAGAGGCACTCAACAGCAGGATAACTTCACTCAAGCCACGATAGTCCACAGTCAGTCTCCATACTCCATCAGATTTATGTACAGGCCAGACGGGGCTGTTGAAGGGTGAGTGGGTCTTGCTGACCACCCCTTGGCTCTCCAGCTCTTGGATCAGCTTATGGATGGGAATCACAGAATCTCAGTTTGTTCGGTATTGTTGTCTATGTACTGTTGTAGTGGCTGTGGGTACTTGTTGATCCTTGACTTGCAACAATCCCACAATGGAAGGATCTTCTGAGAGGCCAGGCAGGGTAGATAATTGTTTAAATTTCTCTGCAGCCACTGTGGCTACACTAAAAGCCCATCAATACCCCTTTGGGTCTTTGAAGTATCCTCTCCTGAGATAATCAACGCCAATTTATCCCCCATTAAACTTACTTCAGCCCCTAGCACTGATAATTCTTGACTTCCTTCAGTTACTCCAGAAATCCCAGTGGGCTCTGTGCTTTTATGCCTCGATAGCATCAAAGTGCACTGTGCACCAGTGTCTTCTAAAGCTCTGTATCTCTGCGGATCCAATGTGCCTGGCCATCGAATCCACACAGTCCAGTAAACCCTATCGTCCCTTTCCTTCTCCTGGCTGAAGGCAGGGCCCCTCTATTTTTCCTGGTCAGAGTATTCACTGCCTGACCTTTGCATTGCCCAATCAGAGGTCTCCCCATTGGGATCACAGGAGTTGATCTCAGTCTTTTTACATCTCAAAGGTCGCTGAGTTCTTTCCGGGGCCTCTGCATCAACTACATGGACAGCCTTCTTACTAGCTTTCTTCCCTCTCAATTCTCGTACTCAGGCTTCAAGTTTACAGGTAGGTTCATCATCCCGCTTCTTCATGTCTTCCCCTTGGTCACGCAGAAAAAACCACAGTTCACCATGTTGTCTACTCCTGGGGTTTCCTTCCCTTCTGAGAGGGACAGGAGACCGAGACCGATCTCTCAGGCTCTCTCTGTGGCAGTTCTCACATTCAGGGCACTTGTAAGGCCTCTCCTCAGTGCAGGTGTTGGAGCTGTCTCTGGAATCTAATTTGTTGGCCCGTGGGAGTGAGGAGGCTTCTATACTCCATATCCAGGCAGATATTGTGTCCAGAGTTGGTTCATCCATCTTTGGATGGTATATTGTTACCAGGCAGTTAACATATGATGCAGGGGCACTTTGAATTACCTTTCTCCACATGGCAGCATGCAAGGGACATCCTCTGGATTGCTGAAGAGGGGATCATATGTGCCACTGTAAAGGATTTCCAGCATTGCCAATTCCCGCAGGTACTGGATGCCTCCATCTGCAGTAGTCCACTTTCCTGGGGAGCTCATTAGATTTACCTTTAACTGGTACCTTTCTCTCACACTTGAGAGGAGTCGAACCCAAAGAGTGCAAATGCCTCTCTCCTTTCCAATTTCTTTTTCAATTTCACGATCTCTGGCAATAGATCCTAGTTGCTGTGCTTCATGACCCTCTAATAGGTGACTACTAGCCCTGTTATCCCAGCAGCGGAGCAACCAGGTAAGAATTCATTCACCAGGCTGGCAGCTGTAATCTCTCCGCAAGTTCCGAAGTTCTGATGGGCTCAGGGACTGGGTAACTTTGCTTTCCTGTCTGATTTCCTCTCTGCTTCTCTCACGTGGAACCGTTTCCGCTTCCTCTAGTGAATCACTGGCTGTTTGTCCTGCCTCCCCTTCTTCTCTTGGAGCCGTGGGCAGGGTAGATCCTTCTCCTTCTTCCTCCCTTACTAATCATGGAGGTAGGCCTGTAGGTCCTGTAGATCTCCTTACCCATGTCTTCCTTTTCACTACAGGGCCAATAATGACTTCAGATGTTGTAGTTTCGGTCCGTGTCTCAGTCATAGTCTTTTTACAGTACTGAACAGCAGCTCAATAAGCACAGGCCAGGCCCCAGTACAGGCCAAGAAGTTGCTGGTTTTGATCAGGGTAAGCAGGGCATCCTTCCATTAAATGATGTGTCAGTTTGTTAGGGTTGAATACTTGTTCTGATGTGAAGTCCCAGGCAATGGGGGGTGTTAAACACCCTAAGAACCTGCCTAAATTCATCCACATTCCCTGCCACCCAGGAACTGGGCCCCGTAAGGCACATCCCAGGAAATTCTCACTCGAAGGTTGTTTTGTCCTGCAACAAGGCATCAAAGACAATACTACAGTCCCCAATCCCATAACGTTCTCTTAGTGTTGGTTATAAGCAGTCCCATGGCCAGACAGCTCAAGTAAGGGTTAGTTAAGATCATCGGTACTTTCATTGCAAAGCCATCTATGTCAAAATTAAAAAGGGAAAGAAAGTTGTTTCTGTCCCCTTGGAGGTCTTTCAAAGGGTAAGTTTCACATTCCAGAAAGACTGTTAGTAATAGTACAAGTATAAATACTAAAGCTGGGTGTAAGGCCATGTTTTATATTAGTATGGTCCCAAGTTAGCAAAATAAAATGATAAGCAAGGCAGTATTTATATAAACAAACTTTCTAGGCACCATTCCTGGGTTTCAGCATCAGATTTTGTTATTGGCACTTTGTCCACTGAGACTCCGCCCAACCCCCATAGAGGGAGAAGGAGGAGGGAAGGGGAGGGAAAGAAAAAAAAACTTGCAAAACCGAGGTTGCTAAGAAAGGCAGTTTTATATTTACATTGAGAAGAAAAAATCTATAAGCACTATACACACAGAGAAAACTAACAATAAAGGTTACTTCCCCACAAAAGGTGTTTTTCTCCTCCGAAAACAGCCATCTATCCCATGCAACCGCCCCAGAAGAGATGAAGGAAGTTGTTTCCTTCTTGTCTCTTTATATCTGAGCTGCAAACCCACTACAGTTACTCATCAAGCCCTGCTGGATTTAGCATGTCATTCAAACAAAGGGGACAGAGAAAACTGCAGCTCAACACTTTCCCTTTTCCAAAGATTCCAATGAAACACACACGACAACTTCTAGTAAATACATCAAAGTCGACAGGATTAATCATCACTCCAGCAAACATGAGGGCACTTCTAAAAACAAAATTAGGAAATCAAGGACACTTGGGGGGGTGAAAAAGCATGTCCTGTGTCATTCTGGAAAGAGTTAAATCCAAATATACCTATTCGTGCAAAACCAGGTTGCCTGCAATCAGGTTATATGAGAATCTGACCTTTTCACCCAGAACTATAAAAGCCTCCTTTTCTTGCAGTCACCACTGTTTGACCAGGGCAGAGACACAAGGCAAACTGCAAAATGAACAATTACAGTGACCCAACAAGAGAGAGTCTTGTCATAGGAAATTTTACCTGATCATTTTAGCATAGAATTTTAGAATCTTGACAGTCATCAAAAACAAAATCTCGTATAAAACTCATATAAATACCTGGAGACATTCACTGTTTTACTTCACCATGTCCCTAACAAGTAGAATAACTCCTTTCCTTTGCATGGAGTGCTCAGCAAAGGAGGAAAGTCCTAGGCATTGTTCTTTGATGTCTCAGTCTGAAGAGAATGGAATGTTTGCTAAAGAGGACAAGTCATGAGACAGACCAAACTCCTCTCTCTCAGCAATTGTAAATTCAAAAATTAAGGGGCTTTAATTGAGGAAGTGTGGAAAAAAAAAAAAATAACAACCCTTTATTAAAAGATATATGTATATTGGCAAGAACAGTAACAGAACATAAAAAAAACTGAATAATGAATGGTCCTGTGCCCAGAAGTTCTCTTCAAACAAAAAAAAAGTCTGAATACTCCTCTGTCTTCTAGCGCAGTTCTAATCACGGTTGGTGGGGGACACTGTTGGATCGCTGGAGATGTAGAGCCTGCAGTTCTCTGTGTTGACCTGCAGGAGGCGCTGTCGGGCCCTGGCGGTCACCACGCAGGAAGAGGGTCTGGGGGGGTGGTCTTGGGTTGCGGGAGAAGCCGAAAAAGAAAATGGGGGACCCTTCCCCTAATAAAAGAAAGGGGGAAAGGAAAGCAGTCCACCCCCAACAGAACTCACTGTTGTTCCCAGATGATGGTGTCTCAAGGCTCCTCTCTCCCTCAGTGAGCACAGAGCTCTCTGATGAAAACACAGTAGGCTCCCGCTGGAGTCACAAGGCAGTGTGCGAAGCCAGCCGAGACCAGTGATCCGGCTTCACCAGGAAGAGAAGCCAGAAAAGCCCAGCTTCCAGGCTTTTTCTCAAAAAATGCGCACACACAGACTCTGTCTCCATTCAAGAGAGAGAACTCAGCAGTCTGCCCCTCTCCCCTCCAAGCAGAGTCAGCTCCCCCCTCCCAAAACTCCTCCCCTCTCCCCCCAGTCTCTGAAGGGCCATCAGCTAGGAATGCGGTCTGGCCAGCTAGACCCTTTGTAAAGCTAATTGACCCCTTTCCCCTTTCCATTCAAACTCCGCCCTTCCTACAGTGGGGGGGCAGTGGAAGAAAAATTCCACTCTTAAATTTATAACCTATAACATTTGATCACTCCACACATTCATTAATTTTTTGGTATTTTGGTGTGCAACAGCCATTGCTGCACAGGGAAAAGATAAAAAATTTAAATACTCTTTCTCTTCCGTTTTTCAAGATATGTCACAGAATTCAAATTTTTCACTTTCCCCCTTCCCCCAAAGTCAGCCCCCAATACTTCTTGGTACATCTGAAATACTGTATATATGGACTAAAACTAATTTTTTTCTCCAAGTTCCATACTCACAGCTTCCATTAACATCAGTGCTAATTCAATATATAACTTCCAAATACATGATTTATATGTGCTTTTAGAAATACTCTAAACTAAAACTAAAAGTGCACACATTCAACATAACAAAATCCCACAGGGCAAGATTTTTAATAGATGTTATCTATGAAATTGCCCAACACAGTTTACTTATGCCAGTATAATCCATTCATATAATTCAGGACCACTGGCATACCTACAGCCAATTACTTATCTACTGCTTACATGTACACACAATCTCCTCTTAGAGTCATTAATATGGAGTCCAGTATCTATGAAAATGGCTAGATTATGATTACCACTGACCCATATCCTGCACGCCTTTTAATTCAAGGCAATAACTGCTCTTCCTGAGCAGTTACATTGATGACTCTCAATGTAACTCAGGGAGAAAAATTTAAAAGCACACCCCTGTACTGGATTTCAATAGTGTGCAGAATAATAGGGGACAGCAGGGATTTTCAGATCAAGTGGTTTTTATGCATTTGAAGTGGCAGCATTGGCTAAGATCTGAAACAGGTCTTCCACCAAGTTCTCATGAATTTTAGCTAATTCTGAATATTACATAATCTGGTTTCATCCTCATGACAAAATGCAATAGAAAGCATACTGAACTTTTTTTTTTTTTTTTTTGCATTTAGGAATATTTAGTAACAGTTCATATAAAAAGAATAATTTATAAATCATGGGCTGTTATTGAGCCAAAGAATGCTTTAAGATGAATGACTGTTCACAGAATATTATTTTATACTATACCCAAACAACCATATCTGATCGTCTGGCAGATGCTCATACAGAAAATGCTAAGTAAATTCATCATCATCATGGCTAGGCTTCGTGAACGAAGATTTGGGAAAGGCTCTATCCACATTTGTTACAGACACGCTGGTGGCTAAAGAGGCTAATACGAGATAGACATATCTGATTGCAAAAGGCACAGCAGAAAGACTCCTTAGATGGTGTATTCTGCAAGGCACGATTCTTTCTGCGTTGCCTTTTCTCCTCGAGAGTGATCCTGCGTGCGTTCTCAAAGGCAGCAGCGTTATAGATGGTGTGTCTCCAGGCCTCCCGATTGGAGGCCAGAGTAGACCAGTTATGGTGATCAATATGGCCAAGTCTGAGATGTTGTTTCAGGGAGTCCTTGTATCTTTTCAGGGCTCCTCTCTTGCGGCAGCTGGTGGCAAGTTCACCATAAAGCAGGATCTTAGGGAGGCGGTGGTCCTTCATCCTTGAGACGTGCCCTGCCCAGTGCAGCTGTGTTCTCATCAACATGGCCTCAATACTTGTGACTGCTGCTTGTTCTAGAACAGATGTATTGGTCACATAATCTGACCAGTGGATGCTAAGGATTGTGTGGAGGCAGCGTTGATGGAAGCGTTCCAAGAGTCGCAGGTGGTGGTGGTGGTAGATGACCCATGATTCGGAACCATACAAGAGAGTAGACAGCACAATGGCTCTGTAAACACTGATCTTGGTACTTTTCTTCAAGTGTTTATTCAGCCATACTTTTTTGTGGAGTTTTCCAAACGCACTATATGCCTTTGCTAACCTGTTGTCTATCTCTCCGTCAATCTTACCATCCGAGGAGATGAGGCTACCTAGGTAATTAAACTGCTGGACTGATTTGAGTTCTAATTGGCCAATGGTGATGTGGGGATGATGGGGGATTTCCTGAGGTGCAGATTGATAGAGAACTTCTGTCTTCTTTAAGCTGACTTCCAGCCCAAAGAGCTCAGCAGCGTCTGCAAAGCAGGATGTTAAACGCTGCAGAGCTGCTTCTGTGTGGGCAACAAGGGCGGCATCATCAGCATAAAGCAGCTCCCAGACAAGATGGTTTAAGGTCTTGGTGTGGGCCTTCAGTCACCTTAGGTTGAATAGGCTTCCATCAGTACGATATCGAATGTAGATACCGTCCTGATCATCGAGGTCTGCTGTGGCCCTTTGGAGCATCATGCTGAAAGACTGTGAATAGGGTAGGAGCGAGAAGACAACCCTGTTTCACACCATTCTTAATTAAAAAGGGTTCAGAAAGTGTGTTGCCATGTCTGACTTGGCTGTGCTGATCCTCATGAAGTGAGATGATCATTTTAAGGAACTTGGGGGGACAACCTAAACATTCCAAAATCTGCCACAGACCTTTTCTGCTCACAGTATCGAAAGCCTTGGTGAGGTCGACAAAGGTTACATAAAGGCCTTTGTTCTGTTCCCTACACTTCTCTTGCAGTTGTCTGAGAACAAATACCATGTCTGTGGTACTTCTGTTGGCTCTGAAACCACACTGACTTTCAGGTAGAATTTCTTCTGCTATAGCGGGTATTAGTCTTTTCAAGAGTATTCTTGCCAAGATTTTGCCAGCAATGGAGAGCAGATTAATACCACGGTAGTTTGAGCAATCTGATTTAATCTGTATTAAAATCAGGTTGCTAAGCAAATTATAGAACAAATAACAACAGATGATTTTAGCACCCTACCCCAACACGTAGTAAAGATTTTAAATACTATTTCAATTTGTAAAGATCTTAAAAAACCTCTCCACCAGCCTTAATTAGATCCCTGTTTTTTTCAGAAAACTAATTACATGTCAGATGAAGCACTGGCTTAGGAAGCCTGCGTATTCTGGCAAAGGCAGAGTTACTTCTATTCCTAATCTTGCTATATGCCTCCCAGCAAGAATAAATGCACACTTTTTCAAAAAGCAATCAGTAACTACAAAGCTTTAGAGACACTGATTTACCTTTCATGTGTGCTGAACCACCACATCTCCAAGAGAAATCAGCAGGAACCATTGGCAGTTTTGAAAAATAAGGGGTTATAGTCCACATTTTAAAAATAATTAGGCAACAATAATTGTGCAGAAATGGCAGTTAGAAAACTAAACTGTTTATATTCCCTTGAAAATACCTTCAGTATATATCCACCATTGTAGATAAGGCAGTGTACTCAAGAAGGTATGAAAATTTTCATTTTGTCGTGTATTTCAATAAAATTTATATATCTTAAAAGTGATTTGACTACCTAAGCACCTCTTATAAAGTCAGCATGTAAATACCGCCAAGAAACTACTAAAATGTGACTCATGCTACGGTACTCAAAATTGGTACATGCTTTTCAAACCACTGAATGAAATCTTGGCTCCATGAAATTCCATAGGCAAAACTCTCATTCAGAAAAAAAAAGTGAAGGTTTATCCTTTTGTCAGGTTCTTCATCAGCAAATATGGAATTAAAAAATGTCAGACACAATGTGCTCCCTTCATCCTTTCCTTACTCCTTGCTCTGATTGTACAGTTTAGCACGCCCACCCACCACAATGATCACCAAAATTTGGAAATGATCACCAAAATTTGGAAATCATCCTGAAGATGGGAAACAACCTGTAAGGCTTAAGTTTTGTAACCAGGCATTCTACTATTAAGCATTTCTAGTAAATGAAGAGAATTAAACGTGGCCAGAAAACTTACACTAATGTGAGATTAAAACAAGTAAGTCTTTCACAATACAGAGCTCTTAACCTAAAGACTTCCTTAGAGCCTTTCATAAAGACAGAGCTATGAAAATTTAATGTAAAGAACAATTAGATGGCACGAAGAGAACAAAACCAACTAACCTACATGAATGAAAGAAAAAAGGATCAAACACCAAAGAATAACCCACCCCTTCTTGATGTCTCACCAACATCACATGCACTTCCAATAACTTGAAGCACTGCTCAGAGTCCAGGGAAAGCATCACTGGAAGCAGTAACACAGCTGTAAATGCTTGTCATCCTGTTTACTGAGGCTATTGTACAGAGAAACCTAATTACAGATATTAAAAAATCTGTTTCAGACATCTACATCTTAAAATCTGGGCCAGTTTTACCAAAATCCAAAGTGTCATTTCAGGCATGTTGGGATACACAAAACATACACAACACCAAACTGCAAGTAGTTACAAGCAGGCAAAGTCAGAAGAACATAAATATGTGCATTTGAGAGGATTATTTTTTAAGTCTGAGGCTTGGGGTTTTGAGTTCTTCTTGAGGGAAGAGAGTTCATAAAAGAAAACTTTCAGCTAATACTGCCCCAAGTGGGTGGGTACGCTGCACTTTAATCTCAAAAGAATTCCCCTGGAAAACTTACAAGCAAACATGGGTTAAACTGCTCACCTACTTACACAACTGTTTATCATCAGAAGCAGTAGTGATGTGAGTCATGTGTACACCTTGATCAGCCAACACCCCCATTTCTTTCAAAGCCTCCTCGGATGCTCCAGGGTTACTGTGGAGGCTGTTCCTTCTAGAACAGAAAACCAGGAGCTTGGTTGCAGGGAGATTATAGTTCCCTCTGTTTTGAAAGGTCACTCACCGTCCATCATCTGATAGCGTCATTAAGCTCAAGAGAAGTGGGATAACTATTTGAAATTACTGCGTGGGGTGAAATGGAACAGTAAAGCTGTACCACTCATTTGCACTAGTGAAATTAAAAGGAAAAATAGCAGTCTCCTTTTGCACTCGGACACATATAGCAAGGGGCCTGAAAAATATAGCAAGGTTTTACTGTTTAACAAAATACTTACAGTGATATATTAAGCCACAGAGGTTATTACTGTAGAAAAGCTGATGACGTATTAATCAAAGCACATTTGAAAAGCTTCATTCTATTTTTAAATTATGCTAGAGTATGTGTTACCTGGCCTTATGATGACAGTCACCTTCTAGGGCATGCAGTGTTCTCAGCTCCTACTGAGAAGGTTGTGGGAGCATAGTATGCTTAGCACTTTGCCAGATAGGATCCTCAGTGCTCAAAGGAAAATCCAAACTAAATTTAGCTTAAATGACTCCATCAGATCAAACAGCTTTAATTACAACATTTAACGACAATGGGGTTAGTAATGAAAGCAAAAATAATTCAAGCTTTAAAAAAAAAACAAACAAACAACTCACAACCAAAAATCCAACACCACACAACAACTTATCATTGACTACTTCACCTTACCTGTTATTCAGATGCAAAACTCAGTTGAGTGGAAGGGAAGAGAAATAAGCATTTCCTTCCCCCCTCCCAGCTTCTATAGCTGGTGGACTAACATAGAACATACCTACTGCTCTTGTTCTCAACTGCATTCTCTCTGGGTCCCTGCCCTTGTGGAAACACCATCAAAGTTCCAGGACAATGCCTTAGTGGGAAATCCATGGCTGCCCTAGGGTTGGCAGTGGGGAGGTTGGTTCTCCATCTCTTGGGGGGAATTTAGAGTACACATGTATGTGGCACTTGGGGATGTGGTCTGGTGGTAGGCTTGGCAGCACTGTATTGGTAGTTGGGCCTGATATCTTGGAGGTCTTTTCCAATCTGGATGATTCTGCTTTTTAGGTGGGAGACAAATATCCAGGAATGACACTAAACTTTGTCAGCTCCACAGTCAGTCAGTGATAGATAATTAGAGATCTATTCTATCACAGGTACCAGATGGAAATCATCTTTTCTCACAACAAGTTCTTCAATGATGGCAAAACTATTGTTATCTACAGGATATGAGTCTTTCACAGTGATTGTCTCCTGCGAAATACAGATATTTTCAATTCCAAAAGGTGGTTTAGGGTTGTCTGAATTTTTGCTACAGTTTCTCAAGTCACCAGATATATAATCAAATGTTACATCTACTACCTGCCTAATTTAGCTATGTATATCCAACAGTGAGTACATTATGCAACGAAAATCCAACACTGCTTTGCTCCTCCACAAACTGCAAAACCTGCCACTTCTATTTGCCTACATAACAAAGTTAAAAGGCTCACATAAAAGTGATTGCTATGCATTTTTAATAAAATAAAGATTTTTAGCTTTACTTTTGAAAGTAAACTGACTATCCATTTTTACCAAACTTTCACTAAACATAGTCACAGCAGCTGACCATCCAATTGCAACTGGTTCTCAGAGCAAGGGGATTTTACTGACCTCACATTTGCTAAACTGTCTGCGAAGAGAATTAGATGAGCAGTAAACAGTTCAATTTTTTTAAAAGCTTGGGATTTTACTAATGTTATGTCTGTAAGTAGTATAAGAGATCATAGGAACAAGAGGTAATCCCACTAGGAATAAGAGGTATAGCTATACCTCTTAAAATTGGGACAATGCAGACTTTACTGAGCATGAGCACAGTTGCACAGCCACCGATCCTATCATTGCCAAAAGCTTTACAGCAGTGACAAGGCCAATATGGAGCTTGCAAATACAGCTATGCTACAGAAAACTGACAAGCAAAATTGGAAGAAAAAATCATAGAGAGACAGTTAAATTACTTTAATTTGCTGACAAACAAATCCTCTGCTTATAGATTTTCTTCTGTTTCTTTTGAAAATGTTCTTTGCAATACAGATCACAGTGAAATATGAGAAAGAAAACTGCTCTTGTTTGATATACTTCTCTAATGAATCCTAGCTTTCATGAGAAATTACAGTAATTCAAATTCAATCTCTTAAACAAGAGGTCCCTCACCTTCTGTGAATTCGCCAGGTCATTCTAACCTAATGAACATCAGTGTAATGCATACTACATCTTTCTGACATCAAAACCACTTGCTTTCCAAAATTATAATTAGAAAGAAATTAAATTACAGAGAAATAACTACGTTTCATTTGTTCGGTTTGTTTTAAAAATAAAAAGCAGATCCTGTAGGACACTAGATCCGCTACTGAGTAAGTGTAAAATGAAGCTAATCTAATTTGATGTACTATATTGTGCTGGTTTAAAGGTAAACCAGCAGGGGAAATGAACTCAACTCAAAAGAGAGATTGTAAGTCAGAATAACAATTTAATAAAATAATACAGTAAGTATGATTATACAGACAAACAATTGGTTTTAACCCACAAAGCCCAGATATATAACCTAGCACCCTGGGGCATGAACAGAGCGGTGTTCTTTGGCCCCCCTGAGTCCAAAGTAATAGGAGAGGGAAAAAACCTGTTGGTGAGAGTGCTGTTGCAGTCTGGTCAAGAGTGGTGGCTGCAGTCCAGTCGAGAGTGATGGTTGCAGTCTGGTTGAGAGCGGTGATCTGCAGTCTCCCTCTGGATCCCACGAGTGGTTAAAAAAGTCCCAAGACTCGAAGATTATATATCCTCCAGTTCAGGCAGGAATGCTCAGTACTTCCTTCAGGGCGCAGGGTTCCTCAATGGGCGTGAGGACAAAAACACCCTTCTAATCTCGCAGGCCTCTTAACACCTAGTTTGTAGCGTCATGAGTCAGTGATGAACTGGGCCCAGTTGTTCTAACTAGGACATTATCCACCCCTTATTCTATGCCATCCATGTCATGCCCAAATTAACACTCTTTAAAAACTATATCCCTTTAAAAATATATACATCAATATATATATACAATGAAACATTACAGACCATTCTCACTCAAAATTAGGTCCCCTTGTGGTACACAACATGTCTCCCCATCTTTTTGAATTACCCAGTGAAACCCGGCCCTTGGGCAAAAACAATCCCTTGGATGGGTTTACCTTTGCTTGAGGTGGGACTAATCCAAACAGTCTTCCCCTAACATACCTCTCATATGCACCACAGGGACTTTATCTCCATCTACAGTATGCAAAGGTTCGGATTGGGCAGGGTCAGCTTGACTGATGGAGCCTCAGGTGTTGACCAACCAGGTGGCCTTTGCTAAATGCAGCTCCCAGTGTTTGAGAGTCTCCCCACACAGTGCCTTCAGGGTGGTTTTCAGCAGTCCATTGCACCGCTCAACTTTTCCAGCAGCTGGTGCATGGTAGGGGATATGATACACCCACTTAATGCCGTGCTCTTTGGCCCACGTGTCTACGAGGCCATTCTTTAAATGGGTCCCAATATTAGACTCAATTCTCTCCAGGGTGCCGTGTCGCCACAGGACTTGTTTTTCAAGGTCCAGGATGGTATTCTGGGCAGTGGCACGAGGCACGGGGTATGTCTCCAGCCATCCAGTACTTCCTTCTACCATGGTCAGCACGTAGTGCTTGCCTTGGCGGGTTTTGGGGAGCGTGATGTAGTCAACTTGCCAGGCTTCCCCATACTTGTATTTCGACCATTGTCCACCATATCATAAAGGTTTCACCCGCTTGGTCTGCTTGATGGCAGTACATGTCTCACAGTCATAGATGACCTGTGAGACAATGCCCTTGGTTAAGTCCACCCCTCAGTCATGAGCCCATCTGTATGTTGCATCTCTCCCCTGGTGACCGGAGGCATCATGGGCCCATCGAGCCAGAACTAATTCTCCTTTGAGCTGCCAATCCAGATCTACCTGAGAGACTTTAATCCTGGCAGCTCGGTCTGCCTGCTTGTTGTTACGATGCTCCTCATTAGCCTGTTTCTTGCGTACATGAGCATCTACATGATGGACCTTCATACTCAGCTTCTCTACCTGGCCAGCGATGTCCTGCCACATCTCCGCCGCCCAGATGGGTTTCCCTTGGCGCTGCCAGTTGGCCTTTCTCCATCGCTCTAGCCACCCCCACAGAGCATTGGCCACCATCCATGAGTCAGTGTAGAGATAGAGTCTTGGTCACTTCTCTCGTTCAGCTATATCCAAAGCCAACTGAACGGTTTAAGCTCTGCAACCTGACTTGACCCACCTTGTCTTTCAGTCGCTTCTGCAACTCGTCATGTGGGACTCCACATGGCTGCCTTCCATTTTCGGTTTGTCCCTACAATGCGACAGGAGCCATCTGTGAAGAGAGCATATTGCTGTTCATCTTTTGGTAGCTTGTCATACGGTGGGGCCTCCTCAGCCCATGTCACCTGCTCCTCTTCTTCTTCAGAGGATAGTCCAAAACTCTCACCTTCGGGCCAATTGGTGATAATTTCCAGAATCCCAGGGCGATTAGGATTCCCTGTCCGGGTTTGCTGTGTGATCAGAGCGATCTGATCACTTCATGTGGCATCGGTGGCGTGATGTGTAAAGGAACTCTTCCCTTGAACATCCAGCCCAGCACTGGTAGTCGGGGTGCCAAGAGGAGCTGCGCTTTGGTGTCGATCACTTCTGAGGCAGCTCGAACTCCTTCATAAGCAGTCAGGATCTCTTTCTCAGTTGATGTATAGCTGGCTTCAGATCCCTTGTATTCCCGGCTCCAGAATCCCAGCGGTCATCCTCGGGTCTCCCCAGGCACCTTCTGCCAGAGGCTCCAGGAAAGGCCATTCTCCCTGGCTGCAGTGTAGAGCACGTTCTTCACATCCTGTCCTGTCCTTATTGGCCCAAGGGCTACTGCATGGGCAATCTCTTGTTTAATTTGTTCAAAGGCTTGTTGTTCAGGGCCCCACTGGAAATCATTTTTCTTCCGTGTCACAAGGTAGAGAGGGCTTACAATCTGACTGTACTCGGGGATATGCATCCTCCAAAAGCCCACAGCGCCTAGTGTTTCCTTCTTGCTGGTTGGTGCGGACATGGCTGCTATTTTGTTAATCACCTCCGCTGGAATTAGGCGGCGTCCATCTTGCCACTTTACTCCTAGGAACTGAATTTCCTGAGCAGGTCCCTTTACCTTATTTCGTTTAATGTCAAAACCATCTCTTAGGAGAATCTGGATTATCTTCTCTCCTTTCTCGAAGACTTTGCCCGCTGTGTTCCCCCATACAATGATGTCATCAATGTACTGTAGATGTTCTGGAGCCTCGCCCTTTTCCAGTGCAGTCTGGATCAGTCCATGGCAAATGCTGGGACTGTGTTTCCACCCCTGAGGCAGTCAATTCCAGGTGTACTGCACACCTCTCCAAGTGCAAGCAAATTGTGGCCTGTACTCCGCTGCCGAAGGCATGGAGAAAAAGGCATTGGCAATGTCAATGGTGGCATACCACTTGGCTGCCTTGGACTCCAGCTCGTACTGGAGCTCCAGCATGTCCGGGACAGCAGCACTCAGGGGTGGTGTGACTTCATTGAGTCCATGGTAATCCACCGTCAGCCTCCACTCTCCACTGGACTTACGCACTGGCCATATAGGGCTATTAAAGGGTGAGTGAGTCTTGCTGACCACCCCCTGGGTCTCCAGGTCACGGATCATCTTATGTATAGGGGTCACAGAGTCTCGGTCGGTGTGGTATTGCTGACGGTGCACTGTTGCTGTGGTTATCGGTACCAATTGTTCTTCAACCTTCAGCAGTCCCACAGCAGAGGGGTCCTCTGAGAGACCAGGCAAGGTGTTCAACTGTCTAATTTCCTCTGTCTCTACAGTAGTTATGCCAAAAGCCCAACAAAGTCCTTTTGGGTCTTTGAAATACCCACTCCTCAGGTAATCTATGACAAGGATGCACAGGGCCTCTGGGCTAGTCACGATGGGGTGTCTGTGCCATTCCTTCCCAGTCAGGCTCACTTCAGCTTCCAGTACAGTCAGCTGTTGGGATCCCCCTGTTACCCCAGAAATGGAGATGGATTCTGCCCCAACATATCTTGATGGCATTAAAGTACATTGTGCACTGGTGCCCACTAAGGCCTTATATTTTTGTGGCTCTGGTGTGCCAGGCCACCGAATCCACACTGTCCAATAGACCCAATTGTCCCTCTCCTCTACCTGGCTAGAGGCAGGGCACCCCTAGTCCTGGTCATGGTACTCATTGTGCTCTTCTTGTAAGTATGACCTGGAGGTCCCTTCAAGAGGATCTGACATATCATCATTCCTGTACCATCTGGAGTCTTGCTCACGAGAAACTGGAGCAGCATTTATCCTTGAAGAGTTCCTTGTGGTACTTGTTCCTCTTTTCAATTCGCGTACCCGGGCTGCTAAGGAAGAGGTGGGTTTCCCATCCCACTTCCTCATATCTTCTCCGTGCTCATGGAGGCAAAACCATAGATTGCCACATGGAGTGTACCCTCTCTCCTTAGCTGGGGGACGCTGGCTCCTGATAGCAGAGACTCTTGTTTGTCCTGGCGAGATATGGAAGATCCCTTCCTTAATTTCTTCTCTTAGCTTCTGGTGTCCCTCCTCAATCTTCTCTTCCAGGCTTCGGACATGTTCAGCCAGTTTGGTTTCCACAGATGAGATGTGGGCTCGTAATGGGGCGGTGACAGTGTCTTCATAAATCCTGAGTTTACTGACCAACGCACCCACCTTGTCCTCTCCCTCCCTCCATTGCAGCGTTGCTAAGTAGCGGGAATACATTTCTGACCCGAGTCGTGCAAACTTTAACCACATCTGAGAGGTGCACTATACAACATCTGGACTTTTAGGGAATCTTTCGTCCTCTGAAGATTATTTCCAATACAGCTAATTCTCTTAAGCACCGGATACCTTGTTCCATCGTGTTCCACTGTCCTTGCTGTACGTGGAGGTCCTCCTTGCAAAGGTATCTCTCCCTCACACTGCACAACAGTCACCGCCAGAGGTTGAGAATTTCTTGCCTCCTTCCAGTCCCCTGATCAATGACTACATCTCGAGACAGGGATCCCACTTGTCTTGCTTCACTCCCGTCTAGAACTGTATCATTAGCTGCGGTATCCCAGATTCGGAGCAGCCAGGTCAGAATGGACTCATTTGCCTGTCGTGTGAACTCTCTCCGGAGCTCACGTAGCTCACCCAGGGATAGGGACCGAGTGATTATTTCTGGCTCTGTCTTCTCCAGTGGATGTGAAGGTCCTGCCTCTTCGTCATCATTTGCTATGAGAACTGATTCAGTCTTTGATTTCCTTTTCTGGACAGGGGCGACTGCTATTGGTTTTGGTTGTTCTTCTGGCTCCTTGATGGTTTGTGTGGACACGGTGCCGGTTGGTTTATTTCTTTTTCCCTCTGACTCAGCTGTGGTTTGGGTGGATGTGGTGCCTGTGGATTTGCTCCTTCTCTCCTCCCCCTGACAGTGCTGTACCATGTCAAGTAGTGTGGTAGGCAGTGGCCAGGGCCCAGCAGGTTGCTGTGAGTTGGCCATCTCTGGAGCTGCCAGAGCATTTTTCCTTCACCAGTCTTATCATGCTAACAGGATCCTGCAGTTGTTCAGGGGTGAATTTCCAGATCATTGGAGGAGAAAACTTCTCCAAATACTGGCCGATGTCCTCCCACTTCCCGTGCCACTCAACATTATCCACTCCCAGGGCAGGCGTCCAAACAATCCCCCTAGAAGGCCCTGTTCTGACCCTAAACATGATGTAGACAGTACAGAGCAAACAAAGCAACACTAACAATAACATTATGCTGTCTTTAACATCAAAAGGGAACTCATTATTTTCAAAGACTGTTGTAGCAGGTCTGAAGGGGAAGAAGGAGGTGAGAGGCTGGAAACAACCATCCCCCCCGTTCCCCCAAAGGGCTGGGTGCGATTTTTAATGAGGCCCCAGAGGTTTCAACCCAAACCAGGACAGGCAAACAAGACTGAATACACATTTACAATGAAACTCATTGCTTCTGATGTTATGATGACATAAATATAGTATACTAATAAAGCAATTTGGATCCCTCTCCCTGGTCTTAAAGAGAGCATCAAAACAGGCAAATAGTTCCCCATCTGTGGAAATATGAACAGGCTCAAATACAACATCCACATGAATGCATCAAACAACATGGTGATCAGGGAGTTTCTGTATCCAAATAGACAAATGCTTAAAATGAACTTGTGATTCTGACTTCTCTCTCTGCCCCATGTTGGGCGGCCAAAAATGTTCTGGTTTAAAGGTAAACCAGCAGGGGAAATGAACTCAACTCAAAAGAGAGATTATAAGTCAGAATAACAATTTAATAAAACAATACAATAAGTACAATTATACAGACAAACAATTGGTTTTAACCCACAAAGCCCAGATAGAAGCCACTGTCTCCTCAGTGACCTTATGCCCTCAGAAGAACAGAATTCTAAGGCAAAGGTTGTTTTGTCTTTTTGCACCTCTTCTTTCAAATCCACAGGCATAAATGAACCTCCTTTCCTTAAGCAAAAACTGAAAACAACATGCCAGTCCTTCTTCTACAGAAGAGAGCAGAGGAAGAGAGGGGCAAGGAGATGCTTTAACCCAAAGAATGTGTGGGACTGAAAAGAAATGGAGAGTGACATGAACTGGGAATGCCTAGCAATTACACTACACTGCTCCTAAACTCAGTGGGAGCCCTGACATCCATTTCCACAGGGAAAAACTACTTTTATGTGGTTACAAAGCTCCATAGAGGATCAGGTAAGGAGATGTTTCAGAAGATGTTTCACTTGAGACGTGCAAGTGAACATATGCTTATGATCCATTAAGAGATCTAGCTACTGCAGAAGACAAAAAAAAAAAAGGGAGAAAAAATTATTATTTGCCCAGATTAGCTGGCACTCAAATCACACTTAATTTAAATAAACAGACACAAGGGTTCAAGGAGTTCAGCCCTGCCTAGGCACAACTGAAAGTAATGCACACCGGTTTATTAATAGACACATAAAGCCATCCGGAAACAGCCTGATGAGTCAGTACGACTCAGCAGCTGAGGGAGATCTCACAGTTTTCACACACCATGGACACCTATGACAACAAGGTCTACAGCTGAAGCCACTGGCAGCAGCAGGCTCCTGAAGCTGGTAGTGGGAAGCACTGAACAGATGTACTGGAAAGGGGGGCACTTGGCACTTCACTCCGGCTGCTGGCAAGTGATCATCTCCACAGTGACACCAGTCATGTCACACAGTGACACCAGTCAGCAAAGAAACACCAACAGCCTGGCCTGTCCGAGGGAGCACCAGGGAGGCTACAGCTGACCCTGGGAGTTATGGGCTCCTGGGGCTGACACCCAACACAGAGTGTCAATGGGAGATGTTTCCTGCAGCCTCTTGCAGACTGAGAGGTTACTGCCAGGGCATGGGACACTTCATGAGGTTCTTCATGAGGTTCCTGGGAATAGCACTCGGGATATGCTAAAGACTTGTAATGGGAAGGCCAAAAGGTGGGCAAAGGTGGTCTGGAGGGCAACAATCATGAGAAAAGAGACGGAAAGGGGAATTAAAGAGGCTGGTCCTGTGTCAACAGGACTCTTGTTTTCTTGCCATGCACTGGGTAGGTATGGGCTGGCCTCTCATGAACAGCAAGCTGGACTAGCTGGTGAACAGGACAGGAGGCGGGGTGGGGCATTTATAAATATAGATGTACATCATGCCTACTGAGAATACATGATCCACCTCACTACCAGCTGGACTTAGGGACATGGAGCTGTGTCAGCCTCACCTGCCTCAACTGTGGCAGGCTACCACAGTTGGCAACTACTGGCAGACAGAGTCTTTGTCCTGGATTTACACAAGTAAGCATCAACTCCTCCTGTGATATCCATAAAGAAAGAACTATATACCCACCAAAGTAAGGTTAAGGATATCCTAATTATAATCCTCACAGCTCACAAACCTCCAAAGATCAGTTATCATAGTGCGTTAGCCCTGGCTGCATGCCTGGTACCCACAAAAGCCGCTCTATCAGTCCCTTCCACAAGTGGACAGGGGAGAGAAAATAAAACAAAAGGTTCATGAGTTAAGGAGTCCTTGAGATAAGGACTGGGAGAGATAACTCATTGAATACCATCACAGGCAAAACAGACTCAACTTGGGGAAATTAAATGAATTTTATTACTAATCAAAATCAGAGCAGGATAATTAGAAGTAAGACAAATTTTAAAAGCACCTTCCCCCCAACCCCTCCCTCCTTTTTCATCCCTCCCAGCAGCGCAGGGAGACAGGGCATGGGAGTTACAGTCAGTTCATCACATGCTGCTGCTGCTGCTGCTGCTGCTGCTCGGTGAAAGGAGTGTTTCCCCTGCTACAGCGTGGGGTTGGTCCCTCCCACGGGAGACACTTCTCCACAAACTTCTCCAACATGCATCTATCCCACGGTCAGCAGTTCTTCAAGAACTGTTCCAACGTGGGTCTATTTACATGGGGTGAAGTCCTTCAGGCACAGGCTGCTTCAGCATGGGCCCCTCACAGGGCCATAAGTGCTACCAGCAAACCTGCTCCAGTGCAGACTCCTCTCTCCACAGGTCTGCCAGGAGCTGCTCCCGTATGGGCTTCCCACAGGTTCACAGTCCTCTTTCAGGCATCCACTTGCTCTGGGGTGGGTCTCCTCCACAGGCTGCAGGTGGATCTTTACACTCCTGCTGACCTCCATGGGCTGCAGGGGCACAGCTGCCTCACTTCACCATGGTCTGCACCAGGCAGGGGAATCTCTGCTCTGGAACCTGCAGCACCTCCTCCTCCTCCTTCACTGACCTGGGTATTTGCATCGTTGTTCCTCTCACTCCTCTCTTATCTGGCTGCAATTACATCTATGCAGTACTTTTACTTTCCCTTGTTAAACATCACAGAGGTGTTATCATAATTTCTGATAGGCCAAGTTTGGCCAGTGGCATGTCCATCTTGGAGACAGCTGGCACTGGCTTCATTAGACATGAAGGAAGCTTCTGGCAACTTCTCACAGAAGCCAACCCTAATAGCCTCCCCGCTACCAAAGCCTGGTCATGCAAACCCAATATAGAATATAGAAAGCTTTCTAAGTGTGCAAACTCGATAGCTGAGAGTAAATACTAACAAAAGTAAAAGGAAGTAAAAGGTGCAATAATGACATATAAACTTATAAACTGTAAAATTATCTATGCTTTTACTGGAGAAAAAAATATTAAATCAAAAGTCATATTGGCTTGCCAGAAAACAAGTCTGGGGTGATAAATAGTAGTTTGCACTTGCAGGTTTGTAGCTTTACATACATCTGAGCCATCAGTGCCTTTGAAGAGCTGAGAGGGATAAAAGTGTGGGTCAGTGAAAACAAATGAGGAGGAGGTCTGAGCTTTGCACCTGGCAACTGATTAACTCCTTTACATGGCTTTGAGCCTTATGGTCCCTCCTGCCCTTCTGCAAAATGCTTTGAAAATTACAGATGAAAAGCCTATGTTTATTACTCATTATACTGAAGCTTTATACTTCGAAATAAGATACAAATTAAGTTACTGCTCCAGTTCTCAAATGGTAAAGAGCAGCCTCCCTCTGCATCCAATGACCTCCCCCTGCATGGCTATGTTCTCAAACCAAGGGCCAGCTCATGATCAGTTCATGCTAACTTTACAACAGGACACTTCTCAAAAACTGCTTGAAAGCTGTCTCCATCTCCAAAAGCAACCAGTGTCCCTGGCCATACCTAACAGAGCTGAGGTTGAGCTGGCAAGCAAGCCCTGACCTGGCAGACCCAGATGCCACAGCAGGCAGTGCTTGCAGAGGAGCCTAGAACCACCAATCTCTGCTGAGGATCTACCCTAATTTCTTCCAAATAAGACTCAAATTCCCCAGGAACTTGGCATAGCCCTAAGGTCAGCCATGTCATACAGCTGCCAAAGTGGGAGCCACATCTGAGCTGACTGTGAATTCTGGGGAGCTTGTGTCGGTCACCTCTTCCTGTGATGTCCCAGCAGTTCCAAAGGAAATAAGATCTGTGCAAGCAGGATCAGACCTTTTGACTGGTAAATCAATTGGCATGCAGTTTGTCTGAAGATTAACGTTTCTCTAATGTCTGTTGCAAAGTAAAAATATCTCTTCTTGATGACTCATTTTCCACACTAAGGAACGTCTGTGGGTGGAAGAACAGAGACGAAGCAAGTCTATTTTTCTCCTCCTGTCACTATTGTAGCAGCTCTCAACTCCAGCATGAAACAGAACTGAAGCACTTGCAAGATGTTTCCAGCAAGTGAACTGAACAGTATTGTTATCTTTTTGTCATCAGTTTTATCCAGTCATATTAATATTAAAATCATTTCCGCACTGTTATGGTCACCCTCAGAATCTGACCTTCCAAACACAGAAACAGATGTGGGGCTTTTTTATTGCACAACCTACTCAAATGGATGGTAAGTTATTTACAAAAAATTCTTTGCTCTTAGTGTTGTGAGTCCAGTCACGCTTTAGTTAAGTTAGAATGAGAGTTCCTATGAATTTAATGAGAATATATTTATCCCACAGGATTAGACTAAACAGCAGCTTCTCAGAGTAAGGAGTGACTCAGAAAACCTCTGCAACATTGCTGGACTCTGAAACTCTACAGAGCTCAGCAAAGCTTTCTCCTGTCCCAGTATCCCCCCCATGACACCAGTTTTGAGTGGAGATGAAAGTTTATCCCTTTTGTTCTAGACAGCAAAAGGTGTGGGATATTGACGCTTGGTATCAGGACAAGTAGGTGATCCCTCTTAGGAAAAGAACAATTTTCACACACTGAGAGCCAGGCAGAAAACAGCCCACAGCTTCTGAACTAGTATGCCCAAAACAGAAACAGCAGGAAGTGTGGGAAGATTCATCATAAAAGGAGATTTCCTCACATCCTCCTCCTTCCCTTGAGCAAGCTGACTCATGGTTTCTCAGCAGCATAGGCACAGAGTCTTTCCCAGTAATGGTAAAGCATTCACCCTAGAGCAACTGTAATGAAACACTGGTGAGTTGAAATGGGTGACAGAAAAATGGAGGTTTTTTGAAAGGTTGGGGTCTAGGGGGAGCTCATTTCAAGGGGAATCAGAAAGCTCTCATCAGGTGGTAAGAAGTACTGGGCACCTCTTGCTCTCCAGTGTCCTACACTGTTACCATACACCTCCGGTTTCCAGTATCCCTCCAGCAGAACCTGAAGAGCCACACTGCATCCTGCACTCCGAGCACCCGTTCGACCCTCATCCGTGCGTCCCTCCCTGCCTGACTCAAAGGGGAGAGGACAAGGCCGGGTGAGGGGGAGGCCAGTACACTTTGTTCTTTGCCACCACAGAAAAAGCAAGCATTAAAAAGAACAAACATTTCTGGACACAGAAGGAGGTAGAGTTAGTCTGGCCATACAGAAGGCCATCCAAACGCAGATTATTCCTACCCTTTGGATGTTCTTAGCTTAAGAGGGAAGTCATTTATGTTCATTTTAAGTGAAACACGAATATATATTAATTTAAACTCAAGTGCCTCTTTTTACTTTGAGACAATTTTCTGTAATGCTTTGCGGTGTTGCAAAAGTCATTACTTTATAAGGTTGCCTGTGACAACTCAGGAATTCCTTCCTGTGCTCTCTCCTTACTAGATAAACTTATTTATTTATTCAGGTTTAAACATTACATAGCACCAAGTCCATTCTTTGTTAGAAACATTGAAAACACAGGTGTTCAGTTAAACCTGTCCAATAACAAATATTTGACATGGTTCATAAATCTCTGAGATAGTACAGTCTTGCAGACTGACTTTGATTTTACACTTATAAGGGAAAAGGATCAAGGTTTGCTCATACAAAGAGAGGACAGGTGCTTTCAGGCAGAGGCCAAAATGTTCGCAAGCAACCACAGGTATACCCAAAAGAGTGGTGCTTTCAGAGAGCACTTGTGCGAGCAGCCCTAAAGATACAGACAGAATAATCAGTGTGTGTATAAACTCCTCAACCCAGAGGCTGCTGATCTGAGCACAGATCTGAAGATGCCTTTTCATACTCTTTATCTCTCAAGTCATTACCAAAACATATCTACAGCTTTATTTCCCAGATTTCCCAATATGAAAGTAACCCAGGCACTTCTTACCGACCGCAGACCTTAAGGGCACTTCTGACTGACTGCAGACCTAAAGGTGGGTGACACCAAATAGTCTGACTAATATGTGTGGGATATAAGGAAGGAACAACAACAACCAAAACAAACAAAAACCACCAAAGAAACTCTAGAGGCACGAGCACTCCAACAAAACAGCACATTAGAAGAGGCACTAAGGTTTTCTGTTCACTTCATTTCCAACTCAAATATCTTGAAACTGCTGACACAGTCAAAGCACTGAAAGCTGTCATGTATGGAGGGTTATTTCTCTTGGTAAACCTTTTCATTTCTAAAACCTTGACAAATGCAGGTGCTAAGCCAAGAAAATCTACTATTAGTTGCTATTCTATATTGATCTCACAAAGAAATTACCCTCAATACATCTCCTAGGATTAGGGACATAGCCACAATAAATAGAATACATTCACCATGTAAGTCTGCAGTTATAAACCTGGAACACACACTGTCCATATCTGTCTGAGCCTCTAGTAGAGAAATACTACCTAAACACAGATCCTCTGCTAAACGAGAGATGTAAGACAACTAGTTTTGGAAGATCTGCAGAACTTCAGAGAACCCAGGTTTCACTGCACCACTGTCCATCTACAATGTCTTATTCAGATTCAGATTTCATACTAGTCATGAGTAGTCATAACTCATCTAAAATATTTGCAGGCATATCAAATCTCTCCTTAGCTGAGAACTTCCAAAACAATCTATCACTGAAGAACACAAGATTTGTCCACACGGGGCTTAAAGTTTTAACATTCTTTCAAGGTATTGTATTAAACTTTATTTTTTTTAAGTGCAGGTCAGAACAGAACCCTCAGGCAGAGTATGAAAGATCTGCAAATTCTTGTCTCAGAGGGTTTTTTTCATGCCCTATGCCCTAACGCAAAAAAGGATGGACAAAGGTTTATTTCTCTTACCCTCAATTTCAAACTGATCGTGATGACAAACCTGTACTGTTAGTGATAGCTTGTTATTTCCTTTGCAGAGAGATAAACGTTTCACCCTTGACACTTCATTTAGATATGGTGAGGTCAGAAGTCTGGCAGAAACATCTTTGCTGATATATATTTCACACTAATCAATAAGAGGAAAAGAAACGAAACAAAAAGCATTGGAATAATAATAGAAGAAACCCAATGGCAAACATGGCACGCAATTCTGAAGGGGTCTTGGAGATTATTTTTATGATTAAAAGAAAAAAATCAGCGTACCTCTCCCCAGCTAAAGTAGGATGTTCAGACGAAGTGCAACACTTGGTTTGATGAAAAGAATTCTGGTAGAGTTCTGCCCAGGTAACTCTCAGCCAGCAGAGAGAAAAACACTCTTTTCACATCCCCTACCAATTTAATTCTCAGGACTGAGCCGCCTGAAAAAGTACTATTCATATTCCGTGCCAGCTTGCTTCCCTATCTTGTAAAAAAACCCCCACGGTGACAATAAATTCAGGACTATTTTTAACTTACAAATGTGTAAGTTATTATATTTTTACAATAAAAGTAAAATCTGGTGGCATTAATTTGACAGTTTCTAAATCTAAATTTCAAATACCAAATGACATTAGGAAACTACTGTCGGCCATGAAAATAGAAGTCTACAGATTTTGTGGAAAGCTAAGATTTCCAAAGCATTTTTTAATAGTTTACGTTTACAATATTGAAGTATAAATTTATTTATGAAAGAAATATTAAAATCACTTTTGGTAAGGATTCCTGTACTTCAAATTACATTGCTTTAAAATTTGTCTTTTGTTATGATCTTTTAATCACTTACTAATATTCAGACAAACTTCATTTCATTCTAATGTGGCAAGACTGTCAAATTGTCCATTCCCTCTCTCCTCTAAGAAGTCTCTCTTCCTGATTTGCATATCAGATTCTCTCCTTCTTCCCAATTTTCTTCTGCATTTTATTTTTTCACCTTCTCTTTGCATCCATTCCTTTTTTCTTGGTCTGCATAGCGCTCTAAAAGGGCTATACTTAATTATGCAAAATGGAATGGGTTTAAAAATTCCCCATAATTTATTTAACCACTGAAAATCATGTCTCCATTAAACCAAAAAGTTCCATGAGAAACATTTCATGCAGATGAGTTTTTAATCAAAATGGTAAATATCTTCCAGCTGAAATATTTTTGTGTGGACTTAGTGAACCCTGGAAATTGTAGTTGAGGAATCTGATGTACTCTGTGGCCTGAGTGGACTAAGCATCCCATATTTAACACAGTAGCAGGCTCTCATGCACATGATCCAAATAACAAAATGACTCGACCACACATTTCATTGCAAAGGGCATAATAAAAGGAACTCTATAGAGAAAATAGATACAGAAGCAGGAGATAAAGTGCAAAAAAATGGGCTAAAATAAGAAATTTAAGCTGCCTTGAGCTGCCAGATAGAGCAAGCAGAAAGGGCATAGGAGTAACAGTCCAGGGGTCACTCGGAACAGTGATGTTCGTTTGCTTT
This sequence comes from Pseudopipra pipra, assembly GCF_036250125.1. Taxonomy (NCBI): domain Eukaryota; kingdom Metazoa; phylum Chordata; class Aves; order Passeriformes; family Pipridae; genus Pseudopipra; species Pseudopipra pipra. The sequence goes on along the minus strand of NC_087581.1, from coordinate 13,415,244 downwards.
GCCATTTCCTTGCCAACAACACAGTAAGATAAGGAATAATATTAGTCCAGTATCTAAGCTGAGATGTTTACAAACTTCTATAATTAGACAATTTGCTATCAAAAATCAATTTAACTGATTTTAATTATGAACAGCTTACATTAATTACTTCTACAACATTAATTCAGGCAAGAATGGGGCTCCCTGCGCCTTGCACAGGTATATATTACAAGACTACCTACCCAAACAAAGCTACAATCTCATTCAATCAAGGTCTCTTACTATAGGAACACACAAATATGCAGCAAAACTGCACTAAAAGTCATGCATTTAGATGTGAGATCCTGAAGGTAAGCAGGGAGGGAATGGTCATAACAGGACTTTGCAAATACATAATGCATATGACATGGCTTTTCTGACTTCAGTGTACATTCACCTACGTACATTGGACAGATAACTGATCTAGACCTTCCAATTATTTTCCATCCTGCTAGGATAGGTCACCTAAAGGTGACAGCAATAAAACTCAGCAGTGATCCTGTACTCTGGTAGGAGGCACTAAGACAATCTTTTCAAACTCCTGCAGATTACCACTGATAAATCCTCACCACAAGTAACTAATACCACTGGAAACTAAACAGTGAAAGAAGTGTAACAGCTTTGTCTGAATATTTCTGTACAACAAAAACTGCAATGCAAGTAGGACCAGCTCTCCTCGAGTTTTCAGTCAACGTCAATGACTGAGAAACAATGATATGGCAAAGCAGGATTGACACAAGTTGTTAGAGAGGCCTAGTACTGCTCCATCCTCACAGTTTACTCAATCCTTCTAAAATTCATCTCACTCTCACTTTCAACAGGGACTTTTTTGCCTCTTCATGCAAGAGAAAAACAAACTTCGGCTGAAAACTGCACTTCACAATTAAAATCCTCCCTGGGCTATACTTACAAGTACTATAGAGTCTTTACTCAAAAGCACTTACAGGGGATGAGATGCATGAGCCTCACTAGAGAATACACAGATTTCTGTATTAAATTAATGTTCTCCCTCTTTTCCTCATTCATATTAGGACACAGAATTAACAACTCCCATTTAAGTGCCAGTGATAACAAATAATAAAAATAATAACGCTAGTGCAAGCAGAAGAAACTCACCACAACCTAAGGATATAGAAGGTATATTTATTGTTCCCCTAAGACTTGCCACAACAGCTATATTGGTCAAGTAAGGAAATAAAGCACAAACCCCAAATCCCACTCTCCCCATGATAACTAAATGATAATACTAGAGCAAAGCTATTATGGCTATTTGATATCATTGTCCTAGAGTTCCAAACAACTTTTACATTTTGCCTACTTACAAACACATTAAAATGGATCCTATCTAAATAACTGGGTTTGTTATTTGGAGTGAGTTCATTAGCAGAACCCTACCTTCTCCATGCATTATTAAAATTCCTTTCTTAATGAATCTTTTTACACATGGAAATGTATTATTGACTCAACTCAAACAGAAGTATATACTATGTCAGCAATGCTAAATTATCTTCATTACACAGCACTGCAGAACTGAAACAAAAGCTACAACACCGCAGCATGTGATATGGCATGCCAGGCTAAATGGTCCCACTTCAATAAACTGTCTAGAAATGGATTTCAAAGAGACAAGCACCTATTGATTTAATAAAGGAATCTGAAAAGCTCACACAAAAGAGAGATTTGTAACTCCTTGCCTTCTCTAAAATGCAGAGAGAAGGGAAAATGATTTTTTTCCCTGAGGAAAACAGAACAGCTGAGAAGAGAATTCATGGAGAAAAACAGATTATTTTGATCATTCATCCTTCACATAATCAAACATCACAGAATCAAATTACCAAAGCCAAAAGGCAAAAAAATGAGACAGAAAATACAAGACAGAATAACATGTTATATTAATTCAAGAAAATTAGAGAGTTATACTAAATAACATACTTTTCAGTTGATTCCATTCATTGGAGCATCAGTTCTAGGTAAGTAGCTAAAGTTAGACAGAATACATCTGTGTCACATCGAGAAACCTTACTAAATCTGAAGACGTGCATTGAGAAAGGAAGGCACGCCCTTGCACAAAGACATACACATGTGAAATGAGTCTTGGCTGAGGGCCCAGCCTGCAGCTAGTACCTCATTAGGGCTTATGCCAGTCTTTTATTATGCAAAGTAGAAGCTGTTAACCTGTAAACATAAATCCAAGTATAGGTTTACCACGCATAGCATATAGTAGTACACTGCTGCAAGTACAGAGCTGTGACTACAAAATACACACCAATAAGATGGAGATGCAGCTTTTATTTTTCAGCCTTGTGAGAAAAGGAAGCACTTCTACAGCCTTTTTGGAGCTGTGTCTACATGCTATGTATTTAGACTGTCCGCCAAGGTCAGAAAACCAACTATGTGGATTACAAAGTATTCCTATATATTTGCACTTGCTTAATTTTAGCCAAACATTTTCATTTTTTAAATAAAGGGACAGCCATCCCCTTAATCATCAGGATAGATTTTTCCAGGTACAATTTTTACTAGCAGAACACAGTGCACCATAAGCTTGCATTAAAGTACAGAAAAACTGCTTCACTCCACAGGCTCTTCCTTCCACCTCTCCTATATGTGAATCTACAATATATCAAACTGCATTATAAATCAGCCACTACAATGGAGCAGTCAGGTCCAACAACTGAGACTGTTGCACAATACTAGGGAACATTGAATTCCTTCATTTACACCATTATACTAAGAATGGATGGTTCAAGAGAAAACACAAACACCCCCTTCTAAGATGCCACATTAATTGCTGCCACTTTTTAAAAAACTGAATTCTTTCAAACTGAGCAGAATAAATGACAAGCATGAACAAGAAGCTACAGCCGTCAGTTACAAACCTCTAATTTAGAAGTCTCTTCCTTTTAATCATATACACTTGTCAAAGGTGCAGTTAACAAACATTTTCTACTGATTTAACAAGCCCTATCTAACACAATAATCCAAAACACAAACCACAATAATCTAAAGCACAAAGATCAGAATCTATTTTTCATTCTGAAATAAGATGTCATGTACTAGGCTCTTCACAGTTGTTCCCAAACTGAACCATGAGGTAGAGGGACGCAACTGGGAAGGCCAAATGAAAACAAAAGCTGTGATGAGTGTATCTTGTCTCTGACAAAATTCCAAAAGGAAAAACAACTATTTAATGTAAAGGAAAATATTTTTGCAAGCACAAGATGGAGAGATGCTGGTTCGCTACCTATAGTTAGGTCAGAAACGTGAAAAATGCCCAGTAATCAAAAGGAAGGTGTCTGAAACTGTCTCTCAAAATTTCTGTATTGAGATTTATACATCTATCAAGTGATTACCACCAGAAGGTTTCCCAGGTATAGCTTGGATTCAGTGCTACAGAATCTATCCAATCCTGTATTCAAAGCTCCAGCCAGGTCTCTCACCATTTCTACATTATCTTCAGAAAATCCATCTCATTCTCAGCAGTATTATAGGCAGGCAAACACCAAAGCACGTCTAACAACACACACCCACTCCTTTCCCAGTTCTTCTATCTTCGAGTGGCTGCCTAGTTATCACAATTACCTGCGCTAGCAAACACAAATAGTTGGAAGTCATAATGCCATCAGCGCTGCCCTACAGTGATTAGTATTAGGGCTAAGAAAATTTTCTGATAGCTAATTCTCACGCTGACAGCTATAACCAGAGCCTAGTGGGAAAACTGCTCCTGAATCCTTAAATGGTTTGAGTGCAGCAAGGATGTGCCTGCTCCTGCCGCTGCAGCAAGACAGCAAGAGATTGTCTCAATGTGCTCTCTGCATAAAAACATGAGTCTGAAGGAGCAAATGTTACAGCATGCACCCCATCTTCTTGGGCATCAGAGGAACCAGAAGGTGTATGCCTAATGAAATCCAAACCAGACCACAGGGGAACAAGGCAAGACTCTCATGGCTTTCTCTATCACAGTGTCTGGGATGAAAAATGCATGAATATAGGGGATGAAGCAAAACAAGCTAAAACCAAGGGAGAAATGTTCTGACTGACAGAGGGAGATGTGCAAGCAAGGACAGTGAGTTACAGTGGTACTAAAAGATCTCGAGTTGACTAAATATTAGATCCCTGTGGTTAATTTGATCTAAACAGTGGGCTGTCACCAACAAGAGACACCCCCTTCTCTCCCATCCTCTCATTGCTCTCCCTGTTCGCAAGAACCAACAATCTATTTAATCTCTCCCTTGCTACATCTAACAACTGTGTATCCATAATCACCAGTTCTCTAACAAATCAACACCCTAGTGGAAAGGAAGGTATATTAACATAGCTACATACTCCTCTTTACCAGGGAGCAGTTAAAGAGCTGCGTTTGGGCAGCAGTCTGCACCTAGGTTGGATTACAAACTCTAGAACTGTACAGTCTCTGCACCCACATATCTCTAAATATTTCCTTCATTTCAACCTTGCGTTTGCATGATCTGCCTTACATTTTCCAATCTAGGAAGCTATACACATGAGAGACCCTCTTGGTTATGAAATGTTTTCCCCATTTAGTCTCAAAACTGTAACGAAAAGCTTTCACATATCCAGGATTGTCAGACCCCCTGAGAAAATAACTTGCACAGCCACAAGCATGACCTGTGAAATTCTCTTCTTATAAGTCATCGAAAAGCTAAGGCCTGAAATGTCAAGTCCTAAGGTATATATCCACAAAGACTGAAAGTAACAACTGTATATGTAGATCAAAGAAAAAAGAAATGTAAATGTTGCTCAAGAAAAGGAAAAAAGAAAGAAAAAAAGAAAACAAAATGATTTGCTGGGCAAGTAAATGAACTAGCTTACATGCTAGCCACAGAAGGTGAGTACACAGAGTTCAGCTGGAGAAGCAGAGATCGTCTAGTGCTGAAACTGAAACTGCCCTTGCTGTGTGAACCTCACACATCATAATGATGACAAGCTTTGACCATCTTGGTTTTGTATCAACAAAGCACTATAAACCAATTAATCTCAAAATACTACTACGAAGTGAAATTACTCCTGTGCAATACTGCTGGAATTGAGATACTACAAGAGTTGATAGTTACAACATTATTTTCTGGCCTCCAGGCATGTATAGTCTTACTTTTGTGAGAACAAAATATTTTCTGCAACAAACAAAACTCACCACACTGATAATTTGTTCTGTGACCACACAAACATTAAGAACAGGACAGCTGAGAGGCACAAAAAAAAAGAAATCATTTTTTTTTATTTTTGCCAACACAGTTGAATACCACACATTACAAAAAAGGAACTCTTTGGTGCTTAGAACATACTAATTTTTCTGCCAAATCTCTGTTCTGAACTCTCTGTGTAACAACTATGCATCTCACATGCTCATCAGACTAATTCTGGAAACACACTATGCAGTCTTACCCATACATGCCTTGAATGTGATAGTTTCCTTTCCCAAACTAAAACACAGAGGCATCATCTTCCCAACAAGTGTGTCAGCCTTTCTTTCAGACATAGGACCTGTGTGATTCTGTGGGGTTTGCTGTGTAAGATGGCAGTTATTGCAGCTACAGAGGAAATAATAATTGCACCGTATTAGGTGCACCATCTCCCCTGGTTTATAGTCTCTACCCAGGCATAAAAAACCCAAAGAAGGACAAGACAGCAGAGGTACATGCAAGAGAGAAAGACTGAGCAAAAAGAGTATCTGCATTAGGCATCTTAAGCCTGTCATTTTACACATTAAAAATGCACGTGCAACTGAAAGCATGACAAAAATTTCACAGAAAGAAGGAGGTGGCACAAGCAAAAATTTAAAATGCTGTCTGTAGTGATGTGGGTGAATCTGTGTACATAAAACATATGAATTCTGTTTTGCCTTTATGAACTGCCTCTATTTTTATGTCTAACAGCTGTTTTTCACTCTCACAGCATACTGAACTGTGCTCCTCCCACTGAAAGCAGAGCAATGACAATTACCAATTTTTCAGGGGAAGAAAATAGCCAACACATTAATTAAGAGATAGTAAGGAATGAGTACGGTTAGTTCAACACAAAATGGCTTTTCTGTTTTTTCTGAAAAAAGGTGTTAAGACTGGAAATAAATAACTTGCATAACAACATAAAAGGAGTCCAGGCTCCGATGCTGTATTCTGAGATCTCTAGGGAACTGAGGAGAAGGACACACAATCAGAAGTGCCAAGCCAAAGACAGGTTGAGAGGTAGGGCTTTCCCAGCAGGCCAGCAAGATCCAAGTCTGAGGCTCAGCCTAGGCTCTGGGAAGCTGTTTTATACATTACCACAGAAGAGTCTGTCCCTGCCCAAGGCCACAGGTTGTTCACAGCACAAAAGGAAAAGCCAGTCAGCCTCTGTGTATAATACAGGCTAAATTAAGCAAAACTGAGACAAGAAATCCATGTTGAACCTACCCTTTTACTTGCTTCCTTTACCTCTCACTTTACAGCTATTTGTTAAAGCATAAAACCTCCCTGGAGATGAAACTCTGGAAACAAATGCTAGTGAGCAGTGCAGACTCTGAGGCATCAGCAGCAGCTCCATGACCTGTAGGCTACCTGGTCCCACACATGGAAAGGTAACACAGAGCAGCTATTTTCAGGGAACACAGGAATGAAAAAAAAAAAAAAAAAAGAGCCTCTACAAAACACAAAGAAATGCAGATGCTACAATTATATAACCCAAACTTCATCTCCTACTGTCTGCACAGGACGGAACAAAGGTAACAGCAGCCCTGCATCTTTCCTTGTTGTGCCTTTGCATCCAGCTCACTGTCCTGGTTTACCCTTTTCTCACTGACTACCCAACCACTTTGGTTTTGAAAGAGGACTCCCACCTGTCAAGAGATGTAGCTAGTACATCTGACCTGTTTCTAACAAGTCTCTACTAAATTAAAGTGCGCGGCCCAAAACTGCTTAGGTTCTCTGACAGATCATGATCTATCTAGGGAGACATGTAAGACACTGCTCAGTCAATGGTGAGACAATGGAGCTTTTCAAAAACACACGAGTGACAAGGCAGACCTCTATATGAAAGCCAGGGACAACATAATCACTTGGGAAGATCTCATTCCTCACGGAAGATCAGCTGAATTCACACTCTGAGCATCTTTAGGATACAAAATACCCTTTTCTGTCAAAATACCCATTTCTAACACACCCAAAACTACATCTCCAACACAAAGTGCCTTCTATGCTGAATGTATAGCAGTAGAAACACTTTTTATGAAAGGAGAAGCATTAAATATCAAGAGCTACTTCGTACAGAAGAGCCTCAGCTTCCCTAGGAGTAGCAGACAAATATCTACAGATGTTACATATCCACAGACATTGTAATATACATCTATCTATAGAGAGACAGAGGCCACTTTAATAACACTACCCACTTAGGTTTAAATGGGAGGAAGGTTAGGAGTCTAAGCTTTGGTACAGAGACTATACACCTGGGATTCTTTGCAAGCCAGCAAAGGGCAGACTAGGAGAGTGACCATTACACCCCATCCTTCAGATACAGCCTTCTGCACACCTGGAACACGAAGCTACTGCCCTGCTTGTAAATGTTAGTACCTACAGACCTCAATCACCACAGTTTCAGCAGCAGATTTTTAACATTTCAGAAGAGATGCTTTTAAGAAACGGCATTGGTAGCAGCCATTTCATCTTATTCCTCTTGCAGAAAAGAGGAAACTCTTCAAAGAATAGAAGCCAGGGGGCTGATATTCCCAACGCTGCCTCCAGAGTACACAGATGACTGTCTCTAATCCACAGCCTGTCACTGCTGTAAGGCTGCACATCAGACACTCTTTAAGATACAGAAACAGTTAATGGGACCATATATTTCAATGTTGAATTGTCTCAGCACTGATGTATTAAATACATGGCAGCATAAAAATCTCAATCATCTTTCTTTGAGGTCTACTACATATCCCTGAGTTCCCATTGCTACCAGAAGTCTTAAAGTAAAAAAGAAGATCTGAATAAAATCAGATTCTCCCTCAGACATATTTTCCCCTGGATCTGTTCAGCAGAAGTGCTCAAAGGTTAATTTTAAAGTGAATAAGTAAAGGAAAATAGCTTTTGGTCAGGTGAATAAATCCTCTGAAGAATAAAACGCACAATGTTGTCCTGATGAGATTTCCCTGAACTTAGAGAAGTGCACCTGGTGTTCCACTTCAAAAAAGAGTTTAGTTTCATGGAGATTTAGTGGCTACACCTATACAAAACATTAGGTATAGAAATACAAGCAATCCTAGGAACAGATATAAATATTTAACATGCTTCAATTGCACTTTAAAACATTTTTAGAATTTTTTGCAAAAATAGGTAGAAATTGTTACAATCTAGGATCAAAATGATCTGCAGTTTAAGATGTGTGAAGGGAAGCATATAAAATGAAAAGAGAGAAAGTTTCTTATTTTTGTTTCATTATAATTCCATCGGACTTTATTGATTTCGACAGACACTGTTTACAATTTAAATGTCGTTAGTGAGGGCAGAAAGGGACTTGCTGAGCTGTGAAATAATTAGCAACTTGTTTTCTTCTTCCTGAAGGGTGAAAAACATTGCAGACTGACACCAATCCTCTTAGCCTAGTGTTAGTTATTTCTTGAACAATCAGTATGAATGTATGGCAGTGTACAGGTTTTGGCTGGGCTCAAGTTAATTTTATTCACAATAGCTTGTATGGTGTTGTGTTTTGGATATGTGATCAGAAGAGACCAGTCCTACTTTTCCATGTACGCTCGAAAGAAGCTGCAACAAGGAGATGGCAAAATATCAAAAGGACTTCATGTTCCTCGGAAAGATGTGGAAGGATTGGGTGCACAAGAGAGATGTAGACCTTCTGAAGTGGGTCCAGAAGAGGCCACAAAGATCATCACAGGACCGGAGCACCTCTCCTATGAGTACAGGCTGAGGGAGTCGGAGTTGTTCAGCCTTGAGAAGAGATGGCTCTGGGGAGACCTCATTGCAACCTTCCAGTACCTGAAGGGAGCTTATAAAAAAAAGTGAAAGCGACTTTGTACACGGGCAGATAGGGATATGACAAGAGGGAATGGCTTCAAACTAAAAAACAGTAGGTTTAGATTAGACATTAGGAAGAAATTCTTCCCTGTGAGAGTCGTAAGGCACCGGTGGATGCCCCATCCCTAGAAGTGTTTGAGGCCAGGCTGGAATGTGACTTTGAGCAACCTGGCCTAGTGGAAGATGTCCCTGACCATGGTGTGGGCTTGGAATGAGATGATCTTTAAGGTCCATTCCAAACCAAACCATTCTATGATTCTATGATAACCAGGGTTGATAACACAAGGCTCTTCTAATTATTGTTGTGCCATCCTTACACAGCATCAAGCATGCACGTAGCCTGGGGTTGGGCAAGAGCCTGGGAGGGAGCACAGCGCGAAGTGACCCCGAGTGATACCATCTGGGGCCACCAAGTAAGTAGTGCTGCAGTGTGGGACTGAGCTGCCTGACAGTGCTAACAGGTACAGTATGAGGAGGCTGCTCCTAACAGTACATACCGTGAACTTGGAACTTCTTGTAGCAGTACGAATGTCTCCAACTTTTAAGTATTTATGTAAATCTTCAAATACATCCAGATACACTCTTCTTATCTCTCTTCTCCACTTTAACTTGTGCAGGTCCCTGAAAGACTGTACATATCCAGCTTAATAGGGGCTTTGAAAACCATCAAGGATAACACCTTTTCAATAACAACCAGTCTTGTTTCAGGTTTTACCTTTGCAATACTGTGACAGCTGCTTTTAAAATATACATAAAAGGACCAGCAACAGACCCGTCCCTCACTGTGGCTCCTGTTCGTAACTGCCTACCACAGTCCACAGTACCACTGCAGACCTTGAAAATCCTTATCTCGTCATTCCCTTTTATGTCAATCTGGATTACAATCCATATTTAAAATCTAACTAACAGTTACAAACCTCTGCCTCAACTTTATGCATGGAAATATGCAAGCACTTAGTTTTCAGACTGCAGCCAAAAAGTAAAGTATTTTAATAAGAAGCCTAGGCTAGATACATCCAAAAGCTTTCCTATAATTAACACAATTTTAATTTGTTTGCCTGAAATGAAAACACCAGTACAGCCAGGAGTTAGATAAAGTGATTGCTATTACAATTCAAAGCAGACTCACAAGTTACAGGGACACAAATTAATTTAAACACAATTTAGAATCTGACCATGGCCACCATTAAAAATATTCTACGATTTTATCAGACTGTAATGTTTTAGGGGCAGTTTCTCCAACAGATTATCTATCTTGACTTTTCTTTTTTTAAAAAGCAAAATCTAAAAAATGCCAATTATTTCTAAGAATGAGACTAATAAAGACTATCTTCTTTATACACATGAAAAAAACATATACATATTTGCAAGACCTGAAGGCCTTATGCTTTAGATCAAGAACTTGATGAACAGCAAGAGAAAGATGATGCTTCAGGTATCTGTCCATATGGACTTTTATCCATAATACATACTGATAAAACCTGAGCAGCACTGAATATATATACACTTACACATGGCTCTGATTTTTACTCTATTTTATTGTTCTGTAGTCTATCTTCTCCATAAAGCATCAAAATTTAATTATTTTTCCCTTTACTCCTAGCCCATTTCAATTATTTCAGTGTTGAATGCTACATTCCTTTAGAAGGTAACACTTACTTTCCTTTTCTTCTTAAGAGGGTTACTTTTTCCCCCTCCATATAGCATCTTTCCTCAAATGCTCTTATTGATGGCATTTTTTTCTCTGATTCAAGCTCTCACAGCAGTCTTTCCATTTCCCCTTCCAAATTACATGGAAGTTGGACACAGGGCAGTGAAAGAGCATTATTCCTGAAATGTCCCAAAGCACTCCAGTGAAGCAAGGGACAACCCCCGATGTCACCAAACTTTTGCATTTGTAGACTTCCTAATGAATTGAGGCAACAGCATTCACTGAGTCATAAGACAGACCAAAGCTACAGTAGAACAAGACTTGCATAATCATATTGCTTTAAAACTGACCTAACATAATTTCTCATCATTGAGACCCACAGATGTTCATACTGAGGCAACTGCATGTGACTTTTTCCCATGCCATTAAATATCACTTAAACACGATTTCAAATATCTAAATGCAAGTATATGCATTTATACAGTACAGATGCTCACGTAAGCTCATGATTGGACTACATTATTTCATCAATGTAATATCCAGCTATGAAAGATAATCTCACCCAGACCTTCTCCTCTATGATCTTCAACCTTTTTAAAACATACCATGGGAGAAGGAGAACACATGAGAACAGAAACTGGTTGTGAACCATGTTGCGACACCAAGGCAGCCTGAGGTTAAGTTGTAAGAATGAGATACACTTATTTGGGGATCAGAACAGACAGACTCTACCAGTGTGTATGGGGGAATCAGCTGTTGTCTTTTTTTACTGATTAAATATATCCTAAGTGTCAAAGGCTTGATGTATCCTTCACAATTCAGTGGCTCCTGAATCTCACACAGAGAGTATGCTGGAGCTGCAACTGTCATTTTACTCCAATCACCAAAACGAGGCAAGAATCTTACAACTGCTTTGTATTAAAAGATGGATTTAAAGCAAAATTCCATCGAAAAATACATGAACCTATGTCAACTGACATCAGTTGAGTTTCACTTCAGGAACAGAATCTTCAGTTGACCCAGGAGACAGAACACTGAATGCTCATTAAAAAGTCTTTTGACATCTCCATTCCTAATGAGCCATGTCCACCAAGCAGCTACATTTCCGCTCCAAAGGGTGCATTCAAGCTGCCAGCATCCAAGCAGTCTTACACAATTAGTCACAGGCTTACAAAAGGATTTAGGGGTCGTGAGACCAAGTTTTAGAAACCTCCATAGCTAAATGATAAACGAGAAAGGGCCTGACAATGCAGAGGTTTTAAGAAACATTTAGGCTCTACTTTCATGCCAGAGCAGCCTAATTGTGCGCCTGGATGTGATGTGCAGTCTCACAGCCAAGGACCCTGACACCTCTACCATGGGAATAGAACAGGTTCATACGCTACTGAAGGAAAGGGAGGGAACCACTGCCACAAAACATTTCATCATATTTTGAAACAAAAAGGGCCTTCATAAATACCTGCTACATGACTCCAGACAGGAGGCAAGTACCTAAATTCCCTGGAAGTCCATGTCCCGACACAAGCTTGGCAGCTTTTCCTATTGGGCACCTCATGCTATTCCCTTTGTAAAGCCTCTCCTCAGCAACCTGACAGTCCCACCAAGAACTGGGTCCTCATGTTGTCACCTCCAGCTCACAGGAAACCAGACACCTTATGAGACAGGTGCAGTAAGACATTAATAAGTTTTACAGATACTTGGAAAATTATTCAAAAGACCAACAAGTGTAAGTTTCTTTGACACAAATGCCTCACTGCCTTCTTACTAGTACACTGGCACTTGCTTGGCATGTTAATCCATCTTCACTTTCAATGGAAAATGAAGTTCTTTTACATTTCACTCTAAAAGACGAATGTTTTTACCCTGCTGTTTCTTAAGACACCTCTGCAGGCCCATTTGCCATTTTACTAGAGTAACTGTGAAGCAGCTGGTTATGAAATAACACAAACTGAAAGTTCAGTGATCCAGCCTCCCATCACCAACACAAATACACGCTTGTATCAAGAACATAAATATGGCATGTTACATGTTGGAGGATCCCGATGAAACTCTCTCCCAAGTTTGATTAACAGAGAGTCCTCTGATCAGTTATTCATCACTCAAACCGCTATTGAACATGGCATTCACCATGTGACACGGTCAATCTTAATGAAAAAATATTAGCCAAGGAATCATTGAGTATCTGGAGCCTCTGTAAATATATATTACAGATAAATATAAGGAGGGTTTTTGGCTAAAGAGATGGCCAAGTAGATACACTGGGTTAACTTCTTTGAGTGTAAATAAAAAGAGTATCATTGCTTCAACTTCATACAGATGACTGCAGCAATGGATATGGAAACACCAAAACACATCAAAGCAATTTGAACTATGAAGAGAATTATTTCAAAATGAAATTTGGCCAAAAGTTGAATATTTGCCTCTATTGCTCCAATAATCTTTAACTGAAATAAATGGAATGATAAAGGTAAAATATGACCATATAAAAGAACGTAAACTGTGCTTTCTCTTTAGTTAGGCTTATGTCATCTCATCAGTTTACACAGTCAAGAGGTGGAGAGGAACAAGCTAAATGCAGAAACATCTTATACATTCTGTTTCAGTCTACATACCAATTAGCAGCAAACTAAACTCTTTCTGTGATAAACTCCTAAAACTTATAGTTACAATAGTAAAACCCTCAGTAGTTCTGATCAATTCACTTCAAAATTGAAATAATCTAGCTAGGAAAGTTCCAACATCACACCAGCCCACTCAGCCTTCACCTCACCATCCAAGGATTTTTCAGTACAGTATATCACATAGTTAATCACGAGCATATTGCAATCATAAGACATTGAAATCACTGAAGTGTGAGAGCTGTAAAGGATTCTCACTCCCTCTGTAGCAGCTAATGTCCCATCAATGTTCTGCCACTGTCGAGCCATGGACTTCATCCAATAAGGAACTTCAAAATACCAGAGGCAGAGCAGCTCGACTATCTGAGCCTTGAATGCATGTCAGTCAAATGCATAAATTATTTTTTTTTAATTTAGTTAGAATAATGTGTGGTATTGGTCATACTCATCCCTTCAAAACAAAATAAAATAAAACCTGGCACTGTATCGCCAAAGGAAATAACACTACTATAACATGTAACACAACTGGCTTCAAACTCCTGCCAGAATTATTTACTGCCATTAAAAATAAATGATAAACAACTCTGAGAGAAAATACAGAGGTAAACAGATAAGGAGAAAACAGGTATTTTCATTGTCCTTATTGTCTTTTAATGTATTTTATTTGCAGATGAAACTAGACAGCAACAAATAACATCTTACTCTGTCTTTGCTGTTTAACACAACCTCTTTATTAGAGATGCCTGTCCACACATAGGCAGATTTCCACTTTGCACTGATGTAATTCAAGGCTGAATCTCGACCCATGCTCTTGTCTTGCACTACTTCCTCCAGATCTCACTTCTATAGTCCTTCATGCAACAGCAGCAGCAACAAAAAGGAAACAGTGAACCTCTTCCTGTGACAAGGACCTTCCACCTTCAGTCACACACTAACAATCCCCTAAGAACCTCTGCCACCCTCCTGGCCACTGTGGCAAATGAAAATGAAACAAAATGAAGGGCAAAACTCATTTGCATGTACATTTAAAAAACACACACAGATTTGAACGAGAGAAAAATGAAAAGAAAAAAAAACTTACTATGAAGAGCTCAGATGTATTCAGATCTATAAATCCTCTGAGAAAGGACCAAATGCTAAAGAGAAAGCTGACACCACTTGTCAAAAATGGTGTGTGCACACACGAGATATGGCCTGGAGTGGCTCATATGCTGCACAAGGGTGCACGCTAGATTACTGCATGGTATTAGCAAAAGCAAAGGGATATTCTCTGCTTAGTTCCTCTTCAGGAGCAAATATTTTATGCTTAAACTGAAGGACTCAAGACTTCTGGGAAGCAGAGGCAGTAAGAAAGGTCTGCAATCCTTCTTCAACTCCTTTTTTTCCCAAATTTCACAGATAATGAACTTACGGCATTCCTTGCATTTGCCTGATGAGCTTTTTGCTGGCAACAAAAGGTTCTCCCCACCCCCTATATTATTTCATTGACACAGTTAATTAATTATTTTACCTGACCTGACTCCTACTGAACTGCCTGACCTTTGGAGTTACAGTACCTGCCAGCCTGCCACAAGTCCCACTTGTCCTGATACGGGAGGAGAGCAGCCACTTAGTAGCACAGGCTTTCATGGCACACTGAGGTGTGGAATGGGTATACGCACAAGAACTTCACATTCCCTCCATGTACATGGCTGTGCAGGGCACAGTCCATGGCCCACTCCCCCAGCTGTTCTTACTGGTACACTACCCCGACAGATTTCCTTAGCACTACAGGTCCTGTGTTCTGAGGGCAAACTTCATTCATCCTCTGCCCACAGGGCTGGTGATCTGCACAGCAGGCAAACCTGTTTTTCAAGCCTGACCCTTGAAAAACCACAGACATAACAAAGGTGTCCAATTCACACCAGTGAAAATCCACTATCACGTTTGCAACAGGACAAGTCATTTCTCTGTCACTTATACCATTACAAATCAAAGCAGAAGCCAACCAAAGAAAAACTCAAACATTATAGAGAGCAAAAAGTCACCGCCAATCAGTCCTATTACTGAACAAACACATGAAAACAACATTGTCATGATCCCCAAAGTGATCCCCATTGTCATGATTCCCACATCTTGGGTGTTCAGACAGACAAGTAACACCACCACACACCTAATGAACTGCATGTCATCACTGATGGAAATATCGGGTTTCCTCTATTACAGGGAACAGAACTAAAAAACAGTAACTGGAGAGAAACTCACGAAGGTCCATAGAGGTTGCTTCTTAAAAAGTAGCCTGTAACATGAAGAATGAGAAGCTGTATAAAGCAACATTGGTTTTATCTGCTTTGCAGTTTTATTTAAAACGTTTTCTATTATGCGTAAGAGCATACAGCTTTTACTGGTTCAAGTTAAAATGCACTCTTACAGCTCTGCAGCACCTACAGTTAAAGATCTGAAGTACATACCATTTCTAAACGTCTCCGTTCAGACCTACTTAGGTACAACGGAAATTGCAAAAACACACCAGTTTAAAGAGAATATTTTAAGTTTTAAACTTTAAATCAGCAAACAACTCAGGCTGCAGCTGCAATTATTTTAGCAGTGATTTTTTTTCCCCCTAGACACTCACATATTAGAAACCAAAACCAGAATAATAAATAGCTATGAACATGTGATCACTCTGATTAACAGGCTGAGCACCCGTAGTTATTGTGGTGAAGCTTCCAAAGAACCAAAACAGGTATTTCAGGTTCTATACATAAACTGAAGATAACTGGGACATACATGGTCTATAGCTGCTCCATGTTGTTAATCTGCGTAGCACAGTTGTGTAATGCCAACAGTTTCATGTCTGTCTGCTTCAACAGTATGAAACAAACAAACAGCAGTTTTCGTTGAAATAAATCAGTATGCCGACCACCTCTGGAAAACAAAAGGCCATAAGAAAGAGGGTGGACAATGACAAGTTGGGAAGAAATAAGAGACAACTACAAGGAGCCTATGCTCCCCAGTGGCACAGTCAAAATGAAAATGGCAAGGCCAGGGTTACTGTGAAACCTTTCTCTAACTTCTGCAGACTGAAGTCACCATTGTCTCCCAAGGGGGAGTGCAGAGGTGCTATTTTCTTCAGGATAAGATCATCCTTGTTCCAGAGGTATCCTGTGGGACCATCTACCTTACAAACAGGCTGGTCAGTACTTTGCCAAGCTCATCTTGCACTGAAAACAAAAAAAGAGACCTCGGCGGTATCTTGGCCTTTGACCACAGCACTGCATCACATGCAAACCTGAGACTCAAGTGCTAACTGCTGAGAACACCCATTTGCTATGTAACTTCCCAAGCCTCTGTCACTTCAGGCATCTATGCACCACTTTGGTCCTCCCCTCACTTCATACAAACCATTCCCAAAGAACATAATTTTTATCTGACTTTATCAGCTTCCAAGAAACTTGTCCTCATTTGTCACTTAAAATGCCAACAAAAAAAAGTGTAATTTCACTTTGGTATGTAACTAATCATAAATATACTAAACTGCTCTACTAGAAGTCAAGGAAGATAACATTTAAATTTTGCTTTGCTCTATTTAAACTTCCTTAACAAGATGAAAGTAATTATAGACAAGTCCGCAGTGCTATAAGTTGGCATGACTTTACTGAATTCCATGGCAATTTGTCAATTTATATTAGCTAAGACTATGGTAATAATGTTAGATCACATAAAGTACAACAGAGAAATAACTTGGGACAAAATAAAGATGAGAATACGCTATAAGCAGCCAGAATAATGGCAAAATGGTCATTAATATTAGCTGTTTATGATGCTTTGCTCAGCATTTATGTCAAAAGTTCTGCAACTGTTATATACACTGAGATATGCTGGAAATATGCTTTAGAAATTGCCATGTCACACAAGACATGCCAGCATTCACAGTGGCCTTTCAGTCAAAGGCCGCTCACTCTGCTGAGTGGCTTATTATGCCTTACTAGTAGAGAAAATAAGTAGAGTCTTCATAGACAGCTTTTCTTGACTCCAAATGGTGATCGGTTTACGTCCTTCACAAGCAAAACCAACAGCTTCTATAATTTTTATCCTGACTCATTTAACTGCAACTCCTGTTCTCTTCATAGACCGCAAATGCCTAATCCTTAGTGGAACACTGGGAGGCCAGGATCTTCCACATATCCATGCCTGTCTTGAAGTCAGACAGTGCTACTTGTAGAAGATATTTACCTGCCATACCTCTGTGTGTTTTCCTGTCTTTGGCAAAGGTCAGTTCTTAGCTGAACTACAGGATGAATGTGTTTCTTCTCGGCTTAAATAAAGGCATACACTTCACTGAAGTAGTATTTTTTAACACCTATTCATTGACATTTAAACATAGACACAGTATAGTAAGCAACTATTCACTACAAGAGGGACAATCTAAAATAAGTAAATGCTTAGAAGTAAAATATAAATTCAGGTACAAAAAGAGCCTGGAGTCTCCCTACACTTGTCCTTGGAATGTGGTTCACAGGGAGAATGTGATTCTTCTAATTCACTACATACACATAAAACCAAAGAAACACTAGAATTGCTCATAACTTGCAATTTTAAAATAGATTACCAAAATAAACAAATAAAATATAACAGCTAAAACACAGAATTATAAATGCCCTTAAATTACGCAGCAATAAACTAAACTAAGACTAAACTAAACTAAAAATAATTTAACAAGAATCAAACTGGTAGCTGCTAACCCATGCAATACTGCTTAAAGCTTTAACTAACACTAAAATTTGCTGTAAAAATTCCATCAACTGCTAAATCTGGCACAGAGAACATGTACGAAGCAGGACTGCATACTAAAGGCAATGCTACTCTTAGTGTTATACAGACATTCAAAAAAACCTGACATTGTGTACATCAGTCTCCTAAAGGCAAAAGATCTTGCATCTCTGGTGGACTGATTACTATGACTCTTTTCTTTATACTCTAGAGGCAATGATAAACTTATTAAAACTTGTTCTGTTGGCCTGAGTTAACAAAACTAGTGTATGCCCAAGGAGATTCCTGCAGAGGTTATGTTCCTCTTGTTGCCTCTTAAATATCCAATTTCACTGTTCTTGTCACCTACTGACAAAACATTAGTTCTTCTTCAATATGAGCCTAACAAAATCCTACATCTGAAATTTTATGCCAAGCCCAACAAGCTTTGTTCTACTGGATGGTTCAATGTCCTTCCAGCAAAACAGTTCTTTAACATTGTACCACCTTAAAAGAACAGAATTAGTACGTTTAGTTTTCAGCTGTAACTCTATCAGAGCTACAAACACATGAAAGAGTTCATGGAATATTCATAGGACTAGATTAAACCAGTAAACTACTCCATATAATTCCCTGTCTGTAAGGGAAGGCTGTTGATAGTGTCAATAACTGCTGTACTAAAGCATGTTTTCCACAAGTTTTTAATACTTGAAGGTCACATTTTTCAGTCTGAAACACTGTAAAGCTTTTTTTCCCCTATGTTTCCAGTATTCTGCACAAATACATACTGAAGTGACAAGACTTCACCAGTTTAAAGCTAGACAAAGTCAATATGATCCTTTTAGGTTTTTTCACAAAATAGTCCTCATGAAGAAATCACCATTTCCATTTCAACTAATGGTTATACCTACGAAAAGATCTGAAACCATTTTCGGACTAGCTTCAGATTTCATGCTGCTTCTGAATGAGTGACAGGTAAAGAGGCTTTTCATGTGGCCCAGCAAATTACATTTTTAAAATAGAACTCTGTGACAACCAGGTTTTCAGATGCTAAGGCTAAAAAGACAGAAAGGGAGCACAAGTTTGACAACTGGCCATCTATCTGTGCCCTTAGCAATATTAGCAACTTTGTAAGAATGCATGAAAGCCATCTTTTTTCCTTGGATAGAGTGCAGCTCTCCAACCATCCACAAAAGTACTCAAAATTGACAATACATCTGCAAAGATGACAGAAAGCAATGCTCTGGTCTTCAGAACCCTCCTTCCCAGATGAAAAAAATCACTCAGACTGCCACTCACTAGGAGTAGTCAGCACCAAATCAAAGGTTCAACAGTATCGCTGTGGAGTAAAGTTAGCCCCATCATATTAGTAGAACTACTCCAGACTTACACAGCTGTAAATGAGATCAAGAAGTTGACTATCAGCAAGTACTTTTAAGAAAATGAAGTGCTTCCTAGTTTTAACACCTTTATCAAGCCCAGACTGACAGAAGCCCCCCTCCATATTTTGCTGTATGTGTGATTATTCCAGGGTGAGGACTCCCAATCAAAAATGATTTTTTCATTAAGGAAAATGAATAAGCAATAATGAGTTGATTAGACACACATACAAATTCTATGATTTCCAGAAAAGCTAATGACCTGGAATATCATGTCTAACTCATAGGCTATTTTTTTCTACTTGTGAGCAAATGCTGTCTGTCACAAACACCTTACACATTACTGGGTAGAAACATGACAGTTTAACAGTGCAAAGTAATCCTGCCTTCTAGCTTGGCTCTTAATATGAAAAATTCTTAAATATAAAATGGTATATTCATTTAATGCAACAAGATTTCAAAATGGCAAACTCTGTGAGATGAAATGCACAATGCTACCCAACATGAGAGTAACTTATTCTTTAATTATCTACTAATTTCTACAAATGGTATATGACCATTTTTGCACTCTGTTTTGGCAAACAGTACATTTCATTATGCAGGTGTTGCTCCTTTTATTTCTGATCAATGCCTCAAGGCTGGAAGGAAACATCTGGAGGGTTAGCTAGTTTCTTTGAACTTCCTCTTTGCCCTCCATTCCTGGCTCCAGACAGGCTCCCACTGAGCATTACAGAAGTTTCCCTCAGAACAAGTAATTCAGCTCCATCCTAATTGCCAGGATATGCCATCATCTTCTAAGACAGCAGAAGACAAATAAGGCTCATGTAGGTCCTCTACCTTCAAGCAAGCTTGAGAAAGATGCTTACCTCCAACTCAAGACTTTTTTCTGCCTGCTGCCTTCCCTGAGCATGTGCAAGACCATGACTTACTCCCAGAGGATTCCATAATGCCAACAGCATGTTTAGCCCTTGCAGCAGGGGAATGACATAAAGCTCTCAGGAGATAATGGGTCCTCCCAGGAGAAGTGACTCATAAAAGCAACAACTGCTCCTGGTCCTCAGGCAAGGCTCTTTCTTGCTCTTCCTTCCATAGAAATAGGATGGATACAATCTTGTGTGAGCATGCAGAAGGCTGTCAGGCGAAGGAGATGTTATTTCTGTATCTTGTTCAGTCTCTCTTCTTTCAGTGAGATTTTCTACCTACTGCTATACAGGGTAGTAGGCTTACCTTTATGAGACTATTTTACCTTGTAAAAGGAGCTCCTTTGCCTCAGATGAGGTAAATTCAATGAAATATCTGTAAAAATCTTCACCCTTCCTGTAGCAAGGAGGGCATAAATTCTTAAGAGTTGTCCTCTTTCGTGGAATTTATTTAATGCCAAGGCAGAACTATATATTGGAGTTTTTCTTTAGATTTACTCACATTTCATCCCTTTCTTTTTTTAAGCCATCTCTCCCAGCAATTTTAAATTTACTTTCAGTCTAGGTGCTGAAACTATTTTGGTGCTGAAACTATTTTGACTTGGAGTGATTAGACTCTGATTCAAATGAGAGTTCATATTCTGCACAGTAAGTAATCCATGGAAAAAATATACCAATAGGTATCTTCCGCTCTTTATTTATGAGCAATGAAAAATATAGGAGATTAGTAGAGACTAACAGGAAAAACAAGAAATGGCATTAGTCCCAACATAGAGAAAAATTATCTAAATTAATTTTGTCAGTGTGAGCTCTGCTTTCAAATTTATTTGAAACATTAACACTTTAACAATGACAGCCTATAGGTTTATTTTTAGGTACTTAATATGTCAAAATATGTGATGAAAGTAGAGAAAGTAGCAGTTACTGTAAATGTTTTCTGTAAAGATATTCAAGAACCCCTCCCAACTCTATGCTGGTGAACCATTCAAACAACAGTGCATACATCTGCATGACAAAAACACCTGCATAAAGATGGTGAGGCTTTTACAAAGTGCTAAACAACCTACAGTAACACCAAGACTGATAGGTGGTGTGGGAGTTCGGCACTTCTTAAAACTAAGCCATTCATTTAAGTGCATAAAACCACATTTTTCACTCTAAAAGGCAGAGGTTCACAATTTAAATGTCCTGTTCTTAGTATCAGTACAGTATGCAGCTGACAGAGGACAGCAATATGCTTCACCAGACCAGTACAAGATCTCCACAAGACTATCCTCTCCTTGAAATACACAATTTTTACATGATGCGATGATAGGGACTGGGCTATTTTCAGACAAGATAGATTTTCTAACAGCAAGGCAAGAAGGAGCTGTCAGACTCAAAACTATCAATAAGACCATGAGTACAATGGTGGTGATTTTGGTTTTCACTACCTTCAACATGACACTTAATGACACCATAGGGTCCTACTACATCTCTTTTTAGGATGAAAAATTTGTTAAATCACACCTACTGAATTTCTGGTAGTACCTATGGAAAAGCTATCTATAGGAATGTATATCCATACATGTTTCATGTACATACTACACATGTACATAAGTTTCATGTACATACTACACATGGTCAATATTAGAAGGTAATATGAAGTTAGAATAGGTACATTAACAGGAAGTCATATAATGGAAAATGCTTGACTTAAACACAGATTTTAAAACTGAAACCTAAGTAACACCTAACACGAAAATGCTTTTTAAAATTACCTAAGGCTGTATTCAACATTACTTCATATACAGAATCCTTAGTGAAGAAATGAAAATCACAATTCTTGCCATGTCTAAACTAGACTCCTGTCTCATACCACAGACTTCTCTCTCACGGAAACAGTGTAGAAAATGGTAAGAAATCATGTAGTAACAGCAAAAATGTTAAGCCATATTTGATAAGAAAGTTAAAATTGAAAGATGATGTAGAAATAGCAATAAGCAAACAGTTAGGTACAAGCTGCATATCTAGATTTCACCCCTTCTTACTGTAATAGAAGTAAATTTCAGGAATGTAATCACCTTTTTAATAACTTGGAACACAAAGTTACATGCAGCCATCAGCAACAGGAGATGAACTGTACTTGTACCAGCCCTTCCTAGGCCCTGCATAAAACTGATTTCATCTAAACTAAAACCATTTAGAGCAATGGATCCCAAAAAAACATGTTCTCATCTTTTAAGTCATACTTTCACAGACACTTTCATCTTATGTAAGCCACCATTAAGTCAAACCTTCTCTTCCCAGCCAGTAAGCACACTGCCATGCAATGAACCTGATAGAGGAGCTGGGTTAAAACTAACCAATATAAAAAAAGCTGGTCTTAAACTAGATGATTTTGTAAATGAAAGAAACAAAAAAGTCAGAAAAGTGTTTTTATAATTTCTGATGGACACAATTTTATGTTTCAGTTTAAAAACTGTTTTTCAGTTTTCTCCTTCTTTCCTACAGTTTACATAAATTGAACATAAATTTTAAGATTAAAACACCTATTAATTATCCAAAAAAAACATTTTTCTTCACAGCTTTTTGTGGTGAAGACTTCAGTATTATCAGAGTTACACCAGAATTTCAAAATTATTCACCAAACAGAATCTTTCATGCAGGCAGTTTTATAAATTCATGTAAGCAGAAAGAGAGCAATCACTACAGGGAAAAAAAGGTTATATGTATCTATTTATTGTCAAGTGGTTCAAACATCTGGTGGACATAATGTGCTAGAACTTCAGATAGTTGTTTTCATCTCTAGCTATAGAAAGTTATAAGCAATTTAGACACTCCTTCAGTGGCACAGCTCCCCATCTGTGAAATATTTCACTGCTACAGTGTGGTAGGAATTCATTCATCAGTTTACATGAGAATTTCTGCTCTACAATGACCTCCTGAATAAAACACAAAATGCCAAACAAAGTGTAAAATAATAACCAGTCATTATTTTAAGCAAAAATAAACAAATACTTCAGACCTAATTTCCTTGCTTCTTCAGAACTCCCATTGGTATAATCATTGTGCTGAAGTACAGAAAGCAGAACAGAAGTCCACTGTGTGAATAGGAGATGGAAATTTTACGGACAAAATTAATCTGTGTGTTCAGGTGTTATTTAGTTTATTAACAATATGCTGCAGTTTTAGATCTGTTCTCATGCACAGCCTTATTGCCATTGTCCTTCATTGCCAATGAGAGTTAAGAATGCATTTGATGAAGAGGTATTTCCGGACTCATATGATGTCCTTGTTGAGCCTCAGGGAAAAAAAATAAGGGGGGGGGGGGGGATGTGGAGCGTAAGAAAAACAAGAAAAAGGGGAAACATCTTTTTTTCTGGACAACCAAGCACTGCTTCTATGTAAAGCATGTCCAATGGCATATAAAGTGAAAACAACTTCAGGGCACCACGCATTTTTATTTGACAGATAAGCAAATAAGCAGTTCTGTTCAGTCTGCACAGTTTCTGGAGGAGCAGTATTTCATAGAGGGGCAGAAAAATGGAAAAAGGAAACCAGATATTCTTTTAAAAAGGAGAACTCAATATGTTCACAATTTAATACAAATTTTAGAACCTGCACTAAAAAGCATAAAAAAAATCTAGCCATTTTTGAAATTATGCCAGATATAGTTAAAGAAGAAGAAATCTCGCAAAGTCACAGCACCTGACTGAACACCTCACTTTACAAGAAATCAACCCAGTTACTGCTTTCTGACAGTGAAATTAAACATTATTAGATTAGTAAACAATCTGCCCTCTATCTAGCGCCCACATTATGCACAAAAACATACTTTCACTAATAAATTGCTAACTACAGCCTTCCCAAACCAGGTCACATCTCTGCAGTGTCAAACAGTTCTAATAATTTGGAAGTACGAACAAAATGCATTAAAATAAATTAAAAAAAAGGTGACGTGAAATACAGTCTAAAAGAATTAAGTGAACTACTACTACTTTGCTGTGGGATTACAAAATAACTCCTCAGAAGCAATAATAAATGTCCCCTGGATCAGGCCCATCTATCTGGATGGATCTGCAGTGTGGTTACGTACTGCCTAGCATTTCAATACTACTAGTACAGGAAGAGACTGTGCAATCAATCCAAGCAACAGGGAAAAAATCAGATAAAGTCTGAGAAGCTGGTCCCGAGTAGAAAAATCTCACACAGATAACAGTTAAAAGAAAAAAAACACAAACAAACTTTAGGTCCTCATAATAACTGAAATAATACTGGCAACACTAACTTCCATGGACTTACCCCGATTTACTGAGAACCTAGTTCTGAGTTTATAAATTTAGATCACTGATAAATGGGCTTAATGGGTACTAGAGGCAACTATAGTACACTGAGGAAAACCCCAAGTGATGTTTAACTTGCTAGTATTGTCACTTGCCCTTATATAAGGGTTACAAAGAATCCTGCTTTTCAAACACACTGCCTTCTTTCAAGGGCTTCTGCTCTTCCATGTAACCACTATAGCTAAACCAAGGCCATATTACACACTGATCTAAGAAACATCTCAAGGAAACAAAGCATGAAAAATGTGTGTCAGGCATAGCTAATGAGTACTGAAGTACTATAATCTTCCTTATGCACCACTTCTACTCTCTAAATCTCTCCTCCGTTTGAACATCCACTCAGTGAACATCTACCCCTTTGCCCTTTACTCCAGCACCTGTGTTGCCGAGGGTTGGAAAAACAAAGTCACTGGGATGAGTATCTCAAGTACCTGGACAAGGCCTGTTGGCTCATGAGTCCATGGCCAGGATCTAATAGAGGTTTTGTCATTTAGGGACAATTCCTGAGTGCAGTAGTCAAAAAATGATGTTCCTACTCAGGAAGCTCACAGCTGCAGCAGTGGCAGCAAGGAAAAAATCACAGCCTTTAAAGGCCAAAATAAAGGTCCTGGGATGACCTCATGCTCTCCTAAACGTGACTATGTACAAATCACTGCTGTCGACCCTCTACTGGACACCTGCCTGAATTCTGCATACAGTGCAGTATAGCTGCTGCTCCACCAGCACCTTCTCTGAGAAGAAACTATTAACTGGTCTTTGATGTAAGAAGCTGAAGTTTGGCACTGAATAGTCAAGGTTTAGGGTTTTCATTTTATGTACATCGAAAGAGAGCTTACTGCTGTAAACCCGCCACTCGGTACACCACCATACACCAAGAATATTGCAAAACATCTTTCTAAATCACAATACAGATGAGCAAAGAACGCAGAGAACACAAAGCTCTTATTTCAAAGGATGCTTTTTAAATGTCCTTAAAATATGCAAAATAAAGTCAAATTTGGGTATGCTCTAAGTAACAACACACTTTCACCTATTTCTGTAAGCATAATGATTTTTTTCTCAATTGTGTTTGAATTGTCAAGGTCCTGAGACTGGTTTCCAGTCAAAACTTTCCTAAGCATATGCTGCCCCTGATTAAAATTCAAGGCTGTGGGATGGAAGGCACTCTTCCGTTTCTCATTGAACAAGTGACAACACTTTGTTTCAACATTGATAAACCAGTTTGTTCTCCATCAGTTGTGCCCTTAGGCTTTCTACTTTATTCAGCTCAGAAAACGTGAACAATAGACAGGTTTCACTTCCTGGTTTCTTGCTGTGATATTTGGTTTAGAGAACAGTCCAAAGTAACTTTCAAATTCAATCATTTTACTTTTAGGATAAATAGTATCTCTGTTAGACAGTTTTTACTCTATAATCCTTTTGAAATTGTCTTTTAAAACAACAGCAAAACAAAACATGGAGTAAAATGCTAAAAGCAAGCGTATACTACAAGCAACCTAAACATACATTAATTCTCAGCTATTGGGTGAACTTTTCAACTGAAAATGACAGAAGTTGTTCTTTCCTTTACTAGGAAGAGGGGGGATAGTGAGGTGGGAAAACATTTTTCTGAGCCATCCTGGAGCCTGGGGACCATCTGGGAGCCTGGTCCTACACAGCCAGATCCCAAAGAATGCCCAGGGGCTGCACCAATAGCTGTGGGAGTGCTGCCTGCACTGACAAGTTCACTTGCAAATAAAAAAGAATACAGTACTTTAATGTGATGTACCCTGGGAAAGAAAAATAACTGACAAAGATACAAGACAAACTGAATTAAAAATAAAAAAAAAAAAGAACCAAAAAATAACCAAAAACTTCTTAACAAGTCTACTTAAAAAAAAACATCAACTAAAAGAGACCAATGTAGCGTTTACTGTTAACACCTTATTAAATAAAAGATAACTAACCATCAGGGAAAGGAAAAGGATGTGTTCAAGATTTTTCATATTTTTCCTTTCCTTTTGAAAATAGACAAACACAACAAATGCCAAAATATATTTTAAAAATGTGTGCATTCACAATCTAATTTATAACCAAGAGCTTGGAAGCACTTAGAAATAGTGTTTCAACTAACATTTAATAAAACATTTTTTTAGCCTTCTAAGTTAGACTGACATTTCATTTAATCCCTCGAGAATTTAATTTGGTCAACTGCAGACAGCCTTGCATCTGCCATGGGACCAAACATGGCTCTCATGCAAGAAAGTAAGGTGCTAACATGAAACTTGGCCTACTTGTTATGATAATCTCAACCTTTCCTAGTTTTTAACATGAATTAACTTTACATCATAGGCTGATGCCTTTGCTATGTTTCTGATAAGTTTACATGTGGCAGAAATCCTGTGTGTCCACACAAATTTTAAAAAAATAAATAAAAAGACAGTGAAGCTTCATAGAGGAACAAGCCTCTAACTACTAAGATCACCTTTCTGATCACCTCTCTCCATGCTTCTTTCTCTGTTTACGTTTGCACCAAGGCAGATGATTTAATCATCCTCCTTGCAAAAGATAAGGAAATAAAAAAGCCTGACACGTTATTAAACCTTTGCACTTCACTGTCTGAAGGAAATGAAGCTAGTCATTACTGCAAAATAAAGTACCTTTTGGAGCCTCCAATGTAGGTGAAGGTAAAGGTGGAGTCTGAGTACCTGAAATCTGAAAGACAAAGAGCTGCTTTATTACAACTTGTCTTTATTTTGGCTGATGTAGCTGAGGTTTTACGGACCAGCATTCAGCTCCCGACACGGGGGTGGTTGGGGAGAGCAGGGGTGAACCAGAAGAAATGCAGCATCTCGCCCCCAGCCCCTCGCAACAAGTGCCCGGTGCTATGGCAACAGCGAGGAATTCCATTGTCACACACGGCAACAGGCAGCCGACAGCCGGGCTCCTGCGGCGGCCCATCCCGGTCGGCCCCGCACCAGCACCGCCGGGGCACCGCGGATCCCCGGAGGAGGGCGGCGGGGGCTGCTTGCACGGGAAGGGGCCCGTTCCCTGCGGGCTGTGCCACTGGCCCTGGGGCCGGGAGTGGAGGCAGGCGCCGAGCGCGGCAGAGCTCAGAGAACAGCGAAAAGCCTCTGCGCCGCGCTCGGCTGCGGGCTACGCCAGGCGCCGGGAGCTCGGGCTCCCCTCCTACACCCGCCGGGTCTGCCTGTGGCCACCGCCACGCTCCCTGGCTCGGGATGCCGCCCCTACCCCGCCCGCCCCTTTCCCGGCTGGCGGCTGTTCTCATCTGCCCTCACATGCCCTCGGAAGGAGGGGAGGGAGTTGGGGTCCGAGCGCGGACCCCGCAGCCGCGAGCGGCGGCGAAGGGCACGGGCACGGCGCGGCGGGAGCGGGGTGCGGGGCGGGCAAGGCGGCGGCGGCGCCGGGAGCTTCCGCGCCGCCAAGCTGGCGCCCGGGGAGAAACTCACCTGCAAACAGGCAGTCCTTCTCCGCCTTGCACTTTTGGATCACAACGTCAATATCCTTCTGAATCCTCTCTTGTCTTGAACACATCCCCATGAAATAAATCCCAGGGAAAAAAATAGCAGCCTTTATTTCCACCCCACCCCCCGCGCTGCCAGGTTTTTTTCGTAAGGTTCAGCCCGAAAGAAAGACCCCGGGGCTGGCGAGCAGGAGCCTCCCCGGCGGCCCAGAGGGATCCGTTAAGCCGACTCAGAGGACGTAGGTGGAAGGCGGTGGGAGCCGGTGTTCTATGCCCAGATGTGCCCGCCCAGATGTGCCGCCGCTGTCGGCGAATGGCAATTTCCTCACAATGGATCCAGCGAAGGGTGGCGGCGACGACACGGGATCCCCCCACCCCCCCCACGCCCTCTGGGTTTTTTGGGGTTGGCTGGCTGGTTTGGTCTTTTTTTGGAAGCGAGAAGAGGGAAAAAAAAAAAAAAAAAAAAGAAAAAAAAAGGGTGGGGGGGCCTCGCCGACTCGCGCGCTGCCGCTCACATCCCTGCCCCTCCCGCCGGCAGCGGCGATCGCCGCGCAGCAGCAGCAGCGGCAGGACCACCAGCCGCACAGGCGGAGAGCCGGCGGCGGCACCGCACCGGGTCCCCGGCGGCGCGGCGGGGCCGGCGCTTGCTGCTGCAGCAAGCCGCAGACCCTCCCCTCGCTCCCGGCCCGGCACGTACGGCCCCCGCCGGCTCCCCCGGCGGAGGCGGCGCGGGGGGAGGAAGAGGCGGATGCTCAGAGCCGTGCGGGCGGCCCGGGAGGCGGCGGCGGGCGCGATGGCCCCGGCCCCCCGGCCGGTGCTCGCCTCCCCCTGCCCGGGCCCCGGGCACAGTCTGCCGCCGCCTCCTGAGCGGTGGGGAAATGCCGACAGCGAGCGATCGGGGCGGCTCCCTGGCAGCACCGAAGAGGAAGCGGGCAGCGCCGTGTTGCGCAAGGCCGGCGGCGGGGCGGGGGAGGAGGGCGGCTGCGGCCGGCGGAGCCCGTGCCCTTTTTCCCTCCGACGGGAATGCCGTCCCACGGAGCCCTGACCGGGACCGCGGGCAGGGCTGTGCGCGGCCGTGCCCCAGCAGCTCAGCCTGGCAGCCCACTCTTAGGAGTGCCGTCGCCTGCCCGCATCCGCCTCCGACCTGTCCACGGGGATGCGTGCCCATGGAAACAGCAAAGGGAGGATGAACGTGTTTGGAGCCTCTCTCTGACCACCTCGGTGTTAATCGCTGTCCTCTCCCCTCACTGTCCAGCAAAGCTGTCTCTCAGACCGGAGGGCTCGAGCGGTCGGTACAGTGCCAGGCTACAGGCTTGGGGCGCTAGTGCATAAAGCGGAATTACCGTAATATAATTCAGAAGGGAGCGTCAAGTCCACCAAACCGAGATTTTTTCATCGTAGTGCAATGTTTATCATTAATAAAAGCAGGTTTAAGTGCAGTAGAAACAGATTTGATTAGAACATTGAAAGAACATTCACCAAATTCACTATTTATGTATTCCCCCAGCTCTAAACAGCTCCCATTCATTCTTGAGCTCAGTCATTCTAGGGGGTGTTTTTTTTCATTAAGCAAGTATTAGTGTATTAGTCATGTATTCTTGATTTCAAACACAGGAGACAAACACTTTATTTTATTAGTTGTTCCTAAGTGGAATTGGCTATGAAAGTTAGGATTAAAAAATTCCATAATTTTTCCTGTCTTGATATTATGTCTGATGGAGAGAATGGAAGGGAACTTAAAAAATCCATCATGTGATATGACCTTCTGCCTCTAAGAAAATAATTTCTCTTTGAAGAGAGATTTTTAGATGAGTTTTCAGTGTGGAAACTATACAAGATTGATTTCATGCTAGTCTGTCCTCGGATAAAACTTGCATCTGGTTAGGAACAAGTTTTTTACCGTAAAATTTTACACTTTTTCCCTTCTGCTTTGTTAAGAGGGAGCACCTGGGTACTGCTTTGCAGCAGGAGATGTCAGTTTTATGTGAGCAAGTTGTAGTGGAACCAATGGCAGGAGTGTTGGAACTAGGTGATCTTTGAGGTCCCTTCCAAGCCAAACCATTCTACGGTTCTATGATTCTACTCAGCAAGATTCTTCCAAGGCAGGATACAGAACTCATCACTGTAATTTGATATACAGTATAATATGGTAAGACACTATCACTCTGTCAAGTGATGGTTAAAAAGTGATGCTTTTCTGGAGATTTTTTTCTAACTATTCACACTAGAATATCAGCAGCCATGTTTGCTGCCTTCCCCCTAATCATAGTTAGAAGATTTAATCAGAACTTGATTTATTCTCATGGGGTTCTGGTCCGGAACCTTGTAGAGAAAGGTCTCCGTTATCCATCCCATGTGGATTGGGAAAGGGAGAGGTTATTACAGGATAGTTATACTGACAATTCTGCTTACAGCATATTCTGACCACACGGTTTTTCTCAGTGTCATGTCAATTAGCACAATTCTTGGCTGTTTTTTTAAGCCTCAGACTGTTTTCACTGGCTTGGTAACAGTGAATTGAAAAGTCATCCACAAAGCAAAAACACTGTCTTCGAGAAAGTTAATACAGTTGGCTTCACAGCATCAACTGAATTGAACAAGAGGTCTGAAAATATGATTGGTTATTTATTCTATTTATTGTTATTTATTGTAAGTGGCTCTTAAATGCCTAGTTTGTTAGGAATCATTTTGGCCCTTGATTTACTTGATGACTGCAGTACAATTACAGCAGGAATTGCCAATTTCAGCAAGGAAAAGCTAGGTTATATCCTGAGGTTGTTCTGTTTATTAAAATACTGAAAATAAAGTGTTAGAAAAGCAAGGTGAATCCATAGAGTTGATCCCTAAATTTGTAAAGATTGACAAGCTGCTGGTTATTAACAATCCAGGTTATTGCAAAGTGTTATTGCAAAGTGTTATTGCAAAGGCATCTGTGTGCATGCTGTAATGCCTCTACAGGGGATGTACACTATACCACCATGTGCCAGTTTTGGCTGGGATAGAGACACATTCTCATGAAGAAACTTCCTGAAGAGTTTTACAAGTAATTTCATGAACAATAAGAAAGTTGGTCTTGGAAGTAATGGTCTTGGCTCAAGGGAACTCAGTATATGTCTTTCCCATGGCTTTTCAGTCTTGAAAATTGGCTCATGTAATTTCTAGTTTTGTCTCAAGTTCAGTTCAGCTCAATTACATTGTACTGAACTGATTATCCCAGTAAAAGTAAAAAAGACACACAAATAACTTTTATGTTTGTGTTCGTAGAAACTTGAAAGTATTTACAGAGGTGTAAATAAGGTAAAAAGAAATTAAATTCATAGAGATACATGATTATAAAGTTTATGTGAGAAGATTAGCTCAAAATATAATGGAGAAAACTATCTAAAGAGAGAGAAACAACACAGTGCATGTGTTTCAATAATGTGTGAACAGTGACTGAGAAAGTTATTGAGGAAATGCATAGGTCAGCCAATTTCTGCTCATAGATGGATTCTGCCTCTTTTAGACTAAGCAGATTTTTTTCAATTTATGCCAGAAATAACCCCCCTTTCCATGTATTAGTAAAGCTGATACAAATGTTTCAGTAAGCGTCAGGACACTGTGTTCTGTCCCAAACTATGTTCTATATAAATTTTTCTAAACATGTTCCTGTGACATATAAATACATACTAGAAGTCTTAAGAAAAAAAAAAAAAACACCTAAACTTGCAGATTTGCCATTTCGTCTGGCATGCAGCAAGCTTCAACAGAAACTTTGTGACATCCAGAACAAGCGGTGGATTGATCTAGCTGAAAAAACACAATTATGTGCAGACACGGGTGATCACAGAGGATTCTATGAGGCCCTGAAAACAGCATACGGGTCTACATACCAAGTCCAAAGCCCTCTACTCAGCGCTGATGGTCAAACGCTTCTAACAGATAAAACCTCCATTCTGAATCGATGGTCTGAACACTTTCAGACTCTTTTCAGTACCAACTGTGTAGTCCAAGACTCAGCAATTCAGTCCATCACACAACAACCGGTAAAGTATGAATTGGATACTGCCTCCACTTTAGGAGAAACCCTCAAGGCCATACAACAGGTGAAAATCGGCAAGGCAGCTGGGGTTGATAGATTTCCATCTGAAGTCTGGAAACATGGGGGCCTTGCACTCCATGCTAAATTTCATGAGTTTGTGGTGCACTGTTAGGAACTGGGCGAACTACCATCAGACCTTCGAGATGCAGTCATCATCACTTTGTATAAGAAGAAAGGAATTAAATCAGACAGCTCAAATTACCCTGTTATTACTCTGCTTTCCATTGCTGGTAAAATCCTGGCAACAATACTCTTGAACAGACAAATACTCGCTATAGCAGAAGGAATTCTACCTGAAAGTCAGTGTGGTTTCAGAGCCAACAGAAGTACCACAGACATGGTATTTGTTCTCAGACAACTGCAAGAGAAGTGTAGGGAACAGAACAAAGGTCTCTATGTAACCTTTGTTGACCTCACCAAGGCTGTCGATACTGTGAGCAGAAAAGGTCTGTGGCAGATTTTGGAACATTTAGGATGTCCCCTCAAGTTCCTTAAAATGATCGTCTCACTTCATGAGGATCAGCACGGCCAAGTCAGATATGGCAATGCACTTTCTGAACCCTTTCTAATAAAGAATGGTGTGAAACAAGGCTGCGTTCTCACTCCAGCCCTATTCACAATCTTTTTCAGCATGATGCCCCAAAGGGCCACGGCAGACCTCGATGATCAGGACGGTATCTACATTCAATATCGTACTGATGGAAGCCTATTCAACCTAAGGTGACTGAAGGCCCACACCAAGACCTTAAACCATCTTGTCTGGGAGCTGCTTTATGCTGATGACGCTGCCCTTGTGGCCCACACAGAAGCAGCTCTGCAGCGTTTAACATCCTGCTTTGCTGAGGCTGCTGAGCTTTTTGGGCTGGAAGTCAGCTTAAAGAAGACAGAAGTTCTCTATCAACCTGCACCTCAAGAAGTCTTCCATCATCCCCATATCACCATTGGCAAATCAGAGCTCAAATCAGTCCAGCAGTTTAATTACCTAGGCAGCCTCATCTCCTCGGATGGTAAGATTGATGGAGAGATAGACAACAGGTTAGCAAAGGCATATAGTGCTTTTGGAAAGCTTCATAAAAAAGTTTGGCGAAATAAACACCTGAAGAAAAGTACAAAGATCAGTGTTTACAGAGCCACTGTGCTGTCTACTCTCTTATATGGATCTGAATCATGGGTCATCTACCACCACCACCTGCGTCTCCTAGAACGCTTCCATCAACGCTGTCTCCGAACAATCCTAAACATCCACTGGTCAGATTATGTGACCAATACATCTGTTCTAGAACAAGCAGCAGTCACAAGTATTGAGGCCATGTTGATGAGAACACAGCTGCGCTGGGCAGGGCACGTCTCAAGGATGAAGGACCACCGCCTCCCTAAGATCCTGCTCTATGGTGAACTTGCCACCGGCTGCCGCAAGAGAGGAGCCCCAAAGAGAAGATACAAGGACTCCCTGAAACAATATCTCAGCCTTGGCCATATTGATCACCATAACTGGTCTACTCTGGCCTCCAATCGGGAGACCGGGAGACACGCCATCTATAACGCTGCTGATGCCTTTGAGAACGCACACAGGATCACCCTTGAGGAGAAAAAACAACGCAGAAAGAATCGTGTCTTGCAGAATATACCACCTAAGGAGTCTTTCTGCTGTGCCTTTTGCAATCGGACATGTCTATCTCATATTGGCCTCATTAGGCACCAGCATGCTTGTAACAAATGTGGATAGAGCCTTTCCCAAATCTTCATTCACGAAGCCTAACCATGTGATGACTGACAGAACTTAGGGCAATGCTATATGGCATCTGTCCAATATTTCTATTGCAGGAGAGCATTAAAAAGAGCAGAGGTTAGGAAAATAATCCAAAACACTCTAAACCTCAAAATGGCCACCAGCACTGCAAATCAGTAACAAAATCATGTCTCCACTTTTATATGTCCCGGATGACACTCTAGTACAAAACAAAGTAAACCTCTACTTTTTGTCCAAGGTCCAGGACTATGCCAGCCATCAGTACAATGTAACTCACTGATGTCTGTAGACAGTGAGCTCTGGGAGGCAGATCAATAGAATTCCAGTCTTAAGGCATAAAACACAATGCTAGCCTTCCAGTAAGCTTCTTTAAAATGACACAGTAATTTCTGAAGTAAGTTGTCCATGAGCCAGCTGTGTGTCCTTATGGCCAAGAAGGCCAGTGGTATCCTGGGGTGCCAACAGGTCGAGGGTGGTGATCCTGCCTCTCCATTCAGCCCTAGTGAGGCCACATCTGGAGTGCTGTGTCTAGTTCTGGGCTTACCAGTTTAAGAGAGACATGGAGCTCCTGAAGTGGGTCCAGCAGAGGGCAACAAAGATGATTAAGGGACTAGAGCATCTCTCTTACAAGAAAAGGCTGAGAGAGCTGGGCCTGTTCAGCGTCAAGAAAGATGACTGAGAGGGGACCTCATCAATGTCTATCAATATATGAAGGGAGGCTGTCAGAGGATGGACCAGCTGACCCACCATGGTCCCTTCCAACCTGCCCCATTCTGTGACTCTGTGATTAGTCTGAAAACACAGGCACTAAGGTGTGAGAGATGTTCCCACTAACAGAGAAGTGACACAAGGCATAAAAACATCTTTCATATAATTTTCACTAGATATTTATTATTAGCAGTTGCATTCTAATATTCTGATGCAATAGTCAAGTAAATACTCTGTGTTTATGGTTAGTTTTCTTTAAGACTGAGTTTTAGACAAATACCAAGTCAGCTGTGGTCTATGCCATTACAGTTGTCCATCCAAGTAGTCATTGCCACTCTTTGTATCCCCAATCCTTAGTGACACATTGACTTCTTTGGGTTATCACTGTAAGTCTGTGATTCTGACTTGGCTTAAAACACACTAATAGTGAACCTGTCATGATTTCAGACTGAATTTCACTATGAGTAAAACAACCTTACCGATTTTTGGAGTGAGTCAGCACTGTTCCATTGACAAAAATCCTTTGTTTTTTAAAAAAAGAATGACAGTTAAAATGGAGTTAATAACATGACTTAAAATACTGTTTAATTCTTCATAAAAACTTTAAATATTTTCATGGAATTAAAACAGAAGTAATGTCTTAGATTACAAATGAAACAATAGGTTCAACTATCACCTCTCCAATCCTCCTGAAGTTTTGAAAAATTACTGAATTATTTTAAGTCGTCTCATCTAGCCTAGGGGCTTCACATTACATAATTTCTTTCCTTGAATAACAATGGAGGGGGGGAAAGAATAATTGAAGTGATAAAGGACCAACCCTTATTTTTTCCAATTCAGTATTGAAATTTCAAAAGCAACTGCATTTTTTTAATTAAAAAATTATATGTATTAAACAGCAGCAATACTCACTTCAAACAAAACATAAGCATGTACAGGTGCTACACAACTGATGTGTGGATTGCTGTGACAAGTGATCTCTAACTTTCCATTAAAGACTGAGTGCTCATCCTTCCAGATGTCACTGAGGCCCACAGTAACTCAGACTATGGCTGCTGGAATGATAAATGCTCCTAGCAATGTTCAGTAGAGCATGCAATCAGTCACAAATGACACCACAGTGCATTGTAACTCTTAGCATTACGCTTTGTAATGATGGTTTTAACTTGTTTTTCCTCCTTCACTAATATCATCTCAGCTTTCAGCCTCTGCTTGTTTGTCTTATTTCTCCTTTTTCTTTTCCTCACTAAGTCTTACACCACTGAGACTTTTTTTCCTAGTGCATCTCATTATTCCCTCTTTTCAACTCTTCTGTGTATCCCATCCAGTTCCCCTCTTACACCTCACTCTTGGTGTCTCACTTCATAAGCAGCTCAAGTTAGTAGGGCTAAAATGGAACTTTCTCTACAGAAACTGGAGTTTTAAGACAGGCAAGCAGGAATATTTCTAACCATTGTATCCACAACTTTCTGATGTCAGTCACAAAGAAGTCCAGAAGGGGAACTGTATAGTTCCTGCCAGCTCCTGAATTGAGTTGCCACTTTCCTGCATCCTTGCTATTTCCACAAATCAAGGGCATTTCTGGCTGCACAGTGGCAGTGCTCAGTAAGGCAAGTAATGGGGCCTCACTCTCGATTACTCTGCAGCCCGGTAGCCAGCATACTGCTCTAGGAGTTGACATCATCATGGTTAGGCTTCGCAAACGAAGATTGGGGAAGGTCTCTACCCACATTTGTTAAAAGCACGCTGGTGGCTAAAAAGGCCAATACGTGATAGGCATGTCCGGTTGGAAAAGGCACAGCAGAAAGACTCCTTAGGTGGTCTGTTCTGCAAGACACGATTCTTTCTGCATTGTCTTTTCTCCTCAAGGGTGATCCTGCATGTGTTCTCAAAAGCATCCACAGCATTACAGATGGTGTGTCTCCAGGCCTCCCGATTGGAGGCCAGAGTAGACCAGTTATGATGATCAATATGGCCAAGGCTGAGATGTTGTTTCAGGGACTCCTTGTATCTTCTCTTTGGGGCTCCTCTCTTGCGGCAGCCGGTGGCAAGTTCACCATAAAGCAAGATCTTAGGGAGGCGGTGGTCCTTCATCCTGGAGACGTGCCCTGCCCAGCACAGCTGTGTTCTCAGTAACATGGCCTCAATACTTGTGACTGCTGCTTGTTCTAGAACAGATGTATTGGTCACATAATCTGACCAGTGGATGTTTAGGATTGTGCAGAGACAGCGTTGATGGAAGTGTTCTAGGAGACGCAGGTGGTGGCGGTAGATGACCCATGATTCAGATCCATATAAGAGAGTAGACAGCTGTGAGTGCATAATAGACTTTGGCAGGCAGTAAATTGAGCTTACTGCCTCCAAAACTGCCTGTTATCAGTTACACCCTAAGGCCAAGCAGTGATCAGTGCTGAAGATCCACCCTCCTTCCTGAGCATAACAATGCCTTCCCAATCAGGCTGAGACACCTGTCTCCAGGGGTGCAGATAAGCATGTAAACCTAGGTGAGAGGCAGAATTTCAGCTCCATTCCTTACTTGGCCATGGGCTGTGCTCTCTTTACAACTATTTTAAATAACCTTCCCAAGAGCTTTACTGCTCTCATTCACTGCGCAGGGAACCTGGATGGCTTTGCTATGCTCTCGGCATAGCTGCATTTCTTGCCCTGCAATGGCACGTAAGCATTACTCCTAGTTCACACTTGGCCCTAGAAGATAACGTTTAGAGGTGCCATTAACCGCAGCTGAACTTATTACACGGCAAATTTCTCAATTTCTGAGCAAATACATGGTTTAAAACCCTCTAAAAAACCCTACTCTGTTCCTTACATCTAGATTGGAATTTCTTAATAACAGATAATCATGACAGAAAGTACTCAAACTATAAAATACTTCCCTTGCTAAAAATAATTCACTTAGTCAATTTTCTGCATTAGTAAATATGATTCACCATGTCACCATCTGTTACCAGGTACCAATGCTTTCCTGCTGTAATAACCTCATTGCAGCAAACTCGTGCTTGATCTTAACTAAGAATTTGTAACCCCAAATTAAAAGGAATTGTCAAGTACTCACAGTTTAGCTGAAATTGATAGGGTGGGAAGATTCAGCATCTTGCAAAAATAATTCTTAGAAACTGAGGACTAATCCCATCATTAGACCATGTCACATCTATACTGCAGTCTGTGGGGTACTGTTTTGATCTCTGACCAAACTCTAAATGAGAGCCTGAAAAAGAGGGAAGATTAGCATATGCAGAGTTTTGTGCTGCTGCAACTGATTTGGGTGCCTGCATTTGTTCCCTTTAGAAGATTGGAACCACGAGTTAATGCAATATTCAGTCAGTCGTCTTAAACCAAGATACTCTTTAATCTTAAAGAACTAAGAATAAAAGAAAGTGACATATACAGTAATTAATAAGCATATGCAACTGTCTCATCTAACTCTTACCAAAAGCATCCCTAGCTTGTATACAACAGCCTAACTTTCAGATTCCATACGGATGTCTTCCTTAGTCACTTTCCTACAGTCTCCTGTCCAGTGCCCCTATGGCTGAGAAAGGGGTTTTATCTTTTTAACTGTTTACAGGCCATCTTTCATGGTTGTTTCTCATCTGATAAAACAGTTGTGTAATCTGTCAGGAGCCAGAGTAGGATTTTTTCCTTTATAAAGAATAGCTAAGACATTGTATTTAACATTAAAATCATACAAGGGAGTGCACTGTGTGGGGATTTGCTTATTTCTGTAGCTGCTATGAAACACAGCCAAATGTGTACAGTGTTCATATCTTTTAGTAGTTATCCAGATAATTTGTTTGCAAGCCATGTTCATGATTGCCACAAGTCAACCCATTCCCTGATTTCCCTGTTATCGTAACTCTGAAGCCCAGCGTGAGCCAACAGTGTCCAGAATGCAGAAGTCACTCTTAAGATGAATAGCACCATAATCTAAACTAGTAAAAATGTTCAGTCTCTGCTAATTGTTCCAACAGACTGGAACAATTAAAAAATCTTAGGCAAAAGTCTGCGGAGTAATAAATCCAAACCAGTGAACAATTTGGAGAAAGAAATCCATTCTCTTCCATACATTTCTGCACTTTGTAGAAAATCATGGTTACCACATACCAACTATGTCTTTCCTTTTAGAACCATGTGCTAACTTCAGATAGCTTTTCAGTAGATGATCACCTTCAGATGTGCAGTTGTGAGACTCCTGGTTGTCTGCAAGATAGCAAATGGATGAAACAGAAGAACTGGCAATGAAAGAAAACCTGAGAGCCCTCCAGAACATATCTATCAAATTCAAAAGAAAGTATGCAATATTCAAAAAAACCAGATCTCTCCCAGGCAAATGTACAAGGTGGCAAGGGAAAGGGAAAAAGGGGAGAAAAAAGTAGAGGAATTAACAAACAATTTCAGAAATAACTGGGAGAAAAGGAGTCAGATGTCTTTTAATATTTAATATTTAATTTTAATATTTAATTTTAATATTTGAGGAAATATTTAAGTAATTGACTTTTTTTTAAAGGAGATGTGTTCTAGTTAGAACAGCTGGGACCAGTTCATCACTGGATGGGTGTAACCCAAAACTGTGTATTCTATAGCCTTCCATGCCATTTCCCAGAAACTGGTATCAATAGACTATTTACACCTTCTGCCCAGAGCAGCCTGACTCCTCAGGCTATAAACTGAGTGTTAGGAGGCCTGTGAGATAGGAGGGTGCCTCCCTGTCCTCACACTCTTTTGTGGAACTCCCTGCCCTGAGGGAAGTACTGAGCATTCCTACCTGAACTGGAGAATATATAATCTTGGAGTCTTGGAACTTTTGGAACCACTCGTGGGATCCAGAGGAAGACTGCAGATCACCACTCTCGACTGGACTGCAACCACCACTTTTCAACCAGACTGCAATCACCACTCTTGACCAGACTGCAACAGCACTCTCACCAACAGGTTTTCCCCTCTCCTCTTACTTTGGACTCAGGGGGCCCAAAGAACACCACTCTGTTCATGCCCCAGGGTGCTGGGTTATACATTTGGGTTTTGTGAGTTAAAACCAATTGTTTGTCTGTATAATCGTACTTATTGTATTATTTTATTAAATTGTTATTCTGATTTATAATCTCTCTTTTGAGTTCATTTCCCCTGCTGGTTTACCTTTAAACCAGCACAAGATGTCAGTATTCTTGCTTCTTATTAAAAAAAATAATGTCCATGGGTATTAACAATTATTAATGAAGACATTGCTTTTGCAAATCACATGTAAGATTTCAGTATGAGTACTCTCACTGATGTCAACAAGACAAGTTATGAATTAAAATTAAATTATTAATTTTAACATCTTATGCTATATTCATACTTTTTAAAAACCATAACTTTGTATGTAGCATATAAAAAGGGGCATTTTCTGATAATCTAGTGAAGCTTTGCCTATTCCAGTAATATTATTTATATATTTTTATATGTACATATATATTAAAATAAATACTAGAAGCAAGCCTCCATAAATACATTATATTCTTGAAAAGGAATCCAAAATAATGTGCTGTCTTTGTTGAAAAGATTCATCAATATCTTTGTGAGGATGCAAGTTGGGATATGAAGTACTTGGAGGTACTGGTGGATGAGAAGCTGGACATGTCCTGGCAATGTGTGCTCACAGCCCAGAAAGCCAATCCTGCCCTAGGCCTGCATCCAAAGCAGCGTGGCCAAAGGGTCAAGGAGGTGATTCTGCCCCTCTGTTCCACTCTCATGAGACCCCACCTGGAGCACTGCATCTAGCTCTGGGGTCCCCAGCACACAAAGGACATGGACTTGTTGGAGCAAGTCCAGAGGAAGCCACCAAGATGGTCAGAGGGATGGAGCACCTACCCTGTGAGAAAAGGCTGAGAACATGGGGATGGTTCAGCCTTCAGGTCCTTCCAGTACCTGAAGGGAGCCTGCAAGAAAGGTGGAGGGAGACTATTTACAAAAGCATGTAGTGACAGGACAAAGGGGAATAGCTGAGGGTAGGTTTACATTAGATATTAGGAAGAAACTCTTTACTGTGAGGGTAATGAGGCACTGGAACAGGTTGCCCACAGAAGTTGTGGGTGCACTGTCCCTGGAAGTGTTCAAGGTCAGGTTGGATGGGGCTCTGAGCAACCTGGTTTAGTGAAACATGTACTGCCTGTGGCAGGGGGAATTGAAACTAGATGATTTTTAGAGTTTCTTCCAACCCAAACCATTCTGTGATTCTGTGATTCTGTAGTAGGACCACTAATGAAGCAATGCCTATAGCAGTGCATGGGGTGAGCATTCACAATACTATCTACCTTCTCCATTACTTTCCTGATACACAAAACATGCAATAAGACCCAGGTTATATCCTAAGAGTAAAATAAAGATATCCTCTTGTAGGCAGTTCCTCTGTCTTAGCTCAGATGGATGTCATATTAATACAAACCCACAAAAGTATTGAGGAACAACATGCAAAAAAAAAAATTTCTGGATTAAGTGTGTTTTTCAGATAGTCTATGTGACCTTTTTGGCTTTCCTCAGCTTCCTCAATTCTGCTTTGTTTTTTTATCTGAAATGAGATTGAGGTTGCCATCAGGGAAGTAACCCATTTTACAAATTTTGTTGGAGCGCCATTTGTTTTGGTTGAATTTTGTCTTTATTTTGTCCCATCTAAAACCCATAAGCACTAATTAAATATATTGTAAATGTAGATGAGCTGTCTTGTGACTGATAAGGTTGTTTTACAAAGCTTTCAGTGTGTTTTTACTAAACCTTGTATAGTATGAGACCAATTCCTTTTAATATTCACAACATAAAGTATATAGTTGTGTAAACAGACTAAATTATCCAACTAACTTTGCTCTGTGGCAATAGTATGGAAAAAGAGCCACAAAACTGGGTTGTTATTCATGATTTCTAGGTGTAAACTTTAGTTATTTTATTTTTTTATATAGCATTTATGTTTGATGTTTTCCTGTTTTATTATTCAAAATTTGAAAACCATAAGGCTAACATATAAATTTTCAAAATATTTCAAGGGTAAAAAGAAATTTCCTGTAAAATAATCAGTTGATAATATGTCAGCAAACTTTTCTTTATACATTTCCATCCCCCTGAATCAATTATTAAATTGCTCAACATTGTCTTTAAACTATTGCAGTTTTATAGATATGCTCTATGAGGTTTGGTGTGCTAAACAGTGATAAAATATTACTTAAGGAGATTTGCCTTAGTTTTCTTGTCTTGGTGATTTTTTTCATGCAGCTACAGACATTTCTATACTATCAACTCTTTTTTTTCTTTCTTTGTTATTAAATTAATTTTTTGTCTTGCACATAAGTATTTGAATTCTGTAAACTACACAGATGTAGCTCTTGGCACAATATTTCATACTGACGAGAAGTCTAAAAGAGAAATATAGAGGGATAGACTTCTAAAATACTGCACTCTGATTTAGCATTTCACTAAAGTCAGTCACAAGAGCAGAGCTGGGTAGGTAGTAGGAAAAAATCTTCATGGAGACATTTACAAAAAAACACCTTGTCTATAGTCCTACTCCTTACACTTGCTTGTTTCAGAAAATATTCAGCAGGATTGTTGTACTGGATGATGTCAATATGCAGGCATAATTATTCTGGTACCAATATATGCTGAGGAGCCCAAATCTGAATGGGAACGCTTCAAAGCGTGGAGAGGCATTTACAGCACCTGAAGAAACTCCATTCTTGTGGACTTGCTTGTTTATATCTAGCTTTGAGCACTGTTTGATGTACTTTCCCCACTTGGTTGTATTAATCCCATTTGTTTCTATGGCCCCGGACTTGCCTGGG
Source organism: Pseudopipra pipra (assembly GCF_036250125.1). Classification (NCBI taxonomy): domain Eukaryota; kingdom Metazoa; phylum Chordata; class Aves; order Passeriformes; family Pipridae; genus Pseudopipra; species Pseudopipra pipra. The sequence goes on along the minus strand of NC_087581.1, from coordinate 13,372,754 downwards.
CTTGCCCAGGGTTGTTTTCCCACCAAAAGTTGTTCACCCCCTCACTCTCCTGCTCACCCTGCACTGATTGGCGAAGAGTGCTGCAGTGCGGGGTGGATCCCCATGGGTTCCTAATGCCCAGCTCCTCACAAAATTCCTCCTCCTTTCCTGTGTTCCCCTGTCCTGTTGTACCCTGAGATGCCAATCCCATAGGCCTCTCCTGTTACCAAGCCTCCCTGACCCAAACCCTATATAAGTCCCTGCTCTACCTTAATAAACGGCCATTGCACTCCGGCCCTCTACCTTGTCAGACTCCTTTATGCAGTGTCGCGGTCCCACTCTCCTACCCACTGGACCGTGGCAAGTATAAGCATTTACAGTGAGTTAGAAATTTTTTCTTCTGTTTACATGGTCTAGAAAGACACAGTATTATGTAACATAATCGCAAAATGTACTGTAAATAAATTACTGAAAATATTAGAGTGAACTGTTTTCAAGCAATACAATACCTGATAGTTGTTCCCAGAAAGGTGCTTAAATAATGAAGAAGTGATATATATGTTTATCAAAATGGCAGGGCAATGGTCTTCAGCATTGTGAGTTCCTTTCAACTGGAACTTCTGCTGTCGAATCAAAGAAAAAAGCAAAATCATATTTGGTTTGTATCAAGCTAAACTTATTTTTGTCAGCTCTTCTGGAGATTGAAATAGGAGACAGAGAATTTCAGGTCAATTTAACACAAAATTGATCTTTAAGCCTGAAACAAAAAATTTCACTTTGGGACACTCATTTGAGGAAAAACAAGAAGTCATAAAACTGCGCTAAGAAACATCCTTTTATTCTGTAGCTTACAAGGGCTGAGAAGACCTTATGTTGATGTCTTATATCACGGCCTCTTGACATTTACTGAAGTATTTTATAGAAGCTTCAACAGAGGCTCCCACTCCAGAAAACTCCCAGCTCCTTGCTAGAATACTTGGCAGAAGCCTGGTTTGGTTTTGTTCCTGCCTTGATTGGAAGTAATGAACCTTCAGCTCCACTGTTTGAAATTACTCAAGAGGATCCCAGGCCCTTGCTCAATGTTTTGGTTTAGACAAAGAATCAGCTTTACAACCACAGAGCAAGAGCACTTGTCTGATAAGCTGGGTATTTATGGCACTCTTTTGAGAAGCCTAAAATCCATCTCCTGAAGAGGAAGGAAGTCAGTTCAATATTCCCATATCTGGACTGAATGTACAAACCACGTAACTCAATGAAGATTATGTTGTGCTGGGGAAAAAGATAATCTATTCACACATTTAATCGGAATAAAAAATTCAAAATCTCCCTTACAAGGCATTTGTGTTACCAGATAAAAAAAGCAATTGTTCATATACCACTCTGATATTCTCCTAGGAAGGAATAAGTAAGAAGAATGTCCAGGGAAACGAGGCATAGTTGGAGCACCTCTGGAGTTTGGAAATCCTTAACTTTCAGGAACTTTTTGATTGACGTAGTCATTAGTGTTCTCTAGGCCATGTTTCTTGAACCAGAACATCAAGTGCATCAAAGAGATAAAGAGAGGGTAAAGAGATAAAAGAAAAATTAAAAAAACATCCCAGACTAAACTTTGAATATGAATTTATGTGTGAATGTAAATAGCAGCCACTGCAACATACTATACACCGTCATGTTCCTTTGTTCTCCTCCCCTCTTCCTCCCCTATAATGATGAAATTTCATGGATTCAGTTTAAGCTTCCGCAGTCCACTTATCTTCCATCTTTGCCTGTGTGTTTTAAGCCCCTTTGCTAGAGTACCCTTTGAGCTTGTGCAAACCCACAGTGAGCTGGTGCAGGGAATGAAACCAAAAAGCAGGCATACATAAAAAGCAATTCTCAACAAATCAGCTCTTGAAGTGGCTTATTGCAGAAGTAAATACTAAGCAACATGCTGATTCAATGGAGGGGAGAGGACCACAGCAAACCACACTGATGGGTTGTAGCAATTATGAGAAGTTTCCCAAGTCCAAATGTTACCTTGCATACACTGATTGCAGTCAATTAGTCTACTTACCCCTTGGACAGGTGAGAACATACACATCATTGTCTAAAACATAAACCTTCTACTGAAGTACAGAGTATGTAACTTCACATCAGAAGTCCTAAAAAAGGCCACTTGAGCTATACTGCAGAAACACTTGATATAAAATAACTCATCACAAAGTGGAGTTTTGGAAAGCAGGCGGCCATCTAACATTATACAATGGTATTGAAACAGAGACAATAAAATAAAGCTTGACTTGGTTATGTTAGCATAATCTTATGTACCTAGCATAAGGTTAGCATAACCTTTGAAACTTAGCAGAAGTGTGACTTTGCAAAATATAATCACTTGTAAGAGGAGGCCAACCCCACTGAATCAGTATAATAAAACAGGAAGAGAATATAACCACTTGCAAGAAGCCCACCTGACCAAAGATAAACACAGGAAGGGAATGTAAGGCATGTAAGCCTTACATCTGAGGGGGTAAGATAACACAGAAAGAAAAACACTTCAACATGTAACAGTAATGATCAATAACTTTGCAAGAGGACCGGGGGATGGGTGGTTGTATAATTGCTTGAAATGATAAGGCTTTATGTAACAAATATATAATAATAGGTATAGGGAACAGGTATGTATAGAATGTATAGTTAGATAAGACAGCTACAAATCAAACTTTGTACCGACTCTCGGAGGATGTATGTGACAGATAAAATTTGGAACTTGTTCACTCCAGTGTATAAAAACCTCTTGAGTTTTGACACTTGTTGGAAATGCTTGTAGCGGTTTAACCCCAGCATGGCCCCCAGCTGGAATAAAGGTGTGCTTTTGCTATACAGTGCATACTGTGTAGAGATTCCTTTGAGTCAGTCTCAGTTACTTCCTTACCCCATAGGTGACCAGGATAGCTCAAATCCAGAGATGGGAGGCTGCCAAGTGGGTAAGGACAAAAACTACCCAGGAAGGAATGCTCAGCATGATAATGTAAACATCACTCTCCATATTTCAGACAGTCTGGGAACAGATCTGTATTTCCCAGTTTATGAGGGCACAGAGCTTCAAGTCAAGCCTCCTTGCAGCCTGGAATAATAAATGTCACCATTTTACCTAAATGGACACCAGCATTTTTGATTACGTGAGCCTGCCTGATGCATAGAAACAGTCTTTGTTAAGACTGTCCCTCACTTCTGTCCTCCTTCCTAGGGAGGACTGGCAATACTATCCAATAAATTTTTCTAAACCATTTGTGAGGAAAATATTTCAGAAGAAATATTGCAGGAAAAAAGAGGCATAATTACTCTCCATACAAGCATTTGATCACAAGTTCAGAAACTAATTTTCTTTAGTAGCATATAGCCCATTAAATTCTTTCACATTTTAAAATTATGTATTGTCCTATGGCCATATTACATTTTAAGAAAGTTATGTAGCATTTCTAATTCTTCAGGAATAAGTGAATGTGGAGACCTGTATACTTGTATTCATTCTTTGTCCGTTGCAGTATTCAGTTTCAGTTTTTAGTCAATTTATCTACATTACTCTGAAATATTTTGTAATTGTAAAAACAGTGTATTGGCATCAAATCTCATGCTGGGAGTGCAAAGAATAAAGCTCTTTATGTGGCCATTTGCAGCTTTCTTTAATTATTCTGTGTACTTACTGTCTGACTTACATCCAGAAATAACTAGCAGAAAATAAGTTTATCTTCATAACTTCATAGTACAAAATGTAAAAAGTATTTGGATGGGATTTGCTAAATCCCAACTTGATATATCTCTGTGGTAACAGCAAATAACAGACATCTGAGAAAGGAACTGTACTAGGTGTATACCACTGCTCTTTAATTGTATGTAATCAGAACTATTCAGTTAGACATCTAAGGCCTTCTGTACTCATTAGTTTCGAAGGCTAAAAATTGCCTTTTTGGCTGCACAGATTCTTTCATTTTTAGGACTGCTCATCAGGTTGATTGGTGCAATTTTGTTTTGCTTGGAGTCTTCTAAGAGATGCAGGGAGTTGAGAGCTTTGGGAAATATGATGGGGGGGGTTCAACACAACAGGTGAACAAGAAAGGAGGTGTGCTAGGTACATAAGCCAAGTGCACAGCAGAGGTGGATGGCTTAGTTTTAAAAGTTGCCTCACATCATATAGTTGGGTTTTTTTCTCTAAGCAACTGTGCTTTTACAGAAGAAGCTGGAGTTCTAGATCATTTCTTCCAAGAAACATTCCCCTTGTCTCCTCAACAGCATGCTGATCGCTGCTACAGCTAATACTACATAACAAAAATTGCTGCAACACACAGCTGGGGATAGCTAACTGAAGATAAGGCTCCTGTACACTCCCTCAGCTGCTCTCTCTATAGCTGGAGGCAAGCTGCCTGTCCTACTAAGGTGCATGCCTATGTTCTGAAACCCATTTCCCCCTTCTGACAAGTTGCAAGTGTCATGAGCTAACCAGAGCTTCTTTCTGTGCTGTGGGCTGGAAAAAAAAAAGACTGCTTGTTTCTGCTGCCTTCATTTCCTACACTCTTCACTGTTCCTGTTGTCTGCCAGGCTGTGAGTTCTGCAAGGAGTCCTGCAGAAGACAAACTCCACTGTGCAGAGATTTCCTCCAATATTGGGAATGAGGATGGGGCAGGGAGAACAAAAAGCAATGACAGATTTTCTTTGAAAGGCATGAAGTTCATACAGCTGAATTATGCAGTAAAACAAGGGCATGGACAATGCGATTGCACAGTTTCCAGGCTGGTAGAAAATAAACAGGAGGAATTGTTGCAGAAAGAACCTACAAATACCCTTTTCAGCTACAGTCAAAGTCTGTTCTTTGAGATTAAGGAAGTAAAGTCTCCTACAGACACTGTATGGACAAGAAGATGGAGTCTGACTCTCTTCTGTTAGCATCATAGTTTAACCTTGATGTTCTAGTTCAATAGCATTTCTTTGATAAAGTATATTATCTTTCAAAAAAAAAATTACATATCTCAATTTATGGAAGCACCTGTGATAACTCCCTTCTTTCTGCCCGTATAGCTTCCAGCTCATGTACATATCTTCCAAAAACTACTTTACTTTCTCATATAGATGAGATTTCCTCTTTCTGAATTAGATCACTACTACCCAGTATTATTTTCTGTATTGAGGAAAAGAAAAATCACCCCTGGATATCTTTAGAAACATAAATATGACCCCTTGTAGTTTAAGCAAAATCAAGTAGGAGGGTTTATGTTATTGTGGTTAATAAACAGCCATCTGTATATACAGACTGTGCTCCACTGTTCATCCACTGGGCTGTAATAAGTGTTCTACTTAACATTGATGAAGGGCAGCATAATCAGATATAAACACTTTGCCCCCTTGCACATGCAATTCTTCTGACTGGCAACTGTTTCTGTATTTTATATAAGGTTGATGGTATATTTTGCATAAAATTTAGGAACAGAATCTTAAACAATGAATAAAAAATTAATAGGTTTTAAATATACTTCATGGCAAAGAGTAGTAATCCAAGAATGTGTTGACAAAAAACAATGGGAAGGATTGCAAGAGATAAGACAATTCAAAGACTAGTAAGAACATTAAAAAACCCCCAAACCAAAACAAACAAAAAAACCCCGACAAGCAAGGAGATGTTGTTTGCTTATTGTTTTACACTGAAGACACTAATTTTGCCTCTGTAGTTATATTAATATTCTCTGATGCCTGTTCCAGGAATTCTAAGATATAATACCATTCTGTTCATCCCTAAAAATACAGTCAATTATGGTAAGTAAATAGTTACTATCACAGTAGCACATTTATTTCTTCTCCAAAGTGAACTATAACCAGTTTTCTCTGGTGAAATAGAACAGTCTTGACACTATGCTAGAGATCATTAAAAAAAAAACACTCAAACTACCTTTTGATCTGAAAAGACATTTAAATTTTTGCCATGACAAAGCTTATTTCACCTTCAATCCCCAAATGACCATGATGTATTGGTAAAATCTGATTTAATCATGCTATTGACAGTTCCCAAAGGAATTGATTGGGGATGAGTCTATTCAATCCTTCTCTTTATCTTGATGTTTTCAGTAACAGGAGTTACTAACAGTCTCTGAGTTACATGAGATTTTTAAACATTTTAAACATGAGAAAGCATCAGCCAGCCAAACTCCTTGCATTAGCTAATTTATTGACCTCTTCAAGTTTTCCCACTTTGGAATGATTCTGTTTATTTCCATGTTATTTACTGACACCTTCTTAAATTATGTGAAAATCCTTCCTCTTAGAAATGTCTGGTTGATTTTCAACACAGTGCAAGAAATGCACTCGGTTATGGGACAATTCACATTGTGTGCAAGCTTCATTATATTCTCCAAAACCAAAATGCCATCTGCTTCAGTTTATAATACTCCTGCCTCTATATTTTCTTCTGTCTTCCACCAAGGAGCCTCAGGAAGGAAAAATAATCTTTGAAAGGAACAAAGGAGCACTGCAACTGAAAGAGACTTTTTAAGAAATCAGTGCTAAGCTTTAAAGAGGCACAAACTGATGACAAATTGCATGCATAAAAATATAGCAAAAATGCTGACTATTGTACAACTTGAGCAGTTCTTACTGAGGCTTAAAAGTAGTGGTTGAGCAAATTCATACAGAGGTGTATTTTTACTTCAAGAATTGCTAAAACTAAAATTACAGAAAAGATTATTTTACTTTGATTATATGTTGTTAGCAAGATTTCACTGCTCTACTTCAGAAAAAAAAGGACATAAATTAAGGAATAAAAACTACCATATTTCTCCTTACACTTTTTTTCTTTAGCTAAAATGAAATACTAAAATCCTGGACTGTTATCAAAACTAGACTTTCTTGAATGAGAATAAAAGAGGATATTTAAAGACTGAACCATGTAAAAGTACTTCAGTTTTGAGGAGTTTCACAATGACAATAACAAAGAGTTTGCCTGTCTTGACGCAATGGAAGATTACTTTTTTGCATAGATTATTGTGTGAGTCCTTTAGAGAAAATGTAACCCTTAGGAGGTAGGTAACAATCAAACCACAGCTAGTACGAACCTGGGCCAGATCCAGAGAAAAGAGAGGTCTTTCAGTGAGGAATTATCTACTCAGCCTGAAAACACCATTTAGCTGGCACCTTATCTTGCAGACACCCAAATGCCATGAAGTGCCATGAGCTGTGTATTTGATAGGCATCACTCAAAAGGTCTCTGTGCATCGTGCATTCATTCCTCCCCAGGCAGATTACACTATAATCCACACACCTGCCTCTGTGTTCCAGGGTAGTTCTTTTAGCAGTGCTAATAACCAGCTCCCTTCCTGAGTCTCCTAACACTAGCTCCATGCAGGACAGCTGGGGGATAGCCCTGCAGCAAGTCCCAGGAAACAGAGTTAAAGATCAGCAGGCGGGATGCTCCTGTGAGGCAGAGATGCTGCTTGAAGTACCCTTTCAAGGCATTCCCTCACCAGGGGAATGTCCAGAGTTGCCTTTCTCACCTCATAGGTGAGGCCTTCCCACTGCTCTTGCAGTGTCTTCACTGCAATCCAGGGCTGGTGGTAACATGAAAGGGATTTCACTTCACAAGGGCCTCTCCTGGTCTTTGCTTCAAGGCCTGTTATTAATTAACCTATCATTAGATGAAATGCTTGTGTAATGATTGAGGTACTTAGAGGTGCTGAAGTTACCCAGAGTGCAACAAACACCTTGCAGCTGGGGCTCGGCACATGCCCTGGCTAACGGGACTTCTTCTGCTTCCCATGAAAGGGCTAAAAAATGTTTCCATCACTACAAGAAAAACACAATTTGATTACTATTAGTAAGACTTACACACTAAAAGTAAAATTTGAAATATGAAATGAAACAAAAAATTGGATTCCTGATACTGTTTCAAGAACAGTTACTGAACAAGGTACATAAATGGGATTAAACTATTTCCAGTCACTCCCCAGTGAGTGCTCCAACTGCGTGGCCACATGCCCTTTTTCCGTCTGCCTCTTTGGTTCAATTAATCTTTAATTATGCTGTAAAAAATGTAAAAGCTATTGCAGCGGGGGTGGAGAGACAGGGATGGGGCTTGAGCCTGAAATGGTGCAAGAAAAAGTACCATCTCAGTGCCATCCCACTTTGGGATTTTATCCCACTTTGGACATTGAGAGGATGTCATTTCACAGCTTCTCATTTATCAACCAACTTAGGTCAGGGTCAATCCCTAGGACAGAACTCTGTATCTGCTCTAACTGTAAATGGAGAAAGTGCAATTTAGTTGTAATGTTAGTATCAATAGCTCTTGAGAGTGAGTGTGCAGTATGTGGTTACGTACTTCAAGTACCATACTAGGGAGACAAAGGCAGGTTTGCTTTACCTTCTTCCTTAAGTAATATTCTGAAGTGTCTGTACAAGCATAGCTATTGAAGCAACAAAAAAAATTCACCAAGTCAAACAGGAACAAAAATAAAAGCACTGTCTTCATTCTTGAACCTGGAACAGAAAGGAGTTTATTATAAAGATAAAGCTCTGAATAGTATTCGGACAAGACTGAGGGATAGAGAAAAGACAATCCCTTATTGAGAGGGAGAATGTGAGACCTAAGAAGATACAAATGATGACAGCCTACAGGCATAAAAACATATGCAAACTGCTGACTCTAGTACTGAATAGGCTGTTCAAAATTCAGTATAATGATAGATGAGGAGATTTTTATGTGCACGAGTACATAAATTCCTTGTTTCAAAAAAAGAAACAATTGAGAAAAAAATCTAGAACAACAGGTGGATTGTAAACAGAGAGAACTTAGTGTAAGCAAGACAGGAAAAAAAGGACATGAGTCTTATTTTAAGGAATAAGACTTACTCAAGGCCCAGCTTTTCTCACCATGAAGGGAAATGTGGAAAATATTTAATTCATGTAGGTTTTGGTTGACACAGCAAGGAAAAAAAATAATAGGCACACCAAGAAACACGGAGACACACAACAACCACTTTTTCCCCTAGCTTTTGCACTGGATCCTTTTTATTAGATGCGGTCTACAACATGAACTTTAAGATATTTAAGATATTCTGCCAAACAACCTTTAAACATCTCTCCCACACTTTTGCATTTTTTTTTGTCCTTAAAAAAAATGAAAGCTTTCAAAAGCTGTGCTGCAATTTTTCACCATGTATTTATCACCATCACTAGAACTCTGGAATTATAAACTAAAATTTGATAACTAAGATTTTGCTTTGGTAATTACCAGATTACAGGAACAGCCTTGGTAGCATTCAGGCAGATATGCCAGAGTTAATTGTGGCATTCAAGTGTTTGAAATAATGCACTTTAGTGTTCACAAGGAAGAACCAAGGCATTGTTTCTAAGGCTGTCTTCTCATTTTGTGTTGATTGCAACTCTTTGCCAACATTCAGTATTCAGTATCCCCTCAGATTTCTAAGTGTTTTAAATGGATCCCACTCTGTCACCACCCAACCTACCATTATAATAGGCATAAGAGATGAATTATGGTTTCAAAAGCTGAGTAAATGTAACCATAATCAGAAATAACAGGAAAAATCATGCAGACCATATTAAAACATTCACACTTCTTGATCTAATCATACAAATGGTATTCATCATTTTGCACCTTGCTACCAAGAGGAAATGTGCACTCACAGCCCAGAAAACCAACCTGGTCTGCACCAAGAGCAGTATGGCCAGGAGGTGATTCTGCCCCTCTGTTCTGCCCTTGAGTCCCCACTTGGACTTATAGCACAGGAAGGATGAAGACCTGTTGGAGTGAGACTAGAGGAAAGCCACCAAGGTTATCAGAGGGCTGGAGTACCTCTCCTGTAAAGTCAGGCTGAGAGTTGGGGTTGTTCAGCCTGGATAAGGGAAGGCTCCGGGGAGACCTCAGTATGGTCTTCCAGTACCTGAAGGGGTCTTCTAAGAGAGTTGGAGAGGGACTTTTCCCAAGAACATACAGTAAGAACATACAGTGACTGGACAAGGGGGACTTTCTTCAAACTGAAAGAGGGCAGGTTTAGATTAGATATTAGGAAGAAATCGTTTACTGGGGGGGGAGGGGTGAGGCACTGGCACAGGTTGCCCAGAGAAGTTGAGGATTCCCCATCCCTGGAAGTGTTCAAGGCCAGGTTGGATGGAGCTTTGGTCTAGAGCAAGGTGTCTCTGTCAATGGCAGGGTTGAAACTAGGTACTCTCTAAGGTCCTTCCAACCCAAACCATTTTATAATTCTGTGGTTCAATACTGTCAGTAAAATTCAATTACTAGGAACTCTGATGTTATGACTATGACATATTACTAAATATATGATTAACAACAAACAATCTTACCTGGCTCTAGTCACCTACACTCAAAAAACCAAGATCTCTCAAAACAACCAAACATGCAGTATCTTCCAGCAAGGATCAATGAAATTTTTTGCATTAAGACCACACAGTTGTTTAGGTGTCTCCAGAGAATGACGACCTCTCCTTTTGTCTTAGAGGTCAGCAGTCAAAACTATCTTGTCTCAGCAATGAGTGAATGCTGTTACCTTCATGAAAGTATTCAGTGCTTTATATAATGTATTATAAAGTTGTGTTGCATTCTAAGCTTTTTATGCCAAAATTTTATTGCAGTATATGGAGTGCATTGTATATGGGTAATGTTAGCACATTTAAAAAAAATGGAATACTTTTAGATATGTCCTACATAAAAGAAGAAATAGTAAACTCAGAAGAACAAGCGTGGGCTGTTTTTGAAGAAAGATGGTTTTAAAATGAAAGAATCTGGGGAGTAAAAGTGTGAGTGTCCAATGCAATAACAAAGCATACTAGGATTCTAGAACTGGTTGAAAACTACACACAAAAAGGAAGTTATTTATTGTAATAGAGAAGTGACATCAGTACAAGGAAGTTATTTATTGTAATAGAGAAGTGACATCAGATTCTCATCTGTGTTTAAAATAGTACCAGGTTTTCTTTTCTGCAGCGTTGTGCTCCAGGGAAGATTACTGTTATCTATGAAATTATACCAGTAATCTTGTCATTATCATTCAAAAAGTTAACTATGCATTGGAGAAAGGATTTTTGTTTTGATTTAAGCTTTATTTGCATACTGATTGCTAGCCAGGTTTTATATAAACATGGCTGGTTTGGATATGTCTACACTGTCTTCCAGATACAGACCCAAACCTGCACTCAAGTCAAAGCTCATCCATGCCAGAAGTCCAAGGACTTTGGGCAAAATTTGACCATTGCTGATAGGGCAAGCAATCACACACCACTGTTTGATTGCTATGATCCCAAGCACATTCCTGCCTGCTTTCTGATCAGCGTCTACTGACAGTAAAATTGCTATCTCAGAGATAACTGTGAAAAACAGTGTATGTTTTCAATAAGCCATTTTTTTTGTGCCTGTAGTCCATATTCTGATAGTATTCTACAGATAGCATTTTCCCCTCTAGGTCTATGAAGGAAGAATAGAGATAAAGAAAAAAAATCCACTGTATACACTTAGCATTAGGGAGATGATGTTCACATATCCTATCTCATTTTTTCCAATAAGAACTACAACTGATGCATGTATTTTTGCATTCAGTTAATATTCATATGCACATACATAAAAAACAGCAAAAGATATTGCAGACAGGTAACACCAAGAGAGCAAGAAACAAATGTGCAGTTGATAAACATTCTCTAGCTTCTGTTGTAAGAGTGAAAAAGTAGAAAACACTGCACAAAGGTTTTATCTGAATAAGAGACATAAAAGAGCTACTTGATAGCCCTGCTGTTCTCAGTAGAAATCTTCTGGAAAAATGCTTGCTCAGTTCCCAGAGAAATTCAGTCCTTTTGTGAGAGACCTCACTTTTGTACTTTGCTTCCTTTTTTTAAAAGACCAGAAGTTTAATTTTTTTGAACTACAGAGAATGACTGTTTAGGGCTAAATGTGGACAGTCATACTGTGAATCAGATAAGCTGCATACTTGGCAGAAAAAGAATTGCAAAGTGTGATGCTTCCAGCTTCAGTTGACTTCAAGTTGTCATTACAAGATCCTATCTCTTTTGAAAAACTTCTCTTCTGAAAATCTCCAAGTCTGGATTTCTTGCGTGTTGCACAATGTTAGGTAGTATATGTTTTAGGAAAATATAGATAATAAAAATGCACCAAAAGTACATGAAAAAAAAAATTGTGAAATAAGGTAATTGAAAGGTCATGTCATTGTCTAACCCCAGCCAGGAACTCAGCTCACTCATTCCCCCCCACAGCAGAAGCGGGGAGTGAATCAGAGGAGCAGAAGTGAGAAAACTCATGGCTCAAGGTAAAGACAGTTTAATAGGGAAAGCAAAAGCCACACATACAAGCAAAGCAAAACAAGGTTTTATTCACCACTTTCCATTGGCAAGCAGGTCTTCAGCCATCCCTAGGACAGGAGGGCTCCATCGTGCATAATGTTTACTTGGTTAGACAAATGCCATCACTCCCCATTCCTCCTTCTTCCCCAGCTTAGATGCTCAGCATGATGCCATACGGATGGAATATCCCTGTGGTCAGTTGCAGTCAGCTGTCCTGCCTGTGTCCCCTCCCTTCTTGTGCAACTCCCAGCCTCCTCACTGGTTGGGTGGGGTGAGGTGCGGAAAAGGCCTTAACATTGTGTAAAAGCTGCTCAGCAGTAACTATAACATCCCTGTATTATCAACACAGTTTTCAGCAAATACGAAACACAGGCTGCTTTGAAGAAAATTAACTTTATCCCAGTCAAAACCTGCACAAGTCATCACTCAGTCTGTTAGTGAGATAAAATTAAGTGTTGTATGGACCATATTATATTCCTTGTTACAATCCCATCTAGAGATGCACTTTCCTTGCAATGTTCTGTGTTTCTCCAGGAATAACACCGATACTGCTTCTACGAGACATCACAGAGCATGCTTTAAAGGTCTGTTAAATAGCACAACGGTTTTCATGGGTAATGAATGGGCAATTTTTTTCCTACTAGGAATGAAAGATGCAATTCGTGGAGTTTCAGTGGGCAGAGAAACTTCTGCAGCACACAACAGCTGGAAAAATTAGTGCACTGTCATGAGAACTGCCTAAGGACTGTTTTCTCTTTCACTGCTCAAGGATGAAGCTGCAGAGAAGCTACACAAATAGTGATGAATTATGCTGTACTGATACACTGGGATGTATTAGATGACACAGAAGTCTTGTCAGTGCCCACACAGAATCATAGAATGGGTTGAGTTGTAAGAGACCTGTAAAAGGACATCTAGTCCAAAACCCCTTATCAAGATTAAATAAAACAGTGACTAACAAAAGTGTGTGAAAAGAAAATCATGTATTTTCTAACCACTCTAGTCAGAGATTTCTAACAGTGCCTTCTGCAACATAGATTTATTCTCTTATTTTCCTACTACTAAGTTCAATTAACTTACTGCATGGAATTCATGGTCTCTGTGTGAAGTAAAAACTATTTAATGATTACTTTAAAAAATGTAATTAACACATGCACTGCCCCTGGCTTGATGCATTTTAATTGTGAAGCTGAGAGAAGAAAAAGCCTCGATGCAATTTAGAATTAATAAGTTTTGTTTTTATAACTTTATAAGCAGCTTGAAATAATTTCACGAAACCTTCAAGTATGTTTAAAAGAAGTACGTAGCAATAAGAAACTGTACTTGAAATTTTATTTCCAGATTGAAAATTCCAGGACAGTTCAAATGTAGGAGTGAGCACACCACTTTTACAGCAAAGCTGGACAGCATTTATCTGTAAACCTAGAAAAGACACATCTGTAAGAAGCTTCAGCTTAAAAAAAAGTGGTTTTCCAGTTGATAAACTAGCTGTAGGTTCAGGAAATCTGTTTATTAAGCCCTGGAGATTTAAAAACAATCAAAAACCTTGCAGAAGTCCTGGAGAATAATGAAAGTGTTGAACAGCAGTTTTTTAGGTCGCTCATACTTGGAATCTAATTTCCAACATAATGCCAATGTGTAAAAGGCTCAAACATTTGTTTGCATCAAAATGACTGTGTTCACACAGCTGTCTGCAGTCTCCCACACTTACCTGCAATCTGCACTGTGTGCTAGAGACTGCAACTCAAATTCTTCCCAAGCCAAGCCCAAACATGCTGTCTGTACAAAGGGCATGGCTTACTCTCTCTTGAAAGAAAGAGTAATAAAGGTCAGCAGGGAATGCCTCTGATTTCTTCAGTGCACCCCAAGTAGCCTTTTCTAACTGCTCAGCTTTATTCTGAGAATCAAAAAGAATCTGGCACAGGGCAGAAAAAGTTGGAGAAGAACAGTCAACTGTAAACCTTTTCCTGGGTTATCTCAGGTGAGCTGAGATGTGTCTCACTGGACTTAACACTACCCACAGGGCTGATGTAAGGACAAACACATTAAATGTTGTCAAGCATGGGAACAGGGTCCACATGGAGAGATCCCATTTCCCTGTGACAGACTTGTTGCAAACACTATGACTGTGTCTAGTCTGAGGAATATAAGTAAACTTAATAAGAATGACCCAACATTCTCACAGTAGACTGTTTTGCATTTTTATCTGACACCTAATTTTCCATTAAATAATTATGCAACCCTTAGCAGTATGTTTTCTTAAGTCTTACCACTGTCAGATTTATTATTCTTCTTATCTGAGTTATTTAAAAACCAAACAAAATTATTTTTTTTCTTCTAAAAAAACTGTCTTAGCAGTACTAATTCTAATTTGTGGCTGAATTAATAAAGATCCAATAATTACAACAAACTAATTCTTACACTAGAAATTGAAATTCTACAGTATATTTTGCAGATGGTTCCAGTAACTCTCACAACCAGAAGAACGTAAAACATGCTACAGGGGAAGCTGAACAATGAAGAACAAAAAGATGCTTTATTTTTTTTCCTGGCATTTGTGAGGTTTACAAAACCTGAAATAAGTTTCGTAGAAGAGCCAGGATAAGTTGATCTCAGTTATTGTTAAAAAAATTTTACATTACATCTACAGATCTTTCACTACTGATTGTGCACATTCTTCTCTTCATGAATAATTTTTTTATTAATTGTTGTATTGCAAGGTAAAACTTAATTAGGATACGTTATCTTTGCATAATCCTCCCACAGCTTACTGAGCACAGAAGTATTTGGAAATATATTAACAATTGCTGAATCAGACCTAAAATTAAAAACTAGTTATGACTGTTCTTTTTCACTGTGAAACTCACATTCTACACACTAATACATTTTAGGCTACTTTAACTTAAAAATATATGTAAGTGTTTTGTCTCTGGAAATATTGTCCAAGTTGTAATATAATGGAAACGCATTGCAGAGCAAATCTGCTGTTAAAAAGTCACAATCAGAAGTTCATCTTTGAACTCTTCTGGTGTGACATAAGCTCAGCTGAAAAAGCCATTTTAACTGTATTACTACTAGTGTCAAATAAAATTTATGTTTTAATAGGACTAAAATGATACATGAGATGACTGTCCCACAGCCCAACAGCTTCTGTCTCACAGATCCCATTGGATACTTCTAATGAAGTAGTTTGCAGCTCTGAATGAAAATTATTCCCATGCAGAAGTAAAGCATGTATATTGCTTTAGGCATCAGAGAAACTGTACGATTATGATGCATATTCAGCCTGAAAAAGCAAACGAGGGCAAACAGTTTTTTACAAATAAGTATTCCACAAATTTTTTATATGCAAAGCCTAACTCCTTATAATCATCCTTATTGTAGCAGACAAGTAATTTCCTTTATTAGAGTTCTGATAGCTTTCCTTCCTTTGTCTGAACTCTGTTTGCTGCCTGATGTTTCCACTTCTCCAAACAAAATATTTGCAGACTGGAAAACAGCTCTTCCATACGCAGAGAACTAAAAATGTTTGCAGACTGTTTTGTGTTAAAAGAGTGTTTTCCTTCACACATGAAGACAAATATCTAAGATCACCTCTCTCTGGACCAACATCCTTTTTTAAATTAAAGTAGTAAGCCATTCAGTTCTGAGTATGCATCATTTCAGAGAGTATTTAAATAGTTCTATATCTGTTACATAAACATTGCATTTGAATTATCACTTTGGTAAACCTTGAAATTGAATTTTCTCTTCAGAAAATTTCTTCAGGAATTTTCTCTTCTCTATAGGAACAGTATGGTACAATAAACATGGATATATTCCTGTCGTATGAAGATTCCAGGATACATTTGGTTGTGCTGTCTTAGATGGTGTGGTTCTTCCAACATGTATATGGATTGTTAAATTTTTGGAGTGAATACTCACGTTCATTCAAAATTTCTACTGTTAGGTACTCCAAATGCACATGGAGTGAGGTCTCTGCCTCTGCACTAATGAGGACAGGAACATATTTTACCTGTGTTCTGCAAAGTTTTAATGTGATCAAAGCTCTTCACACTTCAGTTGTGCAGTTTCGGCTGATGACTCTGCAGTCAGTAAAAGTGCTGAAGATTGTCTCATGGCTTTTGCAATCCTTTTTCTTCATATTTCTGCTCCCTCACTGGTGGCAGAAGTCCTGTCATCAGAAAAAGAACCTCTTAGCTTTCATTTAAGAGAGAAAACAATTAAATAGCAAAAGATTAATAAAAATTGTTTAAAATCTCACGATTTTGGAATTACAAATAATGCTTTTAGTTACATAGCTTTCTCCCCTTTCTTTCATTGAACCCCATTTTTTTCTTTCAAAAATAATACATAAAGGAAAAACAGTGATGAAAGTAAAAGGATGCTGTCAGAGTTTCTAAAGTTTACTGAAGCTGCCTCATAAACAAATGGAGTGGTGTTTAACTTGAATGACCTCTCTCCACCAGGAGTATAATCAATAAGGCTTAGGCCACTTTACTTGTTACTTATTTTATGCTGCCTTATCTTCAGGTCTTATCTTCAAAATTACTAACATATTTCATATTTCCAAATTAAAGAAAAAAATTTTTGGAGAAACTATGTTTCTGTCAACTATGGGGGGGGGGAGTGGAACCCCAAAAACCAACCAACCAAACAAAAATCCAAACCTACAAAACCCCACAGCCCAGGAAACCCATAAAAAAAGGTAATTTGGATAAAACAAAGTCTACACTCTGCCACCATACCCACAAAAAATGCAGAAAAGCATTTACACATGAATTACTCCAAGAAGCCCAATTCCAATGACATAAGCAAGGCTGGTTCACCAGACAACTTAGTGCTCCTGCTCATTGCTGATCATTGAGCAGGTACTGCAGCAGAATGGAGTATGCCATCTTATATAGTTCACTGTATAAAAGGGTTCTTATGATTTTTTTATTGTTGCCACAGAAGCTATTTTCAAAAGTTTGAAAGGAAAATGAAGAATTCATAAAAAAGACAGACTTATCAAAGGTGATCTTTTTGTTGATATTAAAGCAGTAGGTAAGACTGCATGCCCTCAGCATAATGACAATTAGAGCAATTGTTCTCAAATTGTATTCAGATTTAGAATAATTGTTTTCAAATTGTATTCAAATCAGAGCCTGCAGCTACCTTATTGTAATGAAAGATACTGCCTCCCTCGAAGTCTGGTCCTGTTTGAGACATTTAAAATACCTTCTGCATATTTTGAAGCAACAGCTTGCAAAGCAAACCTTGTGATGAGATGGTACGCATTCTTATTATGAACTTTATTTTAACACTTAACAGATTGTAGACAATTTTTTAGTTGTCTGTACATAAGGTTTCAATGTAAATTGTATTTTTCACAAAAGACTGGTTTTTTACATTATATTTTCCATTTTCAAAATGTCATTTTTGTTCAGACATCAGAAAGCGGGAGCCAGTGGCAGAAAGAACTCTGTC
The DNA here is from genome assembly GCF_036250125.1 of Pseudopipra pipra. Lineage (NCBI taxonomy): Eukaryota > Metazoa > Chordata > Aves > Passeriformes > Pipridae > Pseudopipra > Pseudopipra pipra. The sequence goes on along the minus strand of NC_087581.1, from coordinate 13,354,961 downwards.
CAAAAAATCTTGCTTGGCTGAATTTTTGGATGCCAGTTCCTTATATATGATGTTGTGTTTGCCATGTGAACAAAGCCTTTTCTGAGCAGAGTCATACTGCATAATCTGCAAACCTGCACAGTAACAGTTTATGATTTTATATGATCAATATCAACAAGCTCATACTGGCAGCAACCTAAGATCTTCAAAATATATCTTCCTAAAGCATTATAGCCCCAGTTTTTGTTTCGTATACAACATTAAACATTTGATAAATGCCAGAATTCTCAATAGAGATTATATGCTTAATCTTGCAAAGTGCCTTTGAGAAGGTAGCAGGAGATACTTGGATTTACAGCCACTCAGCAGGATGCAGACTCAGTGCAGAGTAACTAATTGAAGAGTATGAGGATTGCATAATCTGGCCTGTAGTTTTAAATCCAGTCGAGAGGTCCACTTAGTTAAATCCTTTAAGAACAAGCAAAAAAAAAATGTTTGGAGAAGAAAATAAAATTCTGGTTTGTAGTCTTGTACAGGCATTTAGCATAGTTCCTTGGCTTTCAGAAACATATGCATTCTGCATTGGTTTTTTAAATTTTATTATAATCTGTTACTGCAGAATGGGGAACACATGGAGGTGTTGCATAACATCTCTTGTGGCATATCTTTTTGATAGTGGTCCACAGATTAGTAACATGTTATCTCCTGGCCTTGCAAACTTACCTCCTGGACACCTTGCAAGACTTATTTCTGAAGTAATTCTAAATTGTGACTCCTATTTACCACTATTTGTTTTCCTGCTTTTACAATTAAAAATTTCATACCCATAAAAAAAGTCTCCTCATTAAAGTCCTTTAATGTTGGAAAAATCTACCTAGAATCTAGCAAGTCTTGATGATTCAGCTTCAGATATTGAAAGTTGTTAAACCCCATCCATGAAATGTATCTAAACTTCCACCTCAAAAGGTTTTCAGGCTCTTTTGACTCTTTGCTTCTTTTTCTCAGTTCTTCTCACATACATTTAATTCCCTTTTCAGAATTTGAGTGGCTTTTATAAAAAGTAAACCTCCAGACAAGGAAACTGCTAGATCGCGTATGTCCTTTGGTTATTTTATTGTTTCAGTTATTAACAAAAATAAATGAATACTAAGGATTAAGCTTTGAGAACACAAAAATTTGTTGTTAGTGTAAAGGAGCTGTAAAAGTACAAATTACCATCCAGATTTTTCTTCTGCATATCACATCAACTTTCAGAGTTTCATTTACTTTTGTTTTGTTATGAAAAATTTCGGCAAAGACCTTCTATCTGAATAAACCAGCAATTTCCCAGTATCAGAGGTTTTATTAAACATAAGTTTTCTTATAAGCCAGAGTATGGTTCAATATGTGAGTCCTTGTTCCAAAACAACTGTCACAACTACCAAGTAATTACCTTGTGAGAATAAGTCAAAGTTTCTCTATGGAAGCGAGAGAAAAGAATTAGCTCAAGAGAGAAGATGAAAATATGCTGGGTGTTAATAAGTGAAGCAGATTAGTCTTAGTATGTACAATCTAAATAGAAATACTTTTTCTGAAAATTTCCTGTTTCCAAATGGAAAAAAATATGACAGCTATTTTTTTTTTAATATCCCCAGTATTCTACTTTACCATTATTATCACTAACTTTATAATTTCTGAAATCTCTCACTTTTAATGATCTACCAAATCCATCCAGACTACTTCGGGAATAATCTAATACTAGCACATTATTATGGTATGGCAAACTCTGGAGCACTGAAACCCTTAAAGGGCTGCTTGGTTTGCTTGACCGGTTCCTCTAAATTCTGCTTCCTCTTTGCCTTTCTCCCTTCCATTGCGTTGTGGCTTCTGTATCTTGTACTATGAGTATAGAAAAAAATACCTTCCTTGGGAGTAGTTTAATAATTGTTTCCCTCCAATTCAGCATTAAGTGTGGGATATACTATTAAAAGATAAGAAGCCCTGAAGAGTTGAGATGTTATCCTGCGGAGGTATTCATCCTATCTTCAGATTGCTCACCAAAGATAACTCAGTAAGAAGGATAAAAGCCAGCCCTATACAAGACATGACATCAAATCATTAAAAACAAATTGTCTCCATCAGAACCTCTACAGTTTCCACTGAGCAAGAACTGATAAAACTACAGCTAAAGTACTAGACTGGTCTGCCCTAGCAGCTCCATTCACGTCAGCTGGCAGTGTTTAGTAATAAATTTCTATACAGACTTGCCACCCACTAACCAGTCCATGTGGATTCTAGGTGAACAAAAACTCTCTCACTAAGAGGTGCTGCACACCAAACTGCTAAATCAGGTAAATCTAAGGTTTTCTTCCCACCCATTTCAGGGAGAGCTAACAGGAACTAAAAATCAGTCCCTTCCTATCTAAAGGCAGTTGACAATTTCTCCTCTCCCTCTCCCTCCCTCCTCCTCTCTCTCCCCTCCTCCTCCCCTTCCCTTTCCCTCTTCTTCCCCCTCCCTGAGATAAATCTCTTCAGACCTAACTGGTTCAAATAAAACAGCTTTCAAGTGCCAGCCACCTTTTTTCCCATTAAAAGCTGAAGATATCTACCATTCCTAAAAAAATTATCTGAATTGGATTCTTTCTCTGAATCCTGTTGTTCTGTGCAATTTTAGCAGGCTGGAAGATTAACAAAATGCTGGAGGTTCAATCTCTCCTTACAGCACATTGCATCTTGAGTCCTCCTGTAACATACAGCAATGGCTTACCAAAGCAATCCTGTTCCTGTCTTTTGCTGTTAGTTGTATAAACTGGGAGTTTTTATGAATGAAAATTTTATTCTGAAAGACATTGTACTGGTATTGAAGAATATGGAACGCAGCATGAACACGTATAATCCTGGAAAATCAACGCATGGGGCATTTGTTCTACATAAACTCCTATAGCTCTGCCAACATCAGAGCTAAGATGATGTAAAGGCTTATTTGCAGTGACCTTTTTGCATCATTGATATAAAGCTTCTACGCGGTTCAACCTTTGCATTACTGAAGTAACCCTATTCTTGACAAGAAGGAAGAAGCAGTAATTATCCCAAAATTTCTCTTTTGGAGAATGCCACTTTACCAGATTTCACATTGCACAATCAGAATTCAGTTATTTACCAAGGAACAATCAGAAATGCATGTATACACATATACATGAGTGGGTTTACCATGTAACTACATATAAATACAGAATAAAAGAGAGTAAGCAATTCCACCAAGCCATAATCAAAGACCTCAGAAGCTTTTGCTAGAAATGCCGCTCCCTGGGCACTGTTCTACAAGCTGAGGGATTCAGAAAGACAGATGTGAAAAAGCCACAACTCCCATACAGTATAACCCAGCTGCCCTGGAGCCACTGACCCTCGAAGCGGGGCTGTCCAGAAGATCACCAGCCAAAGGGAGAGACAAGCTGGCTCTGCCCCAGGCAACCTTCTCCGGCCAAGCCGTGCCAGCGCCGGCTGCCCCCGAGCACCGCTCCACCCACGGTGGTCCCGCAGCCGCGGCCCTTGGGGACAAAAATAAGACCTGCCCCAGCCGCCCTACCTGCCCCGTAAGCCTCCCGCTGACCCCGGGGGGTCTCCCAGGAGGCTCAGGCGCAGGGCCCCGCTCCAATTAGGCACCGGTGCGCGCCCCCGCCCTTCCTCCGCCACATAAAGGGCGGCGAGCGCAGCGCGGGGCAGGTCCTTCTGCTGAGGGGATCGGCCGTGTAACCGGTGCTGGCCGGCCGTTTCTTTTGCCTGTCGTTTTTCTTGCACAGGTGGATTTGGGGCCGCTTTGCTTCAGTTTTTGCCCCCTGTCGCTGCGGCCCCAACCGGCTCTGCCGCAGAGCCGCTCCGGTGCGCTCGAGGCTTCCTGAGCCGGCACAGCCCAGGGGTGCGGGGCCGAGCCCGGCCGAGCCTGGGAAGCGCGGCGGGGGCACCATGCCTGCCACCTTCGCCGGGAGGCGCCTGGGGCGGCTGCTGCCGCCGCTGCTGTTGCTGCTCTGCATCAGTTTCTCGGGCGGGAGCCCCGCAGGTAAAGGTAAAAGCTCCCTTGTGCCGCGGGCCGGGTCCCCTCCGCCCTTAGTGTCGGGCAGGCTGGTGCGAGGGGGCCGGGACACCGCCCGGGAGCAAAGGTCTTCCCTGGCCGGCAGCATCCCCCCGGCTCCCGGGGGAGCGCGACGCTGGCCCAGCCGGGCGGCTGCTGTTCGGCCGTGCCTGTGGAAATGGCTGAGCCGCTTCTTCTCCTCAGCGGCCCCGACCCTCCCCGGCGCCCCTGCCTCCCCCAGCGCTCGGGGCTGTTTTAGGGCAGCGGGGAATCAATCCCCTCCCCGCTGTCCCCCGGCATCGGGGGTAGCTGGCGGCGGTCCATCTGCTTTGTGCGGTCCTGTAGCCTCTCTACTGTCTCTTGTCAGAAACGGGAGGGTTTGCTAGCTCACAGGTGCAGGACTGGGAGACTGAGGCATAGTGTTTTATTGCTGCCCTATCCTTACTGAGAAAAACATTTAAATCCTGGGGGGAAAAACAAACAAACAAACAAACAAGAACGAATTGGTAGATTACAGTGCTAAAATATCAGTATGCCTAGCAGGTTGGGAGGAATGCTCCTTGGGATTTAACGCTGAGGTTTTAAAAGTGGCATTTAAAATCCATGAAGGATGAGGGGCTTGAGCCTTCCAGGCCCTGTTCTTCTTGTAGTGGTTTTCAGCAGTTTAGCATGGGGCCAGGCAATTCTCAGGAAATACGAGTTTATTTCTTAAATCAGTGGATTTCTGCTGTTATTCCCTGCTTTGGGAGCCACTGCAGAGTAGAATGGAATGATATCAGGAGGAACTACCAAATAGCTGATGTTTGCTGTGCAAGATGAGCTTTCTAGAACAGGTCTTGCCAAGGCCGGGAGTTCTGTCATGATGTGTGTGTGAACACCATGGCTGTGACTTGAATTAACCATCGGTAGTTCAGCTACATCTTCAGTGTGTGATATATAAATAGTTATATGTTTGTGCTTGCCTCCTTAATACTGAGAGGAGCAGTACTGTTTCCCGTGTGATGGTAGCTTTCATAAACTTTGTAGTGGTCTCACATAATGTGAAAGGAAACATACTTTGCAGTTCTTAAGGCTTGTTTAAAGTACATATTTATATGTGCAGGGGAAAATCTGCTTTGTAGGTCTCAAACAGTCTGTGAAATATGTACGTGTGCTTCTGTACACATGCAAAACTTGAAGGCCTTTCTGACAGCTTACTTCATTGAGAAGTTTTGTGACTGTAAATTGCCTGGTATTTATAGGAACGTGTAAGTCACCATGTGGCTAACTTGCCATGAGGTGGTTTTTTCTGATGTCTGTTGCTGCCAAAAAACTATAACCTGATAGTAGCTGAAGCAATTCGAAGTTTATGTATAAAACTTGGTGAAACGATGTGCTCTTATGAAAATAAAAAAAAAAAAAGCCAAACAAATTAAACAACAAAGCCCTGGTTTTGTTTCCAAAATTTCCAAATCTACCATCTTCCCAAGGTGATGGATATTGGGTCTGGTTTTATTAGAACTAAAGTAGCAGGTTTAGTTCCTTTTATCTATAGAGAGTAGGGCTGGTTTTTTTAGACTTGCATTAAATGTTTTTATAGATGTATAGTTGTTTAACTTAGATAATTGTTTTGGAAAAATTTAAGCCATTGCTTTTATTCTGTGTTGAGCTACGGGTTATTTTTAACACATCACAGCACAGTTGTTCAGAACTTGCTTCTTTGTTTGGTTACCATTGTGGTTGCCTTATGTAGTTGACTGATTTAGGAAAAGCAATCCCACCACATCTCATCTCTCGGCTTCTGCTCCTGAAGAAATCAAGGACAATGAGAACAAACCTCACTTCTTACAGACTTTGTTTACAGGTTGAATTTTTCTGGTTTGCCCTGAGGGAGGGGTGTTTATCAGGGCATTTGGAAGTCCTTCATATTGGTTCTCTGGTGTCTCAGGGGTATTAGGAGGTTCTGGTGAGTGGTTTGGGGTGCTTCTGAGTGCTTGTGTACTTACACAGAGTATATGATTGATAACAAACCTTAATGATATTAAATTAAACTAAATCGTATTTCAGCCTTTCCTTGTTCAGCACCTTTCTGACTGAAAGAGAGCAAATAGATTTTTAAGTCTGACATTGCTCTGATGATGATGATGAGCATGGTACATCCACAGTTTATCCCCCGAATATTGGCTGCAGTATGGAGCAGACATAAGGTGGAAAAATAAATTAATGACATCATACTCTTGGAACAAGAGCTCTGCAAGCTACCACACTATCGATTAAATCTAATGCAAGTCAGTTAAAAGCTAAGGCATGCAGCTATGACTCAATAGTTTGAGAAGTTACTTGACTTGCTTACATCATTGCCTGGCTGGATGACACTAATCTTGCAATGGTGCCTAACCTTGATCTCTGATGCTATTCAGCAGGTGTATATGAGAGGAGAATGTTGTCTCTGTTCTGTGTAGTTTGACATATGGACAGATAAGACTGAAGACGTGAGAGCAGTGGTGACAAGAAATAGCACTACTTGGCTGGTTGCACTTAGTACATGAATCAAGGAGGAAAGCCAAGATGAGAATAATGTTAATATGCAGACCATGTTGCAGATGATCTGCCTTCATTGCAGAGACATAATAGAGCTGGTGTACGTCTTGGCATTTGCACCTTCTAAATTTATAATCTTTGGGGATTTTAATTACTGTGCAGGTGATCCACGACATACTTGGAATGCCTCAAGATGCTTCAGGTATAAAAATCCGTGGAGCTTTCTTCCAACTTAACTATGAATATCAGAAAAATAATAGCCCTTCCTGCTCTCAGCACCTCTGTAAAGCGGAGAGTAAGACTTACTGGCTGGGTCATAAGCCAGCAGATGTTCAGAGCAGATTTCTTAAATTATTTTCTTAGGGGAGGGACTGGTAGGGAAGAGTTAGCTGTGAGACCAGTGGACAACTATGAAAAACTATGCAAATTAAACAAACTGATGTTGAGAACCCGTAACGGTTAATTTTTTAGATCATATCCTTTGATTACTTTGTTTTACTCTTGATCCAAACTGGTTGAAGTATGATGTGCAGACTGAGAGAGCAGATGGTGCAAGCCAGGCATGACTGATGTAGTCTTGAGTAACTGTGTGCTGAAAGTGCCAGTGGGAGCGTCTGTGGGTTGTCTGTCCCTGTAGTGCTGAAATGGGGTAGGAGCATTAGTAGTGTCATTCATTTGTAGGAAATGGCAGAGTGCTGACTTCACCTTTGCTGAAAGCATGCAGTTCTCAAAAGTTTGAATGAACTTAAGAGTATGATGTAGGTTTTCACTTTTCATCTATGTGTGTTTGTTGCTGTCTTGGATACCTAAAAGAGCTTATCACCCCCATGCCCCCAAGACTTTAACTGCAACTCTAAAACGTGCTCTTTTTGCCCTCTGTGCCTACAGGCAGAATCCCTTACTCTGAGTGCTGTGGTGGTAGAATATGTCCTGCAATACCTTAGCATGTGAAGATAGTGTTCATTTTGTGCTAACTAGCTCTGCCACCCAAATGTGGAAACAGAAAGGAAGGATCAAACATTTCCGTTCTTCTAAAACATCTACACACCTTGAATTCTTAGTAGAAGTGTGAAACAAAGACTTAAAGTAAGGAAGTCATCTTCTTCCCCTGCTGTTCTTTCTCCAGTCAAGAGCATAAAGCAAAATCCTAAAGTCTTACCTGGCTGTTGGAAAGAAACCTGTTATAGATGGAGGATCAGATTTGTAGTGGTGTTAAGGAAAATGGAAATCATCATTAGTATTATATGTTGAAGTTTGTGTTTGACACTGGTGTCTTTTGTTTTGCTTACCAAGGTGCTAATAGGAGGAAATAAGGTTTCTTCATTGGATCACGCTAGACTTTTAAGGTTGTAATGAAGTCCTTATTCTATTAGCAATTCTGCTAATCCGTGTTAAAAGTAGTCAGCTAGAGTCAGTGGTTGTCTAAGCCCAGGAAAAATTCAGGAGTACAGTTTATAAAGTCTACTGTAATATTCTGAAGAATGGCTTTGCTTGACTGTAGACTAACTACAGTAAAAGAGCTGTATACAGAAATTAGAGATCAAATTGATACTGCCTCTGTTCTTCAATATTTTCTTACTAAAGTGAGCTAAAGAACTACTGAAAAACAGTCCTTGTGCATTTTTCTATGTATATGCTCAGAACTTGGGAAGAAATTGAAAAGGAATGCTGAGGTGAAAAGCTTCTGGTTGAATCCTTCCCATGAACTAGCTTCTAACTCGAATTAAATTTCTTTAAACTTTTTTTTAGATCCAGTTATGACAACACAAGATGCCAGTCAGTCTCAGGCCAACTCCTTGACTAAGATGCAACTTGGACTTAATGAATCATCTGGTAATTGTTTTATTTCAGTACACCTAAACTTATAGTACTTTTTCTTAGTGATACTTATTTATTTTGTACCATGTTTCATACTCAAGTCTTTTAAAATAAAAAATTGTCACTTTTCAGAAGAAACAAGAGTAGATATACCATGTAGGCCTTTTAAAGCCATTGCTTTAAGAGATTAAGTGTTATAAGCATCTGTAGTACTGGAAAAAGCTATCCAGCTGCTAGCTGTGTGACCTGTTGCCCTTATGCATATATGCCATTAAAGCAGGCAATGACCCTGGAGGTTGGACAATGCCTGAAGTAGTACCATTGCAGGAGTGTTCTACCACTTAGATCTGATAATTTTTCATGTGAGGACTCCTTATGGTCTTGTATTAGGGAAAGGTGCAATAATGCCCTTGCATCACTGTGCCTGCTGCCTTCATCCATCTATTTTATTAATTACAGCTGTGTCAAAAACATCTATTGTTCCTTCTGCTTTTATTTGCTGGGCCTTAACTGTGGTTTTGACAGGGAGCAGAGAATAAGTTCCAGGCAGGAGAAGAAACAAATGATTGTTGATTCTGCCTCTTATTTCTCCGTAAAGATCAGAGAAGGAGGATTTCAGCAGTGTACCAAAACTCATGTTGATTAGTGCAAATCAAAAATAGCAAGTGATATTTGTACATGAACTCAATCAAGTTATGACAAGTTGCTCCCTTTGCAGGTTTTTTTTGTTGGAGATAATGCTATTTATCTGCTGTTCATCTTCAGAGCTTTTTAGCTTTGTGAGATCTACGAGTGCAATAGCTAATAGATTCAGTAACTTTCTACATACATAAACACAAATAGACATAGGAGCTAAGATACAGAAGTATTTCATATAATATGACCTCACCTGGCTATTTTTATTTGATATGTGAATTGAGGATGAAAGGTCAGTATGAAAATCCTATTGGAGTGCAAGACATTTTAAAGGTTGTCTGGTTTTTTGTGGATGGGTAACAGCTACTATATGAACTGGCAGTGGTGCCTTCTGAATATGTCATCATGAGGGATTGTAATAACAAACCAGGTGATGCATGTAGTAGACTGACAGAAACTCAGGTAATCCATGACAGCCTTGGCATATTGTCAGAGTGTTTGTGCACACAGACAGGCTAAGGTTTGCCAGAACTCTTTTAGCCTTTACATGTTAATTCGTGGGTAAACACTTTACTAGTTTGTTTCTCCATTGGGCAGAGACCAAGGTTTGCTTGTGTTCTTGTCTAGAGCAAGAGGACTTAGTGACTAGTGCTAGGGACAGCTTTCCTTTGCTTAAAAAGTCATTTTGGGCTGCCAGTTGAAGTTCACAACAAACAGTCTGCTCTCAACAACATGCCCTGTTTGTCCATACCAACCACCTTAGTATTTTATAGCTTTATTTTTGCTTAAACTGGTTGAACCTTGATGGAAGGTATGAAAACACAGGTGGAACAAGCCAGGCAAAAGGTTGATTGCCTATTGTAGAGCGTTCCTTGTGCTATGAGCTGACATGATGCCTTCTGAAACTGGCCAACAACTTGAAAGGCATGTGGTACCTCTGTTTAGGCCTTTAGATGCAAACTACTAGCAGGAACTGCCTTCAGTGTTGAGCTGAGAGGCACATGTTTAAGAACTTTACGTGAAGGTTCATTATTTTATTCAGGAAAGGAGAAGGAGTAATTACGCTGAGATCTAGGCTTTCAGAGGTACTATTTCTACTGCACAGTGATCAACTCTGCCACCCAGTGCTTCTCTCAGCAAGAAGACTAAGCTGCAGTCCAATTCCTCTTATTTTCTCAGTTATGAGTAGACATCTTTTCTATCCATGGACAGGAGAGATTATGAAGCCCCTTTCCTTCTACAAAATCTAGAATAATTTTCTCTTACAATGCTGTATGATTAGGCAGTAATTACTATTCATGTATTTCTGCAATGCATTATGAAATATCTGAGAAATTATTTTCCAGCATGTAAGATGTGGCTTAAAACATTTAGTGTGTCTAGTAGGGGTAGGTGTGGGGATCTGTTTCCTTTGTGTCATCACTAAATTAAAAGAAGATTATTGTAGTTGGTCTACAACTCTTAGAGCTGTAGTTTATTAATTTGCTTTTTTCTGTTCTTGAAATGCACTGAGTGTGTGAACAAGTGATGGGAACAGACTGTTTGTGCTTACAGTTGCTGTATCAAGCTAAGCTTTGTAGGGCTTTATAAAGGATCACATACTCTCTGCAGAGTATGTGATCCATAGTCTTTCTGAAAAGGGATTTTGAAGAACATAGTAAACCTTTTGAGTGTAGGTTTTCCTCACAAAAGGAGTAGTTTTTAATCTGGCACATGATGGTTGATATTGATATTCTTCTTGTGTGGAAGTGCATTTCCTGGACAGGACAATAGAAGTTTTGTGGAGCAGTGAGGATCTCTATGTTCTAGTGGATCACATATTCTAGTGATGTTCTTGCCTAGACTTTCTGGCTGTATGATAAAATTGTAGTGGCTTTGGGAATGGCAGTGTTTTGTCCCTCTGTTTCTTTATTTTTCTATAGCTTACTGCTTTTTCAGGAACTGTTTGAACATGGATGTAGTCCTGTATGGTTCTAGGAATATATAAGTGACTTCTTGAATCAGGCTGTGGAACAGTGATGACGTTTCTAGAGTATTGATATTCACAATTAGAGCATTAAATAAAAGCTGGAAACCATCTTCTAGCATAGCATAATTGCTATAAGAGCAACCCCACAACACTGCTGCTTTAAGATTCTGACTGTTAACACACAAGGTATATAATAGGATCTCTGTAGTAGTCAGCATTTGGCAAGGTTATTATTTCCCCCCCCCAAGATTGCTATAAGTAATGGTTGCACTACCTTATCGACATACTGCTGTGTGATTACTTATGTAGAATAATATATTAATTTGCTTTGCCCCAAACCTTGTTAGGTCCAGATCTTACCACACAAAATCTCAAGAAGCCAAGCAAGGAGCACCAGTCTGATGGCTCTTTTCTGCAGTTTGAGATACTCCTACCTGGTGAGTGTGTTATTTTTTGTCTTCCGTTATTTTATATCCAATGCCTGTGCTTACAGATAACCTTTCATAAGAACTGTAGAAGGAGTGAAGATGCTCAGAGTGAGCATGTGATGAGCTCAGTAAAAAAATAAAAATAAGTTTATGCTACCATTGACTATTGTGTTCTAACAGCTGTTTTGCAGTAGAGAATTACATTCATTATTAAAACTGCAAGTAAAAACAATTCATACCTATCTCTTCCTCCAAATCAATTGAAGTAACAGTTCTTTTGCACTAGTGAATCCACTTGGAGAGACCATGTAAGCTAGGGTACAGGTGTTAGCTTAGCAGCGTTGCAGGAGTTAAAGCATGGGGAAAAGGTAATATTAAACCCATTCCTAAAGAAGATGTGAAGTTTCCAGTTGCCAAATAATATTTTCTAATTAATTTTTTGGGCAGCTGGGAAAACTGGAATCTCTCAAAGGTTTGCAAAGTACTGACATGATATTTTAAGGATATAATTGTGCAGCATTTATGCTGTATTTTCTTCTGGCAGGAAACTTAAGGTAGTGGCTGTTTCCTGTTATGGTACGTGCACTCTTGGTACAGGGTTGCCCCAGATGTCAGTCTTGCTAGTGGTTAATCTTCAATATCATAGCATTTCCTTGTTCTATTCATTTAAAGGGTGGCTTTAACTTTAAAATAATCTCAAAAGGTACAGATTCTATTTTAGCCAGTGTAATCTGACTGTAAGACTTTTTCTGCTGTGAAACCAGTTCCATTTGTAAAATTTCATCATAAACAACCTCAACAAGCAGAGTTATGCTTGACTCATTTATTGTGTAATCACTCTAATAAATGTTTCAATAACTGACTTTGCTGTGCTATGAAAGGCTGAGGTGTTGCATTTCTAAGTTTATTTCCAGTTCAGCAGATCTGAAATATTTTGACTGGGACTTGAAGTTCTGGACATGCTGTCCTTCAGGTTGTAAATTTCTCTGCCAGACCCACTCAAGTTCACTTATATTCTGTACTGGGAAGTATCTGGTGCTTCTACTTCAACCAGGCCTTGCTGTTGACTAGGTATGACTTGCGTTACTAAGACAGTGAGCTGTATTTTAAAGCTTCCTTTTCTCTTGGAAAGAATGCAAGCTGTGAAATACAACTGCACTCTTTTAGACTATCAAGTACTGTAGGGCTTGTCTAGGATTGGGGTGATGCTTGGAATAAATTTTCATGAACAATTCAGATGGACTAACCACAGTTGTATCTAGAAGACATGAAAGAAAAGGCCAATTATGGAATAAAATGTCATTGCTAACAGGTACAATGTTTAACATGTTTTCTTATAGAAGGCTGTTTCTATGGGTCAGAAGATACTTGCTGTCTAAAGCCTACTTTTTGGATATGTGTAAACCTTGTTAGAAGCAAAAACCTATCATGCTTTTTTACTGTATTGGAATATTTTCACATTGTAATTCTACTGACTTGTCAGGAAGGCAAAGGCAGCCATAGATTGGTTTGAAGATGATTTGATTTCAGCTGGAGTATATGTAGTGTGAAAGACCGGATCCAACTGTGATCCAGCAATGTTAGGGATGTGGACTTTATCAACAGCTTCCCTAGAATTAGGATATGGCTGTGATCTCAATAGCATAAAAATCTGCAACTGTCTAAAATCCAGAGAGTTATAGATATTTATAGCTTACTCTTCTTGACATTAATATCACTTTCTATATACTTACTATGTACTTAATATTTTTTGTTTGGATTAAATAATGTAAACGCATGAATCTACCTTGCTTTCAGTGAAATGAGTATCTGTGTTTCTATAATAGACCCCTTGGTAGGTAAACTAGGAATTTTACCTACAAAATGGAGTGTGTTATTTTTGTAATGCTTGTGTATCGTAACAGGGCTTAAGAACATTACTGAGGTACATTGCGGGTTTTTTTTTTTTACCCTGTAAAGTATGAGTATGTAATCCTGCATATGCAAACACAATCTTCCAATCTCTTCTTCCCCAAGCATGAAGAAATCTGTTTTTTCAGTAAAAAATTTTTAAACTTCTTCTAGGTCCTCCTGGTACTTTGCTGGAAACAAATATCAGTTTGGCCAATGCAAGTACAGTTGAACTTTCATGCAAATTAGATCCGAATTTTCATTTTAAAAGTCCTCAAATGACTTGGAAAAGGGGGAATGAAACAATCAGTCACACCAGTAAAACTGAGAACAGCTGGAGCATCAAGTAAGTAGCATTCTTGACAGTGTGACTTGCGGGCTCTAAAATGTTATCACGTGTATATACACTGCCCAGTACTAGTCATGTATATATTGGAAAAGAGCCAAATGCAAAGATTAATCATCATATTGAAGCTACAGAAAAGGAGAAGGGGTGCAGGTAGTTCTTCCTCTAGTGCTGGGGAAAAAAAAAAAAACAAGAAAAAGAACATAATGCAAGAAAAGAACATAAATAAGGACACAGTTCTTTGAGGTTGAGTAGTTCTGTTCAGTAAGTAAAGTAGTAATATCAGTCTGAGATTGAGGTATTTTAGCAGTTTCTCTTTTGACATTTGGCTTTTCCACCTCCTTGCTGCTTTGCAGAAGTCTGGAAAGCATCAGTGGCTAGTTTCTTTTCCTTCATAATTAGCAAAACAGAGAAGAAATCAGCTTTACACTAAAGATGGTTTGAAGGTTTTCTTAACTCTTTCAAACCTCTACAGAAACTCAAATGTTATAGAAACCTTTCTACAATTAATACAATTTGCTGTTGTTCTTTAAAATTAGATCATTTACACATTTTTAACCAGGTGGTCTCCAGTTCATTTCTGTATAGCTTAGGTTTCTTAACAGCAATAATACTTTTATAAAATTTCTGTGATAGAAAATATGACAGTGTGATTGTCACTTATCTGATATACATATACACAAGCACAGCCATGCAGGCCTTGTTCAAATTGCCAGTGAAACCTATAGTTTGCCAGTGGAGAAGATGCTGGAAGCTCTTCAGAGCTCCTTTTTTGTGTTGAACTGACTGGTTTCAGAGTAGATTACTTCCATGGTTTGTTCTTCCTAAAGTCCTACATAGGATATGCTAGATAGTTGACATGGTGAACTTGTTTCTGATTTGGTAACATATAGATCATACTGCTTAAAGATGTTTTGGCCTTCTATGACCATGAAGAGTGAAAATAATATTTATGTTCTTGTGGTCTTCTGTTTTCTTAAAAATGTCGTGCTGTTTCTGCACTGCACTAAACCTGAATCCGAGTGCTTCAGTGATGTATATTCTCTGCTACTAATCCTTACTGTTTTCTTTAGAATGTCAATTAGCAGTCACTCATAGTTGTAAGACAAAAGAAAATACATGCAAAAAGCAAATGGGTGTTTCTTTTTCTTTTTTAAGATTGGTGGTAGTGGATAGCAGTAAGATGGGAAGTTACAGCTGTATTCTGAAAGGCGACGAAGAAATCAGTGCTACGTTTAATTTACATGGTAATTGTATTTAATTAATTTGTATTGATTTTTAAATTTTTGTTTCACCTGACCACTACAAACTTGTATTAATATGGCTTCTAGATAGTATGGAAATTGGAACTTAATTTGATAAGTAATGACTAATAATGTCAAGCTAAGTGAGAATTACTTTCAAAGTCACTTCTGTAGCATGGAAGGAAGACAAAAGCTAAAAACCTTTTTAAAAAAATTTTCTAACAACCAAAAGAACATAGAGGTCTGGTTTTTTTTCCCTTAATGAGTAACTGATCACCCTTTCCCTCTCCATCCATAGAGCCTGAATGAATACTCTTCACTTTCTGGGGGATGGGAATAAAGGATGGTGTCTCAGATAAATTCTTCCAAAAGCAGAGCCAGTAACTTGAAAATTTGGTCTGAGATTTGGTGTTAAATATGAAGCAAAGATTGGTAGAATAGAGGCAGATTTTTTTTAAAATTTCAGTTGTATTTCTTAAACACTAAATTACTGTTTTAGTGCATGTTTTATTCTCTCTAAGAATAGCACTCACACGAACAATTAGGTGCTTCATTGGGCAGTATGTGTGCCCTTTCTTCTGTTTGTGTTCTCTTCTCCAATAATGTTATCCCTGACAGTAGTAGGTGAATGGAAGATATGTGGAAATGAAACTAGTACACGCTGCTGTTATGGTGAATAACTCTCACGAGAGAGTTATTCCCTTCTCTATTCCCACTACCCAAATTTTGGAAAGAGCAAGGGAAGCAGTTAATTTGTGAGGGATATACAGGCTCGTACCTGAGAGATTTTTCCCTGAGTACAGGCTCTGAGAAACCCCAGCTCATCAATCAATATCCTAACCTCAGATGAAATAACTAGCAGGGCTTACTGATTCTTAGTGCTGCAAGCTGCCTTTGTTCAGTGGGATATCTGGTAATATGACTTGAGCAAACCTCATGTGTGTTCAAATCTTTAGTGTTGACACCTGCTTTCAGACCTTCCGCCAGTGGAGACTAGCTTGCAATACTGAATGAAGACAAAATTGTAGTTTATTCAAGCCTTTTAATGTCTGAAAATGATTATGTATTTTTCCTGTCAGTATGTGGGTAAGGTGTGGTTGAGTAGTTGAGTAGCTAACTATGTCTGTTTCAATTGAAAAAAGTCCAAGGAGACCTTTTTTTTTTTAAAGTATACAATATTTAGTTCAGTAAGGGCAGCAATGGCTCAATAGGGAAGTTGTCTTTTCCAGAACAGTGCATAAGACTGGTTGATTTATTATAAGAAGATGGGAGAATTGCTTCACAATGGTTGAATGCCACCACTTCTGATGCCATAAAAAGTACTGGCTTGACACTTTCTATGATTGTGCAAGAGTGAAGGAAATGGGAAAGAGAAGTCCTTCAATCTTCCAGTCAATAATGCAGGAAGAACAGTTCTGAAACTGAAAGATGAGTAATGTGTTGGTATAAGCTCAGTGGCTAAAGTCATCACTGCTGTAACTAAGTGCTATAGCTCTTCCACTAGGCAGTTTGGCATGATTGGATGTGTTACCTCTCCTCTCCTTTCCCCCTGCTTCCTGGCCTGGTGTAACTCTGCAGGTTTTGTGGCGTTAGGTTTTTACTCATGTCTGCAGACAATGAGATATTTAAAGGAAGTTGAAATTATTAAACACAGAGAACATTCATGGGTATTTTAGTGTTGAGAAGTGTTGCAACCTTATAAAAGGGTAGAATAGATTAATTTGTGTTTGCCCTTTGTTTGGGGATCCTTAAGCAGCTGTTGAGGAACATGCACTATGAAATAGCTCTGGTCTTTAAAATAGTATGGAAATCTCACTGGTGTAAATGCTGGTGCTAACTAACAGCTGTCTGTCTCTTCAACAGTTGATTTTTGTCAGTGCAGCAGAAGTGTTTTGTCACCAAATCTGGTATGATCTGCTTGGAAAAATGCCTGGGACAGAGTAGATTATTTCTTTCTGCACATTCAGAAATTAACAGCTGTTACAGAGCCAGATCCCAGAACTCATGGTGGATATTCATATCCTTAATCGTGGCTAATGTGTTCACATGTATTGCTGGTAATACCTATAGCTGTGCTTTGCCACTGATCAGCATGGCTGAATCTTTTTGACTATCACATAAGCTTGTTGTGCTGGGTAGTATATGTGGTTTTTGTTTGTTTCCTCTTGTTCCTTTTTTTGTTTACCCCAACCTCCTTTTGTCTTCTCTAAATTTCAGAGGTGGCAGCAGTTATTAGTGAGGTCATCCCTTTTACTCACAGCAGTGAACATACTCCACCAGTACTTCTAAGGGTAGTGTTGAATGATAATACATGCACATGGAGTGAGAAGACTTCATTAGTAATGAGGCTGGATTGATGTATGGTGCAGCAAATGAGGCTGAAAGCAGTTGTTCTTATCAACAAATTGGTTTTATGTTTCTGGATTGGAAGCTCTGAAGTTTGAATACACATGAGAAGTCAACTTTTTTGGGAAAAGTAGTTTGTACTTGGCTAGTCAAGAAGGGGGGGAACAAGAACAATCTTAGTTTGTATCAAGTTCATCATATTTGCTGCAAGCAAGTACTTGGCCTGTTTAGTGTAATCAGTATAATTTTAAGTATGTACTGGATCTGTACGTACAAAGTAGAGCAGTGAAACTTTAAGAAAAATTTAAAATAATTGGATCTGAGGAAAACATGTTGGTGAACATCCTAATAGGGAGGGAAAGGAGGGGGAAGGGGAAATACATACTCTAGCGTGATGTAATTGCTAAACTCTAACAGTATCTGTTGGATAGCCTCAATACATTCAACAGCCTTTCTGGGCTTTTGAAAGCTTGTGGGATACCTGCAGTTAAAGTGGCTTGGGCAAGTAGCTCTGAAGTTAAACTGATGTCTTGTTTCTTGTTGGCTGTATTCTGTCCTTAGCAAGATAAGACCAAAAATCCTATTTATTGTTGTGCATCCAAAAGTCATTGCTTCAGCTCAGTAAATATTTGGAACTACAGATCTACAATTTGCAGTTTTGTCTTAATTTTGGAAAAGTTCTCTGCATGCACAGCTTGCCAGATACCATTATGTAGTCGCACTGTGGCTGGAATAGACTTCTATCAGTTTCTGCAGATTGAGTGAAACCGCAGGAAAATTCTGTTTATTTCTAGTGTACTAAAACTGAAGCATATAGCTTACAGATATCAAGGAAGGGAAAGAGGAAATGGGCAAGGGTAGAAATCACAGTCTGATTATCACTTAGTGTTTGGTATTAATGGGAACTTTTAAGATTGTACAGCAACTGAGAAAAGGGTTCTGATAGTCTTCTTTACAAATTCTATGTATGAAATATCAGCATGCAATGACTCCTCATTTATATCATGTCATGAATGATAGAATCATCTGTGTTTAAGTGAAAGAGAAGTGAATAGACTACTGTAAATACATACCCGAGTATATTCTTTTTGTAACACTAATTCAAACCTGTATCTCTCACTTGGTGAACTTTTCCTTCTTGTTCTTAGTACCGAAAATTGAAGCAAGAGAAAAACCTATAATCACTTATGAAAAAGATACAGCTGTAATGGTTTGTAAAAGTGACTCTACTCCCATGACTTGGACCTGGTATATGATGAGAGGAAGTAAGCCGGTAAGGTCTCCATCTGTTGGCCAAGGAAAACAGTGTGGCAAAGTACAGACAATTCGTAAAGTATGATGGCTCTTGATTGGAGGCTTTACAAATTGCATTTCCATTAACTTTAAAGTTAACTCTGTATGTGGAAAAAATATATGTGATATTTAGAAGTAATCATTGTTACTGGGATGTGGATTTTTTTTTTCTGGTTTGTATGTTGTTTCTTTTCCAAAAAGTCCCTGCCATACTCCTGTAGACCATGTAAGAGTAAAACAGATAAGGTGAGTCTTGAGAGAGTTGGTTTTGCTGTATTTATGCTGGCTATATTCCTCAAATCTTGCCACTTGATACAAAAAAATCTTATAGTGGGACACACTGTCAAAGACTTGTAAGATCTTGTAGGACTGAGGGAGAACACGAATATGTTCCTTCTTTTTCTCCTTCAGGGACAAGTAATCTGTTTCCTGGCCTATGATCTCTCTGGGAAGTATAGCCACTGTGTTCTAGCCCTTTTCTGAGGGCTCTTGAGAGGATTTAAATAGATTTATTTTCATTATACTGCTGGAGAGTAGCACTGACTTGTAAGACTGTCAGGATATTTCCCAGTGTTCACATTTCAGTGCCCATGAAAGTTTATGCTTTGTGCTGTGGTGAAAGCTGTGCATTAGATCCTGGCACCTGAGGATACCTTTGTCATCAGAGAGTCAATAGCGCCAAAGGTACCTTTTTAGCTGACCTGAAATAAAAAAGGTCAGACAACTAACCCACTGAAAGTTCATATTTCCTTTGAATCTAAAGGGAACCAGGGTGGCCACCTAAGATAAATCCTTCCCTTGGAGGTGGAGTAATCGTGTCACAAATGCCACTCGTTCCTCACCCATTTTACATCTCTTTATAGAACTATTTGTCAGTGATACAATTTGATTAAGCACTTGTTACATTAATAAGACTTGTAATGTCTTTTTATTTTCAGGTTATGATTAATGAATCTTTGTGGACAGACAAGTACCTAATTTCTAGACTGTCTGCCAATGTAACCCGTCTGAGGATACTCAAGCTCACCAAGGAAGATGCTGGTGTATATTGGTGTGAAGCTGTTTTCGAATTAGGGGAAAGTGAAGGGAAGATGGAACTTAAAGTTCTGTCCCTCATGGCACCTCTCAAACCCTTCATAGCAATTGTGGCTGAAGTAATTATTTTGGTAACTACCATTATCCTTTATGAGTTGTATTCGAAAAGGAAAGGAAAATGTACAGGTAAGTTGTTTGGGTTTTTTTTAACGATTTCTAGCTTTCCATTGAAAGTGCAATCAGAGGTATGACCCCCACAGCACTTCATATAGGAAGTTTAATGTGAATTTTACATAATTTCTTTCTGATAAAATACTTTCTTCTAGAACACCACATTATTTTAGATATTTAAATCTCTTCCATGAGTCCTGAATCAAATGCAAACTGCATTCAGTAAGCAACATTTTCCCATAAAGGGTTTGATTTAGTGCTGATTTTTTTTCCTTGGAATACAAGGGAATTTAGAGGCT
This sequence comes from Pseudopipra pipra, assembly GCF_036250125.1. NCBI lineage: Eukaryota > Metazoa > Chordata > Aves > Passeriformes > Pipridae > Pseudopipra > Pseudopipra pipra. The sequence continues at coordinate 13,334,939 of NC_087581.1, read as the reverse complement.
GTACTTTTTTGGGGAACACTTAGGAATGGAAGCAACTCATAAGAGCTTTGAAGGGAGAAATCTGTTTAGAGAAATGGAGTAAGAAGGAAAAAGGCATTAAACCAGAATACAGTAAAACCGGTTGCTGAACCTAAGGCAAACTAGGGGTGAACAGAACTAGATGTGCAAGATGAAAGAGAAATTGTATATATGTAAAGTCTTTGTATATATGTGTTTTAATGAATACATGCATGTATCAGTATTTTATAATACAGAAATGTATAAATCTATGTATATAACATGTTTTGTATTAAAATCAGATCAATAAAACTTTATCAAAAGAAGCTTTTTGAAAAATTTGGAGGTAATTTCATTTGACTAGAGTAACAAGATAATTTGAATTACAAATCTAAGAAAAGTAGGAAAATGAAAAAACAAGGTTTTGTTTTCATTAAAAAACGAGTAAACAATACACAAAATCAGAATTTTTCTATTGTTTATTAAATTGAGATTTTAATCCTTTTTTTATCTCTTCTGCTGAAGGTGGAAAGGCATGTGACCAAACTGAGAAACTGTAAGTAAAGAATTTCTATACTGGAGTTAAATATTTTTTCTTTCGTGTATTATTGATGAAGAGAGTTTTACCTTGTTGTTGACTAGTTGGTAAGGGATGATGATGAATGTGGAGGTACAGTTTATTATTTTCCTCAAGACTTCTTAGTTCCAAAGAGAGCAGAGCTCTATTTTCTACCTGGCACTTGATTTTGAGATTAAACTATTTCTCTTTTTCTTTTTTTTTTATTGAGAGCACCATGTGTCCTCGTTATGACTTTAACTTGTAAGGAAATAACTTTTGGGTGGTAACTTTCCAGAAGAGGCTTAGAATTTTTTTAAAATGTATATTTGTCCATACTAACATACATTTCTCTCACTTTCACTTGGTCGAAGCCCTGACTCCCCTAGGAAAGCTTGTAGTTGCTGGGGTGCTGGGAGCTGCCCTTGTTGGCTGTTTTGGTGGTTAAGTCCAACTGCTCAGGGGGACCGATAACTTGGGCTCTCTGGGCACAGGACCATCTGCACTGCTGGAAACAAAGGAGCAGGTGTAGGCACTTGGGCTGCTGTTCTGCTGCTTGAGGGTCTGTGCTCCCATGCTGACTCCCCCATCCTTAGGATGATGCATGCCTATAGGCTTGCTTGCTAAAACATGCTGTACTTTCTGCCCATCTTCTGAAGCCCAGTTGCCTCATCTGGCCTGGTTACACCATAAAACAAGAGGAGAGTCTCCTAACAGTTCCTCTTTTTAGGTCTGTTCAGTCTATTCTGGATTTTCTCCCTGCAGTTGCTTCTCTCCTGTGTTTATCTCCTTTTTTTCTTCTGAGCAGCTGTCTTTCCCTCCCTCCTTGAATTTTTGTCTGCAGCGACCTTTGTTTCACTTTCTCATTCCTTTTGCTGGCACAAGCTGAAAATATGTTTTGGTGCTTTTGCCCTTATCTGAACATATCTAAAGCTCTAACTCAATTATAGTACAAAGTGGCAGTATGTCCTGGGAATACAGTATGCTATTACTTGGCTCAGTGTTTGGGGACATGTTTGGTTTGAAAATTGAATGATTGTCCTTATGCACAGCCCTTCTTCTTGTAAACCCTCTGAAACTGTATTAAACTAGGATTGTAATATAGACTAGTGCACTAAAATAATGTTTTTATGCTTGTGGGATGCGGTTCTGCTTAATCTTTATTGTGGAATTCTATCTTAGACAAAAACATATGAGGAATATTTATTTAACTCTGTTCTTCTCTGATTTCAAGAACTGAATGTTACTTCAACTATTGGCTGTTTAGAATATAGATTTGTGTACCAGGGAAAATGGTTCCAGAGGAACATTTCTGTTATGTGTGGGATGACTAATACACCTGAACTTGGTTGATGAGGCTATAATTTTAATGTCACATCCAACTATATATTTAGGTGGGAGCCTAGTGATTCACAAAATTTTTTTAGCAAGAGAATTTTTAACTCAAGTCTTAGATTGTGATCCACACCATATACTAGGTGAAATTACTCTGGAAGGAGTAATCATATGTTGGTTTCATTCCATGTTCTGAGAATATTGAGCTATGTATTTACTGCTTGTATATTGTTTGAGTATTCATTTTGAGTAAAAATTCTTTATATTGAATGAAGTGATAGTGCAGGAGTCATTTGGGAGTGCTATTACTGTTCTAACTTTTGCCCAGAGTTTTCTGGGATTTTTGGGAGCGACTGAGTTGAGTCTTTACTACTTGATTGAAGGACTTCAAGAGTCACTATTTTAGTTGCTTAATTTCTTCTTTTTTTCTTCATATGCCAAAAGAGAAAATCTAACACATTTGAGATGTATTCTGGTTGGGTTGTGGGACTGGAATAATTGTGGTATCTTACACTTAAAGTTGAGTTTTGGAATTCAACCTCTTTTTCTTCTAGTAAATCAGGTGAAGGCAGTAGTGCTAGCCACAGAAGAATTTAATCCAGTTCCTGAAAAGGTAAGAGTTGAAACAGAGACCAGAGTTTACTTTTCTGTTGAGCAGCCTAATACTAGGACAAAGAAGTCCACTGTGCCAACCCAATCTGTTTTTTATGTGGTAGCAATATAGTAGTTGAACCATTGTTTGGGTGAAACAACATACAGTCAAGCAAGAAAGCAAGTCCAAATCCTTTTAACTCTATTCTGTTGTCATTGTGATTTAATAGTTCTGTTAACCCATCCAGTTTTTAAAATGGGACCTAGGTTAACTAGCTTAACTGCTTGGCTCGTGATCGTGAAACAGTCCTGTGAATGCCCAGGATAGGTGCTGAGATGCATAAGAATTGCTACTGTATTCAAAATCCTGCTCTTTCAGACTGTATTTTGGATGTTGAGTGAGTTTATGGAGGAAGGATCCAAATGTGATAGCAAGCAGGGAATTTGTGACAGTACTGGAGAGATGAAACAAGGGTTAGAGCAGTCTAGGAAAAAAGAGCTTAATAGATGGTGACTCAAAAGGATTAGTGGTAGAATAAGGAAGCAGAGGGTATGTAGCCCTGTGAAAGCCATGTAATGAACTTCCTGATTCTCTACCCTGTTTACAGTCTGATTATAGGCTGCTTTTACTTATGCCAGCTGGAAATGCTTGTCAAAGGATGGTCTGTCAGTTGAGGACCAATCCTACACACTCTATTTCCCCTCTGCATCTGGCACCTCAAACTCTCATCTGTAGATGACAGTTGTGAATGACTTTGCATTCACAAAATCACAATCAGTGCTGATACTGTTTATCCTCATCGCAAGCCATCTACCTGAATAAAGGTTGTTCCCATACCCTTTGTTTTAAAGAACAGAAAGAGAAATGTCAGGTAAAGCTCATGTAAAAAGAGTAATGAATCAGGAAACCAGAAAATTACATTCCAAGATTATATTGTCTCCTAGGTTTCCTGCATGGTATTTCACTTTTGATTCCTCTGACTTATGTTCCCTAAGTGTTCAGGTTTAGCCCCAGCTGGCAACTCTGCCTCATGCAGCCACTTTTGCTCTCTGATGGGATGGGGGAGAGAATCAGATGAGTGAACGTGAGTGACTGCGTGGGCTGTGTAATATAGACAGCTTAATAGGGAAAGCAGAAGCTGCACACACAAGCAGAACAAAGGATTCATTCACTATTTCCCAATAGCAGGCAGGTGTTCAGCTATCTCTGGGTAAGCAGGGCTCCATCATGCTCCACCATGCATAATAGCTACTTGAGTTAATTGGGAGGACAAATACCATCACTCTGAATGTGCCCTTCTTCCTCCCCCAGCTTTATATGCTGAAAATGATGCCATATGAGATGGAATATCCCTGTGGTCAGCTGGAGTCAGCTACTCTGGCTGTGTCCCAACTCCTTTTATCCACCCCAGCCTCCTCACTGGTGGGGTGGGGAGAGGAGCAGAATGAAGTTTATTTTCAAATAAATATGGGAAAATACTAAGCAGAAAATAGTAGAATTCCTATTATAATGTGATGTGTTTATTCTTTTTTATTACAGGAGACTTAAGCCAACAGAAGTGGAAATTGTTACAAAGCTACAGAAGATGTATGCAGCTATGCATTTTAAACATTCACTGTGTTTCTAAGTAAAGTCCTCTATGTTCATGAGAAAAAAGATGCTGTGAAACTGCTCATTTTTTAGAGATGATAATCTGCTGTATTGCATTTAGACTTTTGCTGTCTGTAACGTTTGTCTTTTTACTACTAGAAGGTGTTTTTTGTGATTAGATTTTCTGTTAGTTTATGACTGATCTGTTTGATTTTATGTCTTAAACTGGAACTAACCTTGCATTCACTGAATGAATGGTTAATATAAGAGTGTGTTTTATAAAGCTGGACATGTAAGACTAAAAATGTGTTTCCACAAAAGAAAATGCCTTTTACTAGCTGATGAAGTAAATGTGACACAGCCATTTTTACCAAAGAAATGGTGATAGGGATATCTTTATCGTGGTTTAAATGAAACATTAACAGTTGCAATTTGCTCTGAACAGTAAGATGTCTTCATTCTTAGCCTCGTTCTGAATGCTGCTATACTGTACTTCGTAATAGGCTACACTCTTAAATACTGTACAGATCAGATATTTGAGTAGATGAAAGAAGTAACTGGGATACAGTACCTTTTCAGACTATAACTGCAATAATTCCTTATGCTTGCACTGTCTGGGGCTGCAGATTATTGTGATTATAGTTTATACAGAACACTGAATTTTCATGAATATACTTATATGGTTCTGATTATACATCCTGTCTAGTTGGTACTTCTGCTTTTTTCAGCAAACTGTTGTTCTTTAAACTCCTTGCAAAGCACAGGAAGGGTCTTGAGCCGCTAAAATTTTCAGAATAGTAGAATAAAGCAACATGAATACCACTAGTTCTCTTACACAAAAATTTTACCACTACTGTTAATGACTTATGATATTGCTTTAGAAGAGTGAGTTGCCATAATACATTATGCATCCAGCAATTGAAAAGTATTCAGCTAATAGGAAAACAGTTTGCTGCTTTAGTCGCTTTTGCTTGTTAATCCAGAAGAAAAATAAGTAAAACTTGAATTTTGAGGGAGGAAAAGTAAAGCCTTCAGGAAAATTTCCCAGTGAAAACATAAGGAAAAAACAGGCAGCATTTGCAGACTCTCAAAGTAAAAGGAAAAAACCATCTAAATAGCATTTCTTTGTACTGGTCATTTTTCTTTGAACATAAAGGAACACAATGAAGAGATAAAATAGATTTAATTACCTTCCTTTTTTTTGTTTCACACATTTGAAAAAAAGCCTGGCACTGACTGTTTTGTTACAGATGGGAGACAAAATCCAGTCTGATCTATGTGATTTTGCTTTTCATATTTCATTTTCCAGCTTTAAGAACTACAAGTTAAAGTTGAAATAAACAACAGTGAGAAGTATATAAGCATTAGGTGATTGTAAGACATGAACACCGGTAAAGATTTTCCTTGCTTAGATACTGTGTTTATTGTATTTTGCCATGGAGTTTCTATGCACTATAAAAACAAGAATGCATTTACAGTTTTTATATGAATTTGTTATTGATATAAAAGCATTTTTGTTGCAGCAAGTAAATGTTTCCTGCTTTAAAAGGTTTACTTCTGTATATTGTTTGACACGTTTTAGGTTTGTAGAAAGTTGTTTCTTATAGGAAGTTCAGCAATAAAAAAATTAATCTTACAGATCCAAGAATTAGATTCTGAATAAAACAGCACTAAGATATTTTGCAATTGAAAATGAGGCTCAAATGAGGCTGTCTAGAAAAAAGCCCATCTCTCAATCAAAAATAGTAACAACATCTTTCTGCCCTCACTTAACATTCCTACCTGATCTTGAAATTCTGGTATGAAGTCCTGGTTAACATAGGGAAGTCACATGAATAGATGGGTTTTTGGTATTAGCAAATAAGGCAGGGAGAACCGGGGTTAAGCATGGATTTTAGAAGCAGCATGTCATAGATCTATCAGGACTGATACAAGTTTGGTCAAATTGGCTACTGAACCAGTAGTTCTGTCTTGACCTGCCTCTAGCATGTTCGGCTTGCCGTGTCTGCAAGGGGTTTGGTGTTTATTTTTAGGTTTGCAGGTAATTTTTTTTTCATCTTGGTGAGCGGTTTCGTTCCATGTATGTTTGCCTAGGTTTAAACTTTCTTGGGCTGTCTTACAGAGGAAAATAAATAATACTAGTTGAGAAATATTAAATAATTGGCATAATTAATGGTGAAATTCAAAGGCATAAGCCCTACTGGTTTTGGTCCCGAAATCTCAGGGAGCTCTGGAAGTCTTGAAATTTATCTTTAGAGAAATGTGTATGGTATATGTTAAAAACATTCTTTTTATGATCTGTTGAATTTTTTAGACATAACCTTCAATGGAGCAAAAATTTGGCAGCTTAAAAAAAACCAAAGCTCTAGGCGGTGATTTTCTTTTTTTACTTCCTTCAAGCCAAATGATACCAAATGAGGGCCAAAACAATTTTGAAGATATTTCCTTCAAAAGCAGTTAGAGCTAAGTATAAGGATCCATTGAATTACTTTTAATAACAAACATTAATAATTGACTTAGGTGGATAGACTGAGTAGCTATTACATTTGTTTGGCAGATCTTGCCTTCCAAGATCAAATCCATCTTTTTTTGCAAGAGGAGATATCTTACAGCTTTTCATAACAACAAAAGCCTTACCCATTTCTTAAGAGGATAAGGTTGAAGTCTGCAACAGAATCCTGAAGGTCTGTTTCCTAGTGGTTCAAACTGCTTCACTGCAAATTCTTCTTGTCCTTAGATCCAAAGTAGACCCAAGCAGCTGCAAGACCAAGTTCCTACTGAAGATGGACAAATATTACAGCAGTTTTCAAACTGTGGGTTCAGATAGAAGTGTATGAATATTTCTTTAGTATGGAGACCTAAGAATTACTGTGCAGTAGGTCAGCATAATTGATCAGCTGTAGGTCATTTGACACATGCAGTCCTGGCAGACAGAGGGGAAACACCATCATAATTGATGTTGCTACTAAAATCTTCATCCATATGCCTCTTTTTTCAGCCAAAGCAAGTGAGGGTTATATTCTGCCTTTAAATTCTGCCTCAGAACTTTTCAGTGGTGACTGTTGAGCAAGGAAGATTAAACTGATGGGTGTATTCAGTAGGGGAGTTTGAGTGGTCTCTTAAGTGTGGAGCTACCCAGCACATGTCGTCTGACCACAGTTAGCCACATCATGATTCAGTTCTAGTATGAAGCTCCCCAAAAATAGGAAAGTGAAAATAGTGAGGAAGAAAGTGGTTGAGAATGGTGTAGGGACACGGAAAGGAGCTGCATAGGAGCACTAAATAGGGCTTCTGAGGGACAGACTGCAGTAGCTGAGATTACCTGCAATTATACACATACAAGAAAGACCAAGTGCAAATCTGTAAGAAAACTTTTTTCAGCTGTGCCTCTCAGTATTTGTGTAGGAAGTTCTGTGCAGTAAGTGAAAGCAATCTGCCATTGCTGAGCACTTGGATGTGTGAAAACACAAAGCCAAATGAGATGTCTTTGTAAGAGCATTATAAGTTGTATGCTTAGCAAGTGTTTCTCCAGTAGTTTAAAGCAGTTAGTCTTGTTACTTCATTATACCAGAACATTCATTTATAATTCTTTATGAACGAATAACCCAAGTTCTGAACTTTAGAGTTTGTTACTGAAAGTCTTGATTTGTCAAAATTTACTGTTGGTGACTGAGTTTACTTCTGTAGTTGTTTGTTCTTTCATAGCCAAAAGTATTTTCTTCAATACAAAAACTTCATCTGATTTATTTTTGTATTCAGCCTTACATTTAACCAAAGAAAGATTTCTGTTCTTTTTTATTACTAGTGTAATATTTCTGTCAACTGACTTGCTGAATTATTTTCAAATTGACATTAAAATTTATGTAAAAGTGCCTTAAAGGAAAAAATTTGTTCACTGTAGTTAATTTTTTCTCTTGTGCAATGTGTTGTTAAAAGTTTACTCTGAAACTTGACAGCAAAATCTATTTTTCTAGTGAAAGATTACTAAGCCTAATGTTTTTTTCACACTTGCCGTATTTTACATTCTGATTTTATATTCTCTGCTTGCTGAGCTGTTTTACTGTATTGTTTAAGCAAATGGAAATAGCCTCTTTATCTTTGATGTATATCAGATAATGAGGACAGTAGTTATAAGTAGTGTGAATTGATAATACTGTACTTAGAAATAATTTCAATAAATTTAACCATAAAGTAAGAGTAAAGTTAAGCCTGGTGTCTTAAAGAAACAAAATCCCTCTTTTTTTTTTTTTTTGTCCATACCCTCATATTTTATTTTAGACCCACACTGCTCATTTGCTTGATTACCCAGCTGTTTTTACTTAGATCTATAACTTTCTGGATGAAAATTCCTTGTATTTATAATTTCAAGAAAGATCTAGGGCCATTTCATGAGGTTGCTGTCTTCTGTGACCATAAAGGCACAATGACATTTTGTTAGTACATATTATGTTGTTTCTGCTGTGTTAAGTAACACATCCTTGCTGATTGCTCTCTATGCCAGAAGAGTTCAGATGAGATTAATTAAAGTGCACAGCAGCAAGTGTATATTTGGTCCCTCTTTTGGCAGTTGTTTTGAATGTTTGTGAGCATCTGGTTCCCCCAGCACAGGACAGTTACCAGGCAGGCAGGCCTTTGGAAGAGGACAGGGTACCACTGCCACTTGGAATTTGTTGTACAAAAGGACCAGTCTGGACAAAAATATGACAGACTACAGCTAAGTGCTACCAATAAATGGTCACATCCTGAGCAGATGTAGCACGTGCAGACAAGACCACTTGGTGGACAAGTTATTGCAATAAGAGAAAGAGTGAAGCTCCATGTAATACCAAATCCTTCTCTTTTTTTTTTTTTTAATGTACCATAGCCATCTAAAAGTCAGCATATAGAAAAGAAAGAGTAATAGCAGAGGGAGATAGAAGTTTGGAGTTCTTCCAAAAGAGAGGAGTAAGAGAATTTATATCATTTCCCTCTTTCTATTACCACATTAGGTCAGGTATTCTAAAGACATTTGACTGAGTTATTAAGTGCCAGGTTATATTTAAGAGAGTAGTATTTTTCCATTATAGCAGTTCATAAACTCTCAGTTGATCTAGAAGTACAGAACTGACAGAGCTGAGTCAACCAACAAAACCTGTGGCACTCAGTTCCCTGTGGTCTCACCACCCATTCTATTCATCAATGCCTACACTGATGATAAGTAACATTTCAGCAAGGATATCTTACAGTGGCTTTCTAAAAATTTCTAGCAAATTCAGTTGGTAGAAAGAAAAATATAAAGTTTACATTAACTAGGTAATCCTGGAATGCCAGACACTCAGAAGCCTAACCCGTGCATTCATTTTCAGACTGTGAGAGAAATTGTGTGCTCGAGTTTGGCACCTGTGTCACAATCTATGGAACTCCACACTGCATGAGAAGTTCAGTCTGTATCACACTGAGCACTTCTGTGCCTACCTCGTAGTATTAGGACAAAGAAACGATGATACCATTACCATGCATCTCTAGAGATCTTTATTCTCTCTGTTCCCTCATGTAATGAATATTCATTAGCTTTAAAGTGAATATTCATTAGGCTTAAAAGATAGTCGGGGGAAAAAGGTGTTTTTCGCTTTTTCAGGAATTTATTTATTTAGTTCAGCCCAATTCTAAAACATCAGTGGCCAAAAACCAGCAGTAGAGCATTATGATTCCCTGCATTAGGAGGTTCAATAATATCGGTAGAAAGCAATTAGCTATCAATATTTAAAAGCAAACAGAGAGTGCAGGAGAGACAATAATGATCTCTCGCCAGCCCTGCACTACCAAGCTACAGGAATGTTTGTGGGTTGTGCAAGTCTTTCCTTTGACCAGAAGGTGTCACTTTCTCACCGTGGTTTGCAGGTCAGGGACGAACCGGTGCCTGTCCGGGGAGCCCTGCGGACTGGAGCTCAGCGACTGGAGAGCAGCAGCCCTTTTGGATGCCCTAACCACCAGGATGCCCTGAGCGCGGGGATGCCCTGAGCACCAGAGTTACAGCCATCAACCTGAGGCACACAACTGGGCCTCCCGGCAGCAAGGGCAAAACAGCACTCACACTGCAAGTGTGCTAATCATTCTCATTCTTGATACTTTTAAGGGATGTTACTGTTTTCTATCTGAGAATCCTAAATGTCTACACCCATTTTAGTAGTCAGTTTTCTTTCTGCAAGCATTTGGCATCATGCACATCACAGGACACAGGACTGCTTTCTGTACAAAGAATTAGGTTACTTGTGTTTCTGAATTGTTTTGTTTTGTTTTAAACTACAAGAGATAGTGTTGCTTCTGACAGCTAACGGATGATAGGGAAGCGTGAGTCCAAAGGTAGGAATGTCACTGAGAAGGGAGCAGGATATTAGAGAAGGACAGCAGCAGCAGTCGATTCTGAGACCTGATGTTTTCATTCCTAACATTGGGCACTTCACTCAGCCTCCCAGCTTAGCCATGTATTTACCCTAATCCATCTGCATTCCATGGAGAGACAGAGAGAGCTGCTTCCAGTTGCAACTTGGACTTAGGATAGCCTTGAAGTTGCCTGTTGCAGACAGGCTCAGAGACGCGATTAACAAACAGATCGATAACAAAGTTGCACAGGATGCCCTGTTTCAGAAACTTGCTCTGGAACAGGCAAATGCATAGTGCCAGAAGATACTAGGGGCTACGCGGAACCCCACACTAGCAGAAATGTTGCAAGCTTGCAACAATGTGGGGACGCAGGCTCACACATTTTCTTCCCTAGCTGAAGCGAGAGTCCCTTGCCCCGCAAGAGTGCTGTTTTTGTTGTGGGTAAACCGGTCACATCAGAAAGTATTGCCCAGCAAAAAGGCAGGCAGACCAACCACCTGTCTGTCGCTGCTGCAGAAGGGGCTCACGTTTTGCAAGAGATTGTCACTCTAGGTTCACCAAGGAAGGCTACCTGCTGCTGTCAAGAGGAAATGGGAAAGGAGTGTCGGGAAACTTCCAGCGCAGCGCTCAAGGGAACAGCGTGATGACAGAAAAAGTTCCTGCAGCCAACCTTGGCACCTGGTACCCGTCTCCTTTCTCAACCCCCATACCTCAGACAGCACCGGAGTTGATTTAGCAGCTGCAATGACCGTAATTCTTCTTGACTCAAAGGTACAGATTGACTTATTGAAGGGAGATCCAGACCTGACATCACCACGGCAGCTGACTCCAGAAGCCAGCGCAGCTCTGCGCATCATGGAACAGAAATTAAATTCACAACAGGGACATCGACGCCTTCAAAACGAACCTGTGACACTTGTCATCATAAAAGGACCCCGACAGCCCAATGGGCAAATAGGTCAGCTGTACCAGAACAACACTGCATTTTGTTTATGAGGATGGGTTTTTCTATCTCACCAGTTTTCAAAGACAGTTACCACACTGCCAGAAATAATTTCTAAGCTATGTTGTAAGGGTTGTGTTAGATGCTGGGAACTCACGGGCACCGATCCCGAAACAGTGTACTTGCCTTTAACCACAGAGCATTTAGAACAATTGCAGACACTCTGTTTTGATTTTCAAATTGCTTTAATTGATTATCATGGTCAATTAAATATCCATTTGCCAGCTTGTGCTTTTTTACAGAGGCTTAACCAAATTCCCTTGAAGATGAGAACTCATTGGTCTCCAGTTCCACTTCAAGATGCCCAAACCATTTTTACAGATGGTTCAGGGAAAACAGGTAACGCTGTAATAGTTTGGCAAAAGGATGGCCAGTGGCAACAAGACAGTCATAAAATTCAGGGTTCACCACAAATTGTCGAGTTGTCTGCAGTTGTTTGGGCACTCTCTTTGTTTACAGGAGCTTTAAATGTAGTTTCAGACTCCCAGTATGTTGTGGGAATTGTGCAGTGAGTGGAGTACTCATACTTGAAAGACATTACTAATGAAACTTTGTTTTCTTTGTTTAAACAGCTCATGTATGTTGTTCATAACAGGGAGTCCCCATTCTTCATTATGCATATATGGTCTCACACCTCCTTGCCAGGCCCCATAGCAGAGGGGAAACAACATGCTGACCTGTTAGCTGGACCAGTAATAGTCTCTCAGCATTTTGAACAAGCTAAGTGTCCTGGGTTAAAAGAGTTTTTTTCCCCTGGAGTTAGAAAGTGGTTAACTCCAGGGGGGTGGTGTTTCTTGGTGTTGACCCAATCAGCACCCCTGCAAAATTAAAACATATCACACCAGACCGGAAAAGGAGGATGACGTAGTTGGAGGAGAAGTAGCCATGGTCTGAGCCACAAGGAGAGAGGGGCCAGCGAGCCCCGCTGGGGGCCAAGGCCCCCAGCCCCTGGCCGAGACTATGGGAGACCTGGTGTAGTGTTATAACTGGACCGGGTGCCGTCATCAAAGGCTGGGGGAGTTTCTCCACTATGAGCAGCAGCAGAAGACACTGAAAGCAGCAATGGAGCCGCACTGAACAGAGAACTGTGGCTGAGAGCCAAAAGAGATAGCAAGCAGCGAGATAGCACATAGCCAGGCTGGGAGATGCAGAGATGACCTGCAGGAGGGAGAGCTGGCAACAGAGCAGAGAAAACTCAGCAGAGACTGTTTTTGGGGTAAGACTGAATTACTTTCCCAAAAACCCTTGGAGACCTCTCTTAAATGGAGGGGGTGGACTTCCATTTGAAGGGAGTCCTGAAATGCAGCAGCACCGGAGAGAGGAGCTGAGAGCTCAGAGATGTCCTGAGAGCTGGACCAGGACGGAATGCGGGGGAAGTGGCCTTGTCATCCCCCCTCTGCTGCTGCTGCCATGCTGGCAAGCTGAGACAGAGCAAAGGAGCTCTGGTAGAATGCTTGGGGCAAAGACTGAACTGAGAGCTGCCCTAAACATTCTGACTCGAGGGAACTCGACGCCTCGAGGAAGGGACTTTCACAGGATGTCTTGCATTCTGTGATATGACCGTGGTAAAGCGAGTTTTGTCCCTGCTGGCAGTCCACAGGCAAGGCCTTCGGTTGGAGCTGAGAGGGGTGAGAGGGGTGAGAGGACGGGTGAGAGGGGTGAGAGGAGATCCCCTTGTGTGTAATGGAGAGAGAGAGAGAGAGATTCCAGCTACAACAACTCCAGCTATGACTGCTGCTTTGAAGAGGAGAGACACTGCTGCCCTGAAAGTGGAAAGGATCTTTCCTTCTTCCCCTCTGAACTTTTATTGGAGGGAAAGGAGGGACTTGATCTAATGTAAATATTGCTTTACCATAGGAGAGATAGTTAGGGGTGTGTATATAATGTATTATAGTATTTATTTGTGTAACAATTGTAATATAATTCCCTTCCCCTCATACTGAGTCTTGTGTTATGTCTGGAAAAACCTCTCACACTGCAACAAATTGTGGGAGGGGGGCTCGGACTTGAAAATTGGATTTTTGAGGGTCTCAGACCATCACACTATCACATGACTTTTTTCACCAAAATGCCAAGGCTCTGAAAAAACAATTTGATCTCACAATGGAACAAGCCTGAGTGATTATAGCTTCTTGCCCAGATTGCCAGATGATCATACCCTTGACCTCAGGAGTAAATCCCAGAGGTTTAGAGTCTCTCCACCTCTGGCAAATGGATGTTACGCAGGTACCATCATTCGGTAAATTAAAATACGTTCATGTTTCTATTGACACGTTTTCAGGATTTATGACAGCCACAGTGCACTCTGGTGAGAAAAGTCAAAATGTCCAGAAACATTTTTTAACAGCATTTGCACATATGGGTGTGCCAAAACAAGTGAAAATGGACAATGCACCTTCTTATGTGTCAAAACAGACCAAAGATTTCTTTGCATTATGGGGAATTGAATATATAACAGGAATTCCTCACTCCCCAACAGCAATAATATTCCTCACTCCCCAAGCAATAATAGAACAAGCTCACCGCACTCTTAAAGACATGTTAAAGAAACAAAAAAGGGGGAGTACAGGGTTAGCTCCCCAAGATTGCTTAAACAAAGCTTTGTATGTACTTAATTTTTTAAACAGAATGATGGAAAATTCTACCCCAGTACTGCAACATTTTATACCTGCACACATGCCTGAAAATTCAAGTAATGTTTAAAGATCCATTTTCAGGCCAGTGGCAAGGTCCTTGTCCTTTGATAACATGGGGAAAAGGGTATAGTTGTGTTTTAACAGATCCTGGACCGAGATGGATCCCCTTGCGTTTTATACAGCCATCTCTTGCATCATCCTCATGACCACCAGAATGCCTGTGAGAATGCCACCTCCTGCTCCAGTCCCACCTAAATGGCTAACCTCCAGCAGAAAAAATGTTTGGACTACCTTAGCAAAAGCCACTGGAACTGACACACTGTGCCTGTCAGTTGCTACCCCGACAAACCCATTTCAGACCTATCTGGTAGGAATTCTCCTCTCCAGTGGAGAATGGACCACTTTTGTGAGAAAGCATTACCCCCTGTGTGCACACCCAGAAACTCATAATGTGCCAATAGATGATTGCTTCGAAAAATATAGCACAGACCATGACCAGCCCAAAGGGCCATATCAGAATTATCTTACAAATTTAGAGCCTCAAGAATTAGATGTCATGGGCAGCTTAACTGGCCCCCTGGTACTTCTATTTTCACCCTGAAAATCCACACACACATGATCCAGTGATTTTAGATGTGTCTCCCACAAGTGCATACCACAATGAAAGTTTTTGGTGTAAGCACCACCTTAATGCAGTAAACATCAAATCAAAACCTTTTCCAGTTGGACTTCCTGATGACTTATTTCTAATTTGTGGAGAAAGAGTATGGAAAGGCGTTCCCAGCAAAGCTGAAGGATGACCATGTACTTTGGGTAAACTTGCTTTGTTTAATCCAGTAAAAACCCCCTTGCCTTCTAAGAGCCCTTCACTCAGTAAATGCCTTAAACACTCCTTTAACAAGCAAGATTTTAATACACATGGGTTTAAGGCAGACTGTGATTCTGAAATCGAATTTTGGAACCATGCACAGAGGTTTTTTGGAAGTTTTTTAATTCCAGGCGTAGGAGCTGGTCACGCGTTAGGTGCGCTTGACAAGGTGGGATGTTGGCTAGCAAAAGAAGCTAATGCCACCAGTTCCGCCCTGGAAGACTTGCTTACAGACATTAGTTCTGTGAGACAAGCTACCCTACAAAATAGAGCAGACATAGATTTTCTGTTACTAGCTCATGGTCATGGCTGCAAAGATTTCGAAGGGTTGTGTTGCATGAATTTGAGTGACCATTCAGAATATATTCACAAGAGTTGAAAGCTTTAGCAAATCAGCTAAAGGAAAATAATGAAAGCGAAATTAGTAATTTGTTTGATTGGTTAGATGCCTTTAACATTGGTGCAGGGTTTAAGAAAATACTTATTGTAGCATTTTTTGGAATTTTTGTTTTTCTTTGTATTTTGTTATGTGCTCCTTGTTTACTCTTTTGTGTTCAGCGAATGATGAATCAAAGTTTTTCCCAAGCTTTTCTTTTTCAGTTAGAAAATAAAAAAGCCAGAGTTGAACGGGCCAAAAACCTACTCTCAGCAAAAGGAAGCTTGGTAAATTTGAATCATAAGCCTTGGAAAACAAGAGCTGACTAACATCTGGTGATCTGAAGAAATTTGGACCTTTGTCCTATGACCTGTTGATGTACAACTCTGAGATTTAAACCTGGCTCCAAGCAGAATTAAGAAAGGACTTTTTGAGATAATTGTTAAAACCATGTCTAAACCCCTGTAATCCCTCCACCCCCCATGTAATCATATTTGAAGAAAAATTAACTATTTGGAGATTGCAGTAAAAACTTGTGTAACTCCCTAATTAACATAGGTTGCCCCCTTCATTAACATGTCCAGCTGCCAAGGCCCTCAGAATTGTATTCTCGTGTTCAATAAACTATTCCAGTTTTACCCCATGCTGGAATCGTGTTTAGCTTTTTTTTTCAGACCGCCACAAAGCAAACCTAACAAAGCATTAGGCAAGCATAATCATTCTAGAAAAGCAGAAATATGTAGCCTATATATGAAGAAAAATCAGTACTTGGTATGTATCACTTGTTATGATACATAACAACAAAATGACTCCCTATATTTTAATTTAGGAACAACAGTAAAGTTCACTGAGTATGTTTGATCCTTTCCAATGTGATAAAGAGAGTGGCAAATTCTTTCTCTAGTTCATGCTTATATTAAAAGAATATCAGAGAGCTCTAGTGATTCACTATCTATCTTAGAGAACCCTTTATGGAAACCTTTTAAAGTGTGGAAAAAATAAAAGGAAAGCATTGCTCTTATGCAGTATCTTAAAAAACAAATTCTCATTATTCTTCTGGAGAGAATCACATAATACCTCAAACTTAGTTTAGGGTATCTATCTTTTAAGACACAATAGGCCAAATAAAAAAAAAAACCATCAGCATAATCAAAAGGTATTTTGACCCCACATAATCACACCAGGGAGGCTGTAAAATGAGAAAGCCAAACACCCAAACACTCCTGAGAAGCTCTCAGGAGCTTCTTCCTTTCCGAGAAAGATGGCAGCTCCAAGGGGCTGCCAAAATGTGGCCGCTTTGCAGCTGTCTGTGAATTCATTGGAAAATGGGGCATGTTACTGTGTGTGCAGCTCCTGGCTTAATTTGCTGACAACTAGTGTAGCATCATTATACCAATATATATCATGTGAACTATATGAATTTTCTGGTTTGTTGTCTACAAATGCAGTATTTGAAATAATCATTACGTTGATCTATATCGTGTGAACAATATACATTTTCTACTGTCTTGACTAAGCCTGTGTTATTATTTGGAATAAATCTTAATTGTTTTAGCTTTATTGAGCTTTTATTTACTATACAATGTATCTAATTTTAAAACATTTATGGATTTTTTTAAAGTTTGCTTTATGTACTTTCTTCTCAGTTCCTTGAGAGAAACAAAATTCCTTTCCTATCTGAAGAACTTTAACACTAAGCCTAAATTTCTGAAAAAGGAAGACACAAGTGCTTTTTTTTGAATACACATTTGAATTGGTGTAGGATGAGAATCCTGGCTAAAGGATACTCTCTTCTGGCAAAGAATCTAAAGTCTTTGTAGCTAGCACTGATGAACAGTGGAAAATTAAGAAAGCAAGTTAAAATACATATGATATATTTCTTTTTTAGAAAAGAAATTAATATTATAAATTTAATATTGTAGGACCATACTTTATTCTAAGATATGCAGTATGTTCATGTTTTGTTTCCATTAACTCCCCTAAAGCCCAGGTTTGCTCTGCCAAGTCTTACTTAGCTAAATACATTTTTCATAGAGTAAGCTCTCTCAGCTCCTGATGCTCTCCCAAATACAACCAGATATTGCTGCCTTTTATCATACGTCTACACGAGGATTTTGTTTTTCACTGATGATTAGGCCAGGCGGAGGTTAATGAGGAACACAGTGTGCACAGACTGTGACCTTGCAAAGCTGTTTCATCCCCCAGCAGCTCACAGAAAACAGTCCTTTCTGGTTTGCTGGTTTAGCTGTCAGACCTGAAGGCAGCACAGACATTAGTGTGCAGCCTTGCAAGCCACCTCTCTCTGCTGACCTAACCACTGAAATAATTCTAATTTCTGCTGTCTTCTCCAATTTACCAGCAGTTCAGAAAGACTTCTACACATCCCCAGAGACCCCTTTTCAAAATGACCCAAATCTTACAGCAGTACTGAATCTTACAGGGACTCCCAGCTGTCCAGCCTAATATGCAGGAACAGTAATTAATATTTTATATGATGCATCAGCAATTAAGGAGGGAAATATCAAACTGGTAATAATTTATTGAAAAGAAGCTGAAGTTACTCACAGGCATGAGGGCGCTTTTTTTTTGTTGTACTGTTGTTTGTCAATCAAGAAACAGAAACTGAACAATGATTAAAGGACTTTCACCATCATTCTGTCATTTGCGCCACTCTCGCTTATAAGTCCTGATGTCTTTTATTCTCTTCCTTAGTGTTCTGACAGGTATCACATTATCTGTTCAAAAGGTTTAATAACATTACAGTATTAATATGCGTGAGATTCATTTCAGGTATCACTGTCAGCTTCAAGGAGTAGTGTACATGGATTATGCCACAGGATTGATAGCTTTCTCAGTCCAGATGAATTTGAAAAGGATGAACTGTGACAGGAAGTTGAAATATCAGAACAAGACATTATTTTCTGACTGCAGAATTGAAGAAGCAAGATCAGCTGACAGATTAATTTAATTAAAAAGGGTTCAGATAGAGTATTTCTAAGTACCCAGATCAAGTTGTTTGTGTTCAAGCTGTTTGTACTCCCATTTCACCATTACCTTTTCCAATCTGTGAAAAATGGAGTTTTATCTCCGTGGGAAACCTTATTTCATTTCAGTGTAGATAGGGCAGTAAGAATAGATACGTCTTATTATAGGTAAGGAAGCAGAATTAGACTGTGGAAAGTGTTAGTTCACAAAGGCAGAGGTTCTTTTTTCCTTCTTTAATTGCTTCTGTCCAAATTAAACAGATTAATTTAGTTTATATGGATGTCTGAGTTCATCTTACTGACAAGTTCTTGCAGTTATGTATTTTGAATATGGCAGCAGCAATGTTCCAGGTACCACTGTCTTTGGTATTTCCCAGTAGAAATTTTAACGTGCCCCATGGAGGTGGAGGTAGTTTCTAACTCACCATGATAAACTTTACTGTAAATTTCTTTGAGACATGTAATAAAAAAAAGGAGACATTGCAACATCTAATGCCATGGGTAATAAGCCCTCCTGTAGGTCTAAGCTGATTGCACCTTTGTAAAGGCAGCAGAAGCAGTGACACCTGCAAGTGCTGTTGTCCAGTGAAGATACGCTGAGACACAACAGAAGTGCAACTGTGAGGAGAAGCCATGTCCTGGTTATCTGCTTATAATGTCTCTGTCCCTGACCACTGTAGCTGGGGCTGGGTACAAAGCTCATAAAAGTACAGGGAGAAGGAAAAGAGGAGCTTTGGCTTGAATGATGATATATAGAGCTGTCTGCTTCTCTGCAGGAAGATGAAAATAAAGATGATAGAAACGACTCAAAGGAGCCTGCCTATACTCTAGTCCTACAATGAGTAATGATGTTATTAACCTTTACCTTGACAGAAAAAGTTAATTTTATGCTTTTAAAGTTTGTTTGTAATATACATCTTTATTTCTTAGGGAGCTCAGAACATAAAGATATACTATATTATTGTCAGTGTGAATCCCAGTTTTCAGAGTGCCTGAAAATCTGCAGTACAGACTTCTTACAAGGTTCAAGGACTTAGGCTGTAATATCGTAACATAGGGTGCCATACTTGGGGAGTTAAATTTGTTTTGGGAAGGGTGAACTCAGCTAGGTTGCAAATGAGAAAAGCATGGAAGGAAGCCTGAGACTCTGGGCTGAGATAATTCCTGCAGTTAGGCAGGGTACAGGCTGATGTTCTGCTCTGATGACCTAGCTGCTGCAAATGGAATGGTTATACCTCCCTGTTTCGGATGTGACACTTCCTGACCCACTGGGGCTTCTGTGAGCTCTTAGAAAACCTGTTCAGAGAGGTCATACAGCAAAAAATAATCAATCAGTTTCTTTTGCAGGGTTTGTTTTCTAAAGTGTCTGTCTATGAACGGACTCAGAAGGATACTGGTCTCCAAAGTGCGAGGAAAGTCCTGATTTCCAGCTTTGGGAGGAAAATATTTTTTGTACTGTTAATAAAAGAGATTTCAAAAATTCATCTGAAAATTTACCTTAATCTCACCCATTTTAATCTCTATTTTTGTGTATGCTGTATACTGTACATAATAGTACAGCAGTAAATGTATATAACTTACTAAAAATAAATATACATATATAGGTATGTGCGCTCAAAACCTTTTTTAATGATGGAGTGTGTGACTAAAACAGTGTTTGGAGATTACTGCATTAGGGAATCAGTTGATATAAAACAGGGGAATGAGGATCAGCCCACATGGAGGGTTTGGCACCCTTCAAACAGGAGCTGGTTAGGAGGTCAGCTCAGCTACACTCAAACTGGTTCTCAGTTGTGATAGTCACCCAGTGCTTCCTCTTCTCATTAGTGAGATTAATAGAATGAAAAGAAAAAATAAATCATTTCTGAAAGAAGACTTTTGAAATTACGGACTTCTCAGAGGCAATAGCTTCTAGCAGAATAGCTTAATAGAAGTGGGGAAAAACATTCTTTTAAATTGTTCTAGCATAAATACCTACAAGAGGTAAGTCAAAGATTTTAATAGTCTGTATGTAAATAAGCTTTCATTAGTTACAGGATCAGATATCTAATTTAAAATGGACAATGAAACAATCATAGAATCATAGAATCATAGAATCGATTGGGTTGGAAAAGACCTCCGAGATCATCAAGTCCAACCCTTGGTCCAAATCCAGTCCATTTACTAGATCATGGCACTCAGTGCCACGTCCAATCTGCGTTTAAAAATCTCCAGGGATGGTGAATCCACCACCTCTCTGGGCAGCCCATTCCAATGCCTGATTACTCTCTCTGTAAAGAATTTTCTCCTGATATCCAACTTAAATCTCCCCTGGCGCAGCTTAAGCCCGTGCCCCCTTGTCCTATTGCTGAGTGCCTGAGAGAAGAGACCAACCCCCACCTGGCTAGAACTTCCCTTCACGTAGTTATAGACGGTGATGAGGTCACCTCTGAGCCTCCTCTTCTCCAGGCTAAACAACCCCAGCTCCCTCAGCCTCTCCCCATAGGACTTATGCTCCAGTCCCTTCACCAGCCTTGTTGCTCTTCTCTGGACCTGCTTACCAATGCTTACAATGCTTACCGATGTTATCCTCCTGAGTTATATTTAATACCTGGTGAAGGAATCACCATACACACTGCAGTTTTAAGAAGACATAATAACATAAAATTCTACTTGACAGCTTCACAGCATTTTACAAATATAATTTTCTATCTGAACAATAGAGCTGGATTTGAAAATATTAGGCAAATAATTTTGTGGGTGGATAAAGCTGAAAAAAATACTCAAATTTACATAAATATCTAACAAAACCTAATAAATAATACAATTAGTTGCATAGGAAGAAAAGGTATTTTTCTGTATATTGGGAAACCAGCATCTGTATTTGGATTTGTACATATTCTAGTTCTTGCTAGCCTTACAGAGAAATTAAAGTGCACCCCATTACTTTTAAAACCTTGAAAGAAATAATGTCTAATGGCAAGCTGTATTTGAGCTGTATTTGCCAGATGAGATGTTCTAGAGTGGAAAATTCTCATGATAAAAGTTGCAATGTTTGCTGCAGTAATTCCAAAGGGCAGTTTTTTTTCAAAGACATCACTGTCAGCATCTACGCTTCACAGGCAAGTGACCTGGCAGAGAGAGAAGCACATGTTGCTAAAGGGATTTTTCAGTTAAGAGACCTCAAATTAATTGTGCTGGCAGCTCCTGCATCAGCTAGAGGAGTATGTCCACTTTATGGGTCAACAGTCAAAAAAAATTCTGCAACCTTTAGAAGGCAATCATCATCCAAGATGTCCCTGATAAAAGACTATGATGCTAACCTCAGTTTTTATGTTTTCTTCATTTTGGCAATAGCTTACATAAAGTAAAGACAGAGAAACTAAAATGACAAACTAAAATCACAAGAGTGCTAATCCCGAGGTCTGCACAGATCCATCTAACCCACTAGACGTACTCTAATACCTGGCTGTAGTGGACACCTAAGGAAGAAAATTAGAATAGAATGAGCATGCAGTAGTTCTTCCAAATGGTCTTGTAACCTTCAAAAACATGCAGGTCTAGGACTTACTGACAGCAATGTCTGTGTACTAATAGCTTGCAGGAGGTTTTCTTCCCATTGCTTTGGTCATAAACTTCTTGAATCCACACACACTTTAGCCATAGCAGCTCATGGTTGGTAAAGTCCTATAGTTTAACTGAACATTATGCAAAAGACTGTCTCCTTTGGTTTGTTTTCAGCCTTTCTACAAATCAATCACAGAATCACAGAATTACGTAATATGCTGAGTTGGAAGGGACTCACAAGGATCATCGAGTCCAACTCTTAGCCCTCAATAGGACTGTCCCCAGGACTCAAACCATGTGCCTGAGAACATCATCCAAATGCTTCTTGAACTCTGTCAGCCTTGGTGCTGTGACCACTTCCCTGGGGAGCCTGTTCCAGTGCCCAACCACCCTCTGGGTGAAGAACCCTATTTCTAATACTCAATCTAAACCTCCCCTGACACAACTCCAGGCCATTCCCTCGGATTCTGTTACTGGTCACCACAGAGAAGAGATCAGTGCCTGCCCCTCCTCTTCCCCTCAGGAGAAAGTTGTGACTGCAATGAGGTCTCCCCTCAGTCTCCTCTCCAGGCTGAACAGACCAAGTGACCTCAGTGACTCCTCATACAGCTTCCCCTCAAGGCCCTTCACCATCTTTGTTGCCCTTCTTTGGACACTCTGTAATAGCTTAATGTTTTCTAGCATGTACATTGGAAAATAAAATGTACTCATTCACTCTCTCTCATGAATTCAAAAATCCACCATATGCTCTCCATTGGCTGGAGAGTTTTAGGCTACTTAGCTGTTCCTGGTATACCCATTCTGGATTTCTAACAGTAGAAAGTATTTACACTATGGTTCCTCAATCCAGTAGTGACTGGTAGTAGGATTTGCTGGAGACCTGTAAGTGAAACTTAAATTATGACTGGCATGAAGAAGGCAAATATAGAACAACTATTCATAGTCTCTTCCAGTATCAAAATTAGGGTCACTGTAGGCAATTGCAGTTGAGCTTTCAAATTTATTGATTATAGATACTGCAGATGTTAAAAGCTTATGCAGGATCTGTAACAACTGAACAAATATTTGGCCAAGAAAAATATATCAAGATACTATATCTGAAACAGACGGACCTCTAGCTGTGAACACTGGGAGTATACCCTGGGGAATTGCTACCCAGTCTTCATTCTCTTTCTCCTTTGCTTTTCTTGGTATTTTTTAGGATTTATTGCTTTGTCAAAGTAAAAAGAAGATGCTAAGACAGAAAGCTATACTTTTATCTTCTCTGGTTATTTGTCTGTCTGACTCTTTCAAATAGATATATCTTTTGAGAAAGAAATACCTTTCGATAGCCTGTGTTACAGGATTATGGGCTTTTTGGGGCCTCAAATAATTTTGAAGGACTCATATGATTTTACTAAATAGTGATTAATTTTGACTGTTTTTCTCTTGCTTTTCTAAACTAAAATATGCTGAAAAAAGGCAGGCATGAAGTACTGATAACCTTATCAAGAACAACAAATGTCGGGCCTAACACATCATAATTTTCTTGCTCATTCATGAGAATGGTAGGCAAAACCATTAATAAAGTTGAAATAATAATAAGCTGAAGACTGTGTTTTGTCTAAGGTATACATTGTCTCTTACCAAGTTTATCTCAACAGAAGGGAGATCCTACCTCCCTAGAAGATATTAATTTATATATGCCTACTGAGTCATTAGGTGACCACACAGTTCTTACACTCATTGAAAGTTAGTAGAGAAGGTATATAATGAAGATTGTAAACATAATCCTTTAGTCTTCTTTTTCATCTTTTTTTGTTCAAATTTTCTTTTAACTCATTTTAGTATGAAGGCTAGAATAATACATTTTATGGGGGAGAAAATATTTTAAAGCTCTTTGCAAAAACAACAAAAAACTGGCAAGCCTTCAGTTTATCCCTCCTTATAGTTCTGCAACTAGGACAAAAAAATTGTTTAGGCATTTATATTCTTTCTGTCTCTCTTTTAGAACTACTGTGTGACTCAAGCTAAAAACCAGAAGCAAACTACATCAAATCAAAGATCTATTTAAAAGCTGATGAATTATAGAAACTGAGTCATACTTTTTGTATTGTTTTCTGAGAAGCAGATGGAATGTACTATGAACATGTGTGGTAGTTCTGCAGAACTATATATTTTAATAGGCCTTTCCTATTATGTACTCTTTTATTGGGAAGTATAAGATTATGAGGTAAGAAATCTTGGAGGAAGATTACTGATGGTTAAATGTCCTTGCAAAGATGCTTATAATCTTACCATGAAAAAATGCCAACAGCATGGAGGCCCCTCAACAGATCTGCCCAGTGTGTTATCCGCCACTAGCAACTGCTGCACCTGTAAAGGACTCACTCTAACAGTTTACAGAACAACACTCTTTATTGATACAAATTGTGACAGGTTAATAAGGTTCAAAGGTTGTTGGTGATAGTATCTGACTGCGAAAGTGCGTTTAAAGAAATCTACTGTACTATACAGCAAGCTCTGATCCTATAGCGATATTTAGCATGCATAAAATATGGTTCTTACCCAATAGGCATCTCTACAGGCAGGGAAGGCAGGTTCAGTCCATTGACAGATCCCAGCAGTTTTGGTGGAGTCTTCCTCAATCTTCCCCCTATTCTCCACTGACTTTTATACTATCTCTTTATGTTTAGGTGGAGCTTGAGTGACTTCAGTCCTAGGTACTTTTATCTCTGTTGATGTAAAATTTTCTCTCTTCGCTTTGCATGCCCAGTGGTGGTGGTTGTATCTTGGCATCTGAGGAGAGGGATTTCAACATAGTTGTTGCTCAGCTGTCTCCCTTGGTTGACAGGTAGACAGGTGCTATGCAGGGGAGCCACCACGTTCCCCTCCCTTCAGAGATTTCTATGGAGGGGAACTGTGGCATCTCTACTCCACTTCATCCTCCATTCCATCCTATGTAGCAGGTTCTTATTGTTGTATATGATGCCTTAAGCCCCTAATGTTTTTTTATTTTCCTTTTATTGGTAAGCCTCATAAGTTTTATAGGTAGATTTTAAAAGCAGCAACCTTCCCTCCTTTGTCCCTTGTCCCTTTCCCTTTCTCTCTAGCACCCTTGTTTACACATTCCTTAACCCTCTTACCCCATTCTATCACTCATACCCCTGAACACAGCAGAAATGTTTAGTCTTTTGTCAAGGCAAGGCCTAGATTGTTGGCAGAACAGCATATCAGGGCCTAAACCACAGAATACGGTCAAGAATTAGGTAACTATGTACCCTTTGTGCTCTGATGAAGAGGAAGGTGGGATGAACACGGGGTCCCAAAACCCCCAGACCCATTTCTAAGGGGGTGGACCCGGGGTGGACCAGAGTAAAGGCCACAGGGTGGACACATCTGGGATTGGATGGATGGTATTATAAAATGTAACATCTCAGGCACGCCGGCGCGTCTTGTAACATCTTAGCCTTGGCAAAATAAACCCTTTCTTATCTCACCCCTAATTAACTGCTCTGGAGATTTTTTCAGCACCAAAATTCCACGGCAACAATAGGTAACCTTTGTGGGGTACGTCGACCACGTTCCATTCAGGGAAGTGGAGCTGCATTTTACCCTCTAATTTTTAGTCTTCTCTAATTTTTAACCCTAGCCATCTTCCCACACAGACATTTTTAAATTTGTTTGAAGTGAATAAAAAGATCGCCCAAAACTATGCTAAAAAGATGTTACATATTTTAACAAGCAATTAGTACTGGAGGCAAACGTGGTAAGAGGAGCATTTATTGCAGACATAATTGTGTTAAACAAGAAAATTAACAAGTTAAAATCACGTATTTCACAAGTGCACAAATTCTTTTACAGGTACATTTATCTGTTACATTTCTAACTCCCTTTTTATAACTAATAAGGCTCTGATACATAGGACAAACTGATATATATTTAAATCTCTCTATCTATGTTGTTCTGTGTCACGAGAATAAGATTTTACTAATCCATTCAGCCATTTTGCTGGAGACAAGGTTGTCTTCTAAACGTTTCACTAAAAAATCAATTGATTATGTAATTCTGATTTCAAGATTGCTTAACCTCTCAAACCAATTGCCGAAATCCCAAGAATAAATTTTAACTATTGCATGTACAAGCAACAGAAACATCACACGTGAGTGCACACACACAGACACACACGCACACACAAATCACCAGCAGATCTCTAATTCAGTCAGCAAAACTATGCTGATTTACTCATGAAAATGTAAAAGACGTGTACAAAATGTAAAAATTCATTATGTCTGTACAGAGGACAAAAAACCCAAGCATGCACTGTGCACTGGGCATTTTCCAAAGTTTCTGTTGGAAAGATATGGAGGGTAAATCACTCAATCTAATTTATTAAATATTGTGATATTAATTCTCAGTGCATGCATAGAAGTACCAATATCCTGAAGTTATATGCTATACAGACAGATATGTAGAGGAAAAACAAGGAGTGGGTGACTGTCTTATTCTTCCAATGCAGTTTCTTCTGTGTAATATACAGAGAGCAGAGTAACAAGAATTTGTGAGAGATCACAAATCTTTTTGCAAGCATGTTACGATATTTCCAGTGTCTGTAATACATCACGTAAAGAGCTGTCACTTATCCCTATTATCATTCCACAATTAAACTTCTATACCACAGAACTCATGGACTGTAAAAGCAACCAAAGTGGAGAGCCCACTGGGGAGTGGGCACAGGCAAAGGCCAGCTGATACGCTGTCAGAAGATCCCTTCACTGCCTTTCATCCACAGAAACGATCACTAACACATGAGAGGCCATCCAAGGATGGTTCATCTGTGATTCCCTACCATCATCCAGATGGTCAGCACCTACAGTCTTTGACAAACCATGATCCCAATGACTGCTCTTGGGCATAACCAGCACATGTGCTATTTTAAGCAATGCTGGAATCCTTAGAAGCAAGCCCATTTGGGCCTGTGATTATTTTAGTAAAGCAAAGTTGCTAGACAGAAACAATTGAGGTTTTACTTTACAAAGAAGTTTGACAGCACTTGTGACTCCTGCTTAAGGACTAGGTGTTTTTGTTTTCAGCACAACTTCCCCACCTTTAAATTATGGTAGTTTAATTAACTATTGTATGCAAGTTTTGTATCTACATCCAATCACTCTTTGGATTATGTTTACTTAAATAACTCCTGGGAACACTTTGGAAAGTGATGGAAGAACCATTCCAGGCAATGAAGAACAAGAAGCTGATTAGGACTCGTCAGCATGAATTCACAAAGAAGAAGTCATACTTTCTCAACCTGATAACCTATGATGAAATGCCTTGACTTGACAGAAATGTGGAGAGTGGTGGATGTTTCTCACCTGACTACCTAGGCTTCATCAAGGTTTTTAACACTATCTCCTGTAAAATCCTACCATAGAGGCTGCTGAAGTATGGGCTAGGTACGCAGACAGCAAGGTGTACTGAACACTGCCTGAATGGATAAGATAAGCCCAGAGGATTTTGATGAGGGTTATGAAGATTAGTTGGAAGCCAGTAACTAGAAGTGTACCTCAGGGGTCCACACTGAATCTGATACTGCTCAATATCTTCATCAATAACTTGGATGAAGGAACAGAGGGTACCTTCAGCAAGGCTGCTGATGATACAAAACCGGGAGAAGTGGAGGATACAACAGAGCATTGTGGTGCCATCCAGAAGGACCTTGACAGGCTGGAGAAATGCACTGACAGAAACCTCAAGAAATTCATCAAAATGCAGTGCAAAGTCCTACAACCGAGGGGGAACAACTCCAGGCACTTGTAAGGGGCCTAACAGTTGGAAAGCAGCTTTGCAGAAAAGTACCTGGGGATCCTGATGGGAACAAAGTTGGGCATGAATATTCAAGCAATGTTTGAGCATGCGAGTAAGCAAAGGTATTTTACCTTACTGACTTGCAAGAGACCACACAGAGGAAGACGAAAGGGAAAGAGCCTTAAGGTATTGAAGGGAAGCTGCCATTACAGTCTAACTTTTTATGAGCTTTCCAATGAGTAAAAGGTCCCAATGGAAGCCTATCTGCTTCAGTCACGCAGTAGTATTTCCCTGCTTAGTGACCTGTGTGTCTCATAGGAAATATGTGAAGTGTCGTGTTCAGAGAATTAAGTCAGTGGATAGGCAGATTAAAGAACATTATTCCTCTAGCCTCTAGAGAATCAAATGGGAATACCTTCTTTTTCATTTTTGTGTTTGTTTTTTTTGATTTGGTTTTGGTGGGGTTTTTTTGTGTTTGTCGTTGGGGTTTTTTTGTTGCTGTTGTTTGTTTTGGTGTTATGGTGCTTCTAGGGATGTAAACCATGCTTCTTTCATTGCTGTTTTCATGTTTCACCCTTTTTCTCCTCCGAGAGTGCCATGTGAAAAGGGGCAGAAAAGAAGAATTTTCTGTCCTACCCGTATTAATTTATTTTTTTGTCTATCGGTGTCCTCCCCAGGAGAGCAAAGCTTTTTAATGTCCAAAACAGTCTTTAGCGTCTCACCTAATGAGACCCTTCACTTAACAGTGAAAGATTCACTACACTTAACAGTGATAGAAAAACCCCTCAGCAGGTTTCTCCTATGAATTATTTCATGACTGACAAAACTGTCAGCACCTAAAAATGGGCTCACTCTAACAGTTCATGAAATAACATGTTTATTAATAAAAATTTGTGAAAATTTAAGGGGTTCATTGTGTCTGGAATAGGGTCTAACTGCAAAAACACACTTAAACTACGTAGTAATAATAATAAAGCAAAGCATAGGCACACATGCTAAAGCAAAAGTAACTTACGCAGAAGTAAAACAACTTACAAAGAATAAGTAAAGCAAAAACTTCACTAAAGCAGAACAACTTACACAGAATATTAATACCACAAAACTTAAGCAGAAACTCTAAAGCAAAACCACTCACAAATTTTGAGCAAAAACTTAAAAATACTATGAAGCAAAAGTAAAATTAGTATATATATATATAAATACAAAGCGATCACTCACCCCACAGTGTCCCAAGAAGGTGGAGGGAGAAAAGGTATCTCGTCAGTTACCTCTGCAGACTTCATGGAACTTCTCCCCCATTTTTGCTTACATCCAATCTCTTTTTAGACCTTTTTCTTTAGGCAGTTTGAGTGGCTATAGTCAATAAACTAATTTGGGGGTGATAGACAGATGAAATAAGCCTAAGGGTCCACTTCCTGAGTTTCCAGCAGCCAGGATGTTTGGGGGAAAAAAGGTCATGTTATCTCCATATTACTCCTTTCTTCATTTTAATCCTTTTACCAGTTTCTGGGAATGTCTCCCCAGGTGCTGGGGTTTTCCAGGAAACCGTCAGGAGTTTTTTCCTCCTTTTGTGCAGCCTTTCTATCACCTAAGAGAGAGTAACTCCTAGTTTTGTTCCCTCAGTAAACTGGGTAAGATCTAATTTAATTTGTTCAAATATATTAGCTGTGTGCTAATATATGCATGCTATATGTATGAAGTTTTCCCCTTCCCAATTAAAACAGAAACAAAATATTTCTTGAGAAAATTCAGCTTAGGTACTTGGTCAGTGCTTGAGACATGATCTTGATTATTTCTAACTCTTGCAGTGATACTGTACCTCCTAAACCAAATGAAAGTCTTTGGACACCTCATATGGAAATGTAGCATTTGTTTCCTTGGCTGGAAAAAGAAAGGTGTTTCATTAAGGGATGCTGCTGCTTCCTAATCAAATGAATCCTCACACAGACACCTGGGGGCAGTAAGTCTTCACTATCCATCTTTCTAACTTATGCTTCTTATTTTCTCAAAGAAAGACAAATAAAGAAAATTCAAAAAGGAGACTATAGTTACCCATAGTCATTTTACAAGCAGGATACAGAGTTCTCTGCAATTCCAGACACACCTGCAGGTTGGGAGGAGAGGTGATTTAAAGCAGCCCTGCGGAGAAAAACTTAGAGGTAAAAGTCAACAGCAGTCTGTGTTCACAGACCAGAAAGCCAACAAAATCCTGGGCTGCATCAGAAGGACTGTGGTCAGCAGGTCAAGGGGTGATTCTGCCTCTCTGCTTTGCTCTGTTGAGACCCCACCTGCAGTGCTGCATACAGTTCCAGTGCCCCAAGAGAAAGACATGAAACTCTTGAAGCAAGTCCAGAGGAGACCACAAAGCTGATAATAGGACTGGAGCACTCCCCTACGAAGACAGGCTGAGAAAGTTGGGGCTGTTCAGCCTGGAGAAGAGAAGGTTGCTATGCATAGCAACCTCCCAGCATCTGAAGGGGACCTGCAGGAAAGCTGGAGAGGGACTCTGCATCAGGAACTATAGTGATGTGAAAACGAGTAATGGGCACAAACTGCAAGAGAGGAAATTTAGATTAGATATTAGGAAGAAATTCTTTACTGTGAGGAGCATAAGACACTGAAACAGTTTGCCCAGGGAGGTTGTGGATGCCCCAATTCTCCTGGTGTTAAAGGCAGGTTGGATAGCAACCTGGTCTAGTGGGAGATGTCCCTACACATGGCAGGAGGGGTCAAGACTATATGATCTTTAAGGTCCATTACAATCCCTTGACATTCTATGATTCTATGGGCTTTATATTTTTGCTAAATCACACACAGCATTCTCATTGTTTGTAATAATTCTACTGGAGGTAGATATAAAATGTTTATACATTCTTTAATAGTACTGAAATGGTTTCAGGTAGTTCAAACATATTAGTGATTGTCATAAATATTAGTGACTATCATAAAATCCACAAGAAATTACTTCATGTTCCTTTAAATGTTATTTTAACCTTCCTGATAGATATATGCCATAATTTTTTCATCAGCACAGATTCTCACTGAATTTATAGTCATTGCTATGTTTGGATTTTTTTTCCCCTGTTTAAAATAAGGAGTTTGGACAATCTAAAGAATGATTTGAGAAAATTCTTAAGCTTTGAAACTATATATTTGCTTTTTTGTTATGCGCTTTATATTCCTTCCAAATTATCTATGCCTTTGAATGATTCTCATACTTCTGATATTTTGATCAAGTTTTTACAGTCTCTGATTATATTGTTAGCCTTGAGATAATGCAATTAACCACCTAAGAAAATGCAATTTCAATTCCTTGCCATTAATTAAGAGATAATGAAATATGAATGCTTAGATAATTAACATCATTCACCAATATGGATTTATAGCTATACTCAGTTGTAACACTTACATAGAATAGTAGAGGAATAATAGAATCATAGAACTGTAAAATAGTTTGGGTTGAAAGGGACCTGTACAGGTCATCTGGTCCAACTCAGTTGCAATCAGCCAGAACATCCTCACACACATTGGGCCATTCAGACCACAGTCCATCCTGACCTTGAATGTTTCCAGGGTTGGAGCATCTACCACCTCTGTGGGCAATCTGTTCCAGTGTTTCGCCACCTTCATTGTAAAATTTCCTCCTTATGTCTAAGCTATATCTACTTCCTTTAAGTTTAAAATCTTTATTCCTTGTCCTATTGCAACCAGCCCAGCTAAAGAACACAATACTCCAGGTCAGGTCTCGTTAGAACAGAGTAGAGGGACAGAATCGCTTCCCTCAACATGCTGGCCATGCTTATTTTGATGCATCCGAGAACAAATAATGATAAATGAAACTTAGAGAAAAGGACAGAAGAAAGACTAGGGACAGTTCATCACTGAAGACAACCAAAGCTCATCTGAATGACGCCCTGAGTAACATACACAGTAAGATGAGGAAGTGTCAGAGACTGAAATGGTTAACATTCCAGGAGTTTGCAGGCTTTGACTTTTGCCCTAAAAAGGCAAGGAGATACCCCAGATGGACAGTTGAGCCCATCCCTCCAGTGCTAAGCCCTAAAAAGGCAAGAAGATACCTCAGATGGACTAAGCCCTAAAAAGGCAAGAAGATACCCCAGGTGGGCAATTGGGCCCATCCCTCCCTCCAGTGCTAAGCCCTAAAAAGGCAAACAACTCCTCATCCCAGGGAGGTGCAAAAGCATGCTGAGGGTGTATAAACTGACTGGTGACTTTGGGAATTTGGGTTCTCCTTCTCCCCCACCGCCTGCGAGTCAAGACCATCGCTCTCAAGCATCACTGGAAACCATCGCTCTCAAGCATCGCTGGATCCAGTGGGCGGTGACTATGTCCATTTCTTTGCACTCTCAGCTTCTCTTTTCCCTTACTCTCATCCTGGTTTTTCTCTCCCCTAAACAGTTTCTCCCCCCCCAAAAGTTATCTCTATGTTGCATTGTTTTATGACAACACCCAAACTGCTAGCATACTTGTTGATACAATATTGTTAAAATAAACTTTGTTTTCAGACACCGATTATTTAGTGTCGTTTCACTTTAATCCACCCCAAGGGAATTGATAAAAACCTGAGTTACCCCCCCTCCCCTTTTCCTTGGGTGGGTCGTAACAGTAAGTCTTGCAGTAAGCAACAACATAAACTTACTCTCTCTGCAAGGCACTGGCCACTGCTGGCCTGGGTAACACCTCTGCAAAAGTCTCCAGAGCTCTGGAGAGTGAGGGGCAGAGGAGCCACTGTGAGGCTGCCAGCAGCAAGAGCCAGCAATATGCAGCGCTGTAGGAACAGGAGCACAGCCTTCAGGAGATGAAGGGATATGATGATCCCCCTCAATTCCACAAATCTTAGACCACGTGTAGATACTGTGTCCTCTGGTTTTGGGTCCCCAGTTCAGGAAAGACAGTGCCAGGCTTAAGTGAGCCCAGCAGAGGTCCACCAGGACGCTGAGGGAATTGATGAGGCCACCTCTGAAGTACCATGTCCAGTTCTGGGATTCTCAGTACAAGAGAGAGACGTGCATATTAGATACGGAGTCTCAAAGAGGCCATTAGGATGGTAAAGGGACTGGAGAATCTCCCATAGCAGAAAAGGCTGAGAGAGCTGTGACTGTTCAGCCTGGAGAAGTTCTGGGGAAATCGCGTGAACCTGAAGGGAGGGTGTGTGAGGTGCTGAATTATTATATTAATTATTGACTCAGACCAACTCAAGTGAGTGTGTTGCAGAAGTCATTTATCACTGTATAACTTTGCCTCACTAATAATCTGGAATGTTCCAGTTTATCTTCATCAGCCAGGAGACTGGGTGCATGTCTGGACAGGAGGTGATAAGCCACTGGAACAGAAGAGGAAAGACTGTTTCCAATTCCTGTGATGGCTGTATGTGGTGGTTTGAAAAATCTTTTCTCTGAGGCAGTAATGGTTTGCCCCACTGATAATACTGGACCAATCAATAGTCCACGTGCACCCTACGGAAATTACATACCCACAGAAATGGAAGAGAAGGTGGTGAAGATAGTTTTAGAAGGTAGGTAGCCATGATCTGAGCCAGGAGGAGCAGGGGACCAGTGAGCCCCTCTGGGGGCCAAGGGCCCCCAGCCCCCAGCTGAGGCTACGGGAGACCCGGTATAGTGTCAAAGCTGGACCGGGTCCCGTAATCAAGAGCTGGAAGAGTTTCCTACTGTCAGCAGCAGCAGAAGACATTGAAAAGTGGCAGCAGAGCAGTCCTGAACAGAGACAGCGATGGCTAAAAGCCAAAAGATAGCCAGTAGCAACGAGATAATGTGAAGCCGGCTGAAAGACCCAGAGATGTTCCTGCAGGAGGGAGAGCTGGCAACAAAACAGAGGAAAACTCAACAGAGCTGGTTTGAGGTAAGACTGTATTAATTTCCCAAAACCCAGAGACTCCTTGAAGAGGAGGGGTGGACTTCCAAACCCTTAGGGAGTCCCGAAATGCAGCAGCAGCTAGAGAGAGAGAGAAAGGAGCTGAAAAGCTGGAGTTGTCCTGAGAGCTGAGCCAGGACGGAATGCAGAGGAGGTGGCCGTGCCCTCTGCTGCTGCTGCTGCTGCTTCTGTCGTGCTGGCGAGCTGAGACAGTTCAGTCTTGGTAAGACTGAACTGAAAGCTGTCTTCAATGTTCTAACCTAAGAGGAGTGAAGATCTACAAGGAAATCCCCTGAAGGCTCGGGCTCGGGGTTGGAATTTCCACAAAGTAAGAACCAAAATCCTGACTGCCATACTTAAATCTGCTGCCTCAGGAAAATGAAGAACACTAACCAGTGCCACAAGAAAACTGAAATGAAGGAAGTGTGGCCTGAGAAGTGACAGAAAGACTTTTCTCTTTTCTTCTTGGACTTTTATTGAAGAAAAGGAGAAATTTAATTTAATGTAAATATATATGTGGGTGTAAATAAACCTTTGTAAATATTTTCCCCTTCCCCCAATAACGAATGGTTGTGTTTTGTCTGAAAACTCTCCACATGAGGTGAAAAAGATATCAAGTCCATACCATCACTAAACCGTCTGACAAGGGCAAACTGTGGCAGGGGGGCTTGAGCTTAGAAGTTAGATTCTTGGGAGTTTCAAACCACCACATTGTGAAAGCTACAGGTGGAAACTCCTAGATTCAAAAAGTCAGCTCCAGAAACAAAGAACTGTATTGGACAGTACAGTAAACAGTAAATATGTTAATAAAACTGCAACAGAATCAGAAACTCTAAAATGAAAACATTAAATGGTTTAATCTTTTTTTGTTTGCAGAACACAATCTCCAGTATGGCAACATGGTTATTTGTATCTGGAGTAGTCAACCATCCTAGCAGGACCTTGCAATTAGTAATCATAATAGCAAGTATGGTTTAAGATATATTTGATTGGATAACATAACGGATTACAAATTTAAGTGCAATTGCAAGAAAACTGAGTGACATAATTTTCATAGTTTTGACTCTAATGGTTGGTTTGGTGATTTTATTCCAAATTTTCAAAATGGGATGTGATACGATGTGTAGATTTGACAAAAACCATCCTATCTGAAACTGAAAAGGGTCTCAAAAGGATGGCTGACTATTTCTGTATAATGAAATTTTTTGAAACTTTAGTTTGTTTATATGGTGTTAAAAATCTTAGGTAATATTATTAAGGTCCTAAGCAATTTGAAAGAAGCTGAATTTTAATGATAGTTTTGTAACAGTTTATATTTGTAAATGTTTTATCTCAGTAGTTTTACAGTATGTATGTAAGTTTGTCACAAGCAACATTTTGGAAGGTTTTTGTTTTCTCCCTGGTTGCCACAGTGGGTGAAATAGATTGCTCCCTGAATTTAGCTTAGGAACTCACGCTTGATTTCATACGAATATGAAATCACAGTTTACCAAGCAGAAGGAAATCCCTTTTTCCCTTTGACTGTGAATGAACATGGAAACAAGTTGCTCAGGAAGGTTGTGTAGTCTTAATCCTTGAAGATCCTCAAAAGCTGTCTGAACAAGCTGTCTCGGAAGACTCTGAGGTGAACTGCTCTCAGGCTGAGGTACTGTGGGGAGCATTCCTAAACCAGCAAGACCTTGGAATTAGTACCAAGAGAGGCACCCCAGCCCCTCTGTTGTATGGGTAATGCACCCTATCTCTGCAAGATAGCCAGCAGGAACCAAGAATCAAGGCCTCATTGAGGAGCAGTGAGAACAAGATCACACTAAAAATCCAATAAACAAGAGAGAAGCAAGGGAGAATGGCTCTACAAATGTTCCAAACAAGGAGATAACACAGGAACAAACGGCTGATAAGGCCAAAGAAGAATTTTGCTTGCACTTTTGTGCTAATCTTTAGTTATTAGCTCATTAAAATACATGCCCATGGGCTTACTCACAAAAGTCCTTTCCCCATAGAGCATGTATAGTAAAATAAATGGGTACTGTGCATTTAAATAAATGCAAGAAAGTTTATATCCAAGGAATGTGGGTTTAAATTGTTGTTATGTGGGGACACATTTATCTCTCACTGTTTGAATTGTACAAAAGCAAGTAGATGGGAGGCTGAGGGTACGCTGGCCCTGTGGATTCAACACAGGTTGATAGGAGACTGGACCATCTCCCTTACAAGGAAAGGCTGAGAAAGTTGGGTCTGTTCAGCTCCAGAAGAGATCACTGAGAGGACCTCATCAATGTCTATAAGTACCTAAATGGATCATCTCAAGAGGACGGATCCAGACTCTTCTCGATAGTGCCAAGCAATAGGACAAGAGACATAGGGCAGAAACTGGAAAACAGGAAGTTCCACCTGAACATGACAAAGAAATTCTTTACTGCATGAGTGACCATGCACTGGAAAAGGTTGCCCAGAAAAGTAATAGCTCACTGGAGCTATTCAAAAGCTGACTGGACCCAGTCCTGAGTGATGTCCTCTAGGGGACCTTGATTGACCAGGGAAATTAGACTAGATGACTTCCAGTGGTTCCCTTCCAACCTTACCTTTTGTGAATTAAAGCTCCAGAGCTCAGAAACTGTGCTGTAGTCTGGAATCAAGACTGCCACAGAAGCATAAACTTCATGCAACATAAGCTGCTGAAGAATCAGCTTTCAGTAGCAGCACCTGGTGTTGAAGGGAACAACCTATTTCCAAGTGTATTCAGGGGCAAATTTAGAGGAAATATCTGTGGTAGTTGTGCCGTCACAAGAATTTTCGTGCAGCTGCAGAGGTATTGAGTTGCCCTAGGCATAAATACTTGCAGCAGTTTCAGAAAAAGTCAATCCACAAATTATCCAAATGTGTCTTCCTTACAAACCATCAATACAGGATGTAAACTGCCCAGCCCTTCTGATCTTAACTATTTTGTGATTCTGATTCCATCTTAGAGGGAGCATAGATCTCCTCTGACCTTATTCAGAGATGTCTCTTGGAGCCAGACTTGTTCTCTCTTACCCTGCCCAGAGTTACTCTCTCTTTAATACTTTGCTTGCAGCTTTAGTTAGAGCTAGAAGCACTACTAAGCCAAAGATCAGTTCATTCCTTAATCTGTCATAGAGTCCCATTTGTGGGCTGAAGTAATATAATTCTTACACATAGTGAACAGTGTAATCACTGCTGAATGTGTCATTTGATTGATTCCCAGGTTTCAGAAGTGGTTTTGGCCAAATGCGGAGCAGAGGATTGTTTCTGTGACCTGGTTTATAGAGAGACCAAGTAGTTGATGGATAACACTCATTAACGGTGTTCAGCATGATGGTGCTCCTACTTAACTTCCTTCTGACTTCCTTCCACATTCACCTACAAGTTACATAGTAAGGAAGAGAGCAGTCTGTGGAGCTGTGCATCTAACACTTGCTTCACAGGGAGTACAGGGATAGGGGAAGATGGAGGTCCCTGCCTTGGCAGAAAGTGGGAGATGGAGGTGGGTTGGAGACAGAGTTGAAGGAGTTCCTGATGAAAGTAATCAATTGTAGTAACACGAAATTCCCAGGTCTAGGACCTCAAACTGAGGTTTACAGTCTGATTCAGAACAACAGTACTTGGTTGTTCAATAATTAAAACAACACAGTTTGGGAATTGCATCTAGAAATTAAATGTGTCTATTTTTGTTTCAGTTTACGCATATCCCTTGGAAGATGTAGGAATATGTGCAGGCAGTTAAATGATTTGTATGGACTTGAATGGAAAAGCCTATGTTTCTCTGATAAATAACATACAACTATGTGACATGCTTTTTTACCACTAAAGAAACTAACACTCATTTAGCAATAGGTTTTCTCTGCAGTTTATGCTGACTTGTGGGTGCTTTAAAATCAGAAACTGCCTCGTCCACATATTCCCTCCGCAAATTCATTATCATCAAGCAGATGGTTCCGGGAAAAAAACACTGTTACGACCTTTGGACGGGCCTTTTTAATTCGCCGTCCCCGCCATGCAGGCCCTTCCCCAGCAGTGCAGGGGAGGCGGGAGCGGCGGTCACTCCCTCCGGGCCGAGATGGCCGCCGATCCCTGAGCTCGCTCGGGCGGAGGGCAAACACCCCGGGGAAGCGGCGATGCGGGACGAGAGGAGAAGGGGCGGAGATGTCTCCATGCTCTCTGCCACCTCCCCCGCAGCGCCGCAGGGCAACAGACAGGCTTGAAATTGCCCAGTGAGAGCGCCAGCGAGAGCGAGGGCCAGCGAGAGCGAGGGCCAGCGAGAGCGAGGGCCAGCGAGAGCGAGGGCCAGCGAGAGCGAGGGCCAGCGAGAGCGAGCGCCAGCGAGAGCGAGGGCCAGCGAGAGCGAGCGCCAGCGAGAGCGAGCGCCAGCGAGAGCGAGCGCCAGCGAGAGCGAGCGCCAGCGAGAGCGAGCGCCAGCGAGAGCGAGCGCCAGCGAGAGCGAGCGCCAGCGAGAGCGAGCGCCAGCGAGAGCGAGCGCCAGTCAGCCCCTACCTGAGGGACCTGACCTTGCGGTGCCCGCAGCGTTCCCCACAGGAGAGTGTTGTGACAGGATCCATAGGCGGCCACGCGTCAGCTGCGGGCATCCACTCTCTGGACACTGGCCTGCCATGGGCGTTTGAATGGAGAAAAGGTGTCCCCTCTCCACAGGGTCTAATTCTCCTACCCTGGCCTCACTCAATAGGATACAGTCTCCTCCGTTGAGGGACATCCTCCGCATGTGCTCAGTTTCATTTTCTCGGAGGCCTCATCAGGACCTTCTCCTCCTACGAGGAGTGTAATTTCCTCATATTTTCGAAGGAAGGATAATCATGGAGGGATATGCTGACTCAGGCACTCTCTCCTCATCAAGGAGGAAATGAGTACTCTCCAACAGTTCCGTTAATATTTTTGCCCTTTCTAATGATTCTACCAAGGCAGGCTGCACTCCCTAGACGCTGGTTCAGCAGCAAGACAATGGGAAAGGCTCTATCTTGTTTCCTAGTGACTCCTGTAAAGCTTTAGCCAAGTCTGGACGTGACTAAATTTTGCTTTCTGCCTGTTGGCTCATGTGCCTGTTCTGCTGGGCAGCAACTAAGGCAGCACCCAATAACACACAGACTGACACTTTTCCCCATCTCAGCCTTTATTCATTAGCTAAGATGGTAATCCTGCCTGCCACTGCCTGTGGATCATGCCAGTTGTTATGGGCCAGAGTCATACCAGCAGGAGAAGGCCAGGCATTATAAGCCTCCAACAGCTCCAGGAGAGGAGTGCAAAGCCTAAAAGTGCAGGGAACCTTCTAGGGAGGCCAAAGTAAAACCTACAAGTACTACTGCTCCCCGGGATATGAGTCTTCTCAGAAGTGGGGTCATGCTAAGGACCCTGGTGCCCCCAATCATTTTAGCACAAATAAGGGAATACTGTCCATGATGCCAGTCTAAAATGTTGGGTCCCAAGAGGGAGGTCCTAGGCCTCCTGCTCTGAAGTAGCTGACCTTTGGGATACCCTTGGGCTAAATTAAGGCAGAGCAATGTCAAATAATCAATCAGAAATTTTTATTTATGGCAGCAAGGATTTCAACTTTCAAACTTTATGATAGGCTGAATGCCCACAGTGTCAACAATGTAAACATTTCTGAACAGGAGCAGCAGTGGTATAAACTTTTCTGAATAGCACACGGCAACACAATTTTGGAACACCCATGGCAGCAGCAATTCAAACTTTGAACCTTACACTGAACAGCATCATATTTTAAATCGTAGCAGCAATTTAAACTTGAAGGAGAAAAAGAAGGAAAGACATGAAAACAGAGATAGAGAAAAAGATTTGGGTCACCACCTAGGATTCCAGCACCATCTCTGGTCTGGTTCCTCCAGATGGTGGGTGCACAGATGGTGGGTGTACACACAGCCCCTCTCAGTTGCACGATTTATAGAACAGTCCTCACATGTGAGCATTTTGTTATTCTGGAGCATTTCAGAAGAGGGTTAGGGAGTCTCTTGGTTTCAATTCCCCTCCCCCCTGTCAGAGACACAAATGCAATGCTGTCTCAATCCTTTCCCTTCAGCGTGATGTAAGCTCAGTATATGGCATGTCTGTCTTTCCAGTCTATGGAATCAGCTGCTGAGGAAGCTCTGGAGCAGAGCGCAGTGCTGAGATGACCAGTGGGAGACAGCTGGAGTGGGCAAGGCAGGTGGAGGCCTCAGAAGACAACTCATGTCTTATCTGTGTGGGAGAAATCAGGAACACAGCCTGCTTGGTCTTGTGCTTCTACTTTGGCTGTATCCATCAATGGACCATGGTGAGAGCCATGTGCCCACTCTGCAGGTGGCCTTTTGATCGTGTCCTGCAGGTGCTGGAAGAGGACAGAGCTGGCTCTCCTGCCTGCTGCCTGAGCAGATCCCCTCAGCAGTGCTGTGTCCTCTTCAGATATGCTCAAGGGAGCAACAGGATCCCAGCTCAGGGGAGGAGTCCTGTGGGGAGCAACCAAGCACTGAGTAGTGTCAGAGTTCCAGCCTCCTCAAACACCATCGCCCAGCAGGCTTCTGTACCCAGCATTTCCATTTTGCTGGGTCATCCTGTTGATTCCTCCATGCTCAAACAGCCCCTGTCATCCTCCAGCCACAACACTCTGAGCCTTTCTTTGACACTTCTTTACAACAGCAGGCCTAATGCCTCCAATACAAAAGCTTATCACTGGTTCCTAGAATCCATTCCAGGGGAATGAGTCCCTTTTGGTTGAGCCCCTTGCCTTGGTTTGATCCCTGTCAATGAAAGAAAGCTCCAGACCACAATCATTGTGGATTTTAGTATCAGTCCATGAGCAGGATGCTATTTAAGCAAAGCACAGCTTTTTCACAGGCCTAATGTGTGGAGTGATTAGGTTTGATTAGCAGCCCTCATGAATGTTTTGCTGGTCCAGGAGGGACCAGTATGTTATGATCACAATAAGAAATTACTCTGAAAATTGTTATTCAAATGTCTGTCCATTATTGCTACCACTGTGAAGAAGAGAATGGTAACAATGATCTTTGTTCCTCTTACACAGAAATAACATTGGCCATTTACCACAGAGTTGGCCAGTTTAGGAGACCCCTAAAGGATGAAGGGAAACGGGTCTTTTCCGGAATGTGACTGGAACAAGAGCATCAGTAAAGTCCTGTGAGCCTGCAGCTCGTGCAGAGCTTATGGGCTGCAAAGTAGGGTGCAAACAGGAAGATCTCATAAAGGAAATTGTCTACACCCAGAAAGAAATGAGCAGAACTTGGAAAAAGACAAAGGCAAAACCTTGACAGCAATCAAGTACTTGCCCCGCAAGGACAGAATGGGCAGAGGTTATTTATAACCTCTTTTGATTCCTCTTCTCATTGACTCACTTTGAATTTTCTTTATGCCATCTCTATAACAAAAGCTAATGAATTTAATTTATGATCTAATAAAAACTGTCTCCATTTCTATGCCTGTTCATTTTCTTTGGGGAAGTCATTAGAAGAACACAGAGGCAGATATAGCTCATAGCACTGTTGACTGTGGGAGATTGCACACAATGTGCAAATCTGTTTAGGCCAGTTTTCTCAGATGCTGGTATCTCAGCTCAAGCATCTGATAATTTTTAGATAAACGACAGATTTTCCTGGCAACTCCAAATGGAGTTGCACTACGATTTAAAGTTGCTTTTGTGAGAATTTTCTGAATATTTTTATAAAGTGAAAGTCTCTCTCTCTCTTTTTTTTTTTTTTTATTTTCACACCAAAAAAAGAGAAGTGACTTTTTGAAAATATTGAAAACTCACTTGACTGTAGAATCAACAATAATTTCTTAGATTTTCTGAGATTTTATCTTCTCTTGGGAAATGAAATGACTAGGACACTGGACTGAGATTCAGCAGATGTAGAATTTTCTGCTGATTTCCAGAGGTATTTTATGACACAGTCACAGGCAATTAATTCACTTTAACTTTTGGTTGTCCATCTTAAAGTGGAAATTAATGATACTTCCCAATTGTTTCAGCAGATTAGGAAGAAAAATATATTAGCAACTGTAAGGTAATCAGATAATACTCAAAGAGCACCTCAGAAAGCACTCAAAGAAAAGCTGTTGCTTCTGCAAGGCAATTTGTAAGGTGCAAAGTAATTGCAACCTGACACTGCATGTTAGACAACAATATAGATCAGTTGCCTCATTCAGTGAGTAGGATTATTCTTTGTAGCACCATAACAGTGTTGCTTCATCAGTCAGAACTTCCAGAAATATAATAAAATATTTCCCAGACAGACCAAGGAGAAGAGTTATACATGAAGATGACCAAGACAGTTATGCTGATGAAGCGTTTTAAGTTCTTAGGGGAAAATAGAACATGACAGTCCCGTTTATGCCATAATACATTTGTATTGTACAATTTGGTGGAACATGTTATGTTGACCTTTCATGATGGAGGATGACTGTCTTCACAACCATGGCTCTTGAAGCTTTTCATGCATCAGCCCTGAATAAATAGGAGGCAATTAATGCTCACTATTTGCCTATTCTAGAGAATATATTTTTCCTGATTATACATATACCATGAGAGAAGAACTAAGAATATTGTTTGTTTTCCTGGTTCTATCAATTCTATGAATATTAGCTTTAATATTTTGCAGCTTTTTAATGGTTATATGTAAAACATTCACAATGAACTCATTGCAAATAAACAGATTTAAATTCCACAAAAAGTTTACTTACTTGCATATCCAGATAAAGAGGCTGTTTATTAAGTTTGACATCTGTGATGCTGGACACTACAAGAAAAATGTTTATAAATTACCATGACAGTTGCATTAGATTCCACTTTAATAGCTCCACAGAGTATATATTTAATTGCAACAGATCATAAACATCAGTTTGTTTTCTGTACCCAAAAATTCAGCTCTTCTGGCACCCCTCCTACACGACCATTTCCTGCCCTCCCTGACCACTCCTGGAGAGATTCTGTTCTTAATAAGCCTGTGGTAAATGCTTACCATGAGGCCTGCCTATTAATGCCACTAAAAGACAGTGCTGTACTGGCAATACATAGTATTCAAGCCATGAGTTTGATTAATCAACATCTCATCCATGTTACAATGTGAGAAAATTTATTTTCAAAAAGTCATCTCTCTGTTGTTACTGCTTTGAAATGGATCGAGGGAAATGTCCACATCTTGTTTTCAGTTTCCAGTGTAGCATAAAAGGTTTCCACCCACCTTCCTATTTTAAAATTTTATTTTAACAATTTTTTATATTTTAAAGAAAATCCCACATTTAAAATACTGCCTTTGAAAATCTTGTTTAATTCAACTCTGTGTTTTTTGCAATAAGATAGGCTTGGGTGATTGCACTTACACAATGTGAATTAGACTTACATTGTGTGAATACATACAGCTTTAGAATTAAATCCTCCTTTTAATATTTCTACATGAATTAAATACATTCATACACGTTTCTGCCCTGACTCTATGTTCTTCACATCCGGTTATGCCAACAAACTTCATTTTCACATACAATACAGAAAGATAACTAGAACGGTTGGTGCATTTTAGGAGGTCCGTGTCTGAGACAACACTTTTGTTCAGGCTTAGTATCCTGGTGGTATATTTTTCTTGAATTCAAGAAGATGGACCAGTATGACTTCTTAATATTTTGGACCTGAAATATAGGCTTCGGAATATCTTTCTTTCCCAGTTCTCAATAGAAAACAGTCTTGCATTTTCCACTGTGTCCAAGGAGTAGAATAGCTTTTATTTTGATCTATTTCCTTTCATATGGTTAAATTTTAGTTTTATGAACTAATAATCCCAAGAGGGTTTTGAGAAAGAAAGCATCTAAAAATATTCCAATCTGATACACGGCAACAGCATACAGATGTATTCATAGGTCACTCCTGTTTCCAGGAAATTTGAATTACTTTCTCAGTGCACTCCTTCCTGGGCCATTTTCCTTTGCAATCCACCAAAGGCTTCAAACTGACCTCACTACCATGTTTCCACATTATTTTTTCTGCAGACCCAGTTGTGGATTTCTTGGCATTATCCTCAGTT
Source organism: Pseudopipra pipra (assembly GCF_036250125.1). NCBI lineage: Eukaryota > Metazoa > Chordata > Aves > Passeriformes > Pipridae > Pseudopipra > Pseudopipra pipra. The sequence continues at coordinate 13,291,365 of NC_087581.1, read as the reverse complement.
TCTGAAAGTTTTTGTCTGTTGCCTCGATCTGATAGCTGATCTATACTATGGCCTTTATGAGCTGAACATGAGTCATCTCTGTTAGGCACATAGTTTCCTTTTTGCTCTGTACTTGCACAGGGGTGTTGCTATTGCTGTTGTTTGTGTTACCTTCAATTTAGTTATATTCAGTTATAAATATGAAAAAACCTACCGTTTAATTAATACTTGCTATTCACCAAGCACTGTTTCTAATCTTGGCAAACTTCCAGTCTGGAAGCAGTCTCTTCCAAGGGATTACCTTAGGAGTAACTGCTTATTTTCACAAAATGGAATGTGAACCTCACTGCATCACATCTCTTTCTCTGTCAGCTGTTAAGCAAGTTTCAGATGTATGCAAATCATCACCATATACTAAAATTTGTAATTTTTTGGTGGGGGAAAGAGAGCTTCATGGTCTGATCTGTACAGGTGCTTTCGTTCTAGGGAGGACTCCACTCCCTCTACTTTATTGGCACTCTAACTGTGGAAGCAGAGGTAATCAATCTTCTTGAACAAGGTCATGTACAGAACCAGATTCTCAGTGCCTGTACTGTTGTCCTGAATCCTTGTCAACTTCAAAGGGAAAAAAACATTTAGTACAAATGCAAGGTCAGAACCAATTTAGTATGAAACAGACAATATACTCTGTCTCAGGAAGTGAGGTTAGAAAGTCTTGAGAAGGTTCTTGTACTGTTTTTCGTAGTGACAGAAAATATACAGAGATATCAGGAAAGCAAGAACAGAATACTTTCTCCCCTCCTCTTGTCTTAGAGGGTCATTTATTGTTTTTTCACTAAATTTCTTTGGCATAACAGTAATGTCAGAAGTCCAGGTTGGAACTTTGAGGCAGATCTGCCTGAATCCTTTTTTAAAGCATCCCAAGATTACTGAAGATTGCTAAAACCTGAAATGGGCTCTTGGTTGAAGATGGATGCTCTAGACCTCTCCAAAGTACTGTGAGCAGCTCAAATGGGTTAAAGATAAAGCTTTTACACTCAAAACCACATTTTATCTAAGCAGATGTTACAAAGAGAATATTCCAAGTGAAATAAAAAAGGCCAAAGAATTTTCTCCCTCAGCTCATCGTAGATTTGTTGGGTGGATTCTTTCCTTCAGCCTTTTTCTCACATAAATTATCTTTTTGAGGGAAGGACTTCCTGAGTCACAGATAGCTCTACATTGTTCCACCTTTTGCTCAGACCTTAAGGTCTGTGACGACTCCTGAAACTCCTTAGCAATCTCCCACTTTTTGCTATACTATAATTTTCCTTCTTGCTAAAATTTATTTTCCCCTTCTTATGTCTGTCTTAAACTGCTAGTCTTCTCCTGTGCTTTTAAAAGTGCTTCCTGGTGCTGGCAGAATCTCTCCTGAGGTGACTCACTGTAGTAGTTACTTGAGCCAGGGGGCAAACTCTGGCGACACAGGATCTTAAACTACCTTGGCTGGAGGCAGTTACTTTAGCAACTTGACACTAGTACACTTTGTCTTTACATAGCACTGCTGTTTTGTTGGGATAGATGTGATGGTTTATAAACAGGTTTGATTTTTGGTTTGGTTTGGTTTTTATGGTGGGGAGAGTGGGTTTTTTTATTCCTTTCTTACCTTCTGAAGGGCATTTCACAGGATTTTTGAACAAAATCTTTTCTCATTCTCTACTGTATGCACCTTAATTTGCTTTTCCTTCATTACTACACTGATATAGGATAATTTGATCTAACTCCATCAATGTACAGAATCTCTGACCTTTCAGACCCGTGTTGTATTTAACAAGTTGACACATATTCATGTAAAGACCAAAACATTTTTTCACACAGTACTTTTAACACCCTGCATCAGACATTTGCCTAAGTGTTTGAAAAACTCTTAGCAGTCTGTACATGTATTTTTACCCTGTGCTTACAAACAAAGCTTCTCTGCCATCTCCTGGAACAATCTGGAGCAATGTTCAGAGAGATAATGTAATGAAAATTGGGTCCTGGGTAAGAGGTTAACCAAATGTTATTGTCCCAAAACAAAAAGAGTTAAGACATTTTGAACTAAACATTAAAACAGTATCAGAAATGTCATGCTATATTCTCTTAGAAGGCATCAAACATTACAGTTTGCAGCATCCACCTAGTCTCATGTGACAGCTTCAGGAGAACTTTGGTCTCCATCAAACTGTTGGGAAGCATTCCCTAGCACTTCCCTGAGAATAATAACCCATTACCTTGCAATGCAGAACGCAAAGAATGTGACTAGCTGTTCACATCACCAGAGAGATAGCACCAGAGTACATTAATGAGGTTCAATTTTGTCAATATTGATCCACAACAGTAAACAGACATCGAAACCTTTGTTTTGAAGTGACAGACGGTTGTCTGAGCAAGATTCATATTAAATGAAAACTGTTGATTACATATCAGATGAAATAATTTAAAACATTATTTAAGTTCCTAATATGGTCACTTGTAGTATCTGCTAAATTAAATAAAACAATTTTTTCCATATTTTCTGCATTTAAAAAAGTGTCTCTGAATTAATGCGTGGCAGATAGCAAAAGTGATGTCACAAGAATATAAGCATTCCTAAGAGGAAAAATAGTTCTAGAGAAAGCCAACAATAAGAACGGGGAAACTTGTCATCCATAAATGTCAGGTCTGACATGCAAAAGCTTAGGGACTGAGGAACAGATTATCTGCACATGAATAAACGTGAGCAAATGCTGTTATCACTTTCCACGATATCTTGTCAAGGCTTCTGTTCTACCCAAGATGAACAAGATAGGTGTTAATCTGAAAAGGAATAGATAAGTAGGGTGTAAGAATCTAACAAAATACAGTCAGAAATTAAATTTTCTTCAGATGCCTGCTTTCCTGATACAGTTTACACTCAAACACACATTAGAAATAGATTAGATGTCAATGCAATCTTCTAGTGAAGAATATTAGATTCAAATGCAAACCTGAAGAATTTTTTTCCTAAATTTTCTAAAGAAATCTGTTGCTCTCCAAATTTAGAGCATTAGTTATGAACATGAGGATCTTAAAGGTCTTTTCCAACCTAAATAATTCTATGATTTCACTTGGAAAAGCATCCCCTCTTCACATTTACTTTGTGAGACTATTTCTGCTACAGCATGATTATAGATACAGAAATTAATCTCTTAAAGCTGCATCTAAGCAACAAAGCATCAAATCCACCTGGTATAATTTCTGATCAAACTGAAGACCTGCTTCATCACAATCAAATCTCTCACATGGCTAGCATGAGGCTGGAGCCTTGCCAGCTGGGGCAAAGAAATCCCTGTAAAATCCTAGATAAAGCCACTGTCTGGTACCTTATGTCTTGAGGTGAAGAGGGTGCACCATGATCTACTAGAGCGACACTTCATTGTCTGATGAAGACAAACATGACACTCAAATCAGCTCTCTGGAATGATTCAATACCATCAGGTCAGGACGCACTGTCCAGACCAAACCACAGTTCTCTTTTCTCTCTCTTTTCAACAGAACAAGTATTTTTATAGGTAGATGCTCTGTTTCTGAGCAGGTGTAAAGTTCAAACTACATTGGCTTCTTTTCCTAATAGGCTAAAATATTGATTGTGCTTAAAAAGGAGGTAAAATCCACAGTTTTTACATTTAACAATGTAAAAAAAAAAAATTACTGTAAAGCACATATGCAAAAGGTTCCCTACTGTTGCTTGATTGTTTGAATCATAAAGTCATCAGAAGTCAAAGCTGAATACCACGCAGATAGATTTTTGAGAAAATAAAAAGTTCTTTGGAAGGACAGGTAGTCTTTCCTCATATCTATGGACTTTTTCCTTATATACATACATATATGAGCATATATCTTTATCTATAGATATATATACACACAGAACATGGATTAACACTCTTTGTAGTCTGTGAAGGCCTACATTACTGTGGATGCAAAAATATAGGTGAATTAATTTACATTTCTTTGCTTCAAATGAGAGTAATTACATAAAACTGATAATTGAAAAAGCAGTGATTCACTTCTGGTTTTGAATACAATTAGGTATAATTAGCAGCAAGGCAAAACAGAATTAAATAGTTTTTCAAAGCAGCACACAATTTTTGCTAATTCATTTCTTATCATTGGGAAAAACATATAAAATCAGCTATCAGCCAGTGCTTCTGTGAAAAGTTATTTAAATATCAAAATATTATTAAGACCAGATAAAAAGGGAAATATATAAAAAAACCTGCAGAGAAGGACTGGATTAAAGCTTTCTGGCTGAAATACTTAATCATCATGGCTAGGCTTTGTGAACGAAGATTTAGGAAGGGCTCTATCCACATTTGCTACAAGCACTTTGGTGGCTAAAAAGGCCAATACAAGATAGACACGTCCAATTGCAAAAGGCACAGCAGAAAGACTCCTTAGATGGTATATTCAGCAAGGCACGATTCTTTCTGTGTTGTCTTTTCTCCTCAAGGGTGATCCTATGTGCTTTCTCAAAAGCATCAGCAGTGTTATAGATGGTGTGTCTCCAGACCTCCCCATTGGAGGTCAGAATAGACCAGTTATGATGATCAATGTGACTAAGGTTGAGATGTTGTTTCAGGGAGTCCTTGTATCACCTCTTCAAGGCTCCTCTCTTGCGGCAGCCGGTGGCAAGTTCACCATAAAGCAAGATCTTAGGGAGGCGGTGGTCCTTCATCCTGGAGACGTGTCCTGCCCAACGGAGCTGTGTTCTCAGCAACATGGCCTCAATACTTGTGACTGCTGCTTGTTCTAGAACAGATGTATTGGTCACAAAATCTGACCAGTGGATGTTTAGGATTGTACAGAGGCAGCGTTGATGGAAGCGTTCTAGGAGACGCAGGTGGTGGCGGTAGATGATGCATGATTCAGATCCATATAAGAGAGTAGACAGCACTATAGCTCTGTAAACACTGATCTTGGTGCTTTTCTTCAAGTGTTTATTTCGCCAAACTCTTTTATGGAGTTTTCTGAAAGCTCTATATGCCTTTGCTAACCTGTTGTCTATCTCTCCGTCAATCTTACCATCCGAGGAGATGAGGCTACCTAGGTAATTAAACTGCTGGACTGATTTGAGCTCTGATTTGCCAGTGGTGATATGGGGATGATGGAAGACTTCCTGAGGTGCAGGTTGATAGAGAACTTCAATCTTCTTTAAGCTGACTTCCAGCCCAAAGAGCTCAGCAGCCTCAACAAAGTAGGATGTGAAACACCGCAGAGCAACTTCTGTGTTGGCAACGAGGGCATCGTTGTCAGCATAAAGCAGCTCCTGGATGAGATGATTTAACTTCTTAATATGGGCCTTCAGTTGCCTTAGATTGAATAGACTTCCATCAGTACCATATCGAATGTAGATACCATCTTCTTCATTGAGGTCTGCTGTGGCCCTTTGGGGCATCATGCTGAAAAAGACTTTGAATAGTGTTGGTGCAAGAAGCATTTGACCATCAGCGCTGAGTAGAGGGCTTTGGACCTGCTATGTAGGCCCGTATGCTGTTTTCAAGGTCTCATGGAATCCTCTGTAATCACCCGTATCTGCACGTAATTGAATTTTTCCTGCTAGATTGATCTACCACTTGTTCTGGATGTCACGAAGTTTCTGTTGGAGCTTGCTGCATGCAAGATGAAAGGATGCTTTTCTTCTATAACAGGATGGCTGAGCAAGGTGTACTTCGTGAGCAGTTGTCTTCTTCCTCAACAATTCCTGGATCTCTTGATTGTTTTCATCAAACCAGTCCTTGTTCTTCTTGGAGGAGAACCCTAAGGATTCTTCAGAGGACTGCAGGATGCTGTTTTTAATATGGTGCCAAAGTGTTTCAGGAGAGGGATCTATGGAATGATTTTCGAACCTAGTTTAAAGATTTGCCTGGAATCTGTCTCTCACTGTGGCTGTTTGAAGTTTGTTAACTTGGAGTCTTGTCCTTGGAATACTGCCCCTTTTAGGTTTGAACTTGAGATTGAAGTTAAGTTTACAGCGCACAAGTTGATGGTCTGTTTGACATTCTGCACTAGGCATCACGTGGACATTGCGAACATCTCTCTGTCGCACCAAGACATAATCAATGAGGTGCCAATGCTTGGATCTAGGATGCATCCAGGTTGTTTTCAGTCTGTTTTTCTGCTGAAAGATACTGTTGGTGATGGTGAGCTGCTGCTCCACACACAATTCTAGCAGAAGTCGACCGTTATCATTGCAGCTTCCAACACCATGCTTGCCTAATACTCCTTTCCAGGCTTCAAAGTTCTTTCCTACTCTGGCGTTGAAATCACCAAGGATAATGATCTTATCATCTGAAGGAACCTTTTGGGTAAGGAGGCACAGGTTGGTATAAAATTTATCTTTTTCAGCAGGGTCAGCTTGGAGAGTTGAGGCATAGACACTAAAGAGGACAACGTGTTGCTTGTTGTGTAGTGGAAAGCGTAAGAAGATAATGCGATCAGAATGACCTGTCGGCAGATTTTCAAGTTTAGGGACAATAGAAATACTTAGTATTACAAACTGAATCCTAGTATCTCCTTCAGAGCTTAAACATGCCAAAGTAAGAAAAGATCACTTCAATGAAGTTGGAATTTCTTTATTTGATATTAAAATTCCTATCTCCACTTGAATTTCATGCATCCTTTAAAAATATGGATTCTTCTATATAAGACCAAAATGTAAACATGTAAACGAATCACATTTCACTTTCTCAGATGTTTTAATGTGATTTTTTTAAAAATTCAGTTTTATGAGAAATTTTAAGAAATAACAGATTTTCTATAAAATCAGAACCACAGTGTAATGTCTTATCAACAAACTATCCAGTAGTTGAGCATTTAGTTCTTTCAGTTAGTGGTGGCTTTTATTTCCACCTGTTTCCTTAAAGAAATGTCTGGTTTTCTTAGCCTTCAGTTTTCTAGTGGGCATGTTACCTCCTTGCAATGAATAAGTTACTTTATTAGGCAACAATTATTATTTCATAGCAGAAGAAACCCTAGAAAAATACCTTATAATAAAATTAGGTCAAACAACCCAACTTTCTGTAGGAGTGAGGCTTAAATTCATGAGATATGCCATGAGATATTTGGTGAAGGTATTTCCATGAGATATGCCATGAGATAGATATGCAGTGAAGGAATTAAAATGTTATCCTGCTGATGGGCTATCAGATGGAGACTGGATGACTCTTTCTGTGCAAGAGGGACTGACACTAAAAGTCACAGCTCTTGCCCTTGTTCAAGACATACAGCCTCTGTTATAGAAACTCTTTTTAACCCTGATTTATATATAAAGTGGCTGACTCCCCCCCCCTTTTGTCATGGCACTAACAGGATATTTGACTACAGTTTCACCTCCACTTCTCCGAAAAGTATAAATTGGCATTTGAAGTACTCCATGGCAGAGGATGAGAATACAGCCCCATTTTGCATACACGTCCATGGGCTTGCTCCTCTCTACTCCCCAAGTCAGGGACGCCTCTTTGGTAAGATTTGCACCTTTGACTGCACAGAAGTATCCCCAGGAGCACTTGCACATAGCACTGTACGCTTGTCCTATGCAGGCCTAGTGCATTTATCGCCATCAATCTAACAAGAGTCTGCAACCTCCTGCTTCAATAAACTTCACTATTCATGAATCTGTGATTGCACAAGTTCTTACTGAACACAACCAGGCTTGCCAAATTGGCTATAATCAGGATTAAGCCCAGCCACACCCAGACCCTCTGATCTCTGAGGAACAGCTGGAACTTAAGGGAGTCAATATCCTGCCAAATTTCTATACTCTTAGTGCAACAATTTCAAAAGTTTGATTTTTGGGTTTTTTTTGCATTGTGTCAGAGTATTGGACCCATCAGCATTCTCTACAGCTGAGCTCAGGACAGTATTTTAAATAATTTTTAAGTATTTCAGTAATTTCACATATAATTGAGATAAGTTATCACACATTAAGGAAAAATCACATAGTATGTTTAACAGGGTCAGCCGGAGGACTTGGTAATGCCCCAAGAACATGTTACTGTACTATTAGTTGCTGTCTCAGTTTCTTTAAAATCGGAAGTTGATCTGCAAAGACCAAGTTTCCAGAGCACTAACACCTCTATAGAATTAATTCTGTCCCTGAACATAAGAAACACAATGACATATGTTCTGAAAGAGACAGAAAGAACCTCTTATAAAAAGGTTTCTGCAAAAATAGTGCAAATGTTCAGATAAATGGTCTCCTAAAACCTCTTTAATTTTATTAATTTTCTTTCCCTCCTTGACTTTTTGAAGCCTGAGAATGGAATAAAGAAGAGGCATTTGTTGTTATTCTTTGGATTACTTTTCTATTTACCCTTGGAAACCGGAAAAATATAAAATAATATGAGGAAAGCAGCAAAAATGATTAAGGTCACCAATTACAATGAGATGCCCTGCTAATTACATCATGCCAACTGCAAATGCATGTCCAGTTTAAGGTTACTATCAGCAGCAGTTTCTAGTGGGCTGAAAATAAAGTCTGGTTGAATTACATTTGTTTTGGTGCATTCTTGTTTGTCTATTTGGTGTTTCTTTTAATACATCTCGTTTTTATACCTGCAAAATTTAATGATCTATTTCAAGATGCCAGAAAATCTGAAATAGATCAATAACAAATGATTCTGGCAAGAAGATCAAGACTTATTGATCTTTGGCTTTGACTTAGTGATCAAAGCAGCCTGCTAAAGAAAACAAGATGACCAGCTGACACCAAAATGCTCCAATAGACTGATTACTCTCAATGTCACTGTACCTACCAGCTCCTTAAAAGTGACAGACCTAAAAATTGATGGCAACAAGCAGGTAGGCATCAGTCCTCCAAAACTTTATTATCCACATATTACTATTTTTTATAAGCAGTAAGCCATTTAAGGAAGAATAACTAAAATATTTTCATGGCCAGACTCTTCTAATACTGAATAAGGGCAGTTTACCTTCCTTTGCTCCACTGCCTTATAGCAAAACAGTAAATAGGCAGAAATAACAGTAACCACCAAGCTACAGCAAAAATGGCTGTTTTCTAGCTGCCATCAGAGAGAGACTTGTGGCAAGTTATTTTCTTTGAGTCGATTCTAGATTTGCTCCGCTGCAGCACGTAATTCTTGTTGAAAGAGGACACTGCAAATTTAGCTCTACCAGAGTCAGGGAGATGATGAATCTGGTCTTTTCTCTCATTCTGCAACACCTACAGGTTCAGAAACACCTATGGTTCCTCAGGAACAACCCAAACTTAAGATCTTTACTTATAACTGCCTACTTTAACAAATAGAGAGACCTTTTAAAAGGAAGCAGGAAAAAGGAAAGAACTGAAATACCACCAAGAAATAAAGTATTAAATCATCACCTCCCTGGATGTTGGATAAGGTTCTAATAGTTGGAAAAGCTGTCATACAGAGACGTAGTCATGGTTTGTTAATATGAACTCTTTCAATGCATTCAGACACTCAGAGTTCAGGCTCTTTTTGCACTTACTTCATAGCTGGCATAATTCTCAGGGCTTCAGTTTTCCTTTTGACAGCAACGACTACCAAACCTACATCTTTTCTAAGCACTGTTTAAATACATCCTTTGACATCACATTCTAGATGAGATAAATAAAATTTTAAAAAAATCTGCAGTTACATCCTTCACCACTTTTAAGCTTAGATCCAGAGTACTTTCACTGTTAACCTAGCTATAAAAGTTACTTCATATTAAGCTTTTTTGTGGAAACTGTTACATTGAATAAGAATTTAATTTTTTTTTGGGGGGGGGGATGTTGAACATAAGCAATTAAAAATTTACCACCAACATAATGGAAATTCTTGGTCAAAAATTGCATACTGTGAATACAGTCTAGACTGTGAATTATACAACAGATTTTCTTTTAACAAAGCATTTTAATTTTGTGTAGGTTTAGCCTTGGTCAATTAACTGCAATCTACTATAACAACATTGTTAATTCAGTTTATCAATCCAAATAAGCATGAAGCAACAGTTTGAAGTAAACTACTATCAGCACCAATGTAAATTCACCTGGACTAATTCTGGTTTGTAGATAGAGGTTTTCGTGTGTTTTGGGGGGGGGAGTTGTTTTCTTTAGGTTTCTTTAGATTTTGTTTGTTTGTTTATTTTGGTGGGTTTTTGTTTCTTGTTTGTTTGGGTTTTGCTTTTTTGTTGTTTTTGTTTGTTTGTGGTTTTATTTGGGTGGGTTTTTGTTTGTTTGTTTGGTGGTTTTTTTGTTTTTGTTTTTGGGGTTTGGTTTTTGGGGGGGGAAGGGTGTGGTTTCCATCACCCAAGAGTATTGTAGCTAGTACATTGGGCTATTTACTCATTAAAGTTACTATTTTGGTTTCCTAGGAACATTAATTTTGTGGAAATGTGTGTCCAATATTCTGTGATAACCTTTGAACACTCTGGCCAAGTTCAGACACTGCTGATGGAAAGGGTAAGGAACTCAGAAAAATTCTGTAAAAAACAGTCTTCTGGTCCTCCCACAGAAGGAAAACTATTCAACTGGTTGCTCATCAAACACCAGATAACCTAAATTGGGGGAAGAGCTTAGTCCCCAGGCAGAAGAAAAAGCTTTGTTCAGACCTCACACTTTTGCCTTTAATCCATAAGGAACAGGGCTTTCTTGAGACCAGTGTTCACCATTTTATTCTTTTCTATTCTGTGGATATCAGAAACATGTTTTATTTACTGATTTGAAGACAGAGTAAAAGAACAATAGATCAGTGACATATGCCTTAAGCACATCGCAGTTGTGTATTTCTTTACATAGATTTACCCAAAGTATTCCCACCTTGCTCTATCCGTCAAGCATAGAGATATGCCATCAGGCATTTTTGTGCTGTTAAGTCAGGAACAGCCCTCAGAAGTGCTGTACAACACATCCGTCCATCTGCAGTGTTCATCAGGCCTAGGCCTAAGATTTATCGTATCTCCATCTTACAGTGATCTGGGGCTTTTTTTCCCCCAGAATGCCTCATTTGTCTTGTGATGACAAAAAAGTTGAAATATCAAATATTGCTACTTAAACCTATCCTGTCTAGCAGTACAGAATCACACTGTGAACAAGGTGTACAAACTTTGTTCTTCAGTTAACATTAATATTTTATGATTTTTTCAGGAAATCTCTAATTTCACAGTGCTACTGATTACTTTCAATGAAAGATCTACAACTGCACAGTACTTAAAACCAGTTTCTATGATCCTTACTCTCCAGCGTGGAGATTCTCCCATTTTATCTGAGAGGATAGTTTTTCCTCCACATCAGTAAACTGTAGGCTTTAAAAAATGTAGAAGTTCAAAACTAAATTAATTCTACCTGACAGTCTTCTGTGGAGGGCAAATTCATAGAATCATAGAATGGTTGGAGTTGGAAGGGATCTCAAAGAACATTTGGTTCAATGCTGCAAGCCTCTCCCTTCCTCTTAATTCTCAACACTCTTTTCCTTTTCTTTTTGTGTTTTTCCATGATTTCATAACAGAGCAAGTGTATCAATATTAAACTCTCAAGCCTCTTTTAAGTAAAGTTCTGCAAACTCAAAGTCTTGTCACCTTCTCTAAGAAAAACTATTAAAAGGAAGGACAACTATGCAAATATCTCCAACAAATACACAGGAATAACCTTCAGATGGAAACCAGAGTTCTCACTAATGAGGAAAATCACTTCAGCCTGCCTTTAGCAAAGGGCAGATCTTGGTTAAGTGTTGTCTTTCTCCTCCAAAAGGAATGGAAGAGTGGCGTGGTATGTTCAACCTGAACGGTGCACCAAGCAGCTGGTCACTCACCAGCCCCCTTGGTGGGATGGAGTGGAGGAAACATTAAAAAAATAAAACTCATAGGTTGAGACAAGAATGGTTTAATCACTGAAATTAGGTAAAATATAATAATAATAATGATAATAAAAAAGAGATACAGAAATAGGCCTCAAGAAAGACAAATTATGCCCGATACAGTTGCTTACCACCCACTGACCAACGCCCAACCCATCCACCCAGCGTGTCTCCCAGCAGCAATTGGCCCCTCCCAGCCAGATCCTATACTGTTTATATGCTGGGCATGTTGGTCTGTGATATGGAATATCACTTTGGTCAGGTCAGGTCAGCTCTCCTGGCCACGGTCCCCCTCAGTCTCTTGTGCACCTGCTCTCTGGCAGGGCATGGGACACTGAAATGTCCTTAACTTAGGATGAGCAACAACCAAAACATGTCACCAGCATGATTCTCATACTACATCCAAAACACAGCGCTGGCCCAGCTGCTAAGAAGAAAATGTACCTGGGGGTGCTGGTCAACAGCAGCTGAACATGAGCCAGCAGTGTGCCCAGATGGCCAAGAAGGTCAATGGCAACTGGGCCTATATCAACAATATTGTGGCCAGCAGGACCAGGGCAGTGACTGTCCCCCTGTACTGGGTATTAGTGAGGACACACCTCAAGTGCTGTGTCCAGTTCCGGGCCCTCACTACAAGGAAGATGTTGGGGTGCTGGAGCAGGTCCAAAGAAGGGCACTGGAGCTGGTGAAGGGGTTGTAGCACAGTTCCTGTGAGGAGTAGCTGAGGGAGCTGGGGGTGTTTAGCCTGGAGAAAAGGAGGCTCAGGGAGACCTTATCACTCTCTACAACTACTTGAAAGGAGGTTGCAGCCAGGTGAGGGTTGGCCTCTTCTCCTAGGTAGCAAGCAATAGGACAAGAGGAAATGTCCTCATGTTGTCTCAGGTGAGGGTTATTAGGGAACATTTCTTCAGCAAAAGGGTTGTCAAGCACTGGAACAGGCTGCCTAGGAGATATTTAAAAGACATTGTAGATGTGGCACTGAGGGACATGGTTTAATGGTGGACTTGGTAGTCTGGGTTTACTGTTGCAGTTGATCTTAAATGATTCTATGATTTTATGATACCTTGTTTTTTGCTATTCCCGCACTACAAGTATACTTCAGGTATACAGACAGATATTACTTACAAATATACCCTCACAGATGGAGGCTTGATTATATATCCATACACACCTCACTGGGTGAACATACTGAAATACTACAAAGGATCATGCACAAACAAGTAAGTGTTGAGAGATTGCCCAAAAATTCAGAAAGCAGCAACCTATAGATATTAAGAGTCTGTAAGTAATTGAAAGTTGGAGCCAGAGCTGTAAAGAAAAACTGTTTTTTGAATCAACTGAGCAGATAAACCAAGGCATTGAAAAGCTAGGAAAAGGGACAAGTGCTGAAACCAAACTCCACCCTCAGACAACCTGATACATTCCTATGCAGATAAATAGGATTTTGAAATCAAATTATTGAGGGAATAAGCTTATGGATGCTGTTGCTGTATTTGAATTACTTTCAAAAACAAAGTTGCTCTACTGTGTGTTTCACACCTTCTACTAATTTTTTGAAAACTGTCCACCTTTCGAATAATAATAAAATCTTCAAGCCTGATTAACTATTTGAAAATTTATATTGTTTTGTACTTATCTGTGCTTAAATTCAGAATCTTACATAGGAAAATATTAAAAACAGTGTCTCAGATCTATACAAGAGTTTTGGCAGACCCAGAGACTGGGATGATTAAACTGTGTTTGTTTCTTACTGTTAAGATCTACTAAGGCAGCTATAAATATAGTGAGTGATTTTTCATATTGGCAATTGCTAGGTGTTTTCCCCCCAGCAATACCATGTAAAAGCAAAGAGAACCTACGTAATCATAAAGAAGAGATGAAAGTGATCCATAAGATGTCTTCACATTTATGATGGAAAGAGTACAACAAAGGGCATTTAAAATTCTCATTCTACCAATATTTCATCACATTGTTATTGATAGCAGTATCAGTGACCTGAGAAGCCTCAGGAGCAGAGAACAGAAAGGGTATCTTGTGGCTAAGTGCACTTTTTTATGCCAGGAGGTACAAGGAAAACAACAGGTCATATCAGATGTCCAGGTTCACTTTTGTTTACTTTAAATATGAGCCCTAACAACCTCAGCTTGGTTTCAAGTTAACCTCATACAGGCACTTCAACTGCTGGGCTGTATATTCAGCAATTACAAAGCAGAGGCTATGAGCTAAAGCTATTTACCACAATAAATACTAATACTGTTATTCACACCAGCAGTACAGAATTGACACTATTCATTATAGCTTGAATCCAAAATAAAGACACCTAAAGTAATCTTGTGAACATAAGCAAGCATCATGAAATGCAAAAGATTCTTTCTCCTTTCATTCACATACCCTTTCCACAAGGGTCTGGTTTCATTAGAAACTTCATTAAAAGTACTACTATTTTTTTTTATTAAAAAAGGTCATAACAGAATGAACAAAACAAGTGGAGATGCAATCTGTGTGACCTGCTCTAGCAGACCCTGTCCTGAGCAGGTGAACTGGACTTGCTGACCTCCAGACATCTCTTCCAACCTCAGCTATTCTGTGATCCTGTAGCACCATTGCAAACAAATATATTAGTGTACATCTAACTATTGCCAGTTAAAAAAACCCCTAAGCTTTCTACCTCTAAGAATACTAACTAAATAATAAATATTTAGAAGACAGTTGAAACTCAGTTGAACTGTTGAAATCTTCCAGCTATGTCAGGCAGAGGGGCTACTCAGAGACAGCACAGTTTGAAAGTTTCAAACTCCTTCTCCATTTGTAGTTCCAAGTAAAAATTTCGGACTAAGAGATCTTCCTCATGCAGTGAGTCAATAATTATGACGATCCCAGTGGAGACAGAAAACTGGAATGGTTTATTGGACTTACAAGTTCATATTTAAAGGGTTTAGGGTCTACATATTCAACAGGGAGTTTTAACTATTACAATTATTACAATTAGGGGTTTTCAGGGGATGATGTAAGGGGAAAACCTGACTTACACATTTTGGGGTTTTCACAGAGATGACATCAAGGGAAAATCCAAGTTACACTTCTTGGGGTCTTAGGAATTACCTCACTGGGAAAAACCTATTTATTTTTGGGGATTTCCATGGGGGAAAGACATTCAAATTTACAGATGACACAGGGTACAGAGAGCAACAATAGGACATGTAATAACATCATGCAAAGAGTCTGTTCACATCCTGCTGGAGAAGGCAGGAAAATTTCCCAGAGATGAGGTCAATGAAGAGGATTTTTCCCAACTACTGTAACTCGAGGTTTCTGTTTAAACTCAGCAGTTCCTTTTTCTGATATCCAGATTTTGGAATCCAGCATCTCTGGACTTGCTGCTACCTCACAAAGATCACCAGACAATTTTATTTTTCCCATTTGTATCAAGCCTTATAGCTGTAAAGGCTTGGAAATAAGATCTTATTTCATACTTTTTGCACCTTGCACAGCATTAAGATGGAGGCCTTTTAGGCCAAAAGTGTCTCTTTGCATACACAGAAATAGCATTGAAAGCTTTTATTGCTAAAAATAGGGTAAGACCAAACACCATTATTTAGGCTGAACAAAGTAGAACCTCTTTACCTGCATCAATCCTTTCTTCCCCAAAAAATTAATAATGCCTGTTGTTTAGGCCATGTATTTCTTTACAAGATGGGTAAAACTCACATCACATACTTAAATGCTTCAGGACCTAGAGGTAGAGTTTTTCCCACAGTGTATGGAGCTGCTTAGGTAACCTTTAGAATCTTCAGAGTCCACACAGTTTTGCCAACTGCTCTCTCTGACTCGCACAGAATTTGTGTAGTCTTGAAGGAATAAGAAAATTGCAAGTTCTCCTATATCTGTTTCTTAATAAAAATCAATGGCATTTTGTGATCTGAGAGTGATGTTCAAGACTGCCCTCAAGGAAATTATACACATGCAGCTTGGTCTGACAAGCTCTGTAGGATTCCACAAGCCCATTTTCTTCTGAACTCAGTGTATTCATGTAGTAGAAAAATCATCTCAGCTCCAAAAACTTCCTCTTGATTCTCCTTTTTTTTTGAAAGAAGAGTGAATTTATGATGGATTTATTTTAAAGGAAGAATTTGAACAGGCTACATCCACCTTTAGGCTTTTTCTTTTGTATCCCAGAAGCTTCCATAGAGTATAGGTGATTCATGCAAATATAAGTAGTCAATGAATAAAGCTAAAAATGAGTGCAACAATGTTGAAGTGATAGTTATTAGCATGAGCATAATCCTACCAAATATCAGAACTGAGGTATTTATGGCTGATATGCTTCCAACGCGTGGTCAAAACTCTTGGTTATCTTGAGCAGACCAGACCAGCTTTCAGGAAGACATGAGAGACCAACACATAAGAAATGCAGATTGTAACTCTGAATTTAATTTGCATGTTGATTTACTGTGATTGCATGAAGATAGGGGCTGTCTGATTATGGGACACACAAGCGGTCAATTGCAGTTACTTCATGGGCAACTGTCTGATAATTGCAGTATTATATGAAGAAATTAGACGCATAATTGCCTTTCCATTTTTTCCTAACTTCTCTCAAGCTGAAGTCTGTTCCTGTTATGTACTATTAGACAAAGAGCTAAAACCCAAGCATTGTAATGAAGTGTAACAAAGGTTGCTTCTTTATATTCCAAGTATACCACTTCAGGATGCTTCTGTGGTTTTGCCAAATACCTTTTGTGGGTATGTTTTAGAAGCTCGAAAGGTCATAATATTTGCAGTTGTAGAAGGCCGATAAAAGAAATTTATGCCCCTGGTTGTCAGCTGTATCTAATTCTCCATGGTTCTCTTCCTACACTCACCTCAGAAACTCTTGACAAAGGAGTACTGACATTTTGCCTCTGATCCACATACCTGCCAACGGCATGAGATAAACCCCAAAAACTCAGTTTTCTTGACAGACTCTCGACTACTTGACAAACCATAAAATTAAAAAGTATCATTGTGCATTCTTGGTAATTATCCATAAATATTGACAATATAATCAGGATTTTTGTGGTAAACCAGTCTGGTTTACTTCAGAAAGAACCCAAGAAAATGACCCTACTCAACATCAGACAGTAGATATTTCATCAGTCCTTCGCTTAGGCTAGAGAATTGGTTTTGGTCCAATGGGACCAAAGGCAATGCACATGCTGGCAGGTATTCTCTTAGTAGCAGTGCTGCAAGGTACTCACAGCAATTGCAGCTGCCAGATCTCTGCTGAGACACCTGAACTTCAGAAACAGCTCAGGTATGACACTTCAGGTCAGAGAATCCCTGCTGCGGCTGTCTTGTGTCTGCTTCTCTGAATGCTTTGTTCTTATGATTTCAGAAACAATGCTCTAATTTCAGAGCAAGGAAGGCTGTCAGAGCTGCACTCTCCAGCTACTGAAGTGAGATAGGAAGAAAACAACATTTGAATTTATTTGGAGTGAATTGTTTAGAAGAGCTGATGCACCAATTGCTGTAGGGCAAAATCGGTGAATACCAGAACATATTATGAAATAACCTAAACAAGGCAAGACTATTATGTTTCTGATGTGAATGGGTACACTCAAATGAAGGTTAGGGAATGATCTCACCTTTCGTGTACACTTTATCTTAGACAAATGGGCTTTGCCTCAAGATAAGCAATTGAAACTCTTTCGGTGAATCTGAGAACTACAGGAAAGAACGTCTGACAAGCTGTCTCAGAATTTCAGTATTCATCAGGAACACATCATAATTCCTAAAGCTGCACTTTAATCTGCAGATAAAATTCCTTACCTATTGTCCTCTGAGGGGCTGATAAATTTATTTTTTTTTTTGCAATTCTGTACATATGCATAGCACAGTATTTACAGATTCTTGAAAAGATGAAGGTTTTTTTAGTGGTATAAAGACTAATTATCACTCAGTAGTCTGCAAGTTTTATAGGAAGCCACCCGTACTCACACAGTTCTTGAATTACTGTTTTTAGAAGTATTTACAGAACATAATAGTAAAGTATATTTAATACTTGTTTATACCTGTTTGCATTTTTTGTATGAAAGAACAGCTTAAGCCTTCATAATCATACTGCTGTGGCACATTCAAAGCCTTGCAAATTAGCCATTTAGCTCAAGTGAATTACAGCATTAATCTGTAATTAATCACATTAAGCTGTAAATAATTATATTAATATGTAATTCATATATTAAGCCAGTATGAAACTGGTACAACTGGAAGATCTAGGTAAGCCTGGTACGGTTGCAGTCCTAGGAGTAACTTCACACCTTTAACAAGGCTTCACATCTTGATGTGATAGGAGCATTGCTCAGGCGGGACATGCCAAACAACCTGCAGATTGCAAGTAGTACTTTGCAGGGTAACATCCCAGATATCTGCTGCATCTCTAACTCACTCTTCTGTGAAGTCTTAGAATGTTGGAAGGGACCTGTAAAGGCCATCTAGTCCAACCCTCCAACCCCTCCTCGTAACCAGCAGAGACATCTTCAACTAGTCCAGATTGTTTTTCGTGCTAAGTGAATAGTTCGTTGCATTGAAGAAGGAAAAATATATTTATGATGGGGGAAAAAAAAGCTGATGGCATATTAAAGCACAGTTATAAGAAAATACAGTTCTGCAATAGCCTATGATATATAATATTGATGTAGACAAAAAAAGCTAGAAAGTTTTCTGAAATGCAGATGACATGCAAAAGGAAAGAAAAATGAGTAAGAACTGTTCTTACCACAGAAGGTAGCAGCACATAAAAGATCTTAACCAGACAGAAGTTCTGAGCCTGTCAAATTCTGTTTTAGTGAAACAGGAGAGGCATCCTCTGTTCTTTTTTCTGCTTCTTTTATCAGCAGAGAAAGAATCATGATAATAATTACTGCTCAAAAATCTAGCTGGTGAGGCTCAATAGTTGAAGTTATCTCTGATTTAGTTCAAAAACTTTGAAGCTGGTGCAGCAGTTATTATATAATTCCCAGGAATTTTACTTTAAGTTTTTATTATGTTTTTATATAGAAGTATATCATTAATCCACATATTAACAAATAAAATTTCAAGATATCTATCACAGCTTTCAGGTATTAAAAATGAAGGGGATTGTTTGATTTTAGAACACTTACAATTTTAATGGACTGTTTGATTTTCGACAACTTAAGGGGAGAATTTAGTCACACATATAAATATCAAAAAAATTAAAAGCAGAACAGTTAAGCATTGAAGGAATTCTATATGAAAAGAATAAAGAAAATATTTAACATGGAAAAACAGTGAGGGATCTCCCAACTTAATACATTCTTTTTACTTTGTGCCTTATGCAGCCCTTGGACACTAAAACGTTGGTCATATTTGCAGTGATAATTTCCATTTACATAGAAATTACAGTGTCACTCACAGTGTGCTATGGCTTTCTTTTTGAAGAACATGTAATAAAGGATAAAGCAAAGAGAGATCATACTGCTGGGGATACAACAGTGAAAAGTAAATTTTATAGTGCACATGCTGACTGCATTCTCTGTGATGTTGTCAGAAAAAGGGCACTGCTGTCCATGGTGACTCTATCTTCCACATACAAATAACACAGGAGCCAAAGGATATATGATGTGTTCAAAAGTAGTTGAATAAGATGAATGTAAGGGACATGCACCCAGTTTCAAATATGGAATGTATTATATCTCTACTGTAAGCAAGTGTCAAGAGAACAGAAAACAAGATTCATGGAGCCTGTTTTACAATACCCAGAAGTAATAATGAAGCCTACAAAATTATTAGGAAGATTTTTCACTATGAAGGACAAAGAACATAAAAAGATAATCAGTCCCGACTTGTCATCCATCCAGGGACATATGCAATTGAAGCAAAAACCCCCAACATAAATGCATACAGTACTAACCTCCAAGAAAAATAATCATATCTTCTTAATCATTTTCTTTAAAATGAATGACAGATTCTTTCAGACTCCTTGTACCAAATAGTATGCCTCTCCAGTAGCTGACAATGTACAAATTGTGTGGAGAGCCTACACCCAAGGCAAAAAAGGGATTACTTTAATGACAAATCTATAGCTGCCAGCTTTATTCACTGGGATAAATTACAGAATAAATATGCTCAAAAAATCTGAAAGGTAGATGACTACATCAGGCAGATAATGACAGATTACTAAAATAATGAATTACCTGAGTATCTGTTCTCCTACTTGTCAACAATCCTCTTAAAGGCAAGAAAATTATTCTTACATCCAAAAAACCGAACAATAATTACATTCTTTCCTGAGCTTGAGCCTCAGAGTTAAAAAAAATAATTTTTTTTTTTTGGCATGGGTTTTCACATGAAAAAGCTTTATTGTATTTTAAAATGATATCTGTGAATTCAAGTGAATATAGAATAAAGGTCTGAAGCAGAGAAAAGCAGGCAAAAGACTAGAGGACAAATTTAGTCTTTTTTTCAGTGTCACTCTTGGTTAAAACATTTGTTCTTCAGTTACCATAATTACGAATTTTTTATGTGCTTAACTGAAAAGTATCCAACTAACAAAGACAAGAGTTAAAAATACATTTTTGTGTATTTCTTAATTTGTATTTTCAGGTGTATCAACAAAGTCTTAAGAATTAGACAAGAACCAATTAAATCATCTAGTCATTCCCCCTACCAACCCTCTGAATAATTTCATATATTTTCAGGTCCTGAAAATACAGCATTTACATACAAATAACAAAATATATTTTAATTAGCAAGTTTCTTTTTCCTGCACATCACTGTTCAGACAAAAGCAACTCTTTGTTGCAACAGAAGACTTCTAAGTGAAAATACACTTCAGCTAAGATGACTGCATGTTACTGGATCATGTAGTGTACTTAAACAGTGTACTGTTATGCGTTTCAGCACATAATAGGAAAAAGGCACAAAGTAATTAAGATCAATGAGCACACCTGAAGCCTAGCGTGGCAGCTGAAAGGTTAAATACTGCTTTAGACATGAGGAACAATGTTCTATTGAACAGGATAAGGTAACCCTAAGTAAACTTTCTTGTCAGTTTTTCAGTTAAAGATCAGTGAGGATCGACCATTAGTTCAGCACAGTCACTCTGCTATTATTTGAACGTATCAAACTACCATTTGGTTGTAACTGTAACCTGGGAAGTTTTAGCTATTAATGAGTAATAAGATTGAGTTTGTCAATCAGGACATGAGCTGTAGGCCTTTTGCTACGATGTGATTTTTAATGTAGAGTTATGATGTTATGATCTGTCTCTTGAACTTCAGTAGAAGTCCCAACTAGACATTACTATCTTCCAAAGGAAAAAAAAAGAAAATTGCTGCCAAAAAGCCAGACTATGTGGGATATGGTGGAATTTAAAGTCTTATTCCAGCCCTAAAAGTATTAAAAACTGAGTCTTTCACGAGTTTAAAGACTTTACTTTGAGGTATTGAGGTGGTGAATAAAGGTATGAACCCTGCCAGTGACAAAAACAAGTGCCAGGGCAGAACTGAGGTTTATTTCAAACATGCGCTTAAACATGCCGCATGATCTTCCAACCAATGACAACCAAGTATTGTTTGAGCATGCATGAGAACCCAGAAAACTACAACTCCCATGACTCCTCGCTACAAGGTATGGCTTTTTATGACAATTTGAAAGAGATGCCCAGACTATGGTTATTATTTCTCTGTTCTCTCAAGCTGTTTTCATTTGGTGACAAGAGAACCATCATAAACCCATATTCTTGTTATGAGTAACAAGTTCAGCAAAACTCTTACCCTTTGGGGTGCAGGATTCACCTTAAATTGTTCTGGACCACTATCCAGGTGAAGGGCTCGGCAATGGGGAAGCTCCAGTAACAGTGATGTAAATATCCAGAAAGTATTGAAGAGAACTGGAGATTTTATATCAATTTCATTGTGATGAAAGTACTGATAAAAGTATGTTAGAAAAATACTTCTATGGCATTTATCTACCTGAATATACTTTTTTCCCCATAATTTTTACATCTTTGAGCACTCATGACTTAGTGTTATGTGAAATTGCTGTAATAAGATTCAAGCAGTTTATGTATCTATCTTTTTTCTCCTACAGAGCTGTAAGTCTACCATGATTTTACTAGGTTTTGTTGAGCTAGAGCTTTTTCACAATAATAGAATGGATTTACAAATAAATGGCTTAGCCTTTGAGTCAGTCTAACACAAAGGGATAATATATTACAAATAAAGATATAAGGTGTTATGATCTACTAGCAATTTTCCCCAAGGAATTACTAAAATCCAAAGAAGTTCTGACAAGTGTGTACTGTTTAAAGTCACAGACAGGGAAGCAAGGAGTTTTCTATTAGCAACCACTTTATTTCCAGATACGTGTAATAATTGTTCCAAATTTAAAAGATTGTCTTCCTAAAACATGTTTTTACAAGCTGTCACTTAATCAAAATTCTAAATTTATTAGGTCATTTTCTAAACCCATGTAGTTTTTTCCTGCTGTTCCTTTACTTGGAGGAGAAATGAGAAAATTATGGAGTAAAGTTGTTTGTGATTAGAAGCTTTGTTGAAAAGGATTAATTCCAGAAAATTAACATATACATCCCTGTTGAAAACTCATCTTCATTTGCTGTTTCATGCTGAATTGCATACCCTACAATTTTTTAGGGAAGTGGTTGAGTCACTACTCCTGGTTATATTTAAAAGACATGTAAATATGGCATTAGGGGGATGGTTTAGTGGTGGACTTTATAGTCTTAGATTAAGGGTTGGACTTGATGATCTTAAAGGTCTTTTCCAACCTAAATAATTCTGTGATTCTATGATAAACTACATGAAGGAACACTTGACTATTTTAATACATTAGAGAAAGTCCTGAGATTTGACAGGATCAAAGCTTACTCTTCAGTGCAATTTGTTCCTTTATGCACAATTTGCAATTTGCACATCTTCATCCCAGAAATCTGATTTATCATGCACCATAAAGGAGGTTGCCACCTGTGCACGTCCCACAGAATCCTCATGGAACCACAAGCATGTTGATTGTGTTCATTTTGTGCACGAACATGTACTACCAAACATATTATCATAGTGCTATCATTTATGATAGCACTTCAGTGACTCACAATCCTCATTCCTCATATAAGAAGATATAAAATGTTCCTTAGAAGTTCATTCCAAATTTTCAAGGTTCTTCATGGAGATGGTGTGTAACTAAAATAAACCATTGCCATGATGATGACATAAATTAACAACTTTATTTGCTCCAGAAATTTTTCAGCCTAAAGAATTCTTTGTGGTGCAGCAAGAGACACTTTATACCAAAAGGCAAATCAAAGCACTGTAACATATAATTGGAAAAAAACCACTAATCTCATAGCCTATGTGGAAGATGAATCTCCTTTTTCTGATTCTGACATTTAACAGATGGGCAAAATGAGGAAAAAAAATAATAAGAAGAAAAAGGAAGTAGGTGAAAATAGTCCTCAGAATCTTTTGATTCAGCTGAAATAGGGAGGGGAAACTAAGGTATTTGTATCATTTGGCCGTAGTTGGAGGAATTACCACCTTGCCATTAAATTTTTCTGTGTGTTTACTGGTTTGCTAATTTCGGAGCTACTCAGTTACTACAGGAGCTGCAATTCAAATCAAAACTGAGCAGGCAGGATTCACGCTTCTCTACTCTGGCCTATCTGTAGGAGTTGGGTAATTAGCTATTTTGGGCAACCATACAGTATTGATGTTTTTTCAGGGTTTTTTTTGTTTTGGTTTGGTTTTGGGGTTTTTTTGTTTGGTTGTTTTGGGGTTTTTTTTTTGTTTGTTTTGTTTGGTTTGGTTTTGGTTTTTTGTTTGGTTTGGTTTTTTTTTGTTTGGTTTGGGTTTTTTTTAAGTTACAAAGCAGTGATACAAAATGCATGTTTTATTCATGATGTGCTGAAGATGTGAATAAAGCTTAACTTCAGAGGTTGAAATACTGTTTGTGCAAAACGACTGTATGACACTCCTGTATTTTGACTGCAAATAACTTATCTCCTGGGAATTTCACTAACATCATCAACTATGATCAATGTCTCCTGTCTTTCTTTTGATACAGGAAAATTAATTTAGTGTGTGTATACTGTGGAGAAACAGAAGGTAACCATTCCTATGAAGCATCTGAAAAAGCCTGTCACATAAGCTTGAATGTAGTTGTCTTTTATAGAGTACTTTATCTAGTTTTTAACAGGGATCCATGAGAATTTAGTGAAAAATATGCAAATTAAAAACTAGATTCCCTAGAGATACGCTTGGGTAAAAAATAATTGTATCCAAACTCTAACTAATGAACAAATGATTCAGTGAAATACATTCTGTATTTCCATTCACCACCATATGTTATTGGCAAGATACTTTGTTCCCAGCTACAAAGCTTGAGCAAGTGCATGCACACCAAATTAAGGGACTGTCATAGTTTAAAATTGGCCCCCCTGAGAGGATGGGGGGGCTCAGAGGTGATTGGGTGCCAGGGCAGTGTCCCCTGGAGAGCCAGCCACTGTCCATGTTGTTCGCTTCTGCTCAAAATCACATATCACAGCACCGGAAATGGTTGGCATTGCAGTCTTGGTTGTTTTGCTGTTGGTGTCTGCTGCGTGTAGATGTTGAAGGCCAGGGGGTGGCTGGGCTCCCTCTCTCCCCTTCCGGGGGGAAGAGGGGAGCCCTGCGGCCCCCCCCAACTCTGCCTAGGCCAGAGCTAGAGACAGCATTGGAATGAGTGCACAAACAACTGGTAAGTGGGAGAGAGAGAGGCAGGCCCTGCGGCCAGGCCCTCTTCTTCTTCCCCCCGCCTTTGCAACCAAGCTGCAGAGGAGGGCTGGTTTTTTCCCTCTCGCTGTTCAGTGAGAGTGGATGCGAGGCTCAGCACTGGAGCAGAGCCAAGTGGATGGGCCAGAGGAGGCTCTATTGCTAGGGAGAAAATCCCAAGCAAGAATTGGAGACGGACCCCCCAGATAGAGAGAGAGAGGGGCCCGGAGGATGTCTGTGCCGTGAACTAAAACGCAAGACAACCGAAAACCCGAGGAGAAATCAACATTCCAGGACACAGACGCTTGATAAGCTGAACTACACTGCAGCAGCCTACGAACCGAGGTGAGACACCAAGAGGGAGAAATCACACAGCAGCAGAAGAACAAGGACTCAAAGCTATCTTCTTGGACTTCATGAGGAGGAGAGACTGCAACAAACAACTGCTGGAACTTGGTGAGGGGGGAGTTTTCAGGAGCCCAGAACATTCCCACAGCAAAAGACTGTGTTACGTATCAGCCTTGAAAAGCTGCTCCTGGACTAAAGTTAAAGGAGGGGCTTCAAAGGACTGACTGATAGAAATGTAATATATATATAGTTGCCTTTAGTTTGTATAGTATTTATTTGTGTAAATAAATGTATATACTTCCCCCTTCCCCTACAGAAGCCTCTAGCCTGAAAGTTTCTCTTCGGTGTTAGGATAAATTGTGGGAAGGGGTGGGGGAGCCTGAAAATTGGATTTTTGGATTTCTAATGCTCAAACTGCCAGAGGGACAAAAGTGAATGTTGTGAATGCTGCAAGGAGGTTGTTTTTCAGAGAAGCATGTGTATTTGCTCTTCAATGCAAGCAGATATTTATCAGAAACAGGGGAGTGAGGCATTGGTACCTAGAAAAAAAATTCCAGGACAAAGTTTCTTTTCTTTGGCACGATATGCCCTTTTATTGAAGGGAGCAGCACCGTGGGCTACATGACCAAGTCTTTTCCAGTTGTTTTGTAGAGCATCTACACCTTTTTGTTGAAATCCTGTTTATTTTCATGCATGGGATATGGGAACAATACTTAGCTACAACAAATGGTGTTGCTGTTTCGGTAGCTAGCACCCTTCCCTTAGAGGTCCTTTCAGCATGTTAAAATGAGACTGTACTCCTACATATAATTCCATTTGGACACATGTAGAAAAGAGTCTCAACTAGAGTAACGCAATATAGAGTAGGATGCTTAGATGTGAACCTAAAAAGAGAGATAAGTTTTTTGTCAGTTTCATAGAATTTCACATCCTGCTTTCCATGGGGATATTAAAACTATTTATACCAGTTAAGCAAAAGTGTGGGAAAAAACTCCAAAAACTCACAGACTTGCTAAGTTAAATGGAAAAAGAGAGAGGGAAAGATGTGATTCACAGTCCTGTGCTCAAAAACCTTTAGTTCTACTGTGTAAACAGTGGCTATGATTGGCTTAATATTAGCATCCATAAAGATGATTTGCAAACATTACTTACTAAAACAGGAAAACTACATGGTTAAATGCAGTTTTCAACTTGCTCCATATACTTAGTGAACTGGTAGGAAACCAGCCAGCTCTACCTACAGCTATTAACATTTCCTAACATAGCAGTGACCGTATGAACTGCCATTGGTAGCAGCGTGGGAAATCAGACAAGTGCAAACAATTATATTCCACAGTGGAATTAGAGATTTTTTGATCTTTCTGTCATTTAATTGAAAACACCAAATAAGTATCAGAAAAGTGATATTATTTAAAACATGACGCTTCCTGTAAGAAGTCAAGAGCTTGAAAAATACTGCTTGAAGCTGCTTCTGTTCAGCTCAATAATTTAAAGCCTATGTGCCACAGCCAAAATTGCATTTCTGAGCAGTTTAGAATGCATACAAATCAGTACTAACCAGTTAAAATTAGCATTTATTAACTATCATATGAACAAACCCTTTATGAATTTTAATTAGAGGATAATTTATTTTAAAAGTTTTTATTTTTTCTTAGAGTATATGCAGGTTAACAGACAATATAATTTATATTGTCTAATATATATGCAACTGTAAATGCCAACTATATGAGCAACAACTGGAATTCCATCAGGAAATGCATCTATACTGATAGGAATTAAATATTTTACAACTCAGTTTGCCTTATGTTTACCTGAATCTGTCCTTTCTTTTCAGGTTACATAGTATTTAATAATAAACTGTAGAACAAGAAATGAGAGTATAAGAAGCTAGTTTAACAATCTGCTTAGAGATTTATATTCTTCCAGAGTAATCAGTTCTCTGAACGGGACTATAGTTTAGGTGACACCTTTAATAGGACACTTGAATCAAGCTCAACATTGCAGTTGCCTTTTTGTTCAGTTTAACAAAGAAAAAGTACTGCTTCCATAACTACTACTTCCTAGCATAATTTTCCATGTGTAGAAACCAATATTAAACTAGATTATTCCATTTGACTGCATACCCATAAAAGTTTTTAGAATACCAATTATATCCGTTTTCCAATAAGTTCAGTGTTTTATGGCTGATAATCAAACCTCGTGTTCCTTTTTCTAT
The DNA here is from genome assembly GCF_036250125.1 of Pseudopipra pipra. Taxonomy (NCBI): domain Eukaryota; kingdom Metazoa; phylum Chordata; class Aves; order Passeriformes; family Pipridae; genus Pseudopipra; species Pseudopipra pipra. Next base: position 13,264,204 of record NC_087581.1, on the reverse strand, counting down.
TCACTACCATTTTGTACAGCAAAGCAAGGTCATACTGAAGGTCCATCTAGCTCAACATGTTATGTCTGACAGCAGGAAACGTTTATGAAAAAATAAGGAGGACAAGCAGAGAGGGATACTGCCCAAAATATGTTCTGTGTGAGATGCAATCTTTTACAGTCTTCATGAAAGAGGATCAAGTTTTATTTAGATATAAAAAGCAAGTTTTATTAAGGTCATATACACATTATTATTTTAAAAACTGAAAAACAAACCCACATGGGGAAAAGTTCAGTTCTGTGGAAGAAAGCTGCAGATAGTCCAGGGTTGCAGCTATATAACAGCTATGACCTTAGTCTGCAGGGAAGTCACCTACTAGTCTGGTCTTCAGTGGAGAAACCATAGCAAACATGGTTGATTGGGGCTGCGACTGACACTAACAACTTGTGGGCTGTCCTAACAAAGTGATTATAAAAAATCATATGTCTACTTCCCTCTGAAGCCAGCACGTGCCTGTATCCCGAGGAAGATGCCTGTCTGTATCGTAATGGGCAGCAAAACAGTAACAGCTCCAGTGACTGTGAGAAATTGGTAAGCAGACCGGCTGCAAACTGCTCCTGCTGTACTAAGGAGGCACGTAACTTGTCCTCTTGACAGTCACTACACCCAGGAAAACAACACTTCAAGCAAAGCTTCCCCATCCCCTCCTCCCTGCCACATTCCACCCCAGTTCCTTAGGGATGGTAAGAGCAGGGAGGAGAGTTTGTTCTTATCTCTACTGCTAAGAAGCCTAGAAGAAATTTGCGTGTAGAGTCCAGTAGAATTTATAGTAAGAGAGGTGGGGGCAGAATGATTCCTGTCTTGCTCCAGTTAGTAGTTATATAGAAGATTTAGGAGCAATTTGTCAGCAAGTTGCAGAGGTTGTCCACGAGGTTTTGCGCAAAGAGCAAGGAGCATCAATAGAAACAGAGACCTTTGAGGGTCACTCCTTCCTGAAACAATGCCCATGGGTGCTTCCAAGACTTCCAGCAGTAGAATCTGGGCCTTTCGTTTAGGAAAGCTGTAGACAGTTTCAGTTTGTTGCAGTCTAGTCTGTTGAGATAGCATTTGGAATTTAACACATTTTAACACAGCAGGAAATCTAGCTAATTCTAATGGTCGGAACAACTTGATTCAGAACTAAGTTGATCTCCTTTACATCTCTTCTCTCCATATATGCTCATCTGTTTGGTAAAACTCTATAAGTATAGTAGAGGGAGAGAAGAAATGAAAAAAAAAAGAAAGAACTTGAGTTTCACTTAATGTGAGAACGATATTTGATCCACATTTTGTATTTGCACATTTCATTTTATGAACGCCAAAAATCTGAGAAAGTGAAACATTTAGTTTGAACCCCTGAACTGTTTCACAAACTAGTGTGACACTTGCAATTGGGCATTTAGATAAATCAGCCTTAAAGAAGGCTAGCAAGTTTTAAATATATCACAACATTTTCTAAATCATGTCATTCAAGGTGGCAGTAATTCTCAATTCTTCTATCTAGGAATTAAGATACAATATCTAAAAATAGAAGATAACACTACTTAAAACTTTTGGGATGATAGCAGTAGGGTGAGGAAGAGGAATACTCCATCAAGAGTTTGCTTTTCTTAGAGGATTTGCTACCCAACTTAAAAAGGCCTCAGCTTTATGGTCTTGCCCCAGATACAGCCAATGGATTGAAAGTGCAGGAATTCCTGCACTGTACCTAATAATGCTATTAACACATTTTATTAAGTTAAATATATTATATTAAATATATTATATTAAATGATCTGTAGAGCATATCATTTAATACTCATAGCCATGGTAGTTATTGAAACGCCTTAGGATAATTCAAAAAAGAACAGGAGAATTTATTTGGGCATTAGGAGGAAAAAAATTGTTATCAGGAACCCATGGAATCAATTTTTACAATAGTCAATAAACTGAAACAGAAGGATCAGTCCCTCAGAGCAGACGAGGCAAGAGCTCAAGAAAGTTTTCAGAAAAAATATAATATATAGAACACTCTTGGAGACAGCACTCTGGCTGCTTGACAAGGCTGTATGTCAGAGTAGGTTAAATGTAACTGATGAAGACAGCCTGAGAAGAACATGAGGATTTCCCTGGAGAGGCAAGATGTTGGAAAGAATGCTTAACCAAAAATTGAGAGCAAATGGTATCAAGTTGGGATACCTGAAGAATTCAGCCTAATCCTTGAGAAACACAGGGAAAGGTCTACCTGGGAAAAAAAGATTATTCATGCACCTCGATCAAATGGAATTATTTCTCCAGGTCCAAAACTGCACCTAGAGAAGCTCCAATGGTAGATTAACATACCCTGCCCTGATATTGGCTACACTTGATTGTCTTTGTTAGCAGTGCCCGGTTTTCACATGGTTGGAACAGATTGTATCCAACCTGTTGACTAATGCTTTCAAACACAAAAGTCATATACCTTTCAGAGAGCACAAATTTAGACTCAATTCCAACTCCATACATCTCAGAATGTAGTAGGTATGTTTGTGCTAATGGTTAGACACATCCCCCTCCCCAAACATCATACTGATAGCTATTTGCATGGAAAAAGGACAAATAAAAATAAACAGGCTAAATTTTTCAGCAACTGTTGGAATGGTGAGGATAACAGTAGTGAACAGAGAAGAAGTTTGAAAACATCAAATGAGGTAATGAATTTATTAAAGTGAGCAGTGCATGGGTACAGCACTTCACAATTAAGGCATGTCCTCTTGCTAGCCAGACCATTTTTAGCATTTTTTAAGGTGATAAGCAATAAATATGAAACATGTCATGTACCTAGAAGGCCCTGCAAGTAATCTGTAGTGCTAAGAAGCCCTCTTAAAAGTGTGTGATTTCTTATGACTTTTTTTCACCTGTTCAACTGTAACAGTTTACTAAACTACAGCAATAATCCAGCAAACATTTTGCAGGTGACAGGCTCAAAGGCATGAGGCATCTTAGCAATGAATTTTTATCTGAAAATACATTAAAGTGAATTTCAGGGTTATTAATACCCCAAGAGTCGGAAATTGTGTTACCATAAAATAGTAATGCGATCTTGGTACCAGGGGACAAACTCACTGATGGAAATGTAAATTCACTGTAACTCAAATTCAAGCCTCAGTCTGCTGAGCCAAGAAGTGGTGCTAAATTTTTCATTAAAACTGTTCTGATTGAAAGTGTCTGCTTATTCCACAGTTGGCAATTTAACACTACCCACGTGAACTGAATTTGAATCAATGACACACAGGGAAGGGGATCTATATCGCCTTCTTCTTAATTCGATTGCTATATACAAATATTAAGTTATCCCTACCTATGGCAGAAAGTACATAAATGTACTAAAATAAAATAAAGTGCAAAGTTCATATCTATTCTACCCAAACAAAGGTATTGTTAGGCAATAAATCAATCAAACAATCAATCACCAAGGCAAGCATTAGCATCTGTAGTCCACTTGAAGACTTGATGATAAACAGAATTAATTCACAAACAGAAGCCACAAGAAGTTGAGTATTAAAAGACAGAAACAAGCCAAATCAAATGAAATAAAACCAAACCAAACAAAACAAACCACTCAAAACCCACCCTGGTTTTCAAACAGTATACTAAGTAACTTAGACAGAAATATAAATTAAAACTGTGTTAGTGAATGCTTAACACTGCAGATAGCTGTTTGTACTTTATATAAACTGGCGTAAGGAGTCCTAAGTCTGATTGCTTTCCTCCACAAGGAATATCTCACGAGAGCACTTTAAAGAACAAAACAAAAATTTGCTTAAGCAACTCCTAGACTGTACTTCAGGTTTCATACCTCACCTCAGTTCCTTCCTTTGATTGCAACAAAACCAGAAATCAAACCTAAAATTTTTGTTGCTTTACTTCTCACAGTGCCTGAACCCACCCCAATATATTTAATTCCTGATAGTACCTCCACATTTTTCCATGTGCCCTCTATATCCAAATTCTGCATGGAATATTGTGAGATAAAAAGGACAGGATAGCCTCACAAGGAAAGAAATATTACAGTTATTGCAATAGTGCCTCACAGCCACACAGCACTCACTGGAACATGCAAGGAAGCAAATTACACAAGTTAGAGACTTTTACCAAAGTGCACTTTGCTTTGCTGCCTCCCCCCTGCCAAGTTTTGTCATTGTTCTCATTCCACAGCAAAATATTTGAGCAAGTATTTTAGGCCAGGGATTTGTTTCCCAGCTGAAAATTTAATATTTGCTTTTCAATAATTGATTATTTGAGACAATTAGCAGATCACCTAAGCAACATGGTATTTTTACTTTGAATGAATTACCTTTACTAGTGTAAGAAACTTTTTTACTTTTTATAACAATGTATTACTTGTTTAATAGTCATGCATACACAGAAAGGGGTTTGTACGTTTCATAGAGGAGAATTTCCATTTTTGATCTCCACAAGCCCATATCCAGGAGCTTCCCATTTTAAAACTGCATGTGAATAATTCTCCCTTTATTGATACTTTGGTTTAAGTCTGTTATTTAATTTTTTCATTATTTTTCCTTATTCTGTGTTGTGCAAAATCGCCGTGTTTATTCTGGTTTTTTTTCCATATCATTTATGACTTCTTGGAGCTGTACAATGAAGTCGGTAAATGATCAAAGACAACACAGAGATGATGAAGAGGAAGTATGTGAAGAATAAACAGAAGTAAAGCAGAGTAGCCAAGAATGAGCCATGTGCAGTCAGACTCATGTTCTACACTTTTATGTTTTGGATGAAGCAAAAGTAATGCACTTCAAAATACAAAATACAAACAACTACAGAATTCCCTTGCAAAGACATGCTTTGAACATCACTGTGTACTGCAGGTAATAATCTGAGTTCCATTTAAAACACTGGGGCTCACTTAATGATTTATATTCTGACTCCCTATTGCTTCACCTCAAAACTAAATTTTTCTCACATAGTTTCACAATTGTGAAACAAGACCATACACAGAAATAACGTTCAAAATTTGCACATTGATTTCTTCCATGTAGGGGCTGTGTTACAGAGTATCAATGAGATAAATAAGGCCACCAGAAACTAACTATTGTCAGAATCTCAGAAGTCTAGACCAGAAGGGACATCTGGAGATCATCTGGTTCCAACTTCTGCTGAAGTCTGGGCTTTATTTAGATTTTCAAGAGCTCTGCTAAGCCAGGTCTCAATTCTCCCAGATTTCATCACTTCTTGTTTTGGTCTGCTTCACTGTTCAATTTTTCTCACAGGGAAAAAAATTTTCTTATATCCAGACGTGATTTTCCCTGTTGCCTCTTGTCCTGTTATCATGTACCGTGGTGAAGAGAGTATCTCCATCTTCTCTATCACTACCTTGTAGGTATTGGAATTAGGTTCCACCTCAGTGGCCCTCCACTGGACTCTCTCCAGTTGTTCCATGTATATATTCAGCTGGAGGGGACCAAACCTGTGGGTGGTGTTCCAAGAAGTGCCAGGTGGAAGGGGATCATCACATCCCTCCCTCTCCTGATTATGCCCTTGCTACTGAAGCACCGGATGGTGAAGGCCCTTGCTGCTGCCAGCCCTAGAGTGGCTCCTGTGCAGCTTGCTGTGCCCCAGAGCCCCAGGAACTGCAGAGCTGTTGCTCAGGCAGACACTGCCCAGCCTGGATTGCTGCTCAGGATTATTCCATCCTACTATATGACTTCACATTTACCTTTGTTAAGCCTTATGAAGGTCCCAAGGTCCTATACTCTGTGCCCTTAGTCTTAATATAAGACTAAATTAATTGGTTTTAGAGGTGGCCAAACTTGCCACCTGGTTCAGAGAAATGAAGGTTGACATTATAGTAAAAGTGCTTCCCTGTTCCTCAAGTATCACAGAAATCTGTCTATCCCTGTTCTTCATGACAGGTCAGCCAAGTCACAGCAAGCTATGTACAACACTATCATGTCTCAGGCTGAGCACTTCTGAGGTCTGCTTATTGAAACCTAGGATGTCATAACAGGAACCCTTTGAAGGCATCCAACATACATACATACATACATGGCACAGCTCAAGCTTTCATCCACAATGGAATGCTAAAAAGGATTTTCCCTGAGAACAAGGAACAAAGGATTTTCCCCGAGTACAGTTAACAAAAACAAGACTTATTTTTTCCCTTTAATATTATAAGATCAGAATAAGAGATCTGCCCTCCATACAGTAAAAGAATGGAAAGTAACTATAGCAAGTCTTCTTTTTTTCCATCCTCTCCCTTGCAGAACAGCTTTCCACATGAGTGATGAATAAAACAATAAGCATCACCAGGGGGAACAGCTGCACTTCCCTGCCCCTTTCTTTTGCTCCACTCCCTGCCTCCCCCTTGCCAACAGATCTCAAGATTGATTCCCTTAATTAGAGAAACTATGGACCTTATCAGTGTATAAATATATTACCAATTTTCAGTTTTTCCCTTTGGAAGGCATAAGGAAGTTTTTTTAACAGAGTGTAGGTAACATGAAGGAATTCATTGCAGCAGGATGCTGAAACTGTTGAAGAGAAGTCTATAAAGTACACAGACACTATCTAAGCCTCTTACTTGGAATATTTTTATTTCAGTGCTAGGAGACAAAGTAATGAAAAATTTCTTATTCTTTCATTCTTCTCTAGCAATTCTTATTTGTCCACTGTCAGAGATAAGGTTCTGAGATGAATGATTGCTTCTGCTAATTATGAGTGGCCTTCTCTATGTTTTTATGGTTTCATGCTGTTGATACAAAATTGAAAGAAAGAGTTTACAAAGGTGTTCATACTTCCTGTAGCTGATCAAAAGTTGAGGGTCAGATTGGGATTCCCTCAGTATTCATGGAGGGTCCAAACCCACATCAAGAGAAATCCTCTATGTTTGTTCACTAAATCTAACAAAGTATTCCAATACAGGTTGAATTCAAATACGGATATCAATTTTCTATTTTAGGACTTGGGAAACAACATAAATAATTCTTTTAATATCATGTGGTTTTGTTCAGCTTACTTCAGAAATGGCTTGGAGTAGAAAGATGTCAATATTATTACTAGTAAGTGCATCTCTTTCACTCCAGCATGCTAACCCTTGCAATTTATACAGAATGCCAGAACTCTACCTAAGCTTTAGGTCTTCAGTACTTTGCTAATTTCAGAATCAGGTCCTACAAAAATTGTGACAGTTCACTGATTATATTGAACTCTTTCAAGATGAGCTCTTTAGTCTGAATTGAAATGATGTATTTGCATAAATTGTCTAGATACTTGTTGAGTGTAGGACGGAATCCAAGCATTTTTGTCTTTCATACTTGTAACAATTTGCCTTATGAATATGCCAGGAGAGAAATTGATGCCATATTCTAAGAGCTTCCTATTTTATTTTCCTTTTATGATAGATGGAGCTCCATAGGGAGATTATTTTATTTTCAATGTGATATAAGATTAACAAAGGCCTCTCCTTTTCAAGAAAAAAAAAGAATAGCATTGATTTGAAATTGTGCCTAGTGCAGACAGTGATCATGCTGACATAAGCACTTCAGAGTTATGAAATAGATTGTAGCCTTAGGATATAATGCTTGATCAAAATTAAATTGATATTCAAATGTTGGATTTCATTGACAGTTGTGGCTCCAAGAATATTCATTAAAATTCCAGTATTACCTTAAAGATTTTCCTAACCACTGTGAGACTTTTTTTGAGCAAAGTAAAATCTGAAAAAAATATAAAGTAGTCACAAATTCTTTTCATTGCAGAATATCAAGTCTAGCATCATCTTCAGAATCAGTTTTGTCCAGGACAATGCTGTGGAAAATGGTGTCACAGGCTTTACTGAACTCCAGGCAAACACCCACAGCCTTTTCCTCACATGCTAAGGGGGTCACCCTGTCATAGAGGGAGATCAGGTCGGTCAAGCAGGACCTGCTTTTCATAAATGCTAACTGAGTCTGATCCCCTGTTTGTCCTGTACGTGCCACGTGATGGCACTCAAGATTATCTGCTACATAACCATCAATTCTTATCCATTCAGGTTCTCCAGTGACACTATAGAAAGAGTGTAAAAATGGAACAATTTTCTCTGCTATAACTTCCCTTTATTCTGTCCTCGCTCATTATAATTCCCCATGTACCACATTTCTCTCTGCAAATAAGTAAGTACTAACTAATCAGTATAATCTGTCTATTTTAAACATGATGATTGTTTAGCTATAAAAGGTTCTGCTTAATTCATATAAACTATTAATGTAAATTTAAGCCTAAATAAAACCCATGTTTCTGTGCTATACATATATTCTCTTTCTAAATAGGATAATCAATGTCAGATATAAAGGATAATAATAAAGTTTTATAGCTAAAATACTTATTTAATATTTCATTCTAATCTCCATTTTATAAGGGTTAACATGATCACAGGGATCCTTATTATCTCTCCTTCTTCCATCCTTATTTTATTATTTTACTTTCCTAGTGCACAGCTATGTTTTAGGCAAGTAATTTCATGGATTTCTGCACAGATTCTTTTTCCTTAAAGGTACAGTTAATTTAAAACATCCCCTCAAGGTATGTTTGCAGTTACAATTATCCCTTTTACTGTGCATTTACTCGCACTGACAATACACAGACTCATCTGTCATTCTGCCTCCTAGGCACCTAGGCATCTAACTTTGTTATGCTCCCCCATAGCCTTCTCTCTCCAATAGTCACAAGTGATTCCATATCATCTAATCACATGAGCTAAATGTTATCAAAACGGTCTGAGAAGGGGAAGAGAAATAGATTTCTTGTCTGACTTTTTTTCCTAAATATAAAATTGGTTAGCATGAAAAAATAAGTATTTTTTCCCCATCACACTTTTGCATTGTAATATAAAACTATAGGTAGCTGAATAAGTCTTTACTTTTTGGGGTCCTGTCCTTTTTGGTATTTTTCCCTAGTTTAGATGTCAGAGCTTCCTGTTCACTTGAGTTTTAGTGGTGGTGAAGTTTCCAGGCACACTGACTTCGTTCCACTGCCATCACCATCATCCTGTGGTTCTGAGCACCACATGGTGTCAGGGATGCACCAGCTGCATTCTGCACTCCCCTAAACACAGAAAAAGTATCAAGTAAAAAGATAATCAACTGCTTGTTTTCTGTGATAGTTACCAATTTATAGATGGAGAAAACTGTCACTTCAGAAACATATGGCAGAGTCAGAAACAGCAAGCATTAATGAGAAAGATAACAGGCTGCATGTGGCTGGTGAAGAGAGCTTTGTTAGCAGTGACAGCCACAGGAGGAACCACATGTGATTGCTCCTCTTTAATAGTTTGGTTTTTACAGCATAAGGTACAGGGACTGGTGTCATACTTCTGTAAGAGTAGCTTGTCACATACACATTAATTTCTCAGAAATAATTACAGATTTTGTTAAGCTGTGGGTATGCCTGCCCACAAAATAAGGTTGATGGTTTGCTCAGATTGTTGTGAGCTGGTGTACAGAAAATAAACTGAATCAATTTATTTTGGAAAAAAAAAAACAACCAACAAGAAACAACAACAAAACCCACAAAACCCCTCAATATTCTAAACACATTCAAACAAACAAGGAAAATTAAGAGAAAGCTCTCAGAAATGCAAGGTAATTTCTATATTTAGGGAAATGCTTAGACATGTAATCACATTTTGTTCTAAAAACAATACAAACAACAGGCGCTCATCCCATGATTGTATGGAAAATAGGGGAATTAAAAAAAAAAATCATACCTGTCCAAAATGGTCACAAGCCTTAATGTACAAAATACCTTAGAAGGCTTCTGAATTTTTTAGGTCAATTGAACTTTTTTTGATATGGAGCCTCTGATGAATGGCTATTCAGTCTTTGTTCTTCATCTAATGTACTTTAGAGGACAAATCTGTGGATGAGATGAAATAAAAGGAGACCTCATATCAAAATCTTTACTTCTGCTACTTTTACTCCAGTACAAAATTACATTGTCCAAGTCTTGAGATTGTCTGATGTCTTCATCTTCCTTTTAATTTTTAAACATCTTATGATATCTCATGTTTTTTAGTTGTTAACAAGCAGCAGGACACTGGGGCAGAACTGAATATTTATCATTTCAAGTTTCGTTCTGCAGCTGAACCAGAATAAATTTTTAGGCAAAACTGTCTTCCTGAAAAGCTAAAAATCCATTGCCTATTACGTCATTAGGAATACCTTCTCTTTTTCTCAAGAGTTATGACAGTTTATGTGATTTTTGTTTGTTTTTTTTTTTTCTTCTGCTTACCATGTTCATACATATTTGGGCTTTACTTGATATAAAAGAACATGGACTACATCCAGTATTGAAGATCTCTCTCTTCAGCCAAACAGATGTTCTTCAGGTTGTTATGCAAAAACTTAATAATTTCATTGGAGTCTGGTACAGGGCAAATAAAGCAAGTTTAATGACACTGTTAGTTACATTGGCTTAGGCTGTAATACCACAAATATTGGTTGAATTACTCCTTCATGGAAAAGGAGAGTTACTACAGATTCTGGAAAAGATCCAAGCATTTTTAGTCCATAAATCACAGCTTACTTACAAGTTTCTTTGCAATAACTATATAGATCTGGAAGTCTGAAAAGTCAATACAAAATTCTTAACTTGTGCAAGAATTAATTTACATAATTATATATTCTTTTAAAAAGATTAATCCAGTCAGCACAGTGACTTCTGATTTACTCTATTTCTAGAAGACCTCTTTGCAGTAGAGTGGAGAAGACTTACCTTTTAACATTTTGGCAGCTAAAGTTATGAGAGAAAACAAGAATCCATATGATTCACTAGTAAAGGAAAGCATAGACTAAGAGCATAAAAGTGCATTATAAAGGTGCAGGTTCTTACCCTAAATTCTGCTTGCTGTGTAGGCACTTAAATGTAAAAAACCCTAAGAGACTTTGAAGTTTTCAGTGTTTTTACCCTGAAGTATGGTGTTTTATCACAAACAGCTCTTGCTGAAAAGCATAAGGGAGAGAAACAGAAGAAAAATCAGACTAGAACTACAGTTTACCTAATATCACGCATATTTAAAGATGTTTAGTTCGCAAGTATTATGCAAGCTAAAAATTGGAAGAACCATCACCCCCAATGTTAAACAGTGGAAGCAAAAAGTTACCAGATATTCCAAATTTGAGATGTTCAAGGAACACAGTGACTCCAATCACAATTTTAATTCAAGAAGGTGCTGACTAGAGTTGGGAAAAGAGAAAGCAACACTGAAATCTCAAATGGGACTATCCAAATAATTATACTTTGAAGTGAAACAAAAGAAAAGTAGTGTTCTGTGTAAACAATATGTTCGGTGGACTGAAGTTTCACTGGCCATACAGTACTGTAGAATGAGGTATTTAAGGAATCCAAGAGGTATGCAATCAATGATTATATGATGACTAAGATCAACTAACAGCAATACTAATTGCTGGATAAGGAAAAGTTAAAAAATCAATTAACAGAAGACATAGCAGTCTGTTCTCAAATAAAGAAGACACCTCTATACAATTGCTGTAATATACATGAGTAATATGCAAAATTCAAAGCTTTATACAGACCAGAAAACTCTAATTCATGTAGTTCTTTAAGTGAGTTCTTCAGGATTTTATTTTTCCCCAGGAACAGCTGTGTGACAACTGTAACTGTGTATGTTACAGATGCATAAAATGAAGCCAAGTCCAGACAGATTTCATGGACTAACAGAAATAACAGAATTTTAATATTTTCTGATGTAGTTGCTGGTATTATGCATTTAAAGTCTTGGAAGTTTCAAAAAAAAAAAAAGCTTAATCTATTTAAATTTGAATCTATAAAAGGACTTCACAACACAGAGCTGCTCAAAGGATTATGTGTGCTTGTCAGAGAGCACACATACTGAACTCTGCTGGAAGGAATCTAGGACAAACTGATTGCACTATTAAGGCATTGCCTTATGGTTGAACTTAGAACAGCTGGGACCTTCTGTTCGTGTTACTGCGAGCTGCGCCTGAAGAATCATATTGAAGCACACTACATATATTTTGTATTTCTATATTAAGATATTAATTTGATTTTATTTTATTTGGGAAGAAAGCTGACATTTCATGCAGAAGACTATTAATAAGTTCAGATGGTGTCTTACAAGCTATTCAAGTGGGATGCTTATGCTCTGTTTCAATTTAAACTAGAGAATAGATTAAGACAAATTAATTACATCCTCAGAAAGTATTTTCTTTTTGCTGCTGGAAGATTTGCACATCAATATAAATAGCTCATAAAGAAGCTTAGAGTTAATTCAATCATATAAAAAGAACTGTCACATAAACCCAATTTATTTTCTAACTGAAACAATATCCACTTACAGCCTGATTTTCAGAGACACCAATTAACCTAGTGCACCTCAGAAAACCTTGTGCTTGTTTTCTGCTTCCTTCAGGAATGTCATCTTTTTCAGGACTAATTTTTGGTTTTCCTCTGAGCAGTAATTTGACACTACACATCTGACACAGCAAAGCTGCTGAGGTGGAAGCAACCCAAATAAACTAGAGGAAGTGAAAAAAGATTTAAGGGAAATGAAATTTCTCAACGACTGGCATAGTTTGCATGATCAAGGTGTCTGGTACTTGCAGGACGACTTTAGTTGCACAGAGCATACATGACCTACACTTTCTTGTGACATGGTCACTGTAAAAGAACTACAATATTGAAGAATCAATACAGACGGCATAAACAAGACTGTATAATCAATTTAGTTTTCTTAAAAAAAACCCACACAAAAAATAACAATTTTTTACATTCCATTTGTAATGAAAAGTTCGAAAATTATTATTTTACACTAGTTGCATGTATCAATATGCCTTGTGCATTTATGTTAATATTTTTAGCTGGACAGGTGTATTGGAATAAGTCTATTATACACAAAATTTGCATTTGCTCTTTCAACAACTTTGTAAAATAAATTTGCTAAAGCAAAAAGGGCATAATCAGAATCACCATCAGAAATACACACAAATTTACCTACGTGCCTTATTCAGCAACAGTAAGACCTCAGCTGGAATTTTCAAAAGTGTAGACCAACTCTAGAAAACAGGAGAAAAGCAGGAAGAGTGATCAGGGACCAATGCAGATCCTGTATCAAAGATTGTTCTCTTTTTTAGATGAATTATCCCATGCAATTCAAAGCTTACGTAAGCCTCTTTTATAATGTTTTTATGCATCTAAAGACAGGAAGCAATCAGTTCATGGTCACAGTAGGACAAATTGAGTAGTTAAAAATATTCAGACTAGATATTAGAAATGCTTCAGTCAAGACAGGAGCACTGGCACAGACTCCTTGTGGAGGTTGTGGAATATCCATAAATTCTTAAATTCAGACACAGATACTTCACAAGTATTGAAAGAGAATTATAAACTAGTGTTGGTAGTGGGTATGTGGGAGTATTAGACAATTTCCTAGGATCCCCTTCAGTCGATGATGAAATATTAGTCCGGTTTATTTTATATTCTGATGGTTGTATATTATATTTAAGTTCAGGAGTAAACTTTAAGGACTAAATATTAAATTACTGAGACTCCTTTGTTTAACACATATTTCTAGTTAACGACTGATTATACAATTAGCAGAATAAATAATGTCATAGACAACAATGAATACATAATAATGCAGCCTAATGAGTTATGGTTTTGGGGTTTTGTTTATCTGTGTTTATTAAAAAGAGATTTAGCTATAGATTTTACAGATAATTAATGAGTTTTCTTTTTCCACTCTAGGATTCCACATTCTATTGACTTCATCAGGAGTCAGTGGAACCACTATGTTATGGCATGATCCCCTTAATTTGCTCTCCTTTGACTGTTGGGTCAATTTCTCATCACTATATAGCACACACTATTTAAATCAAGTTATCAGAACTTTTGCTCTTAATCCAATTTGAATTTTCTTACTTGTCTAAAACCATATATTTAAGGTAGTAAAGGTGGATTTTTTGCTGTTCCAGAGAGGTCTTTGTTTTAAAGGACACCTATCATTTTTTAAATTATTTTCCTCAGCATCAACCCTCACTAGTTCAAAAGGCTAAAGGCTAGTAGGCCACTATGGTGCAAGGCACTTACAGATGAAGTTCATGAGATGCAGCAGGAAATAGCTCTTTCCAAACAAAAGAGACCAGGAAATCTGACTCAGGAATAAGAGAAAAGACATGGTTGCAATACTGAGTGACACTATGGAAGGTCTGTTATCTTCTAGAGGCACCCAGACAGGTCTTGAAATAGTAGTCTGGATTAGGCTTCCCATGCCAGTACAAGTCCTACCATTTACTCTCAACACCTTCTTGTTTAAGGAGTGGAAAGAGGTCTGTGTAACAACTGAAGATGTTAGTGTCAGCTGAACTTAACCATAAGAAAGTATGACCCTGTGGCTGCTTTAAGCCATTGAGTTCTTTTGCCTCTAATGGTTCTGTGACAATTTATATCTGCTAAGACTTTCCAAAATCATTTGAATCACAGAATTACACAGCTGTAAAGAGAAGATTGAGTAGGCAGTGATGAACATGCTTACGGTTATTGTTTCGTCGCATGAAACTCTGCAAAAGCATTTAATGAATGAGTCATAGTGAATTATGTTTAAATTATAGATTGTGACTCACTGATTTTCATTGTTTTATCCTTCCAGTTTTCTTCTATAAGAATATCATGGCCGGGCTTCGCGAACGAAGATTTGGGAAGGCTCTAACCACGTTTGTTACAGGCACGTTGGTGACTTATGAGGCCAATACGAGATAGACATATCCGATTGCAAAAGGCACAGCAGAAAGACTCTTTAGATGGTGTATTCTGCAGAACACGGTTCTTTCTGCGTTGCCTTTTCTCCTCAAGAGTGATCCTGCATGCGTGTTCTCAAAGGAGACAGCAGCGTTATAGATGGTGTGTCTCCAGACCTCCTGATTGGAGGCCAGAGTAGACCAGTTATGATGATCAATGTGGCCAAGGCTGAGATGTTGTTTCAGGGAGTCCTTGTATCTTTTCTTCGAGGTTCCTCTCTTGCAGCAGCCGGTGGCAAGTTCACCATAAAGCAGGATCTTAGGGAGGCGGTGGTCCTTCATCCTGGATCTATAAGAATATAAGAGACTAGAAAAAGCCCACTCTGTCAGGCCTAGAAATAAGGAGAAGGGCTACACCCAACCCATCAGAAGGGCTAAGAATGAGGAAGAGATCACCCTAGGTGATCTCAAGGAAAGAAATTAGGAAATATTTTCTTGCATCTTCAGTACGTCACAACTTGGGGGAGCTACATGCTGAAAAATCTGCATACAGTCTTCCTGAGCAAGTGACAGAACAATCCAATATATGGCATCACAACACTGAAAGTTGTATTTTTTTTTTTGGTTAGTCTTGACTGCTTTCACCACTAGCATAAACCAAGCTAAATCAATCATCTCTCTGAAGGAAGCAACAGAATTTTATAGGAATAAAATAAGCTTTTCCAAGCCACAGTTGGCACATATGTAACCGTATATAAATTCCTAGCATAGTTTTTTCCCCTTGAAGTATACAGTCTTCAACATAACTATTTCCTGCGTGCTTTCTCAAAAGCATCAGCAGCGTTATAGATGGTGTGTCTCCAGACCTCCCGATTGGAGGCCAGAGTAGACCAGTTATGATGATCAATATGGCCAAGGCTGAGATGTTGTTTCAGGGACTCCTTGTATCTTTTCTTCGAGGTTCCTCTCTTGCAGCAGCCGGTGGCAAGTTCACCATAAAGCAAGATCTTAGGGAGGCAGCGGTCCTTCATCCTGAAGACGTGTCCTGCCCAGCGCAGCTGTGTTCTCAGTAACATGGCCTCAATACTTGTGACTGCTGCTTGTTCTAGAACAGATGTATTGGTCACATAGTCTGACCAGTGGATGTTTAGGATTGTACAGAGACAGCGTTGATGGAAGCGTTCTAGGAGACACAGGTGGTGGCGGTAGATGATGCATGATTCAGATCCGTATAAGAGAGTAGACAGCACTATGGCTCTGTAAACACTGATCTTGGTGCTTTTCTTCAAGTGTTTATTTCGCCAAACTCTTTTATGGAGTTTTCTGAAAGCTCTATATGCCTTTGCTAACCTGTTGTCTATCTCTCCGTCAATCTTACCATCCGAGGAGATGAGGCTACCTAGGTAATTAAACTGCTGGACTGATTTGAGCTCTGATTGGCCAATGATGATATGGGGATGATGGAAGACTTCCTGAGGTGCAGGTTGATAGAGAACCTCAGTCTTCTTTAAGCTGAGTTCCAGCCCAAAGAGCTCAGCAGCATCTGCAAAGCAGGATGTTAAACGCTGCAGGGCTGCTTCTGTGTGTGCAACAAGGGCGGCGTCATCAGCATAAAGCAGCTCCTGGACAAGATGGTTTAAGGTCTTGGTGTGGGCCTTCAGTCGCCTTAGGTTGAATAGGCTTCCATCAGTACGATATCGAATGTAGATACCATCCTGATCATCGAGGTCTGCTGCGGCCCTTTGGGGCATCATGCTGAAAAAGATTGTGAATAGGGTTGGTGCAAGAACACAACCTTGTTTCACACCATTCTTTATTAGAAAGGGCTCAGAAAGTGTGTTGCCATATCTGACTTGGCCGTACGGATTCTCATGGAGTGAGATGATCATTTTAAGGAACCTGGGGGGACATCCTAAATGTTCCAAAATCTGCCATAGACCTCATTGGCTTTCAGGTAGAATTCCTTCTGCTATAGAGGGTATTAGTCTGTTCAAGAGTATTCTTGCCAGGATTTTGCCAGCAATGGAGAGCAGAGTAATACCACGGTAAATTGAACAGTCTGATTTATCTCCTTTCTTCTTATACAAAGTGATGATGACTGCATCACGAAGGTCTGATGGTAGTTCGCCCAGTTCCTAACAGCGCACCACAAACTTGTGAACTTTAGCATGGAGTACTTGGCCCCCATGTTTCCAGATTTCAGGTGGAATTCCATCAACCCCAGCTGCCTTGCCGATTTTCACCTGCTGTACGGCCTTGAGGGTTTTTCCTAAAGTGGGGGCAGTATCCAATTCGTACTTCATCAGTTGTTGTGTGATGGACTGAATTGCTGAGTCTTGGACTACACAGTTGGTACTGGAAAGAGTCTGAAAATGTTCAGGTCATCGATTCAGAATGGAGGTTTTATCTGTTAGAAGCGTTTGACCATCAGCGCTGAGTAGAGGGCTTTGGACCTGGTATGTAGGCCCGTATGCTGTTTTCAGGGCCTCATAAAATCCTTTGTGATCACCCGTATCTGCACTCAATTGAGTTTTTTCGGCTAGATCCATCCACCACTTGTTCTGGATGCCACGGAGTTTCTGTTGGAGCTTGCTGCATGCAAGATGAAAGGCTGTTTTTCTTGTGTGACCGGATGGCAGTGCAAGGTGTGCTTGGTGGGTGGTTCTCTTCTTCCTCAACAATTCCTGAATTTCTTGGTTGTTTTCATCAAACCAGTCCTAGTTCTTCTTGAAGGAGAACCCTAAGGATTCTTCAGATGATTGCAGGATGCTGTTTTTAATATGGTGCCAAGTTGATTCAGGAGAGGAATCTGCAGAATCTGTGGAATGGTTTTCGAGCCTAGTTTGAAGGTTTGCCTGGAATCTCTCTCTCACTGTTAACAATCTCCAGATTGTTAACTTGGAGTCTTCTCCTTGGGATACTGCCCCTTTTAGGTTTGAATTTGAGATTGAAGTTGAGTTTACAGTGCACCAGCCGATGGTCTGTTTGGCATTCTGCACTGGGCATCATGCGGGTATGGTGGACATCGTGGACATCTCTCCGTTGCACCAAGACATAATCAATGAGGTGTCAATGCTTAGATCTGGGGTGTCCAGGTTGTCTTCAGACTATTTTTCTGCTGAAAGATAGTATTAGTGACGGTGAGCTGTTGCTCCGCACAGAATTCTAGCAGGAGTCGACCATTATCGTTGCAGTTTCCAACACCACGCTTGCCTAATATTCCTTTCCATGCTTCAAAATTCTTACCTACTCTGGCGTTGAAATCACCAAGGATAATGATCTTATCCTCTGCAGGCACCTTTTGGGTAAGGAGGCTCAGGTCAGTGTAAAATTTATCTTTATCAGCAGGGTCAGCTCGGAGAGTTGGGGCTTATATGCTAAAGACGATAATGTGTTGCTTGTTGTTTAGAGGAAGACGTAGGGAGATAATGCGGTCAGAGTGACCTGTCGGCAGATTTTTGAGTTTAGGAACAATAGAGTTTTTGATCATGAAGCCGACTCTTGAGAGATGTTTTTCGATTCTGGGCTTACCTGACCAAAAGAGTGTGTAACCAGCACCAGAACCTTCAGTTCTCTGAGGCTGCCTTCCTCGTGAAGGCGAACTTCACTGAGAGCAGCAGTGTTGATGTTGAGACGAGCCAGTTCATGGGCAATTAGGGCAGAATGTCACTCAGGACGTCCGCTATCTGCAGAATCAAGCATGGTTCTGATGTTCCAACATGCTAGAGTTAATTTAGGAACACCTTTGGAGGCAGGTGTATGCCTTTGTCTTTTGATCTTTGTGCGACCGCATTGGAAGAAGATGCCCATTGACCTGCGGTTAACCAACCAGGTGAAATGTAGAGATTAGCTTTGTTTAGGCCACCTTTTCTAGGCCCCTCTCCGAGTGGAGCAAGCAGTGCTGTCCTTGAAAAAGGCTGCTTGGTCATTCAGGGTGCTACCCCAAGAGACTGTCATCTCCGGTCAGTCTCAAATGACCAATATCCTGAACCGCCTGCATGCAGTGTTGGGTCTGCGGCTTCCAGTGCACCTTTCACCTGCCGTTTTGACCCTTAACAGAAAAATACATATAATGTAAAGAATGCTCAATCAAATTGAAGGCATACAGATTTATTTTTAAATAAAAGTACAAATGGTATTTAAATACATAGCAAACAAATATAATTCTTGAAAAAATGTAAGGCATAAGTAAATCCTAATAAAAACTAGCGGTATAATATCATAGTTCATGCAACACCTCCATGGCAATAGTAATAGGGGCTTATGGGAAATTCTTGAAATTGGCCTTCTCTGTCAAATTGTTAAATGGACAAGAAAGGGTTTGCAACTATTTTCAAACAACTATTTGACATTAGGAAGCACTAGATTTATGGATTAATATGATGAAATTTTCTTGTTTTTTTTCTTCTATTTGAATAGCCTATTAAATACATATGGGAACTAAGTTTAGTTTGATTAAATGTTCATTAAATGAACTAAGTTCATTTAATCAAACTAAACACACCTCAAACACAATAAAAATCATAGGCAATAGACCAAACTAAATGATTTCTCAAGCCACATAACTCCTGGGAACAATTTGTTTTGATCCTAGATGACAAATGAAAAGTGACCATTAGATGGATATAAAGTCTCTTTCTGTGAGGTAGTATGAATGAAGTGTTTTCACTGACAAGTATTAGAAGTAAGTAATTAATTAAAGAAGCTGCAGGCCTAGGTTACCAGAATTCAGAACAAAGAATACTACATTTTTCACCAAGTCAGTTGAAAGGTGAGAATAATGCTTCTGTACTCACATAGAGCAACTCCCATTTCAAAACAAGAACTTCAAAGCTGACGAGCTGCAAGTCTGCCACCCATCCTATGTACATATGAAGTAAATGAGAAGCAGGAGGTACTAAGACACATTAAATGCTAGTGGCAGTGTAAGGAGAAGATGTTTTCATCAAGTATTGTTCTCAGCTCTTATCCGTGACCTCTTGCAGTGTAGAGACTGAAAAAGGACTGAACACACTCTTTAGGGAATTAACAGCTAAAACCTGACTTTCAAAGATCTTAAACTCAAGACTGTATTTGCAAATGTCTATTCATAAAGGCAAAAAAGCTTCAGTGGAATTTCACAGCATTCAGCACATGCAAACGCAAAACAAGCATTACCGAGATTTACTCTGACAAGTGACAGAATACGACCTTCGTAGAATATGGCCTGCTCCAGTAAACTGCAGCAGTCTTCTCTGAATCCACTGCAAAATCAAGTGTGATGGGAAACAACTGAGAAGGAAGCCTAAAAAGCCATTACATGGTCTGATTTCACTGTGTAAAATGGGGAAAAGTTCCATTCAGATAATTCTGCTATTTTTGTTTTTACAATTGCTTTCTGCTACTACAGCAATGAAAACAATAATGAGAAAGACCAATAAGGTGAACATGAGGAAAACGTGTTGGGTGGAAAAAACGACTTCAAGCCATTACTCATCTAGATCTGGGTTTTCCAAATTTAAAATATTATTTAGATTGACTGTGCAGTGAAGTACAGTGCTACAAGCCAATATCATGTATATCAAAACACATAAGTTAATTTTACTATATTGACAAGTGTGAAGTTCAGTCCTCACTTTCAATGCAGTCTCCAGTTGCAAATGATATTAATTGAAAGAGACCAATTTCAATAGATTAATTTCTTACACAACGTCTACGTGTATTGAGATTTGTCAGACAGCTGTGGGGAAAAAAATGTGGAAGGCATCTTGCAAAAAAAAAAAAAAGAAGTTACTTGTATCAAATTAAAACAATTTCACGGACAACTGCTAAAGGATTTAAAGTTTGCTGGACTGAAACATTAGGTAACATTTTTGAAGGTATATGAAGCAGGAAATGTCACAATGGTGAAAAAATGTGAAAAAGCTCATTAATTTGAAGATGAGCTAGGAATGTAAAAATGCAACCTCCTAACTTAAGTTACAAGAATTGTGGTTAGCAAGTCTCTAGAAAACAGAAGTCAATATTTGTAGTTGAGACTAGAGTGTGAGTACTGCATTGTTATGGCCTCTAGAATCACATTACTGGTTAGTCAAACATTCCACATTAGTTTCAGGTTAAGGAGAGTCTGAACCTACTATTTTTACGCTTATTTCTTCATCTAACTTTTATCATTTCACTGTATTGAACTACATAAGTAGAGACTATGTCATAAGCAAGATTCTCCAAATGACCAGAGGTTGATGAATTCTAGACCTGCTTTGATTCGTTGTACGCCAAAAGCCCATGTGTCTCATGATGTTTTGCACTTACAGAGCTATGATGTGTAACCTAGAAAGCTAGGAACCAACAGACATCGAAAATCATTAGTATTCATGTACTGTAAACAAGTAAGAACCTCTAAAATTTACCTTAGGAAAATATTGTGGAATAAAATCTGGTTTTACTCCTATAAGCTAATATTGATCCACTACATTTCTATGAGCTTCATAATCATGCTACTTATGCTACATAATTTTATTTATGTAGCTTTAATATCTAAGTTCCCATTTCATATATCATATACTTAATGAAATTTGTGAAGAAAGTTTGTTCAAACTGGAAGCATGAATGTTCCACATCATGACAAAGGAGGTCTCTCTAACATGTAGGACAAGAAGGATCTCAAACACTGATCAAATAATCTATTACCAAAAAAATATCCAAGCTGCTAGAAAAAAAATTTTCATCCTATAAATTACTGACAGACATAATTTCAAATTTTAAATTTTTAAAGCATTTCTTCTTAGAATGAAAATTATACACAATTCTGCATGTTTAGAGGGTTTATTTTAAACTATTATGTTCAAGATTGGTGAACAAAATTTCATAAGTGTCAAATTAAATTTATTTCACAGCTCTCGTAGGTTGTGTTATTAGGACTTAGGCTGAGTCTGTAAAGTTGATCCCACTACTTAAACTTCTAAGAATCCTATCACATGGAAAAGGACTTTCCCTTTTTCAGAAAAAAAAGGTTCCTCCAACTCACAACATTCTTCCTTGCAGATGGCATGGCAGAAAGCCTGCACTTCACTGAACAAATACCTTCAAGAATCAGGGGACTTCTTGACTACAGCCCCATGGAAACAAGCATGTAATTCCCTCTAGAGAATCTTTCAGCCTGAAATTAATATAGATTACACACTTCTGACTGTTTCTTGTCCACAGCTGATCTCAGAGGTCCACTAGAGTCACATACTCAGTTAACTGGGAATACATCCATCTAGAAACATGCTGTACTGAATTCTCAATAAACAAAAACCTGGTGATTTTTAATAAAACTTGAGAGAGTAAAGATTATCCATTCTTGGATCTTGCTCTAGAGCCAACAATCTGGACTGCAGTGGTATGGCATTCTTAAAATCATTCTTCTTTTTTTTTTTTTTTCCTAATTTTAAGAGAACACTGACAAAACCCCATAATATGGTGACATCTGTCAACTTCAGTGAATACAGCCAGACTGACCTGGATCTTCAAAGTTTATATATTTGTTTCTATCTGCCACTACCACCTTTTGGACCACACTCACTGCCAGCTTCAGTACCAGTATCAGCTCTAGCAAAACCTTCCTTTGCATTTCAGCCACATTTTGCATCCTGATCACATTCAGCATGCCTTATGACCCATGTTTTTAGGGTCACAGCCCAGATGGACCTGCTGCCTACAGAGACAACTGTCAAAAGCTCGTACCCCATCAGCAAGTTTAAGATGTTGACAGACACAGGAGGATATCCAGCACTTCATAGAAAAGGAATTATAGCTGGCAGCCATTGCTGCTGAAGGAAACACAGATTTTACTGTCTTTCCTTCTCCTCATCTTTGTGTTCTGTTTCAGACGCGACAAGTCATAAACCCCATCCTGTTATACAGAACATGGATCTTGAAGCATTACATTTTCCAGCAGCACTTCTCAACATTGTAAAAGCCATATGGATTGAGCTACTAATCTATATAATCTATTTCTGTGTTTTTAAAGTATGCAATTCAGTGCTTTTAAAGAAGACAACTCAAAGGCCAGACAAATTGATTACATGCAAATACCTATGGCATACTGGTGCTGTGTTTGAACAGGAGCTGAAGAGCACTAGGTTTTTAAAGTGATCAAATGTGAGATGCCTTTCCCTTTCCTAGCCAATTATGACAGACACTTGGAATAATCCAGAGGGAATTTGCAAGATAATCTTGCTCAATTTGGCTGATAATCTTGCTCAACTTCCTTTTCCTTAAGCCTACTTTTTGGTTGCTGCTTCATCTTTACCACCTTTACAGTACAGGACTCTCACTGTGTTAGCAGTACCAGCAAAGAGGGTCCCAGTGTGATTCAGAACTCCTAGTCCTTTAGGGATTCAAGTTACAAATGTGTGAAGCAGTTCTACTCAAAAATCAAAGAATAGAATAAAGTTATAACAGTGTTATAATGAAATCTGCTCCTGTTTATTAAAATAACTCCGCAAGGAAGATCTATCATATAAAGCTAAACTTATTTTTGCTACAGTAGTCATGCTCATAAGCATGACTGATCTCTCTTTAGCAATTCATCGCTCTTTCTAACAGAGTAAGATTTTTGACTATGTTTCCTCATCCACTCCATCCTGGGATTTGCAGGAGAATAAGCCTGTTTTATTCTTCTCACCTAATTCATGAAGTGCATGACTTGGCTCAATTTAACAATTTCTCTCTTGTTAAAACTTTGTTAGGAAAACATCTTCCCTAACAACAGTAGAATACACTTTATTCTGGGTGGCAGATGCAGTACTAACCACTACTGATTTACATTAGAAAACTGCCTTCTGGATAATTTAGGAGAGTAAACTATTAAACTATTAAACTAAACAAAAAAACCTGTGTGTGGTGGGGGGAATCAGTTTTCCCCCTGCAGTTATAAAATGGTAAAATCCCAGGGGATGGTGACCCTTGAAGTTTTGAGGTTTTACCCAATGAGCGCTTCTCCAAAATATAAACATATCACAAGCAGAACGGAAGAAAAGGTTAGTTGTAGTTTTGTTGTTGTTAGAGAAGTAGCCATGTTGTAAAAGCCACGAGGAGTGAGGGCAGGAGCCCCCTGGGGGGCTCTGGCCCCCCAGCCCCTGGCTGGCTGGGGCTGCAGGGACTTGGAACAGCGTAATGCTGGGCTAAGTACCTGTGGTTGAAAACTAAAGAAGTTTTCTCCACTCCCCCATGAGTGGACAGATGGAGCAGCGGCAGCAGCGGACATAGAGCAGTGGCAAAGAGCCAAGAGATAAGAACTGAAGAAGCAGCAAAACAGCATGCAGCCAAGGGAGACACAGAGTTGTCTGAAGAGAGCCGAGAGAGAGAGTCAGCAGCAGAGAAAGAACTGAGTTCTACAGAGAAAGTTTGGGTAAGAACTGAAACCAAAAACCCCCCAAACTCCTTGGAGACCCCTCACCTCCTGGAAGGGAAGGGTGAAGTGCAACATGCACTGCAGAGAAGAGCTGAGAAGCTCAAAGCATCCTGGAAAGCTGGACCGGGACGGAGAAGGAATGCAGAGGGGGTGACCTTGGCCCCTCTCTCGCCGCTGCTGCCAAGCTGGCAGGCTGAGACAGAGCACAGGAGCTCTGGTAGAACTCTTGAGGCAAAGGCTTCCAACTGAAAGCTGCCTGAGATGTTCTGACTCAGGAGCGTATCCCCTGAGGAAGGGACCTTCATGACCGTCTTACACCCCATGATATGACCGTGGTGAAGTGAGTTTTGTCCCTGCTATGCAGTCCATGGAAGAGAAGACCCTCCCTTGAAGACGATGGGCTGAGGGGCTTGGATACCCCCTCGTGAGTACTGGCAGAGATCCAGATATAGATGCTGCATGAAAGGAAGAGAGCCTGCTGCCTTAGACACTGCTGCTCTGAAAGTGGAAATGATCTTTCCTTCTTCCCTCCTGGACTTTTATTTGGAGGGGAGAAGAGATTTGATCCATTGTAAATACTTATGTCATGGTAGAGATAATTAAGATTGTATATAATGTATTGTAGTATTTATTTGTACAGTCATTGTAACATATATTCCCTTTCCCCCCATTCTGAGTCTCGTGTGGTGCCTGGAAAACCCATCTCACATTGTGTTGAGATGTGGGAGGGGGTTCAGACTAGGGAATTGAATTTTAGGACTCTCAAACCATGACACCCGTGGAAGAACTTATGAGCATTTGGGTTATGTCAGACTTGCTACCTAGAGAAATTAATTTGTTCATGAGTAACACCTATGACTAAAAGTTCTTGGACCTTTCTGCATCAAAGTAAGATTTACTAACCCACAAAATCTGCTAGAGTAATTGGAAACTGGCAGGTGATACATTAAAATAGCAGCTTGTTCTGAGAGAACAAGATGCTGCTTCAGTCAGTGCTGTTAAAAGCAGCAGTATTTCAGCTTTATTTTATCACTATCTATACTACTATGGGCAGGAGACTAGATGACCTTTCAGGGTTACGTGTTCCAGAAAACAAAGAACTACGTTTTCTCATAGAGGACACCAAAGTTTTCATTACATTAACTGAACCAGTTAGAGCTAGCTTGATTTCCCCCATGCCATCCCAAAGCTCCCATTTAACAATTTTTGTCATAACTAACCAAACAAGGTCTTTACCTACTTAAAAACGAAACAACTTTATGTCTGCCTCAGATGGACTCAGGCAGGTCCCATTCCCCTAAATCTGTTCTCCAGCCCCAGGTTACAACTCATCCTCTCATAGGCATTTATTCCTCCTGAGTGCAAGGATAAACAGCTGCAGAAGATAATCCACCGCATTTCTGTCCTGGGTTTTTTCCATCTGTGTTTATGCAAAGTGTATGGGCAATAAGAGTGTCAGTTCTTTCCAGAAGCATCAGATTTACTCTTGGTGCACAGTACAAGGGTCCTCTGTGAGTCTGCAGCTGACAGGGTTTTGAACTTAAATGCTTGCTGTGGGAGAAGGCAACAAGCCAGCAGCGCTGCCTTTATTGTAGATTTCACATATTTGGGCAGATCCTTAAGATGCAGTCTCATGTGTAGCCAGCTAACTTATGACTTTGAGGTCACTTTTTTTATCCCATACTGCACTAATTCCTCAAAATACTTGGCTCTTGAAAAACAGTCAGTAAAAAATTAACAAAATATAACAATTTTCAGCATGCAATTTTGCTTTGATTTTCATCTGTGCTTTCTTATATCTGGAAATGTAAGCTTTAGGCAACTGGTGCATCCCTTTCAAGTTTCTCTTGTTAAAGCACTGTTTGCCTGAACGACAGAGTTCTTGGATCTTATGAGACCCAGTTTTGTAGGCCATGCACAGATTTCATGTTCTGATTTTAAGACAAGTCTATGCCATGAAAGGAAGCTGTAATCATAGCTGATCATTACTTTCCTTATTGTTGCTGCAGAAGCTAAAGGATCATAGGGCTTTTAGAAAAACATGGCATCTTATATTTCACTTTGAAGATTTGCAGCAGAGCAGAAACATAAATTCTAGTTTAAAATTAAATAATTCCATTGGGGGGGGGGGTGTTAAACAAAAGGAAGTTCAGCTCTATGTTGACTAATAGAAATTTTCAACAACCTAGCACTTTGTTGAAATCTGTTCTAAAGGTAATAACCAAAAAATACCGAACTAAAATTTGATTAAAAAAATAAAGTTCTAAATTATAATTAGTCATTCCATTCAAATAAAATCTACAAAAGATACCTCTTTTAGAAAAATCAGTTAACTTGGATGTATATTCAAATGTCTTCATGCCATAATGCTTTGTGGTTTTGTAGTCTGCAAAGAGCAATGACATTTTTTTTTTGAATGATGATTTCTATGCTATTAAGATGTATATTTAACTCACTGAGGTAATTCATCTGCCTTCCAAGTGTTGAATGTTTTTACTCTTCATGAACAGTATGTACTTCCTGTTTTCCCTAAGGTGACTCTTTTCCATACATTCACCCAGTGAATTGCACACACAGCTGTACTCCACACCATTTTATATTATTAGTGTCTGGTATCAGCTGCCATGAGTTTCACACCAATTCACCAGTACACACTAAAAATAACATCCTCAGCACCCAGCAATCTGAAATGTTGAGTTGCCTTCATGTCTCTAAATTCCTTTAAATAGCTTTCATAGGTTTACTTGTTCTAAACTTCCAAGCAGAAATTTTCCTTTCCCTCGTCCTGCTGTAAAAGAAGGATGTTGAACAGGGAGAGGGAAGGGATGATTGACTATACAAAAGAACAAGCTGGCTGACCTGCATTCCAGACTAATAACCCATCCAGAACTGCAGGGAGGGAACAGGAGTTTTTTCTCCTCCTCTCTTTGCAAACTGGAGACCCTTCACTTTTTGCCTTAATGGGGGCAAGGTGTGTTGGAAAAGCTCAGAGGCCATTTTACTCTCGACCTGGTCATCTGGCTGTTCTCCAGCCTTGGCTTGCCTGTGTGCTGCCCTGTCCCCAGCCCGAATCCGCTCAGACTTCATCGGAGAGTTTGTGCTCATTGACGAAAAAAGGGGAGTCCTGATCACAGCGAGCTGCAGACAGCATGAGTTTAGTGGGAAGGAAACCACCCTTCTCTACCCTGTTCCCCTTCTCCTCCTCAGTTGTGGGGGAAATCTCTATTTTGCGCCTTCTCCTGTGATACGCGGCCCCCACGCAGCGACAGCCGGAGCCCAACAGTGCCCTGCCGACCAACACCGAGCAAATGCAGGCTCTGCTCCTCCAGTGATCCAACAGTGCCCCTGCCAGTCATGATTAGAATCGCACTAGAGGACAGAGAAGTATCAAACTGTTTCCTTTTTGAAGGTGACTTTTGGGTACAGGATTATTGTTTAGTTGGTTTTGTGTTCTGCTACTGTTTTTGCCAATATACATATATCCTTTAATAAAGGGTTGTTATTTCTTCCTTTTTTCATACTTCCTCGATTGGAGCCTCTTAGTATTGGATTTACAATTGCTGAGAGAGAGGAGTTTGGTTTACCTCATAAGTCATCCTCCTTAGCAAAACACTCAAGTCTTTTTAAACTGAGACAATAGCATTTGAACTGTCAGAGAAGAGCAATGAGGCTGGTGAAGGGACTCAAGCAAAAGTCCTGTGAGGAGAGCCTGAGGGAGCTGGGGTTGTTCAGCCTGGAGAAGAGGAGGCTTGGGGGTGACCTCATCACTCTCTACAACTCCCTGAAAGGAGGTTGCAGCCAGGTGGGGGCTGGTCTCTTCTCCCAGGCAACCAGTAGGACAAGAGGGCACGGTCTTAAGCTCTGCCAGGGGAGGTTTAGGTTGGATACTAGGAAGAAATTTTTTATGGAGACAGTAATTGGACATTGGAATGGGCTGCCTGGGGAGGTGCTGTATTCACTGTCCCTGGAGGTTTTTAAGATGAGACTGGATGTGGCACTTAGTGCCATGGTCTAGTAACCACGGCAGTGTTGGATCAAGGGTTGGACTTGATGATCTTGGAGGTATTTTCCAACCTGGTTCATTCTATGATTCTATGATATGTTAACTTACATAATATATGATTGCTATGAATAAAATAAATGCAATATCAACCTGTAATGAAAGCCAAAATTTAAGAAATAATATTTCTCTATTTTTAGCTGTAGTTATATAACTCTCATTAGTTTTAATTCCATGAGACAAAGAAATCTCTATATGGTGTTGAACATACCCTTTCCAACAAAAATTTCATCAAACTAGTTCACTTCAAAAGTCATTGTGCACCTTTACTCCTTTTCATTTCTCTTTTTAATTTCTGCAGTTCTCTATGGGTATGTGTAAAATTCAGGATTCTAGATTATTGTAAATCATACAGGTCCCTGAAATTATTTTTAAGCTATTTACAAGAATTTCAGAGCCAACATCTTTCTTGACAATGCCAGCTGAGCTAAAAGGGGATGATGGGCACAAACTGTTGGTTGGAAGGTTCAGGTGTCAGAAATACCTCATATTAGAAAAACAAATTTTTCACTAGGATAGTAACCTAGCAGTTAGAAAAGTCTACTTCAAGTTTTCTGTATCTTCTATCCCTTGAAGATTTTCAAATCTCCCATGGCCAAGGCTTTGAGCAACCTGATCCAAGTTCAAAGCTAGTCCCGCTTGGAGAAGTGTAATGTTTTGAGAGCCCCAAAAATCCAGTTCTTGAGTCCAAGGCCCCCTCCCTCACCTCCATCCAGTGTGAGATGGGTTTTCCAGACACCACACAAGACTCAAAATGGAGGGAAGGGATTATATTACAATGACTTTACAAATAAATATTACAATACATTACACACACAATCTCAACTATCTCTACCATGATAAAGCAGTATTTACAACGGATCAAATCTCTTCTCTCTCTAAATAGAAGTCCAGGAGGGAAGAAGGAAGAGATCTTTTCTACTCTCAGAGCAGCAGCAACTTTAAGTTAGCAGGCTCTCTTCTTCCATGCAGCAGCTGTAGCTGGATCTCTGCCAGTACACGAGGGAGGTCTCCAAGCCGCTCTCAGCCCTTTGACTCCAAGCAAGGGTCTTTCTCTTTCATGGACTGCGTAGCAGGGACAAGGCTCACCTCACCACGTCATATCATGGGGTGTAAGACATCCCATGAAGGTCCCTTCCTCAGGGGATTCACCCCTGAGTCAGAACGTCTTGGGCAGCTTTCAGTTGAAGGCCTTTGCCTCAAGATTTCTATCAGAGCTCCTGTGCTCTGTCTCAGAGCAGCACGGGGGGCGAAGCTCTCCTCCGCATTCCTTTGGCTGTCCCGGTCCAGCTCCAGGATGCCTTGAGCTTCTCAGCTCCTCTCTTTTCGGTGCTGTAGCACTCCAGGACTCCTCTCAAGTAAGAGTCCATCTGCTCCTCCTCTCTAGGAGGTCTCAGAGGGGTTTGGGGAGTTTGTTTCAGTTCTTACCCAAACTCTCTCTCTCTCTGTAGAGCTTAGTTTCCTGCTTGGCCGCATGCAACA
The DNA here is from genome assembly GCF_036250125.1 of Pseudopipra pipra. Classification (NCBI taxonomy): domain Eukaryota; kingdom Metazoa; phylum Chordata; class Aves; order Passeriformes; family Pipridae; genus Pseudopipra; species Pseudopipra pipra. Next base: position 13,234,530 of record NC_087581.1, on the reverse strand, counting down.
AGTGTGCTGCTCCTTATCTTCTGGCTCTTTGCCACTGTTCTCTGTACGCTGCTCCTGCTGCTGCTCACGGTGGAGGAGAAAAACTCCCAGCTTCTCAGCTACAGATACTTAGTCTAGTTTAACACTTTTCCAAGTCCCTGTAGCCCCCCAGCTGGGGGCTGGGGGGCCATAGCCCCCCAGCAGGGCTCCTGCCCCTTCTCCTTGTGGCCTCAGAACATGGCTACCTCTCCAACTACAAGTACTACAACCCCCTTCTTTTCTGGTCTGGGTGATAGTTTTATATTTTGCAGAAGCGCTCATTGGCTCAACCCCAAGGGTAACCACCCCCTGGGGGTTTACCATTTTATAACTTCAGGAGGAAAACTGTTTTTTCCCCCAACACAAGAAGTAAGGCCCAATATACCCACATGTAATTTTCAACCACCTTTACATTATTTTATGGATCCACATATAAAAAAAAAGCTTCATCTTTGATTTTCAATAGCAAGTGTCAAACAGGCACAGTGGTCTGGTTAATATCTTTCAAATAAATCTTTGTTAGTTTAAATTGCAAGTGCCTCTCAGTACATGAACTTGAAGATTGAAAAAGCTGCAAAGAATATATTACCCACTACTATTATATTGCAAAAAACCAAACCAAACCAAACCAAAACCAAACAACTAAAATCAAGATTTGCAATTCAAATGTGAAGAGTATGAAGTATGCCAGAAGGTCTGCAGCCAGGAGGACAGACAATCTCTTCCGAGTTGTATGGGCAAGTAAAGGGGCCTATTTTTTTATAGCAATAATCTGTCTTGGTTATGTAGCATGACTCTGACTTTTCCTCTTCCTGAAATCCAAGTCACTAGAAGTTGTATTGACTAGATAAGTTGAGGAAAAGGAGAAATCTCTCTGCTGATTATACACTGAGCCATGAGCAGCATTTATCTGCATAGTAGCAAAAGGATAATTTCTCTTGCATTCCACAAGATGTGAATGGACTTCCCTGAAACTACTTTAAAAAGCCTCTTGTCATAGTGTGAGAGGGAGAGATATGCAAAAGCTCTGCCAATTTTTGGTGCTCAGTTTGATGCTGTTGCTCATTTGAAAACAGCATCAAAAAGATATTGCAGTGAAAAATGTGTTTTGCCAGAAGACATGGAAGTCAGTTACTTTAAACCACTGAATCCAGAAACAAATTTAGCACAATCATTACTTCCTTCTCTTGCCTGTAGTGTTGTTGATGCTCCTTTAGTAACACCCCTGGTGATGCTCATCCAGGAGTATCCTTCAAACACGGCTCATATGCTAAGAAAGTGAAAAGGAGATTTTTCTTATGAATTTTTTTCCATGGCATTTAAGTAATCTGAGGAACTTCTAGACTCCTAGATTACAGCAAGAATTGTCTACATCCACATGTTCACTTTGGAAACAAAGAAAGGTTTTACCTTCTTTTCTCCTTGCTGTTTTCAAAGCTGAGCACTGTATATATCACATAAATAAAACATTCTCTCCCCCATTTTTTATGTGCTGTTTAGAATTTATCTAATACAGGAATCCAATAGGTTGATTTTATTTATACAGTATTTCCAATAGCAGCTGACTTAAAGAACTTATTATTCCTTGTCTACTGTTTGTCTCTTTAAATAATTAAAAAAATTATTATAAGAGCATTAAATTCTATTAAGAATTTTAACTCTGTATTTCTTGGATTTATGAGTTTAAAGTTGAGAAAGAGTTTATACTTTAACTTAGTCAACAGCTTGATGTAGTCAATAATACAATTTTGAAGCACTCCAGCATTTGGAAAAAGGAAAACTAACAGAAGCTATGCTACCAGTTTCACAGTAGCTATGGGACTCCACCACAGGTCATTCTGTTGAACGTATTAATTTAGCATAGGATTATGTGATAACTAGTTATCTTAATTTTATCTTAAGTGCCTTTTATTCACACGTTAACAGGTTTAATCTTTGTAGCAGAGATGAACCATTACAGTTTCACAGCAGAGTACTAGCTGTTAAACTGTACTGGGGTACTTCCAACTGTGTCACGTATCTCACTCATGTTACAACAAGGTCTGTAAATCTGTTTGAAAAAGTCTTCAAAAATAGCTGGATTTGGAAGGAAGCTTTAATGTGGATTCAGAGTAATCACCATGCAAAACAGACTACCACTCATTACCATCTTGATATAAAAATCCGGATAGGTAACATTATGAACAAGCAGGGAGAGATGCAAATTCTACTTTATTTTCTCACTATGTTGGGAAATTGCATGAATGTCAGTTTACCTCAGTACCAAAGATCTGCAGGTTTAAAATAAGCATTCCCGTTCCAAAAAAAAGGGAAAATAAATAAAAAAAAAAACACATCCCCCCCTCCAACCATACCAGTTTCATCTATCCCTGTATGCTTATGTCCATGTTCCAAAACAAAGTATTTATATATTGTAAAGGACTTCTAGCTATAAATTTGAAGTGAGGACTTTATTGCTCCTTATTTTTGTCTACGTAGTAGGGATGTAGTGTAAGCTGCTTTCTTAGACTCCCCCCCTCTACAGTCACTGGGAAAGGTACCTCCAGAGAGCAATTCCACCTGCTTTGGAATGTGAACCATAACTGATCACTAAGACAGCCTTGACAGCTTCAAGGGTAAAGATAAGTGAAGAAAAATTCCAGGTAGTGAGAAAGAAAATGAGGAAGATTTGAGATGATGCTAAAGATCATGATTCTGCTTTGCAGGTGCTCTCTTAAGAAAGTGACCTGTAGCAGAGATATCACAGGCACATTTATTTGTTAAACTATATGGGCAACTGGCAAGTATAACCCCATAAATAATCATGAATACAATAATTTTCAAGTACAACATGAGATCCATGGAAAAAATCAGTTTTTCAAGGTCAGTCCTTTTACCACAGCCTTCTTGTACAACCTGTTGTAAGTAGATATGAACCAACCTCAAGCCAGTTAGGGAAGGGCAGTTAATGTGATGCCAAGCTAGAGAAAATAACTTAGCAGAGGGCATAAGTTGAAATGTAAAATGAGCCAGGTAGAAGTTGAGTAAGGGCATTTGAACCACAGACTTACTGACCTACCTCCCTCAACCTGAGTAGAAGGATTGGTTCAAGACCTCTTGAATGTGGGGCCTGCATGAGGTGTATTTCAGCATCTGCTTCTACTTTCCTATAAAGACATAAAAGAGAATTCTAGACCTGTCAAACTATACTTCCCATTTGTATTTGTTGTTTTAGAGATACATGGTTACCATGCACATGCAATATTTAAAAGACTATGTCTTTTGGAGTCTTTATATTCTGTTAATTAAATTTTGTTTCAAATCTTTTAAGGTGAGGACTTGAGTATGCATTTACTTTTCTAACAAAGCATGAAAAATGTTTTTCTACCAATCAGACAAGAATCTCAAAGAATTATATACATAAAATAATCTGGTCTATTTAGTCATTAATGAGAAACACATGCAACAAGCAAATAAACAAAAAGGTACTAAATTAACTCAAAGGTTCACACTGGTTAGTTTTTTTAAGCATTGGGATATTATAATGGAGCCATTAATAAACTTCTGGTATTTGGTGTAACTTCCTAAATTCACAGAAAAATGAAGATTTTCTTACAAGGCAGTTAAGAAGTGGGAGCCTAATTCAGCTGCTATAAAATAAATTGCAAAGATTTACTATCAAGAAATTGACTTGTACTCTCAAGAATTATTATAGAAACCTAATGGCATTACTTTGGAAAGTGTCTAGCAGCTGATTTCAATACCCTTGGTTTTGCCAGAATGTATTATGTTATTGCAAACAGCTGCTCTTCTAGTACACAGTATGCCTGTCATCTGTCTATCAAATTATTTCATTTCATCATAAACAAGGAACAGTTTGGTCTCAAAAATAGAACATGCAGCAGTCAAAAGGAGAGGATTCATGAAGCCTCTTCTCTGTAAAGAAGGATTCATTATTTCTAGCTCATTTGTACATTTCTTTCCTGCAGTAACTGTGCTTTGTGCTTACAGTTGGAATGACCTATTCTCCATTGCAAATTTGCAGTTGCAGATTGTTGAGATCAAGCCTTAAAGACAAGGTGGGGCTTTTGGCTGGGCTGTGAGGAAATCACCTGTCTCTAATCATGACTGACAGGCAGTTACTTACTAAGGTATCATCAGAGGGCAGTGCTGATTAAGGAAAGGGCCCTGAGCTTCATTGCCCCATTGATATCCAATTTACAGTGATTCTATAATTTTCCTTGTCATTGTTCTTTTAAGGGGTGGAGTTGTAACATCCTCCCTACTAGTGGCATTGTTAGATGGTCAGTCTAGTAAATAAGCATATTACTGCCAGCGACATAGCTTTTAAAAAGTAATGTGAGCCATGGCAATGATTGGGAAGCTAGGGTATGGCACAGTAATAGGTTTATGAGATAGTTGCTACCATTCAGAAAATATATTTTAGAATAATAAAAGGCTTACAAAAGAAAGTCACTTTATGAAAATGTTCATAAGATGTCAGCTCAGTGTGAAGCAGGAGTGAAAAAGCAAACAAAATGTTAGGAATAATCAAGGCAGGAACAGAAGATAAAACAGAGAACATCATTATGGAAAGATATAAAACTGTATAGCACCTGCAAACAGTGCCTGTGGTTTGGTTCTTCTGTCTCAAGAATATTACAGTAGAACAGAAAAAATATGACATAGGGGTAAAAAGGATGATTAAAGACAAAAAAAATCTTCCATAAAAGGATTGACAAAATAAAATAGGTCTCAATGGCCTAGACTGGCAAGATGACATGAGACATCTATAAAATCATGACTGGTAAAAGAGAACAGCAACAAAGATGATTAGGGGCCTGGACTCTTACAAGGAAAGGCTGAGAGAGTTGGGCCTGTTCAGCCTTGAGAAGAGACAAATGAGAGGCGATCTCATCAATGTCTATAAGTATCTGAAGGTGGGGTGCCAAGAGGATGGAGCCAGGCTTTGCTTGGTGGTGCTGAGCAAGGTGACAAGAGGCAACAGTCAGAAACTGATGCACAGAAAGTACCACCTGAACATAAGGAAGAACTTCTTTACTGTGCACATGACCACGCATTGATCAGATTGCCCAGAGAGAATGTGGAGTTTCCCTCACTGGAGATATTTAAGCACCATCTAGACAGAGTCCTGTGCCATATCTCTGGAATGACCCTGCCTGAGCAGAGAGGTTGGAGCAGATCTTCCTTCCAACCTGACCCATTCTGTGATTCTGTGAATTCAGCTTGACTCAGTGAGGGCACTGCACGGACAGTCACCTCATCTGGCCACCACCATCACAGTGCTTGACTGGAGAGTCTGAACAAGAATCCCAGTCAGTGGTCACGTAAATGTAGAAATCCCAACACACCACAAAAGAAACTGTCATGCAATACAAAAGATGGTTAGTGCTTGGTGCATGATCTGATTGTAAGCTGTACGTCTAGGCATGGTATAATTGATTTATGCCTTCTGCCAATTTCTTCCTCACCAAGAAATAATCCCAAGCAAGTTTAACACATTTCATCTTTATTGTTATGATGTATTTCAGTGAAAGGTTACCTCCAACAATGATTTAATGCATTTCTTGAGAAGCGTCTGCTATTTGACACTATTCCCTTCTACTTTTTAGCATTTCAATAGATACCAGTTTCAAATGAAAATGTTATAATTCTTTAAAAATATTATCATAAATGCAATGGGAATTCATTGATTTTAAACTTAGAAATTAAATACAAACAATTACTTTAGGTAATTCATATGCTTTTGCCAGTTTTACGACTTGTGTTTTCACATTGGTTCATTTCAATTGTTGTGACAGTCATCTCTGTAGCTACACTAAAATAGAGATGAGGATCTAATAAGTGTAAAATAAATATTTTTATGACATTGACAGTGGAAGAACAGTATGATAGCAAACAATCACAACAATTAAACTCCCAGGATCCAGAATAGAGAAATAACTCTTGAATTTTAATAAATATCCCCATTTGGAAACTGACCTCTAAGTCATATTTGCAACTTTGAATTTTTTGGTATTTCACTGATTTACACTTATGTTTGGATCCTCATAAGGCCCATATTCAACAACTTCATTCCTCTAGCACAATGAAATGCTAGAAATAAAGACAGAGCTCGTTTGTGCTTTCAGAGGATAATGTACTCCCACAGAGTGGCCCATGACTACAACCATGGGAACTATTGACTGTCACAAACCTCACAATTTCCTGTTTCAACTGGAAAATATGTTCCCACAATCTGGCTTCGTATTGGATGGACTGACACATAGATCAGCCAGATTGATATCTCTATTTGTGCACATCAATAGTACATAAAAATACAGAAGACACTTTCCATCTGCATGTACTTTCCTCTCAGCGGAAAAAAAATGAAAGGATAAGCACGTAAGAGATTGCAATCAATTTGTTTAATGCATTACTTGAAGGCACTCAAGCTTAAGTGATAAGAATAGGAAGAGCACATGGAGCCTGTATTAGCAGAGTAGGATATTTAGAGCAAAAAAATTAGTAGAGATGTTACTGTCCCACTAACATTTTTCATAAAGAATATTAATTTCTGTGAAATTGCTGTTCTGTGCTCATGCAGTAAAAAAAGTCTGTCTGTTGGTTTGTTCTTCCATAAGTTAATTTGGCTTTTTCTACATTCTTTCACTAAAAGCATTTGCTTGACTCAGAAAAACCAAAATAAACCCAAGTTGGGACGAAACAGAATTTACCTAACCACAGATGAATAGCCCCAAAACTTAACTCAAAGCCACCCTGAAACTTCTCAGGCAATGACTTTCTCATGCCAAAAGTAAAAATTCAAGGAATATTGAGAAAGAAGCATGGTAGTACACAACAGAGGTAATTTATTGCTGGCTCTCAAAGAATCCTTTCAACTAAGCTAAGTCTTGTATATTTAGTATTCATAAAGTTGACAACTAAAGCAAAGTGGAATTTTGTTTATCCACAATAGCAGCCGATGCATTATTACTCTGCTAAAATCAATGTTAGACAGACTTATGCAACATTGTATGTTATCACTGGGAATTTACTTGATGCTAGGAAATCTTTTTGACCACCTAGCAATTGCATTTCAAGATTACTGAACATATAATTTTCAACAGCGTGATGAAAAGGGTCACTTTTGCATCTTTATGATCTAAAATGAGTTTGCCTTGAACGTGGACATTTCCATTCATTTATAAATCACTACAACTTTTTCCTTCCACATCTGGATGCTCAGTTCCCACTGTGACAATGTAAATGGCAAGCCCAGCTTGGTAAACATCCCAATCCTACTCATGGCTCTGAATACCTCTCAATAATTTATGAGAAACACAAAAGAGAAGTGGGTGTTCAAGTAACTTCCAGCAATTAAAAAAGCCACTGATTTCAGCAGATCCCAGACTCATTCAGGCATTGAACTCTCCCAGTTTTATGTAGAGGTTGGATTGCTAGTGAGGACTGGAGCCAGAGTACAAAATATCAGTGATGAATTTGCAGGCAATTTTCATTAAGCAAGTGACAATAGACAGATTGCCTTCAGTTTTTTGCATTCGTGGACTTTTTTACAGACAGAAATACTAAATTTTTACTGCTGTATCTTGGCACAAAGAAGAACTCCCACCCCAATATCCTCAAGTCTAATCAATTACAGTAAACATAAAAATAGTATTTTTATAAATATTATCAAGTTCAATCATTTGCTATCCCTTGATTTTGAAGTATACCTTCATGTCAATGCTCATGAGTGAAACACTTCCCATTCCTAGCCACTGGGAGGTAGCAGATGTACTACACATTCATTATTTAGTGGTCTCTAGAACTGTGCTTGGCCCATCACCTAATGTTTTAATATATCCATGTTGATCCATGCTGCTGAAGGATGTTTCTGTTCTCTTTAGATTTACTTAGTTTTGTTGAAAATGGTACATCAGATGCAGCACAGTTTAAAAAAAGACTCTCAAATATATATATAAAACCTTGGATGTGGTGGTCAACATTCCTACAGGAAAGCCTTGAACACTTACTGCTAAAAATGTTAGTAAAGAGTTCCTTTTGACATTTATTTACAACATTTTTTTAAAAAATGATTCAGTGGTTTGGATTCCGCATGGTGTTACTTCAACGATATAGTAGCTTTTCTCTTTTCTTGCTCTTGTTTTGCTTGAACATCACTTTTCATGAGATAGAATTTCCAGGCCTTTTTACAATGCCATTTTACTTACTGAACCGTACACAAACGGTGTACTAAAAAATAACGGTGATTATTAAAAAATAATCACTAATTAAAATACCATCCTAATAAAATATTTTTTTTTTGTATTTTGGTTTGCCAGAGAATAAAAAATCAAGACTGCTGTAACATTAAATAATTGGTGTTTACTGGGTAACTAATTACCTTTATCAGAGAAATCAGCCTAAACATGTCACGAGAAAGGGCTACTGTAAACATTTCAACACTCCTTTGTTGTTCTGCAAATGTCATGAGAATAGCTCTTTCTTTCATGTTGTTTATTAAAATGCAGAAAAGCCCACTTGCACAAATGAATTATGGATAAGAATGGAAAAATGTGTCACACTAAAAATCTAGCTGGATTTTATTATCCCTTGAATAAAATCCTCTGAGCAGCTCCACTGACTTGATTTACTCTGTTTAGTAAGGACAGCAAGATGAACAAGAGAAGCTACAAGCAGACAGTAATTTAGGGTTACTTCCTGAGTTGGTAATGCCCAAGACTTGAATTACACATTAATGTGTGGGAGTAATGGGGAGTTACAATTAAGAATGTGCAATTCTCCTTCAACATGCTAATTTTTAACAGCTTAAAACAGCAACATAGCCTGTCTTGTAAGTTCTCATTTTCCCTAAGAAAATGTAATTATTTTCCATATTCAATGTATTAATTATATAAAGTAAATTTAATGGTATATATTACCATCCCTAACTTGACCACAGTATTTGTTGCTTCCTAAACAAAACATGGCTGAAGTAAAGTTCACAGCAAAATTTTAGAAGGACATTTATTCCTACTCAATTTTTATACATATTCAGTAATTTCAAATTAAGCTTAAATCAAAGTGCGTTTTAATTAAAAAAAAAAATAAATTGAAGTTGAATTGTTCTCATTCTACTAAGGCTTTGGTGTGTTTCACATTGCACCTTGAACTAACTGTCAGTAGTTTAGTAATATCATAAATAAAATAAAATAATAATTTTGATAAAATAATGATTTTGAGTTAAAATCTGCCTTTGTTTATGCTGATGTTCAGTAATAAAGACTGCATCAAAAGCCAAAATCTACTCTCAATTTTAATGAGACTAATTTAATTTGATTTCAGACACTACTACTTACAAACATCATATTTCATTATTGCTCAAATAGGTGAAAAGTTATTGTTCAAAACAAACAAAGGTTTTTAGAACAGTATTACTTCACTCAGTTAGATGCGTATGCAGAATTTATTTAAATATATCTAAAATGTTTTGTTGATAAGCTAGAACTAAAATTAGAAATAGTTTCAGATCTTCCTGAGTTCACAAGGAAACAAAAGAGAACATAGTTTAAAAGTAGATTATGAATTTAATTTCATAATTTCCATTTTCACTTCTAGGCAAATCTGGGAAGCAAATTACAAAAAAAATCTTTTAAAAATGCTTACATATATCTCCTTAATTTATTTAGGAGTGTAGAAATGTTGACAAGAATAATGCTTAACCATCACAGAATCACAGAATCAATTCGGATGGAAAAGACCCTTGAGATCATTGAGTCCAACCTTTCACCAAGCACCACCATGTAGACTAGACCATGGCACTAAGCACCACATCCAGTCTTTACATAAACAACTCCAGGGATGGTGACTCCACCACCTCACTGGGTAGCCCATTTCAATATCTAATAATTTCTGTGAAGAAATTTTCCCTAATGTCCAACCTAAACCTCCCCTGGCACAGCTTAAGACTATGTCCTTGTCCTGTCTCTAGTTGCCTGGGAGAAGAGACCAACCTCCACCTGGCTACAGCCTTCTTTCAGGATATCAACCCTGAGCCTCCTCCAGGCTAAAGAACCCCAGTTTGCTCTGCTGCTCCTCACAGAACTTGTGCTCCAGACCCTTCACCAACTTCACTGCCCTTCTTCGGACATGCTCCAGCACCTCAATGTCCTTCCTGAATTGAGGGGCCCAGACAGGACTTGAGGTGCAGCATCACCAGTGCCCAGTATAGGGGGACAGTCACTGCCCTGGCCCGGCTGGCCAGAACATTACTGATCCAAGCCAGGATGCCATTGGCCTCTTGGCCATCTGGGCACACTCCTGGCTCATGTTCAGCTGCTGTTGACCAGCACCCCCAGGTCCTTTTCCACTGGGCCACTTTCCAGTTACTTTTCCCCCAGCCTCTAGCACTGTCTTGGGTTATTGTGGCCAAAGTGCAGAACCTGCCACTTGGCCTTGTTGAACCTCAAGCCATTGGTCTTGGCTCATCTATCCAGCCTGATCAAATCCCTCTGCAGAGTCTTCCTCTCCTTCAGCAGATCAACAGTCTCACCCACCCTGGTGTCACCTGTTCCTCAGCCTTTTCCTCATCTTTGGTGACTTTATTCCCCACCACATCCAATAAGGAATTGAGGTTTTCCTTCCATTTCCTTTTGTTATTAATGCATTTATAAAAATACTTTTTATTATCTTTTACAGAAGCTGCCAGATTAAGTTCTAATTGAGCTCTTGCCTCTGTAATTTTCTTTCTGCATGACCTAACAACATCCTTAAACATTTCCTGAGTTGCCTGCCCCTTTTTCCAAAGACAAAACACCCTCTTTTTTTCCCCTGAGTTCCTGCAAAAGTTCCCTGTGCAGCTAGGCTGGTCTTCTTCCCAGTTGGCTCATTTTTTGGAACATAGAGACAGCCTGCTCCTGCATCTTCAAGACTACTTTCATAAAATATGTCCAGCCTCCCTGGGCCCCTTTCTTTTTAAAGCCTGCTTTTCAAGGAAGTTTTTGAATCAGATATAACAGAGTCCCACCAGGATATCTGCATTATTAGCCTTCCCCCTGATTCTCACACATAGGCACTGTACCATATCACCCCTATCCTCAAGCTCTATAGAGTCAGAAGACTCCCTAACATACAGAGCTACCCCAACACCTCTCCTTCCTTGCCTGTCCCTTCTGAAGATCTTGGAGCCATCCACTGCAGCACTCCAGTCGTTCAAGTCATCCCACCATATTTCTGTGATGGCAACTACTTCATGGTTCTGGTGCATGATGGCTTCTAGCTCCTCGTTTGTTACCCATACTGTGTGCACGCACTTCAGCTGGGCTGCTGTTTTTGCCCCTGACTCTGGTATGCCACCTCTATGCTCATCTCTAGCAAGCCTGGTCTCATCCCTTTCACCTTCAAACCTAATTTAAAGACCTCTCAATCAGCCCTGTCAACTCACAGGTTAGAATCCTTTTTCCTTTCCTAGATGGGTGAATCCCATCTATCTCCAGCAGCCCTGGTGCTATATAAACTGCCCCATGATAAAAAAACCCACAAATTCCATCGATAGCACCAGTCTTTAAGCCACTTATTGATCACATCCTGTTCCTTTCAGCACTCATCCCTGGTATGGGAGGACTTGAGGACAACACCATGCGTGCTCTTGTCCCTTCAAGCAAGTGACCCAGTGCCTTGAAGTCCTTTTTGATTACCCTGGTACTACTCTTATACACCTTGTTGCTGCCAACCTGGACAACCAAGAGTGGGTAGTAATCAGTGGGCTGAGTTAGTCCAGGGAGTATCCTGGTAATATCCCTTACCTAGGCTTCAAGGAGGCAGCAGACTTCCCTGTGGGATGGGTCTGGTCAGCATACAGGGCCCTTTGTTCCCCTCAGAAGCAAGTCATGCACTACAACTATCCTCCCTTTTTAATTAATATCTGAGGCTGAGTTTCATCTGGTTGACTGTGTTGACCTGGTAGACCGTCCAGATAGGCCTTCTTCTCCACTGTCATCTGCCTGACCCTTGAGAACCAGGGCCTCATATCTGTTCTGTAAAGGCATCTGGGAAGGCAAGGGAAGCTGGGAGGGGATTCTTCTACCTCCCTAAGCAGGGAGCTGTTTCCATTCTCCCCTATGTTTTAGGTCTCTTCCTTCTGCCTGATGGCAGGAGGGGCAGGGCTTCTCCAACTCTTGCTGACCTTCCATCTGCTGAGCTTCTCTCAAGATGGAAGGGTGCAACTCCACCAGTCTATTTCTCTTTTGCACTCCCTGATACTCCTCACCCTCTCCACCTCCTCTTTAAGCTCTGCCACCAGACAGAGCAGATCACACTGCATGCAGGTGTTTTTTCTGCTGTCCTTCAGTACCAACACTAGGCTCAGATACTCTCTACAGCCAGAGATCTGGACAGCTGCACTCCTTCTGGGGAACTTTGTCTGGGTCACCACGCTCCTGCTAGCAGTGGCTTTCAACCACATGTAAATCATTGATGGGCCTAGTCAAGTTGGGCAAGTAAAAAAAAAAAGGGAAAAACATCCCAAAAAGTGAGGTCACCTCAGTAGCTGGGAGGATGGTTCAGCTCTTCCTGCTCCTCCCTGTGGGTATGAATTGCCATGTCCTTTTGACGCACTATGTCCCATTCACCCTCTCCTGTTCTCTGTACTCCCTGGAGCCATTTAAACCTCCTCTGCTGCCCTCGGCAATGCCCACTTGACTGGCTGCCGAGGGCTGTCAGATTTCAAAAATCCATGAATATCAAACAGATTTTAAAAGTTCCTCTTGAATTCTTCTCAAATCAAGAGCTTCAACAGAGTGTATTCATTGTCAAAAAGCAATCTGTTTTCATCAACCAATTTTGTTTCTGAGCATGACTAGTCAGCAAATGTGGTGATGTCCTCTTTTTATAATAAAATGAGATCTGAGTCAAATTATTTTCTCAGTCTGGTTAGGTATTTAACCCCACAAGATCTGCTACCTGCCTGGAAAGTAGGATAGCAACTCCTATTTTCAAAAAAAAAGAGGAATTTAAGATTTTTTAAGCCAGAAAGAAAGAAGCTGGAAGCCCATGATTATAGCTGTTGTTCCTGAGGGAGAAAAAGATATTTATTTCCCATTGTTATTCACAGAATGAGGCCCTTATTTACTCCACTGACCTTCTAGTATTACACTTCCAAGAAGATCTGGATAATTTTACATTGAAGTAACTAAAGAGTGGAAGCTCAAGCTTTTTATAATTTATAATCTCCATATCCTCAACTGTTTTATTACTAGCTTGCCTGTGGATTTTTACAACTCAATTAATTTCACAGTTAGGAAATCCAGAAAGCTTTATTGACAATAGTTCAAGATCTGCACAGAAATCACATCATCACTGAAGATCTCATCACAGGGTGGGGTCACCCTCAGTGAGGTAGCTCTGAGGACAAAACCTTAATTAGGGAAATAATAAAGGAAAAGGTTATTTAATTTGGGAAAAAGTAAGTCTTACTTTTGTTGGTGAACATCTGTGATGATGAATTCAACCCCTTCTGAGCAGGCATTTCTGATGGAATGCAGATGACAGTGCAATTTTCTTATGTTTAAAAAATATTTTTTGTAATTATGCAATCAATCTTGAAAACCTCTTGCCATAAGAAAACTGCACATATTATTGAAAAATAGTATGTCTATAAATCATTTTTTTAATACTTAGATTTTGGAAAGGTACTGATATTCACTTCCTGTGAATTTTATGATTTGCTTATGATTTAGAAAGCAGTTATGATGAAAAGACTTTGAAAACAAATGTCAGCATTATTTCTAGTTGGTATACTCTTCAAATAGGAAATTCTGGCAAGGAAGGACAAAGCAAGTAAGTGAATAATTACTGTTACGTGGTGGACTTTTCTCACAGAATTCTAGTGCTTAATCTGATTTATGATGTATTTTTTGTTTGGATCTGTGAGACACCAAAACCACTTACTTTGATCTATTGATTTTTCAAATAATATGTTACATTATTTATCCTAATACACTGTGTTTGAGAGAATTTATCTCTTGGCTGTCCATAGAATGTGATATGTTTGCTGGCAGTTGATAAAACAGACTAGGAGATGTTAAAGAATATCAGGTAGTGTTTTATTCATTTCAGAAACTCAATGCCAACTGGCACATCAGCTTCCACTTATCCTCAAGGAAATACTTTGCCCAGGAAAAGCTAAATGATTTATTCAGGCTATGAGAGTCTTCAGCTACACAGCCCTAGTCAGCCCCTTTCAGAGTTCATTCTCAAGCCAATGCCCTCAGCTACATCCAGTTTTATTATACTGAAGGGAAAGTTTGTGGAACATACAAAAAGCTGTGATACATAAGGCTGTGAACTCTGTACCATGAGCCCTTCACTGTTCGTGTAATAATCATACATGTTCTGTTATCACTAATTTGAGGACAAGGCACCCACTGAGTTGTGATTTGAGATTCAACAGACAGGACAGCAGAAATATTTTAGGGGAATTTCTTCATGTTTTAGCATAGTTTTACTCAAGCAGGAGTGAAAGTTGTAGTCTTTTTTGTTGTAACGGGAAACACCTATGTGGTAACCTTAAAAGGAAGACCTTTTAATGCTACTTCAAATGAATCATTCATATATTATTATTATCAACCATAATTAAAAATATCATTGACACTTAAATTATTTCCTGTAAGACACAAAAAAGAAAAAAAAAATCTTTTAATCTTATTAGTAAAGGCTGTACCTTAAGGACTTTGGTATTTCCCTAGAGAATTTTTGGCAGTGTTATTCTGCCTATATTGAATTAAATCTGCAAGGAAGAGTACTAGCTCAAAGATTTGCATTCTCACAGTTTATTTATAGAATTTAGCTCATAGAATCTACTAGCCGTTTGAATTTGACTCTCTACTTTTTAAAATCTAAGTACGACACCTGAACCAGAGGAAAAATGAAAATGTATGTCAGAATTAGATTCTACTGCTACTTGTATTAAAATGAGACAATTAATTCCATTGATTTCAGTACAATAATTTCTAATATACATTGATATTTAAGAAGAAATATTAAATGTTTAATATTAGAGGTAGTGAAGGAGAAAACTCTGGATTTGTAGTTGATAAATTTAGCATAATCCTAAAATTGTACTTTACAGTACATAATCATATGCAGCATTCAGATTAGACAGCAGGGTGTGCCAAGTTAGTTGAGAAGAGTGAAAATTTAAAATCTCAGCACTGAATTCATGAATTAGTTGCTATCAACAGCTTTGGCAGATTATTAGCTGCCTTTGGTAGGGTTACATGAGACAGGATATGTAAACTATATAGGCAACCCATGTCAGCAAAGGGAATGTTCAATCCTTATTTTCAAATATTTCTATTAATTTCTATTTCATTTGTATAGAACCTCAATTTATCACACTTTGAATGAAAGTTTGGAAGGAATATGAAAGACTGAAGAGATGTCCATACAATAGGTATTGGGGTATACAAAGCTGGCTTACTGTGATGAACATGCAAAGCACTGTATATTGATCAGAAATAACACTCAGATTAAACTGAGAAAACTATAGCTCTTTTGTACTGAAAAGTAGTTATATGGAAAATGGAATATTTTTCTGCCCATCACTGCACCCCTGAGGCTTTAGAGAAAAAGAATTTGGGGAACAGAAATGACTAGATGAACTTTCCGAACAATGAAAAAACCTCTCTGGCATTGAATAATCTAGTTAGATTTCATCATATCCTGATATGTTTGTAATTTACTGAAAAAGAGTTCCTGAAAAATCCTTTGGTTTCATCTTCTTTCTTTTGTTGAACAGAAATTCTTAAATTGCAACCTTTTCATACCGTCTTTCTAACATTAATTCTATGGGGAAAACCATGCCATAGTGTCTGTACTCAGAAGACTAACTCAAACCCAAGATATATCTTGAGGGATGCAACCCTGTAAGATTAATATTTGGATCTCAGTTCCCTAAGTTAATGAGGTGTATATCAGAGCTTGAGATTGTACATGATCTCAAAGAAATCAAGAAGACTACATAAGCTTAATCATTTTGCTGAATCACAGAGTAAATTACAATAGGTAGGAAAAATTAAGTATGTAATAGTCACCTAAAAGTTTCAGGAAACTGCTTACCAGTGCAGATAGATTAGGTTTTAATCATTTATTAGGTTGTAAATTTTTTTTTAAAAATAACATGGTTAAAATGGCTCTATTGCTTATTCTAAATGTTACAGAAATAATCCTGCAAGCTCTGCAGTGTTACATGTTCCTGCTAGACGCCAGTATAATATCTATAGAAGTATGACCACAGGCAGTGACCTCTCTCTGAGGTTTGAATTGATTATCTTGTATAAGCAAGATAAATAATTTTGAGCAGTATGAGATTTTTTTATTTTTGTCACAGAATGCTTTGTTTGATTTATGACTGAAAGTGAGGTGACCTGCATGATTGCATTCTCTTTCAGTTTCACCAAAAAAAATCACCTTTTATCTCAATGACCATGGATCAATGCATCATATGATAAAAGCTGAAGAACAGTACAAAAAGCACTACCAAACAGGTCAGAGGTCAAACAGTTGTCTTGATGCCCATCACACCCCACAAAGGTGATTTACTTCTGATTTCTTTGTTCTGTTGGACACTTGGGGTCAGGGAAGCACACAGATTTGCTTAGGAAAGATTATCAGACATATGTAGGCTTTAGATCTGGTCTCTTCTATAGAACTGAAACTAGTAGGATCTCATTTAAACAGCAGAAATAAATGAATCATAACAGAATTCTTAAAGATGGTTAAAAATGTTTCTAGGTTAACTTCCTTCCTTAGATATTAGCTCTAATTCTTATAGTTAACCAAAGTCTTTGCCTTGTTAGAAGTGATCACTGGATCCCGCAGCTGAAACAGTGAAATGTCAACACTCACTGCTTACATTGCCTTGCCTGCATGACTTCTATATTAATAACATCATCCTTAAGGATTATTAGTTGTCCATTTATCCATATTTACAACTTAAATAATGAATTTCTACTGTTTTCTGAGACACTAGCTGTTCACTCTGCATTTCTATACATGTAATCCCTAACTAGCATCATATTTCTAAGTAAAAGCAGCATACATGACTCCCTATAAGTACAGGTATCCAAGTCTCTATGCAAAATGAATGGACCCACATTTTTAAAGACCCACAGTTTTAAAGACAGAATTATGTAAAATCTTTTATTAATTAACAGTAGAATTTCTAATATGTTAGATTGTTTCCCCAAACTAAAATTCAAACTTTATATTTATGATTTGAACTCTAAAAGTTAGAAGAAAGCTATAATTAATTTCTTTCCCCTGTGAAAGATTTTTTCCATAGTCCTCTGGGTATTGCTAGAATTCCGCCATTGCTATTTGTATATTCTCTTATAGTCTCCTTATAAAAGCATATGTTCCATGTTTTTCCTCCTGTTTCCATGTGGTAGGCAAAGATATTCCATGACTCAAACAGCATTAGCAACTGAATAAGTCCTTGAGTGTACTGAGAAAAATGGAGAGATGTTAACAGCCACATTTCACAACAGTAGAAAAAATGCTTGTGTAGCATTCACTGTCATAGCTGAGCATATGCTCTCCATGGTTCTTTAGTGATCTGCTTGGAGTGGGCAGCACTGCTGAGGAAGACAATCTGTCTCTCTGTTAATGAAAAATATCTTTACAGAGGAGAGTTGACTGGTATAAGGGTAAACCGTTCAGTGACTTAGAAACTGAGAAACATGAAAAAAAAGCATGATCATTGTAAATAAGTATTACCTTTTCTGCTTGAGAAGCTCAGATATTTATGGCATATGAAACACAAATACTGTAAAGCTTGTAGTCCTTGAATACTTGAATACAGAAAGCAAGAAATATAAAATATTTTAACTAAATACATCTGGAAAGTTTAGTAAGTTGTAAATTTATTTTTTTCTCAGGTATAATAGCATCTTTTAAAGTATGCCTGTAGTTCAGGACAGGAATGCCCAAACCACCTTTAAAAGAGAAAGCAGAATTAATGGAATGGGTCTAGAAGTTCAGTGCATAAGCTAATCAACTCTCACCTGATTACCTTGACTCAGATAGGGCTCCATGCTGCTGCTACCAGCTTGCTTCACATAAATAAGCTAAACTGTGTGGATAGCTTGACTATCTTGTACTTCTCTGTTGGCTGCAAGGCAGGCATATTCCTTATATAGATCTGAAGCAGCAGGTGGCTGAGCAAATAAAAGTGAAGGTCCAACTCAGCACTGTTATCATGTTCTTTCTTTTTTCTCTCACCAGAGAATGTGCTGGTGGCGTTTTATCAGACAACAATAGTGACATCATCATCATGCTGTAAATGGGAATTAACAACTTTTTCTTTTAATAATATCATCTAACAGTAAAATCCATTTGAATTGCTGAAAAAGGGGGAAGACATTTTTTTCCAGCTGCAAAAACGCACAGATTTTAAATTTTATATTTCTTCTGTGCCAGGATTCTTCCTTAGGCTGAATTTTAACAGATGGACAAAACAGCAGAGGTATTTTTTTTAAAAAGAGTTAGACAAAACAAAGTATATTTCTCTTGTATCCAGTTGTGGTAATGTTTTTTTCTAATTTCCAGAATAACCAAGATTTTAAGGAAAAAAATCACATTTGCTGAAGTGTTATTTGGCACGAAAGGAGCCCTCATCTTTCATCCAAATACATATTCAAATTCTTTCAGAGTCCAGAGTCAGGAATGGATCCCACTGTTCTGTTGCCAGGAAATATTTATTAAATCCACTAACAAAATGTCTCTTCTCTCTGTCTAGCAACAGCTCTACAGATGACATCAAGTTGGGCAGGAGCGACAATCTGCTGGAGGATAGGGAAGGTCTGCAGATGGATCTTGACAGGCTGGATAAATGGGCTGAGGCCAATGGAATGAGGCTCAAAAAGACCAAGTGCTGGGTCCTGCCTTTGGATCACAACAACCCCAGGTAGCTCTACAGACCAAGGACAGGGTGGCTGGAAAGTTGCCCAGTGGAAAAGGACTTGTGGTGCTGGTTGACAGCAGCTTAATATGAGCCAGCAGTGTGTTCAGGTGGCCAAGAAGGCCAATGGCAACCTGGCCTGTATCAGCCATAGCGTGGCCAGCAGGACCAGGGCAGTGACTGTCCCCCCGTGCTGGGCAGTGGTGAGGCCACACCTCAAGTGCTGTGTCCAGTAATGGGCCTCTCAGTGTGACAAAGACATTGAGGGGCTGGATCTTGTCAGTGAAGGGCAATGGAGCTGGTGAAGGGTCTGGAGCACAGGTCTGGTAAGGAGCGACTGAGGGAGTACTTAGCCTACATGGGTACTTAGCCTAGAGAAAAGGATGCTCTGGAGAGACTGTATCACTCTACAACTACTTGAAAGGAGGTTGTGGAAGGAAAGACAGGTGAGGGGTGGTCTCTTCTCCCATGCAATTAGCAATAGGACGAGAGGACATAAGCTCAAATTGTGCCAGTGGAGGCTTAGCTTGAACATTAGGAAACATTTCTTCATGGAAAGTGTTATCGTGCACTGGAACAGGCTGCTCAGAGAAGTGGCAGAGTCACAGTGTAGATGTGTAGATGTGACCAGACGCAGTCTAGGGACATTGCCTAGTGAGACTTGGCAATGTAAGGTTAACAGTTGGATTCGATGATCTCAGAGGCCTTTACCAACACAAATGATCCTGTGATTCTAAGTCTATGTAGGAGTTCCCTCACCTTCCTTAGCCGGAGATGTTTGATGATGGACTAGCACTTTGAGAGTTACAGATGACTGTAACTGTGAGGCAAAGAAAGGAAAGGTGCTTGACTGGAAATAATAGTAAAGAATATTTAACACTATAAAACAACTGTTTTTTTCAAGCATGAATTTTAAAATTAGGGAGTGCATAATGTCTCCCATCCTCCTCTGGTTTTTCTTAGTGGAATATGTGCCTTAGTTTTCAAAGTACAAAGGAGAACCTAAGTCCATCATACTCAAAAAGATTCTCACTGACAAATTCTTAGTAGTAAATATTTATGGTTTTAAGAGAGTAGCTCATGTACTTTAATTATAGGCAATTTTTGAAACATATACATATGAATAAACTCACGTCTACACTAAACACGTCTCAAAATGCTCAACATACAAAGACTATAAATGTTGGAATAGCATATTTTAAAGAATTATAGACTGCTTATTGTGACTTTCAGAATCCATATTTCCTGCAAACTGCATGATCATCTAGGAAGCCTCTCTCTCATGCAAACATAGACAAGCATCTCAGTGATACATGGACTAAAAAAATTCTGTTAAGCTTATCATACTTAGAAGAATAAAACTCTGAACATAAAATATCAATTACATCATGGTTTTCACTTCAGTGTTTCCATGCATAGAAGGGATCCATCTCAAATATCTAATAATATTTTAAATGGAGAAAGATAGATATGCATAGCACTTTGGGGACTTTCATATTCATGTTAAATAGAAAGCACTCCAATACAGCAGTATTAGCAGCAGACAACTAAAAGAATGTTTAGTGAATAGCCACTATGAATGAAGATAGATTACAAAGGTACCTAGGTTGCCAAAAAATACAGATTTCAAAATTAAAATCTACCAAAATCTACCAAAACACTAACTTACAGAAGTTAGTTAACCAGGAAGTGATTCTTCACACAAGTGACATGCAGAGAATGAACTAGTAGATCACCTACAAGGTGCCAAAAGTGCTGGGATTATCATTTGATTAAAACTATTCGACT
Organism: Pseudopipra pipra; assembly: GCF_036250125.1. Classification (NCBI taxonomy): domain Eukaryota; kingdom Metazoa; phylum Chordata; class Aves; order Passeriformes; family Pipridae; genus Pseudopipra; species Pseudopipra pipra. The sequence goes on along the minus strand of NC_087581.1, from coordinate 13,213,784 downwards.
TCATCAGTTTTGTAATTGTACTAGAACAAAAGCTCATTCTTTTGTGGACACAAAATGAGAGCAGCACAAGAAGAATCTATTATAGTCCCTGCCAGAAAGGCTGTACTTCTTAAAGACAAGAAAAAAGGTGAGATAACCCCCCCCTTTAAGTTTAGGGCTTTATAGGTCAGAAGCAAAATGATTCATACTCTTTGCAATTTGTCACTTAGTGTATAAAGAATGTTATTCAAGCAGTTAAGAAAAACAAGTTTTACATACAGAGCTTTCCAGATCTCTTTTCTATTGCTACTACTACCTAGTTTCCGGTTGTATTACACTCTTCTACTTTCCAGCTTGCCATATTATACTCTGAAATTCCAGTCTTTCCTACCAAATGAAATGAGATAACTTTCTAACATCTAATATCAACATCATCTACCACCTGTTGAGCATTACTATCAGAGAAGACTGTTGCGCTTTTGAATGCCATTACAAACAAGTAAGATAGGAGAACTTTCTATTAATAAAGTGCCAGATACCTATTTCCTATGGTTATCTGTGATTGCTCCACATGACATTTTCTTACCCGCTTTGTAGGTCTTTGAGGATATTCTTTGCCTTCAACTTACACTTCTTTTATGTCAAGTAGTATCACTTTGAAAGATCGCATCTTGCCCAGACTGCTATCCCTATTTCTCTGAAGACATTTACAATTTTCCATTCTTTTTATAATATCTTGCTTCCACTGTTGCTTAAATTTATCTGATAGTTCTGATAAAGAATTTTAGTTCCTAAATAAGATCCACAATTTTTCAGGTAAGTTTTACAGGCAAATATGAATTCTTTCTTATTTCCCCCTTTCTCTCTCTTGCATCATCTTATTTTCAAATGGAGATTGTTCAGTGTTGAAGATCTGTCCTCTCATTTCCCTCCAAAAAAACCCCTACCCACAAAAACCCCAACAAAACAAACACCCAAACAAACAAAAACCACAAAAAAACCCCAATTGTATCCTCTGAGTTTTGCTAAAATAAATTAAAAGCTTTAGAAAGATTGACCATGTAGTCTGGTTTTTTTCTGGTTAATCTTTGAGTCCAGTTCTTCCATCACTCACACAGATGACCAAAAAAACTTAGAGATGTACAATGATCTCCACTGTTCTGTCTGTCAAACAAACATCTCATGTGTATGGATAGGTATAAAGATGAATGGTTGTCTGGCAATTCCATCCCTAAGTGTTTGTGTTTATCTAACTTCTATACAAAGTAGTCTTTAGCAGTAATTTTTACTGGAACCAAAAGTCACATGAGAGAATACAGTTATTTTAAAAAAATAATTCTTAAATAAAAGAATATATATATATGAATGAAAAAAGGCTATAGGAAATAAATATTGAAAATGCCTTTGTTAACTGAAGCTTTAAGTTACCTTACTTTACTGTTGAGGATACCTGTTATGTATATACTTTCCAAAAAGTTAAAACTTTTATGCATTTTTTTCCACATACTTTTGTTTTAAAATAACAAAGTCTTCCTATCTTTTTCTGATCTCACTTAGAAGGAATGTTTGCAGTGCCTTAATCTTTTACAGTTGCCATTGCTAGTTCAGCAACACTTTGGTTATAAGAAAATTGATAATTACTGCCAGCATTAAACTTGGGTAAAATTGATAATTACTGCCAGCATTAAACTGAGATGGCTTGGGTGTTAGTGGTTAAGGGCCTCCTTATGCTTTGTGCTCCTAATGCTTCCACTGTGACAGCCCTGGGATGTGAGTGACTTACATCATTCAGTTAATAAAGGTTGGGTTTTCTAGTCAGTCTTACTTCTTCAGAGGACATGAACTTGCTACAGACACACAAGGTCCCTTATAATTCTATGGAGTCTTGCATATAAGGCTTCCATAGGCACGGAACTCACCTCTGGTAGTCCATTTACAGAGCAGCACAAAGGCTATCCATGCCCCCTCTCAACTACATCTATTAGTCATACCGCTGTCTCACCAGCTGCTGTAGTCCTGCTTCCCATCAGCAATCCAACCATCCAATTTTAGGGTGTGTATATAAGGTCATATCTATTTTCTCTCAGTAGTGTCCTAGGGAAAGAAAAGCCATCTTTTATTTTCCATTGTTGTTACCAATGATTTGTTATTTATGTTTCTCTTTAATAAAAGGACACTAAGCCTGTAATAGGTATGTTTCCATTATGGCAGTTACCATTTCCTTATGTATTGATATCATAACTTGAAAGAAGGAAAAAAATCTTCTTAGAGGTGGAACTTTATAATCACTAATTCTCCAAGCTGGAGAAATCAAAGAGTATGGGAACCTGCTCTGAAACCTAAACAGCCAGTGTTTTGTCTGCTGTAGCAGTTCTTGCCTCCAAGTATTTATGGCAATTCAAGATGTTACGTTTGTTCAGCTGTGCATTTTGTAATGTTTGCTTCTGCCAGCTGTGAAAGCTTAGTCCCCTCCTATGCAGGAGAGATGCCTTTAGCTGCAAGAAAGCTGCCCATGTGAACTGGGGAACAGAAAGTCTGATAGCAAAAACTGGGATGATCCTTCCAGAGTAGTGTGTTCAATGTCACCATTTAGACTGCATTTCAGAGGCAGTGCAATCAACAGTGAATAGTCATGTGTGTTCTTATCATTGCACATGCCAGTAACTGAAATTCGCCTACTGCCAGCACAGCCAGTTACGAGTAATACAAAGTATCCCTGAAATTATTGCATATATAGGTATCTTGAAGACAGTACAGCTGGTACAATCTCTGGTCTTCTCTGGACTTCTTTTTATTTGCTAGTAAAACTGAAGATTTAAATCAACTCTGAAAAGATTTATACCTTGACACTGCTTTTCCCAAGGTACTCATTAAAATACAAATACTTCTCCACCTTTAGAATTTTAAAAATCTATTCTGGAAAGTTGTAAATAGCAGTGTAGGTTTAAAGAATTGTTTTGAAATTCTTCAATTTTGTTTTTTCTTCCCCATTGCTGGCTTAATACTTGAAAAATTCCTTGATTTTCAATAACTTGAAGATCTGCCTACAACTTAGAAACAACTGGGGCAGGCCTTCTTTTTTTGAAAGCAGCTAGAAACCCTCAGCTTTCAAGATTTTAGGTTATATCTTCAAGAATTCCAAGTTATATCTTCAAGATTCCAAGAAACTTTTCAAAAGCAGTATATTCAACTTAATGAATATTACACTGAAGACAGTTATTAGTCCTGCAAAACATTGCGCTGTGTAAGGAACTGAATAGAAGACACAACTTAGGTATATTGCTTATCACTAGTATCTATATCCATTAAAATATAATGGTGAACTGATAGATCATAAGTACTTAAACTAAGTCAAGCAATTTAGCTTGCAGGATTAAAACTGACAACTCTAAATGTTAACTAATGAATTAAGTCAATAAGATGGCACTTTCCAGCTATCTCTAAAAGCACCCTAACAATTTGGATAATGTGAGCAAAGTTAGGAGGAATAGGAGAAAAAGATAGTTAAGTTCTAAAAAAACAGGATCATGGAAAGATGCTAATTTAAAAGGCAGTCTTGTATGTCATAAAATCATAGCATGTTTTGGGTTGAACAGGACCTTAAAGATCATCCAGTTCCAACATCCCTTCTGTGGGCAGGGGCACCTTGCACCAGACCAGGTTTCTCACAGCTCCATCCAGCCTGGCCTTCAACATTTCCCAGGGATGAGATATGCACAACTTCTCTGGGCAACCTGTTTCAGTGCCTCACCACCCTCACAGTAAAGAATTTCTTCCTAATATCTAACTTAAACCTACTCTCTTTCAGTTTGAAGTCATTGCCCCTTGTACTGTCAGTACACAATCTTGTAAAAAGTCTCTCTCCATCTTTCTTGTAGGGTCCCTTCAGGTACTGGAAGGCATCAGTAAGGTCATTCTGGTTTACGCTGCTATTCACACATTGCTGAAATATACAAATTTTAAAAAGCACTTATTTATTTGGTTCTGGAACTTCTGGAAGGAAGAGATTTTTAAATCACAAGAACTTGGCTTTGTGGATTGATTATGCAATTATGTAGGAACACTACACAACAGGAGGAAAAAGCTATTGTTAATGTCAAGTGGCACTCCAGAGATTTTTAGAGAAAATGTATCTTTTTCTCATATTACAGAGAAGGGATGCAAGAATACTGAATATATCTGCTGCCTGGTATAGTATTTAGTACTCTTAATAGTAACATGTGACCTTTCCCACTGGTGTACACTAATTTTAGAAGTCTTCACGGGATTAGGCTTTGTATTAAACACGTATCATGTTCGATATCAAAATTATTCAGAAGTGTCTACATCTTTGTAGTGTCAAACCATAGTTCTTCAAACAATAGAGTAATAACGTAAATATGCTTCACAAATACTAGGTAATATTAATATAAAATCTATTGGAAAATATTTCTTTCCCGTAAGTATGTATGACTGAATATTCATGGAAAGTAACATAAGTAGGGTAGGGTCAAATCAAAATTATTTTATTGCAAGCTTCAAGTGACCATACATGGAGAAGAGCACATATTACAAACCTGGATTAATCCTTAATTAAGCTGGCAGAGACTGTCATATAAATGTTAATATAAACATTATTTTCCTTCCTTGCTAATCCTGCTTTAGCATTTGACTTGATGGTGAACTTTTGTTGAGAAAGAATCTAAAACAAATCTCATAGGGCATGGAAATGGAACTTTAGAAACTTCAACTTGATAGACATTACGTTTGTTCTGGAGTCAGGTGCGTCTTACGGGGTTGTCTCATAGAAGTCTTGTTACTTCTCTGTGCCCCAGTTTCTCCGCTGAACAAATACATATGCTTCAATACACAGGCTGTTATTTTTTTCGTTTCAGCTGTTGAGCTGTTGTGGGTATGTTCAGATTATATCAAAATGAGAAAATAAGAGAAGCAGGACTGCATTTACTACAGGTATAAAAATTTACTATGGCAGAAGAGAAGGAAATTAATTTTGAGGTATACATTAGCATTACAGTTAGAGATTCATATAAAGTACTGGAATTAATGATGTTATAGTACTCTGATGAAGTCCAGTAAGTAAACAAAATAAGTTAATACAGACAAATAAATCAGCCTACTAAATTTTTGGTAGTGATTGATTAATCTAGGACATAAACTATTCACACACATCATGCTCCATTATTTCTCTTTAAGTGAACAAAAATTGTCTCATTTAAACTAATATGTTTGGCCTCAGGAGAGGTTGATTTCCTGAAATTTCCTCAACTGGCGGAAAACAGTGTTAGTTTTTTTGACCTGGAGAAGAATTCTTTCTCTCACAGAAAAACTACAGATTATGAAAATGCTTTCTCATCCTAGCAGTCTCAGGATTACTACTGAAAATTGCAAGATGCTTAGTTTGTGGCCACTTGAGCCACAAAAATACTTAGGACAAATAGCAGTCAAATATGCACAAATTTCTTCTATATAGAAATAAAATTATAAAAATCTAATATTTGATAAAAATAATTAAAATATCAATTTTACCAAGAGATATGTACCTGTGTGGTTTATACATTTGCTGTGTTTGAGAAGCATGGGGAGAATTATATGTGTTACATGTAATGAAAGTTCTCTTAAATTGTACAGCATTTTGACGTAATAAACCAATGCCAGATCTATACAATGCCATGTGGTGGTTTGAACTGCCCAGCCCCTGGGGCTGGAAATGGTTAATTTCAAAGTGGTTCTTCTGATACAGAGCCAATCAGAAGTTGTAATTCGCCTTTTCGAAATTAGCATATTACACAAACCAGAAGGGAAGCTGTTGGCACAGCTGGAAAATCAGGCAGCCATGTAAGTGCAAAGAGGAGTCCCCCAACCGAATCTGGGGGAGCCCCTGGGCCCCCGCTGCCCTGGCCCAGCCAGGGCTGTGGGAGTTTTTTGCCGTTTCCCCCCCCACACTCCCAGCGGGGGTGGGGGCACAGCCCCAAGCAGCCAGCCGGGGCTGGAGCTAGGTCCCCGGCAGGCAGGCAAGAGAGCAAGAGCAAGTTTCTCTCACTGGAGCAAGAGAGAAACTCCCCAGGAGCTTTCCAGTTGGCCTCTCAGCCTTCCCCCACCGCGGGGGCAGAGCAGTGAGGAGCTGGCTGTCCCTGCAGCAGCCACAGAGTGGCCCGGGATGGGCTAGAGAGGCAGCCGTGAGAGGTGCGGTGAAGGTGGCCCGGGGCCATCCCTGCAAGGAAGTGGCAACAGCAATGCACAGCACAGAGCAGAGCGGGCCTGGAATATGGCATAGAGCTAAACTGAGCAGGTTTTACTGGGAAGAGACTCTAATAAAATTTCGGAGTGTATAAAAGACTGAGCAAAACCTAGAAATATCCTGCGACCTGGGGGGGAAGAATGGATCCAGTGTAGAGGAGTCTTTGAACCTTACCCCTCAGGAGGAATTGCATGGGACAAGAAAAAATCTCAAAAAGCTTTAATTCCTTGGTGTCATGGTTTGAGAGCCCCAAAATCCAATTCCCTAGTCCAAACCCCTTCCCACATCTCAGCCCCGTGTGAGATGGGTTTTCCAGACACCACACAAGACTCAAAATGGGGGAAAGGGATTATATATTACAATGACTGTACAAAATAAATACTACAATATATTAAATACAATCTTAACTATCTCTACCATGACATAAAAGTATTTACAATGGATCAAATCTCTTCTCCCCTCCAAATAAAAGTCCAGGAGGGAAGAAGGAAAAGATCCTTTCCACTCTCAGAGCAGCAGTGTCTTCAGGGCAGCAGCCTATCTCACTTCACACAGCAGTTGTAGCTGGATCTCTGCCAGTACACACGAGGGGGGGTATCCAAGCCCCTTGGCCCATCGTCTCCAAGCGAGGGTCTTCTCTTTCGTGGGCTGCATTCACCCGGACAAAGGTCACGTCACCACGGTCATATCAATGAAGTACAAAAGCCTTCATGATGGTCCGTATTTTCAGGGGATTCAAGCCCCCTTTGCAGAGCTCTGTGCTCTGTCTCAAGCAGCGGGGGGGCCAAGGTCACCCCCCTCCGCATTCCTTCTCCGAGCTTTTCAGCTCCTTTCTGCAGTGCTGTAGCATTCCAAGACTAAAAGTCCATCATCCTTCTCTCTCTAGGAGGTCTCAGAGGGGTTTGGGGTCTTCTGGTTCAGTTCTTACCCCAAACCTCTGTCTCTGTCTGTACAGCTTACTTCTGCTCTCTCTGCTGCTGGCTCTCTTTCTCTTTCTCTCTCTCCTTCCAGGAGTTCTCTTTGTGTTGCTGCATGCCTGTCGTTGCTGCTTGGTCTTATCTCTTCTGGCTCTCTGCCACTTTCTCCGTCCACTGCTGTTCTGCCGCTGCTTTTCAGTATTTCTTGCTGCAGCTCACAGTGGAGAAACATCCCTCAGTTCAGCAACAGACACATAGTCCAGCTTAACACTGTTCCAAGTTCCTGTAGCCCCCCAGCCAGGGCTGGGGGGGCTCAGAGCCCCCAGGGGGCTCCTGTCCCTTTTCCTTGTGGCTCTATAACATGGTCACCTCTTCAACAACAACTACTACTACCTTCTCTTCCGTTCTGCTTGTGATATGTTTATATTTTGCAGAAGCACTCATTGGCTCAAACTCCAAGGGTCACCATCCCCTGGGGATTTAGCATTTTATAACTTCAGAAGGAAAACTGTTTCCCCCCACTACACTTGGCTGTGGCGAAGACCTGGTGAGACAAGAGTTTCCTGGAAGCCCAGGAGGAGCTGCTCAATGGAGGTCGAGCAGTTGGTGGGCATGCAGCCCAACCCCCAAAACCCCGATTGAGAGAGAGAGAGACTTTAACTATCGCCCTGAAAACTCTCCTGAACTGATGTGGGAGGGTCCAAGGCTGGTAGAAATTGTGTTAATGCTGTGTATTTATTTATTCTTTAGTTTAAGTGTCTTTATTTATAGCTTTCATACTTACATATATATACATATATATACATATTATATGTATATATATGTATATATGTATTAAAATATTTATTATGTTAGTAATTTTAATGTAATTCCCTTCCCCCATACTGAGTTGTGTCTGTCTGAAAACTTCTCTCACTCTTGAAAAAATTTGTGGGGAATCTGGAAATCAATTTCAAGTCTCAAACCACTACATGCCACAAATGAAATAGAATATTTCCAGATTCTTCTATTGTAGAAAGAATCATAGAATCATAGAATGAACCAGGTTGGAAAAGACCTCTGAGATTATCAAGTCCAACCCTTGATTCAACACCACTGTAGTTACTAGACCATGGCACTGAGTGCCACATCCAGTCTCATCTTAAAAACCTACAGGGATGGTGAATCCGCCACCTCCCTGGGAAGCCCATTCCAATGCCTGATTACTCTCTCTGTAAAAAATTTCTTCCTAATATCTAACCTGAACCTCCCCTGGCAGAGTTTAAGACTGTGCCCTCTTGTCTTACTCCTGGTTGCCTGGGAGAAGAGACCAACCCCCACCTGGTGACAACCTCCTTTCAGGGGTTGAGAGTAGAGAGTGATGAGGTCTTCCTTGAGCCTCCTGTTCTCCAGGCTAAACAACCCCAGCTCCCTCAGCCTCTCCTCATAGGACTTGTGCTCGAGTCCCTTCACCAGCCTTGTTGCTCTTCTCTGGACCTGCTCCAGCACCTAAATATCCTTCCTGAACTGAGGGACCCAGAGCTGGACACAGTACTCCAGGTGTGGCCTCACCAGTGCTGAGTACAGGGGAAGAATCACTTCCCTGCTCCTGCTGGCCACACTGTTCCTGATCCAGGCCAGGATGTCATTGGCCTTCTTGGCCACCTGGGCACACTGCTGGCTCATGTCAATCCAAACTCCCAGGTCCCTTTCTGTCTGGCTGCTCTCCAGCCACTCTGTGCCCAGCCTGTAGCACTGCATGGAGTTGTTGTGGCCAAAGTGTAGGACCTGGCACCTGGCCTTGTTGAAGCTCATCCTGTTGGAATCGGCCCAACTCTCCAGCTTGTCCAGGTCCCTCTGCAGAGCTCTCCTGCCTTCCAGCTGATCAACACTCCCCCCCCAATTTGGTGTCATCTGTAATTTTGCTAATGGTATACTTGATCCCCTCATCCAGATCATCAATAAAGATATTAAATAGAACTGGGCCCAACACTGATCCCTGGGGGACACCACTGGTGACCGGCTGCCAACTGGATGCAGCACCGTTCACCACCACTCTCTGGGCCCGGCCCTCCAGCCAGTTCCTAACCCAGCACAGAGTGCCCCTGTCCAAGCCGTGGGCTGCAGCTTTTCCAGGAGAATGCAATGGGAGACGATGTCAAAGGCTTTGCTGAAGTCCTGATAGACTACATCTGCCGCCTTCCTGCCATCCACCAGGTGGGTCACCTGATCATAAAAGGAGATCAGGTTGGTCAGATGGGACCTGCCCTTCTATCGGTGGAGGGGCATGGAACAGATTGCTCACAGGCCAATTTGGTTGGCAAAATGTCGGTTTATTACAAGAAGAACACTCATTATATACTGCTGCTACACCTGGACACGTGATTCTTCTTCACACAGCATTGGATACATAAGAGAAATATACTTTGTTTTCCACTGCTAATTGGACCACAACAAGTGTCCATATGAGCAGAGGGCATATGTTCACCCTTTTGAAATTCCACCTTAACCTTGGCAGGGAGCCTTCTTTGTCCTAACTTCAAAGGCTGAAGCCCTATTAGCTACACAGTTCTTTTACTGTCTGCACCCAGCCATGCCAAGGCAAGGCCTACAGAAATGCAAGGGGAATTGTTCACACACGATCTCTATTCTCCCAACGCCCTTCCTAAATCTGTGCTGGCTGGGTCTGATCCTTTGTCCATCCTGTACGTGCTGTGTGATCTCACTTAGGATGATCTGCTCCATAACCTTGCCAGGCACTGAGGTCAGGCTGACGGGCCTGTAGTTTCCCGAGTCCTGCTTCTGGCCCTTTTGTGGATTGGTGTGACATTCACCAACTTCCAATCATCTGGGACCTCCCCAGTGAGCCAGGACTTTTGGAAAATGATGGAGAGCAGCTTGGTGAGCTTTTCTGCCAGTTCCCTCATTACCCTTGAGTGGATCCCGTCTGGTCCCGTAGACTTGTGAGGATCCAAGTGGCTCAGTAGGTCGCTAACTGTTTCCTTCTGGATTACAGGGAAGCTATTCGGCTTCCTGTCTCTGTCTATCAGCTCCAGAGGCCAGTTGCCCTGAGGACAACCTGTCTTACTGTTGAAAACTGAGGCAAAGAAGGTGTTAAATACCTCAGCCTTTTCCTCATCTTTGGTGACTATGTTCCCCCCCATGTCCAATGAAGAATGGAAGTTTTCCTTGTCCCTCCTTTTGCTATTGATATACCTGTAGAAGCACTTCTTGTTATCCTAAAGAGAAGTGGCAAGATTGAGTTCAAATTGTGCCTTTGTCTCTCTACTTTTCTTTCTATATAACCAAATTACATTCCTAAACTCTTCACGAGTAGCCAGTCCTTTTTTCCGTAGTCGGTAAGCTCTCTTTTTTCCCCTAATCTCCTTCAAAATCTCCCTTTTCAGTCAGGTCAGTTGTCTTCCCTGCTGGGTCGCCTTTCATCACACTAGGACAGCCTGCTCCTGTGTGTTCAAGACTTGCTTCTTGAAGCATGTCCATCCCTCCTGGACCCCTTCGTTTTCAAGGGCTGTTTTCCAAGGTACCCTCTGAACCAGTCTGCTGAGTAGGCCAAAATCTGCCCTCTGGAAGTCCAGGGTAGAAGTTTTATTGATGGCCCTCTTTGCATCCCTGAGTATTGAAAACTCTATTATTTCATGGTTACTGTGCCCTAGATGGCCTCCAACCACCACATCTCCCACCAGCCCCTCTCTGTTTGTGAACAGCAGGTCTAGAAGGGCCCCATTCCTGGTAGGCTCATTTACCAGCTGGAGCAGGAAAAAAGAGGGGAAGCCAGGCAGGGTTGGTCATTCTGGTAGGTCTACAGTTCATGCAGGATAAACTCTGACAAATGACACATTAAATACAAGTGAAAACAAGTTTTGTAAAAGAAGAAATAAGATGTTCTTGCTGTGCACAATTTTCTTCATTATGAATGAAGGACCATCACCATTAATTCAATCTTCACTTCTCCAATTAAAGCAATGTACATCAGAATCTGCTTATTGCAGCCGTAAATGTCTCCATTTCAGTGTTCTGCTTTACTCCATTACAGCTCTATTTTTTCCCCGTACAGGACTAGTTGTTGCTCTCCTGATCATTCAGGTCAAGGACTGCATGCAAAAGTCCTCTGAAACAAGATGTGAAGAGGTGGGAAAAAACTCTAAGGTTTCAATGTTTATATGATGTGGAAAGTGTCAGTTCCACTGTTGCTGATGCAGTAAACTGTGTGGAAAAGCACTCTGTGCATTAGCCTTTTCATCCCTTGCCTTTACAGGCTTCTGTCAAATATCATGTGAGTTAATTCTTTCAGAAAGCTGCAAAACAGTAACAATTTCTTACTTTTTAATTATCATTTGGTGACAGATATTGGATGAGGGAAGGAGGCGGACATCATCTGGGGATAAAACACTAAGAGGTTTTTGTCTGTCAGCAGCTGTGCATGAGCCATTAGCAGCTGCGCACACACTCTTCACTGTTTTAGGATAAAATCCTACAGAAAAGTATCACTCCAGATGGGGAAGGTTTATGTATGTCAGTCCTCAACCAATCACGCTGTAAGCATATTCCTTCCTATGCTGGTCTCTGCTCAGCCTCCAGTAATCCATCCTGGTGCATCTATACTAGCTATCTTCTTCCACTCTTGCATGATGTTAACATCTTCCACTCTAAAGACATTAACATCATCAGAACCTTGTGTGTTTGAGTGCACTAGGCGTAAACATTCTGTTAGAGCTGGAATTGCCAAGGAAAGTCCTCAGATCCCATTTCGAAATACAGCTCCCCAATGCACCTGATCTGCACTGTGGTGTGCAGATTTGCACATCTGTTTCTCTCTTAGGTTTAAGCACCTGTTGTGTAAAGGACAAAGTATGTAAAATGATGTGAAAAACACCATTGAAAATACCAGAGTCAAGATTGTGAGACTTTACAAATTCTTTTCTACTATACTTTCAATGTGCAAAATGAAAAGTGTGTTGATAATGTGTGAAAAACAAACCTATGTCAAACCTATTTCAAATGAAAGCACAGGACCTACATGTCTATGCTCTAATATATCTTTATGCTTTTGCAGGTACACACAGTACTATAGCTCCTGTGATAACAAGATATTTATTCTCCATCATTCTGTAACCCAAACAAACACACATATTTAGGGGTAAATATCAGCATCTTGCATTTTTCAGAGCAAAGATCAAGGCCCTCCTCCTCACTCATGGTTTGTAAACAGCTGCTTACCACTGGCAGAAATGTTCTCTCAGCTCCTACCTCACCCCACACTCCCCGAATACAATCCCCAATTGTTAGGACAACATGTGTAGCCATACCAAAGACAATGCACATTCTATTTTCTTAGAGTGTATGTAGAGTATTGGGAGCTACAACTACCTTCTGTTTCCTTTCTGACCAACAGCTTTCCTCTGCCTCCTAGAGGCTTCTAAACTGTAATTTACGTACTTAAATGTCAGATGGAACGAACTGGAAGTGGATTCCAGTTTCCTGTTGACACAAAAAGTAAGTCCAAACCACCTCTTGGCATACGTGAAACGGTTGTCTTCGCAGTCAGGTACACCTGCCATTTCACGCATTTCAGGAAGACAGGCAGGTGCCTGTGGCAGCACAGCCCTCCCGGTGGGAATTGCATCCCTGTGTGCTCCAGCCGTGCTTGCAGCATCTCACATGTTGCGTGTCCCTGTGCTCATGCGCTCGGCCCCGTGTTTTCAGTCAGCATTAAGACTCAGGGACAAGGAAAAGCCGCTTGGCAGGAGTGTCTAACTGGAGTGATGTGTTTTGTTTATGAAAACGAATGCCACTCAATACCTGGCCTTCCCTCCTCACTTACATCCCAGAGATGCTCCCTTGCGTTGGGCACACACTGCACTGTTAGCAAACGAACCGAAAAAGCCTCTGTGACCTCCAGCGCTGCCACTCGACCCCGGGGCCAGGCAGACCCCTACCTTTTGCCCTCTCCCTATCTGCCTGCTCCCTGAGGAGTAACGGAGGTTTCCCAAGGGACAGGAGAGCCCGTGGAACGTCCCCACCGCATCACTCTCAGCCTGCTGGGGCTGTGCAGGCTCCCATCCCACGCCTCGCCCCTTGCTTCGCCCAAGGTGAAGCATCCACCCACGCGCTCCTGCCTTTCCGTGCAAGGCGCAGTCAGGGCCGGCAGAGGTTCCCCCCTCCTCCTCTCCCCTCCCCACTGGCTGCCGGCTCCTCCCCTGCCCTCCCTCCCTCCCTCCCCGCCGCGGGCGCCGCGGCCCCTCAAGGACTCGGGGGCTCTCAATGTCAGGCGGGCGGGCGGCGCGGCCGCCGGCAGGGGGCGGGCACGGGGCGGCGGTGCCCGCCCTGCGCGGAGCGCGGCTCGGGCCGGCGGCGCTGCTGCTGCCGGGCGGCGCGGAGCTCAGCCCAGCCCAGCCCAGCCCGCCCCAGCCCAGCCCAGCCCAGTCCAGTCCAGCCCAACCCACTCCAGCCCAGGGCGGCCGAGCCCAGCCGCGCCGCTGAAGGGCACCGGCGGCGACGAGGCTTCCTCGCGCTCTCCCGCGGCTGGGGCGCGCCCCCCCCGCAGCATGGAGGCTGGGAAGCGCAGCTCCTCCGCCGGCAGCCGGGACGATGGCAGCGCTAACTCCTTCCCAGCCAAGCCGGCGGCTCCGGCGGAGAAAGCCCAGAGCAGCCCCGGCAGCGGCGGCGTGAAGGAGCATGGCAACTCGGTGTGCTTCAAAGTGGACGGCGGCGGGGGCGAGGAGCCTGTGGTGGGCTTCGAGGATGCCGAGGGACCCCGGCGGCAGTACGGCTTCATGCAGCGGCAGTTCACCTCCATGCTGCAGCCGGGGGTCAACAAATTCTCCCTCCGCATGTTCGGGAGCCAGAAGGCGGTCGAGAAGGAGCAGGAAAGGGTTAAAACTGCGGGGTTCTGGATCATCCACCCCTACAGCGACTTCAGGTGAGCGCGGGGCTCACGGCGGGCGGGAGCGGGGTGGCTCCGCCGCCTCGCACCTCGTCCGGCGCGAACTTCGGCGGGCGCCGGACTGGGCGGTGGGGCAGGGGCTGCGACCCGTGCTGGGACGGCCGCGGTCTCGGCCCGGCCCGGCGCTCTCCAGAGTGCTGCACCCGGGACGGCCCCGCAGGCCCCGCGCCCGCCGGGGCGCCGCCCGCAGCCCCTGAGGAAGGATGGAGAGCTTCATGGCCCTCTGTCCTGCCCTGCCGGGACCGCGGTCCGTCGGGCACGGCTCTGCCCTAGAGTGTCAGAGCTCGCCAGGGGGTTACACAGCTGCATCAGCATCAATAAAATCCCTGGGTGTCTGCACGCGGCTGCCCTTCCCTGAGCACCGGGCATAAACACTTGTTCCAGGGGTTGCATGAGGGAAGCGCATCTTAATCAGAGTTAAATCAATCAGAGTAAAATAAGTTCATCCAGGTGATGTGTGGGAAACTATGTTTTCGTAGGGAGGCAGGTAAATGTGATGCCAAATTAGCATTGCTTTTATAGTAAGCTGAATGAATGCAGGATGGGAACAGTCATACAGAAAGCAGGGCAGATAATTTCCCAAAAAGTTATATTCCCTTTAGAATTACATTTTTAAGTGTAGGATTGTTTAATTGCATTCTCCATGCCAGCTGGCTGTATGCCTTTGTAAATGTAACATTCTCTATGATATTTGCTGAGGAACTATTGGTGTCATTAAGCGAATTTAATCAACAGCTTGCATTGAACAACCTACGTCTATACGATAAGTGAATTGCACTGGAGACTATGTTTAATAAAGGAAAATCCAGAATGTTCAATAGTTACACGGATCTTCTAAGAAACACTGGGCTAAATAGAACATGCTTCCAGTGGAAACAGAAGGAAATACTTTCAAAGTTCAAGTTTCTGTGGGACTATTTGGAGTGAGGTGTTATGCAGTGAGCCGTGTTAGCACCTTGCAGTTGAGCAGTACAACTGCAGGAGTGAAGGAGTGTGGCAGCACTGTTATGACTTGGAATTATGCTTCAAATCCCTGCTTGTCTTCCTGGTTCCCAGAAGGCAATAAACTGCACTTGTTCTTTTCCTGAAGTACCTTTTCCCCCCTTTCATGCCAGCTCAGCTGCACTAGCAGGTGCATTTAAGGGGGGAGAGAGCCACTCACCCACCCACGTCCTTTCTACCAGCCAGAGAGGGACATAGCAGGTCACATCTGCTGCTGTGGTAGAATGCATAGGGGATTAGGAGGGTCTGATAGCCTCTTACTTACCCGTGTGTGTGCATGAGTAACTTTATTCACATGAGAATTCCGTTAAGATGAATGAGTTTATTCTTGTGAGTAAATTCCCTTGTTTTGTTGTAAGCTCTGTTTCTGAGCGAGTTGCACACCCAGACAACGTTTTGTGCAATAGGAACTTATTTGTCATATTTTGCAGCATGTAACTTTTTAAGCTATTGTGTGAAATAAGTGTTTTGTTACAGAAATATCTTCTAATTCTGTCCTAATTCTTCCAGTGGGAAGATTTAGAGATTGTAGCATATGTTTGCCTATTTTTTTCGATAGGAGTAAACAATTCTGCATCCGTTTCAGGACTGTTGTCTGAATAGTCTTGAATCAACTGTATTTTCTGGTGATTTTATGATGTTTTTATTTGTTTTTTAGAATGGAACTATTTGGTTTTTAAATAAAGTTCATAGTCTTTCATTCGTGTTTGGATGGTGTGGCCTGCTCCAGACCCAGTTTTTTAGCTAGTAGGACTATCTTGGTGAGGAATATGAGATGTTTTTGTTTCTTTTCTCCTAAAATACTTGCTACTGTATAATGATACAATTCTTTTTGGGCGGCAGTGTGAAATGTGTGAGGAGTTGCCCTATATAGTATATTCACCTTCTTATTTGGGAATTATGACAATGCTAGTAAGTGCCTCCTAGCAGTATCTCTGTACCAGAATAAATGTGTATGTACGATGGAGTGGTCTTAATTTATGTTTTGCATGTTACTTTGTAACAATTTAATGCTAGTGTGTAGACCAGCCTTAAAACATCAAAAGAAGCAGGGGTATTCCAGCGTCACTGTGTTGATGTTGATACCATCAGGGGAAAGAACTAGATTTTCTACCCAAATAACAAAGAAAAGGTAGAAAGCTGAATATTTTATGGTATCCAAGTGAGAAGATGTAGACTGCGTTTGTAAATGCAGCTATTATTAGGGTGTTTGTGGCACATATGAGAACAGACATCCCAGTAAACTTAAAGTATAGACACACTTAGGAGAATATTGGGTTAACATGTAAAATGTGAGAAAATTCTGGTACAGGCTCCTGCGCACTTGTTTTGGATTTTTTTTCCTCCTAGTTCTGGATGCTTGTGTGCATTTCCTTGAAGAGTTTGATGCATTTGGCTATATCTGTTTACCTAATTCTCTTTTTTTTTAATAAAAATAGTATATTTTCCTACACCAAGCAGTATTTTGTTGTGACGTTTGGAGAAGTGGGCAGGATTCCTGCACCATCTTCTCCTTTTTTTTGGTATGAACAAAGTGTGGAAGCTGTGTCTCTAAATTTGGTGCTCTGTGAATTGGTTACCTCCATCCTTGTAGGACTTTGTCTTTAGTTTTATGGCTCTCCATTCTGCCTATGTTTCAGGGAAGAATTGTCTCTTCATCAGGCAGATACACCCTTGGAGTATTAAATTCAATAAGTATTACATAATTTTTCCATAAGGGGACCATTTTGTTCCTGGTCATCTTTTTCTAGGCTTCTGAGGTTAATGTGTAATTTGGAAGCTGTTGTGTAAACCAAGCACCTAATGCACATCAAACCCAGCACAAGGCCTCCGTTTATCTCCTTGCAGCTGTGGTTGCTGTGTCTCTGAACTTGGACAACAAGTCTGTGTAATTGCATGACTCACAAAAATAAATTTATCAGTCAGAGTTTACTGAAGTTCTGAGTGCGTTCTGTAAGATGCTGAGTGCCTCCGTCCATCTGTTCTCATGTGTGGAAGAACGAGCCCGCAGGAGGGATCACCGGTCCAGCCCTGTGGCCTTGCAGCCACCAGGTGAAAGCAGCACAAAGCCAGCAGGAGATGGGAGCAACTGCACACGGTTCTCCTGCTGCCACACATTTCACTTGATTCGTGGCAGGGTTGTGGTGAACATGGGCATTTGGTGACTTTTATGTGTTACGGCCTTTTGGTGTTAATGGAAATGTACGTAGCTGCCTTTTCAAATAATTAATTATTCAGTGTCCTTTGGCATGTCAGGAGTTTCTTTAATGCTCAGAGGGCTTGCTTGCATGTGCCTGGGCTGTTAATCCAGCCCTATATTGTCTCCATCCCTCCCGGCCTGTGGGTACGCGGAGAAACTCCCACTGTCATGGAAATCTTGAGTTTATCACCATCTCGGCAACAGCATCTGTAGACAGCAATCTGTAAAGAAAGCAGAATTACTACCGGAGTGGCATCTTTTGACCAGAAATAGCAATGTACGAGACAGACTGAGTGGAAATAATATGTGTATGCCTAAATGTAGCCTTCACACTCTGATGGTTACGGTATTCAGCTTGATGTTTGATAGCAGCCTTTGTCTGCAATTGGGGACAAAAATTATAATTGGCTTCAAGATGAAGTGAAGTAAGACTGTGTTGTGGTGTTGTCTGTCAGAGTAGTAGTGGAGGCAGTGCTGAAGGTCTTTTTTCAGGTGTACGTGAATACAAAGTATGAACTGATCTGCAACAATTAAGATAAAACTATCGACATTTTATCTTGGGGTAAGTTTACATATGTCCAAGAAACTCAAAGCCTTATTTTAATGACAGCATTAAAAAAAAAAAAAAAGCGGAGTTAATTCCAAAACTTGAACAGAAGATTTCAGAGCACTGTGAATACTAAAGGTATACAATATTTATTTTAGCTTGTATGTCATCCCAGTTTCAAAATCTTTTTGTATACAGATTTGAGGGATCATGTAAATGCTTGAGGTTTATCATATAAATCTTTATAAGTTATAGAAAGCTCTGTTAGTAATACCTTTGAGTAATTTAATGCCAGGTTTCAATAGGTTTTAATCAGGGTGAAAGACACAGTAATGTTTGCATGTGTATGTCTAGCTAGTTACCAAAGACTATTTTTGCATCTGTTGCTATTAAAAAACATTGTTATATTCTGCAGTTTTATGCAACCCATCCATGTTGTCCTCCGTATGTACAGCTTAAATTTTCAAGTAAGTGTATGCCAAACTGTAAGTCGCAATTACCATGTATTAGTGCACCTCATGTGGTTTTGTTTGTTTGGTTGGTTGGTTGGTTCGGTTCTTTAAATTATAGTTTTGGGTTTTTTTTAACATTTGAACTTACATTTACTTTATGAATCAATTTTCTTTTTCATTTTCACCTATCCTTTGGACCTGTCTGACCACCAGTAATCACCCTAACTTGATAGACTGTGCAGCTCACAATCATATTCTAAAGTTTGTGCATTGGTTTAAAACCTATTCTTCTTCGGGCCCAGTCTTCACTCTGCGTGTTATACCTAGCATTTGCATTTTAAGAAGCTTAGGGTAAGCACTTTGTCCTTTTCTTTTGTCACGTCTCTGATGTCTCTTTTGAAGCTAATGAGATTTATCTTTTCGTGAGCTGTTACATGCTTAGGTTTACATAGAGCAGTAGAGTTGGAAGGTAATACTATATGCGATAAAGACAATGTATTATATCATACTTAAATGTAATTGGTAGAGATATATGTATGCAAAATGAAGTATATAAATCATGTTAGTTTATATTAAATAGATCAGATACAAATTAGTGTGGGTTTTAATGCATACATTATGTCACTGGTAGTGTAAGAGTATGAAATGTCTATAATTTTGGATTCCTAAGGTAGTCATTTAATTCTTACTACTCAGGATTTGTCCTGAGATTGTTCTGCAGTATTGAGATTTTTTAATTATTTGCTAATAAACTGATAATCATTGATTTTTAGTTATACTGTATACTGTACATTCCTTGCACAAACAATTAAAAAAATAGCACAGTTTTGGCTAGGGCTCTTTCATGTATTATTTTCAAATACTGTCGTGGTGACTATAATTTCTAGTTCTAGTAAAGAAAAATTTTATACACTTAAACTACTATTACTTGAATGTTCACTCATTGTATGTGTCTCCCTATGGAGAACTATTTAGTACAAAAAGGATTATTAATAGTGCTTGGCTTTTTATTTGCTGCATTCCAACAATTTTTGTACTTTACTTAGATAAATGCCCCAAAACATAAAATGACAAAAATGTAGCATTAATCTAAATAATGCATTTATAATGTCTAAAATTACTTCTGACATTAAGTTATATATTAAGCTTAATTATAGTTACCATGTAAAATGCAACGCCTATAAAGGCAGGCTGAAGAGAAATATGGTAATGGTCCTCAACTACGTAAATGGATGTTACAAAGAGGAAGGAAATTGCATAGAAGTAATGGAGTGAAATTGCAGCAACAAATACCTAAGTTAGATGTTTAGAAAGCAGGACCAAAAACAAGCAACAAAATATTCTATTGAAAATGCTTTGATGTGGAATATAGGCCAGAAATTCATTAGGTTGTTTTTCATCTCCAGTTCCTATTATTTTTCATATTGAATAATAATGTCTTTGGTTATCACCGATTTGTTTGTTATGAAATCTAGTTGACTAGCTACTGGCATTTCCTTTTGCAACAGTTGTAAGCATGTGTGAGAGAAAATGTATATGCAGAGATGTATTTTGTATTCTTTTGTATTCTTTTCCCCTCTGAAATTTTCTTCAAGAGCTGCTAAAGGAAGCCAGTGGAGTCCACCTGAGGTTGATGCAGCAGCCATTTGCCTCTAGGGCATGTGGAGTGGATTACGCCTTTGTTTGTTAAAGGAAAGTGATTCATTTTATTGATAAGACATCCTTCTGTCTCTAGATAATGTAGGATACTAATGCCTAGTTTGAGCTCACTTACGTGTTAAACATTTGCCAATTTTCATTATGTTAATTCTAGTCCTAGAATATCAGTCTATTGACTGCCTCTTCTTTCACACTTTGGTCATGTTACTTACTTGCACATTGAATAAAGTTTAAAGCAGAGAAAGAGCTGAACAAGTGTAAGTCAAATAATTCCTCAGTTCACTTAGTTACTTTTAATTTAACTTGGGGCATTTTGAAGATTACCTATAAATAAGTACACAAGTACATGTCTTTTCTGCAAGATGCTTAATTTTACAAAGTTCACCTTTTCACAGTCTAAATAAAGGCAAATATGTTCATCATGATTTTGAGATATGTTTAAAAAGCAACCACAACAAAATAAAATAAATCCAAAATGTTACAGAATTCACGTGGGAAATCTAAAAGATGATGTTCTGGGGTAGTTATATTAGAATCTTTAACCTGGATCAATATCATGAGACTTCATCTTCAGTTTTCTGATTTTTTTGCTTGATTGCAGTGAGAAAAAAGTGCTTGTTAAATGTGATACACATACACACACACAACACACACACATATAATCAAAAATTAGATCTCATAAGATCATCATCATGCTTGGGCCTATGGGGAAAAAGTACCGATTCCCTTATTCCAATTGATTATTTTAGCACAGCTACATATTTTTGACTGTGTTCTGGGATTTTATTTATTAGCTCAGCAAAATAAGCAATTCTTATAATTGAGTCAGTAGAAGTTTTTCTTTATCTTGGTTTTCGTGGACTTGGATATATGAAGGAAACTGTGAATTGGAATGCTGTGTAAAAGCATGAAAGAGTAAATAAAGGTGAATAAAGGTGTGTGTTTAGGATTTGGTTTGGGGGTTTGGTGACTACACAGATAAATGAAAGATGCATAGCATTTGATAAGTTCCTAAAGCTTTTTTTTTGTTTTGTTTTGTTTTGTTTGTTTGTTTGTTTTGTTTTGTTTTGTTTTGTTTTGTTTTTTTTGTTATGTAGTCAGGTTAAAATTTGAGTGTCTCGGTTTCTGATTGTTCAGCCTGGAGCAGCAGAAATAGAGAGATATAAATTCAGAGGTCACTTAAAATGTATGGGTCTTTAGCTCTGCATTTCTGCCTACCTATCTAAGATTAGTGACATTGTAATATTTAATTAAACTTTGTCATCTTTTTCTGAGAGGTTCAGATTAAAGGTATAAGAAGGCAAAATACTATTTTTAGAGAAAAGGGTAGAGTATGAAAGTTTGTAGAGAAATTTACTTCATTTGATTGCAAAGAAGAGGTATCTGTTCCCACCTCTGCTTTCACTCAACAGCATGCCTGAGAGCTGTTTTCTATGTCAATATACATTTTTTTTTGAGAGAGGAAACTTTTAACCTACTTTGCAATGTTTAATTTTTAACCTGACAGTACAGTTCTCGTTAATTGCTTGAAAGTCGTTTAGCTGTCTATTCCCTGATTCTTTCCCAGAGGCATGATTTAATTTTAAAAATCATAGTGCATTCAGCTCTAATTATTGGAGAGCTCATTCTAGACACATAGTAAGGTATGTTAATGACCAAAAACTGTATCAGCTGGAGTCAATGTCAGTACTACCTCAAGGACACTGTCATTTAGCTTCTATAAAATCTCTGCTAATATCTTTTAATCTGATGATAGTCAGATTCAGGCAAGCTGCATAGTATTTTTCAATAATCTTATTGCTTTGTAGTATAGTGCAGCAGGAATAAGTCTAGAGTAAACTTGTGTTTTAGAAAATGTTCATTTCATTACAAGAGAACTGCATCCTGTTTCCATTCTATCTTAAAAAAAACCAACGCAACAAAACCTTAAAAACTGTTTTTATTTTTCCAGTGGAGTTCCAACAACTAAAGTTGCATCAGATAGCTAAGAATAGGATTTTGATCTTATTTTATTAACTTCTTTGTTGTTTATGTATATATGTTATCTAATGAGGCATTTTATTTAATAAATAATTTGATATATTATTGGAATTTAGTATGCGACTACGATTAAGTTTCTTTCTCTAAAAATGTCATACTTATTACAAATTTTTATTGAGATTTTTTTTTAACTGCAAAATCACAGGTTTCTTTATGCTCACTGTCAAAGCTAGGTTTTTTTTGTTGTTGTTGTTGGTTGGTTGGTTGTTTAAACTGTGTACTTTAAAATAGCCTATATACATAAAACTTGTTATGACTGGAGGGGTTTTTTTAGGTGGTATTACTCTTTTTAATCCAATTCTCAGTCTGAAAGTCAGTGAATCTTACACTTGCACTAAAGTTGCAGTATATAAAGAGCCCCACAGAAATAAAATGTACCCTTACAATATCAAATATTCCAATTCTATAGGTATCACACTCTGGTTGACTGCAGGGTTTTTTTCCTCTCATGTCAGACTAAAGTGTGGAAATATTGATATTTCATTAGCTGGTTCTGTTGTATCTTACAGTAATTTACCAAATCCTCTAAGAAGCACCTCTCTTTATAGCATGGCTGCAGCAATACGCTGTGTGGTTCAGAAATGATCTGACATTATGCCAATATGTTGATTGCAGTGAATTTAGGGTAACATATCATGACATCCTAAAAATAAATGGTTATTCTACATTTTTCTACGTAAAAGTTATGGAAAATATACTGATCTTTTATTAAATACATAGAGTAAGATCTATACAACTCCACCCAGGAGATGGAATAAAAGTATGACTGGAAAACCATGGGGATGCAATCAAGTTTTCACACAGTTAGTGAGAGGTTTTCTGTCAGGCTCTTGTCACTTCTGTCTAGCTGTTTATTCCAGGAGGATTTATCATTTCTGTCTGGTAGAGAAATTATTATGGCACAAGTAGTAAGTACTACTACCCCCTAAAACATCTTATACTGTGTGGCAGTAGATACTTGCAAGTTTCTGTGTTCCCCAAACACATCCTGGGCTACAGGTTCCTTGGGATGGCTGCATATGGGCTTGTTTGCACTTGATTTTTCAGTGAAGATAACAGCCAGGCTTGTCTGTCACTCTGGTTCACCTTGTCTTTGGTGCCAGACAATCCCAGTAGTAACACAAAGATTTTTCTGTTCCAGCTAGGGATTAGTCTGTTAGACACAAATTTGGAATCAAAACATAGGTAGTAAAATAAATCAAGCAAATACCTCAAGCTTCAGTTGGTAGTTGGGTACCTTTCTCATATACCCAGCTTACCGAGCGTACTAAAGAGTTATTTTTCAGAGCTGTGTGTCCAGTGTTCAGGGAAACTGCTATCTATGTGACTGCCTAAGTACTGAATCCTTCTTTTTCTCTCTTTTATTTATAGCATTTCTTATAGTGTAACTTTCAGGTAGTGAAGTTCTGCTATAGTCAACATGCGTTCGAAAGTTAGTGGGAGCATGAGGATGTAGTCCCTGAGAGAGTATTTTTTTGAAAACATTTTCTCTTTTTCCTCATTCTGTTTTTTCTTTGCCCTCCTACATCTCTTTCTGAAGGTATAATGCATTCCTTTAAATAAATGGAAATGATGCATTGATTTTTTTTTTTTTAATTTGTTTTTCTGCCATGTACTTTTCCATTCTTACCCACTCTGTTAGCTAGGAGATACAGAGCTGTTTGTTCAAACTAGCAGGAAAAGTTAGCCTAGGTATTCTTCACAGTGTCTTGGAGTTTGTAAATAAATGCCTTGTAGTAATTTAAAAAAATGACATGAATATTTTCTATTTCCTTTGACTTGGGCAGGTTAGCAGCTTTGTGTTGAGAATTGCAATGTGATGCAATTGAACATACTGTTACTGTACACCTAGTAACAAGGTACTTTGCCAAAATTGTCCCCTCAGCCTGCATATTGCCAGCATGGGAATTCTAGTTGCAGACATCTATCACATTAAAGATATAATTATAAGAAGCACACTTCGGTAGTGCAAAGAGAGTATGGTATCAAGAGTAAGCACTGCCAGATGGTAGGCAATCTATCAGAGCATTTAAAAAGGGTCAAAATCAAAAGTGTCTGAAATCTGATGGCTTATTAAGCATAGATATCGCTTGCGTGGGAAAAGTGAGAGATGAGTAACCTAACCATGAGGTGCCCACATGACCAAAACAGACTTTTAATTGCATGCACTCTGTCAGTAAATATCTGAAATACTTGTTTTTGCTAAGTTAAATGTGGTTTTGAAATTTGGAACAGAATATTAAATGCAGTGATACACTGCTGGGTGTTGAAAAGTTGAGTAGGATTTGTACATGTTCTTATTGTTTATTTATTGAAGTAGTGAATTCATTATGATGGCTGATCTCTCTGAAATGGAAGAAGTCTAAAAACAATTTTAAGGGTTTTGGTGTTGAAAATAATTAAATCCAGGATGTAATATTTTTATTATTTTGTATGCGTATTATTTAGCTAGATGTGAACTACAAATGACAAATTATGACTGAATCCAGTTAAATCTTTGTTTTTACGTTGCTATTTGAAGGTACTAACCATGAGTTTTAAATTCCTTGCTTCACTTTAAACTCTTCTCTATTTTTATTTCCTAAAGTTAGATTTTTCTGTAGTCTGCCTGTATGCTGTGCTCTGTTTTTCACATGCACGCTAATTTTCTTTTGTCAAGAGATGATTCTCATTAAGACAGGTCTGAGGAATACTCCTTCAGTATTATACAACCTGTCAATGTTATTCAGCAATTTCCGCCACCACCCCCCTCATTCTACAGGACTGTACAAGCATTGCTTAATGTGACTGTGGTTGATTCTGTCATTTCTAAGCTGCAGCCAACTTTTACATTCTCCACAGGCTAGACCAAATTTATCTTTCTGTGGAAAGGATGGGAGAGCTGCAGTGAACTTCCACTCCCACACTTGTTCCTCACATCACAACAGAGTTCAGACTTGCTTCAGGGAAAGAGAGCTAGCTTTATAGCCCAGGAGTGTGGGTACCATGAATCTACGTAAAATGGTGGCAGATGTTCCTGCTGGGGCTACTGACTCGTAATTCCATGGAGTGTAACTGAATAGCACATCATCTTAACATTGAATGTGCACACTAATATGATGCCACTGGCAAAATGAGCAAATGGAATATGATGTTTAACTGGGTTTCGTGTTTCTAGTATAAACTTTTCCATTTCTGGAATGGCTTTGAAAATCTCAGGTTTACCCAGTGCTGCGCACAGAGTGTGCAAATCTATAGGATGGTAGATGAAGATCCGAGATGGAAGTCAGAAGCCCATCTATCTTTGGATTTTAGGACCTAGATACTTGTAAGCATCTGGACTCCATGCCTGAACATCTTTCAGAATTCCAGCTATACAGAACCCTAAATGGTAAAATGGATTTTTAAAAAATGTCACCCATGGGTGCTGTGGATTTTCAGAACTAGTATGTCAGAATAATTTGAATATGCTTCAGCTTCCATTTTTGTTGTATTATATATTTTGATTTGCAGTTTACTGATCAGTATATTTTCTAAGATTGTAAGGAAAAGTTCTGTTAATAATTTTTCACCCTCAATTTCTTGCTGCTCTCCACCAATGAATTATTAACAACTCTTTGGCAGTTCTAATTATTACACATCTTTAGTTTAAACATGTTTGATTAGTTCATAACTCACTGTCCTCCAAAAAAAGAAACATAAATATTTGGCTAAATTAGATTTTTTCTTTCTGAGGAATATTGGCTTGTGGCTAAAACCTCTTATAAGATCTCCAAAGTAAAATGTTTTCATTTGCTGAAAGCCAGAAACCTATTTATTATATTTAGTCAACTACATTTTGAGTGAATGTGGATGGAAGATAAAAATGGACATCTGGTGTTTTATTCACCATGAAAAGTGCAGCTCTTTTTTGTTTTGCTGTATCAAAACAACAGTCATCTATCAGTATGGGAGTAAAGAGCTTTCTTGGTATTTTTGCGGTTGTTTATAGGTCAGGTCATGGGTTCTTGACCAAAGTTTCTTTGAGTGCTTATTTTAGAGCCACTTATCAGTGACTACAATTATAGGCAACTTTACTTGCGTGCAAACACTTTCCCCTGTAACCCTTAACCTGTGGTGGGTGGCTGATGTCAAGACCAGCCCATTGTTAAGGAGTATGGAATGTCTTTATTTGAACATTCAAAGACTGGAAAAAGAATTTTTGCCTGAAAAGACTTCAAAGTCATCTGTGAAAAACAAAACACTCTACCAAAATATAAAATGGAGAAGCAGATTATTAAAGAATTCCCTTTTATTTTTTTCTGATAAATATTTATAAGTGAAGCGTATAACAAAGCCTGTGGTTAAGTTTGAATAAATTTTCAGATCTTAATATCTTTATCAATCTTTTGTTTTTCAGGCTGAAAACTGACATGTTATTCTGAAGCTTAAAGTGACTTTCTCTCTTAGAAAAATGAATAAAGACACTGTGGAGGAAAAAACCTTTATCTTGTATATGTATTTTGTATAACAACTTTAGATGATTCTGTCTCAGTGAAGATGGAATAGAATTTTAAATTGATCTAAGTCTTGGTTTCAAATATCTTCCACTGGCTCAATGACCATTTCATATGACTAAATTAAAACAAAATATTTAATAAATATGTTTCAAGCAAATAATCTGCTGTAATTTAATAAATACTTTCTACACATGGTTTGTAAATTTAATACATACTGTTTTTAGAAGTGGATCTTGACCATCTATTTCATTGTTGCGTGACAAAATGTAATAACCCCTCATTTTTTAATTGCAACAAAGCAATGGAAATTACCTGCTGGAGTGCTGGCAAAGGTGTACAGGAAGTAGAAAAGGTGTCATTGCATGTAAATGCAATCTCCTGGAGTGCTTGATATTGCAGGCTATCTCCTGTTTTGAAGATCAAAAAACAATTTATCCAGTAAGTTCGCATAGACCATTTTTTTTTTAATTAGGAATTTTTTTATTTGCTTTTTTTAAGGATAACTAAAGCCATTTAATTGAAAAAAAGCCCCTCTTTGTTTCCTTATTTTGAATTATGTTGCAAAAAAGACCATTCAGCAATTGCATTCCATTACACTGACCAACGTTCATAAATGTCAGAGACAGATTTTACATCCCCAGAAACTTGAGTTATGTTCCAAACCTGCACCCTTTGATGAGCTGCTCGCAGCAGCAGAATGGAGGCTTTGCTCAGGCCAGCTTGCGTGGAGCTTGCTGTAGCATTAGAGGGTTAACAGCATGAAAGGACGATGAGAGGAGCAGAGGTAGAACCAGCAAGATCACAGTTACCTAGGCCGGTAACTAGAACATCTCTGAGCATAATGCATGCTCTTTCTTGTTTACTTTGCTCGCTTTTCTGGGTTTTCCTTTTTGTTTTAAACAAGTGAATATGAGGTCTATCTGATCACTGCTCTGTCTAGCTGCATAATTAGCTGATTTGTTTTGGCAACACAGGCGGAGAGCTATGCTGTCAAAAGGATGGTAACACTGGAATGTGCAGTATGCAAATTGGGAAGTTTTAAAGAAATTTTAAAATTAACATTGCATATGTTTAAATACTGTGGAAGGCAAATGACTAGCAGAGAGTTATGAATACAAGCTGAGTAATTAGAAAAATGGGGTGCATCCCCCTTTAAAAGGTGTTTGTAATAAATACACATGGGGAAAGGTATGTCAAAGCATGTCGAAGCATGCTGAAGATCACTTCTTTCATTTCCTATGTGATGTGCGCATTTTATTTTAAATTAATTGATGTTTTAGATAAATGAATATGATTAATTCAGTTAAAGAAATTAATAAAATAACAAATCCATAATCATACTAAAGCCATATTCAAGTGGGTACCTGAATGTCTTCTGCCTCCATTTGCTTGGGAATCAAAACTGTTCAGCATGGATGTTCAAAGTGTACAGTAATTTTTGTCTTCTGCTGGAGAAGATTTGGACCTGTACATTTACCTTGCATAGCACTGCTGGTGTGGACACTTCCAATAGCAATGTCACCTCTCAGAGTTGTTCTGCTTTGACAGAGCAAAGAACTGACAACACCTCTCCAGTATGGTGATTGCCTTACCCGGGAGGAAGGTTTTGGTTCCTGCTGTAGTTTGTATTTGTTTAGGGAGAGAGGACATGTCAGCAGCATACATCGCTTCAAGAGGCACAGTATGGCTTGGTGGTAGTGAATTCCCTGAGGTGGGAGATCCTGGGCTCAGCTGCCCACAAACAGATGAGGGAAGTCCAGTGGGTGTTCATAGGTGTTGATGAGAGCTCTAGGTATTAAGCTGTTTTGTAAAAGGTGGATGCATGTGACATGACCCTAATTATTTACCATGTTGCTCTGTTGTGAACTCAATCTTTTTTTTCCTTTGCTGTTCTAAAAAGCGTCTGAAATATATTTGAATCCTTTTTAAGCAAGTGTAAGTAAAAATAAGTAAAATTATCATCTTGATTTGATTTGAACACTGATTCATCAGTTTCTGATGTTATTTTCAGAACAAGTTATTAATATATCTTTTAAATATATAAATTAGATTTACTACCATTTGAAGCGAATTGTTTACTGCAACGTGATATTCATGGATTGTAATAAAACAACTTACTGGTTCTTAAAATAGTATTTTCACTTATTTTAAAGGGTTGAAATCTCAGTACTTATTTTTATATTCAAGAAAACATATGCTCTGTAGACAAAGGTCAGCCATAAATAAGGGAATAATAATAAAAATTGATATATTTATGCTATTACTTGGTCGGAATCTTCTACATCTACATGTAGATACATAAGATGAGTGTAAATATTAAGTCATGTATATTTGTTTTCACTTGTAATGTAGGAGTACATCAACTTGTTTCATATCTATCTATAATTTTTTACACTTTTTCATATCCCTAATTTTTCACTTTGTGAATTTGAAGACTACTTTTTTTTTTTTTTCAGTTTAAACATAGTGCCCATTCTTGCCTTCAATGCACTTATTCACGAAATGGTACCCCAAGTTCTAGTTTGAAGCTGCTTGTCTGAATGTCCTGTGTCTTTGTACAGTTACACACACAAAGCCAATTTTACCTCTGATTTTCAGAATAAAATTGTTGGTAGTAGTTTGTATGTCAAATTCAAGTTGATGGTCCTAGCCTTGTTTTGGTTTCGTTTGGGGTTTGGGGTTTTTTTTTGGCAGAGGTAATAATCTCAAAAAAAATAATTGTCCCGCCTCATTTGGTAGTCACAGCCAGTCTCCTCACCAAACCCTATGTCTGAGGTCTATCAATAGCTACAAATGATGTCTTCCCCATCATCTTCTTCTCTGAAAAGTAGAGAAAATAGAATTTTTCCCATTAGCAGAAATTTTAAAGACTATACTGATAATTGAGAGACTGAATTGGTTAAAAAAATCTATTAAGGGAGAATATTAGATGATACTGCCTGGCTTTCTAATTTTTGGGAGGGGATATTACCTTCATTTTCACAAGATTCTTTGTTGAGAAGAATTACAGAAGGCTTCTTCCAATTTAAGCCTCTGAATTTTTAGTATGGAGGCATCCTAACTGTCATGTTTCTAAATGGCACTCTTAAAATTACTGTCACTACAAAATTCTTAATTAATGCAAGTGTTTCAACATGAGATCCAAAATCATTTTGCAGCTGAAATATTTTTAGATCTGTCTCTTTCAAACGTTTTTTTCCCATACCTTTAAAATGGTCATTTCTAGTTTGAGAATGTGAATGCCTATTTTACAGTGATCCACTACAGAAATTTGCTGATACTTAAATAATCAGTATGTGGCACTTCGTAGTTGGTTTAAGGGTTGGTAACATGAAACTGAAACAAATCAGTTACAGTCCCTACACAAAATCTTGCCTGATTCTGAGAGGCAGTGGTTTCTGTGGTGGTTTGAATGAGGAGGCAAAGTGGAGAAAGCTACACTACCAAAGACAAAATCAACACTTACCCTGAGAAAACATATTTGTGAACCCTGACTCTCCATCAGCACTTTTTCGTATCTGGTAGCTACCTGGACTGGGGCACTATCCTGCTTTTTCAGTGAGTAATGGGGCTGAAGAAGCACAGAATCATAGAATGGCTTGCGCTGGAAGGGACCTTAAAGATCATCTAGTTCCAACCCCTTGCCATGGGCAGGGATGCACCCTCTAGATCAGGTTGCTCAGAAAGAAGGAGTTATGTAAAGATGAGGGAGTGCAAGAGTATTATCAGAGCTCCATTGGCAGTGGTGCACTGTTCTTGCCCAAGGTTAAATAGAAGTCAGGCTTTAATTCTTTCTACTAGTTTAATAAGTTTCTCAGGAAGAAGAGCAACTGCAAATATCAGAGGTATTCAAGCAGTTGTGGTAGGGGATTATAGGCTAAAAATGAGGAGTCTCATTGTTAAGTAATATTGCCCTATTACAGAAATTTCTCTTTGTCCTCTCCTTCCTTCCCTCCTATATGCAGTGAGTGCACCTTTACTTCTGTACCTTTATTGCTCAGAAATCTGAGGCTGAATTTGGTAATGCATGTAAAATACTATAAAAACTTCAGATATGGAAGCTGCTGCATACATACCAAGAATCAAATATATTCTTATGAAATATCCACTGATTAAATATTAGTTGAATTTACTCATACATATATATTTAGTGTCAGTTAATTAGTTAGTTTTGTAGTTCCTTTCCGTGGACAGTAGTGTGATTTGGTTTTCTAGTATTTGAAGCACTCAAGCTTTAAACCTAACCAAACTCTATAACCAAAGCCTTTTGAAAGTAGTAAATTACTGTTTTTTGGCTTCACTGCGTTCTGATCAGGTCCCTTGAGAGATGCATTTATCTTATCATCTGCCTTATCTAATCATCTGCATAAAATCACAACTGAGCAACAAATTGCAAATCACCACTAAGTGTGTTTATAACTAAACTGAAAAAACTCATTAAATCTTTTTGAAATTGTGGAAGCTTGTAATTTTAAATACGTTCTATGTCTATATAAAAAAGACAACTCAATATTCCTGAATTTTATTAGTCTCTTATTGAGGTAGGAAATTGCATCAATATTTTTAAAATAACAGCAAGGGACATACATTGGATCTCTTAAGTATATATGGCTAACCTTGAAGTAACAGATTTCAGTATTATTCTGAAATCAAAAAATATTTCTGGTGGTCCGAAAACTTCATTATTAGGTTATTTTTTTAATTGCTTTTAATCTCAATCAGAATGAAACCATTAAATTGGAAGATTCCCAGGTCCACCACTGCTCCTAGTTTAACCAGGGAGACATAGTTTTCAGAACATCAGCCTCTCCCTCATTCCAGACTGACCAGACTCAGGCAGGTAGAGAAAGCCTTTCTGCTGCTTCAGCAGGTTTCCTAGCTAAGTCAATGAGTGTTCATTAAGCTTGATATGTTTTAAATTAAAAAAGAATAGCAAACATTGATGAAATTTTCACCTGAGAAAGTGTCACAGGCTTCTACTTAATAATATTTCTGCCTTTCAACCTCATCACTTGACAGGTAGGATATACAGTCAGAACTCTACTGTAGAGTGTGCTTTGCAATTGAAAGAGGTGAGCCATGAAAACCTTGGAAAGTTTCCTTTGTTGTGTTTTGTTAGCATAAGCTTAAAGCTGTCAGAGTGGAAATAGAGGAACATAAAACATACAAATCAACAAATTCAGGGGAATAGTTTATTCTTTAAAAGCAAAACAAAATGCCAAACTCAAAGTTTTATCTTCTTAAAGCTTTGTGAAATTTGGTACATTCAGATGAGGAAAGTTTTATCCATACATAAGGATGATACAACTGCAAGTAACCTGTTTGCTATTGCAAAACAGACCAACATAAAAAAGTGACATTCTACTAGTCATTTTAATTCATTTGTATTACTATCACAGAGATAGAGTACAATAAATTTCAAGTTTGGAAATTTTAAAATAAAAAAATTGCTGCTGGCCCAAAATCACTGAAGCAATTCACAATGGATTTTCAAGCATTAAACAATTTGCTCCATGGAAGGTGTTGAATGCCATAGTTCTTGCTAAAATAGAATGAATTTAATATTTACTTTGTATGCCTGTTTCCCAGAAGAAGCTGGTTTTCCTCTAGGTGTGTATATTAGTAAAAGAGAAACAGATGGGCAACCTGACCTCAGTGCCTGGCAAGGTTATGGAGCAGATCATCCTAAGTGCAATCACACAGCACCTATGGAATGGACAAGGGATCAGACCCAGCCAGCACGGGTTTAGGAAGGGCAGGTCCTGTCTGACCAACCTGATCTCCTTTTATGATCAAGTGACCCACCTGGTGGATGAGGGGAAGGCTGTGGATGTGTCTACCTGGACTTCAGCAAAGCCTTTGACACTGTCTCCCACAGCATACTCCTGGAAAAGCTGCAGCCCATGGCTTGGACAGGGGCACTCTGTGCTGGGTTAGGAACTGGCTGGAGGGCCGGGCCCAGAGAGTGGTGGGGAACGGGGCTGCATCCAGTTGGCAGCCGGTCACTAGTGGTGTCCCCAGGGATCAGTGTTGTTTTTAATATACCAGTTCTATTTAATATCTTTATTGATGATCTGGATGAGGGGATCAAGTATACCATTAGCAAAATTACAGATGACACCAAACTGGGGGGGAGTGTTGATCAGCTGGAAGGCAGGAGGGCTCTGCAGAGGGACCTGGATAGGTTGGAGAGTTGAGCTGATTCCGACAGGATGAGGTTCAACAAGGCCAAGTGCCGGGTCCTGCACTTTGGCCACAACAACCCCATTCAGTGCTACAGGCTGGGCACAGAGTGACTAGAGAGCAACCAGGCAGAAAGGGACCTGGGAGTTTGGATTGACAGGAAGCTGAACATGAGCCAGCAATGTGCCCAGGTGGCCAAGAAGGCCAATGGCATCCTGGCCTGGATCAGGAACAGTGTGGCCAACAGGTCCAAGGAAGTGATTCTTGCCCTGTATTCAGCACTGGTGAGGCCACACCTGTGTCCAGCTCTGGGCCCCTCAGTTCAGGAAGGATATTGAGGTGCTGGAGCAGGTCCAGAGAAGAGCAATGAGGCTGGTAAAGGGACTCGAGCACAAGTCCTATGAGGAGAGGCTGAGGGAGCTGGGGTTGTTTAGCCTGGAGATAAGGAGGCTCAGGGGAGACCTCATCACTCTCTACAACTCTTTGAAAGGAGGTTGCAGCCAGGTGGGCATCAGTCTCTTCTCCCAGGCAAGCAGCAGTAAGACAAGAGGGCACGGCCTTAAACTGTGCCAGGGGAGGTTTAGGTTGGATATTAGGAAGAAATTTTTTACAGAGAGAGTAATCAGGCATTGGAATGGGCTTCCCAGGGAGGTGGCAGATTCACCATCCCTGTAGGATTTTAAGATGAGACTGGATGTGGCACTAGTGCCATGGTCTAGTAACCACGGTGGTGTTGGATCATGATGATCTCAGAGGTCTTTTCCAACCAGTTTGATTCTATGATTCTATTCTATTCTATGAATGAAAATGGATAGCAGGTCAGAAGGGGATATCCTAATTTTAAGGTTGTAAAAATAATTATTGATGATTTTTGAGAAAGGTTTCAAGCATGGACACCTGTGCAACCATTAAAAGAATTGGATCATCTGAAAAAAACAGTCCTTTACTCATTCTTCTGACCTTTCCAACACATCCTAGTAGTAATCCGGATGTTGCAGATGTTTCCAGGCACGGCTAGCTTTACTCCCTCTTACTAGAAGAAGAATATAGTTGCACAACCAGATAAAGATGTCATGCCCTATGAGAATCAAATTCTTACATAATAATACTGAGTTCGGTGTTTGTTACAGCTTAGTATAATAAAATTTTAAATAACATTATTTCTACTGAGATTGTTTTGTTCTATATAGGACACTGATTTCTCTGTTAGGTGAACCAATGATCCATGAAAGCAAAAGAAATAAAGCTCTGTTTGAAGGTGAGAAAAAAAAAGTCAGTGCTCATTTCACTGAGCATCTGCTAGTCAATCAAAATATTTAGCTAAAGAGGAAACAAGTTTTCTATGGAAAGCTTGTAAATTTTTTTTTACAGTTCTTCATTCTCTGAATGTACAGAGTGAATGTGAGATCAGAAAACCTACTCTCTGATGCATCAGGTTTGGCTTCAAAGATATTTTACAAGCAATCTGAATTAATACCTTTTTGGAAGATTTTCCAGTTTACAACGTGGCTGATGAGTATTTATGACTGAATTTAATGAAGTTTTAGTGATATGATTTGCTTCTTTTTTAATAAAAAATTAGACTTTTACAGTCTTTCTCGAAACTCAGAAAACTTAAACTAAAGAAAAGTCCTGACTGCTCTGTAGCCTCAGTCAGGGCACTCCATGCCTTAGAATTGCCATTCACTCTGCTGTGTGGTTTGTGAGACTACTGACAACTTCTGCTGGTTCAGTCTGTGTGTACCATAAAGATAATCATATCTCAAACAACACTGATTCATGGAAATTGAGACTTTGCTGTTGATGGGCAGCAATGGGAAATAATGAAGAAAGCAAATTTGAATTTGTTTGTATGGATGAAATTTCCTTCCTTAAGATTCAATTTTCTCTGGGTTGGATATATAAAGTGGAAAATAAAATGCCTGTTAGAATTCATAGTGCCTTACATTATTAAGCTTAATACAAACCATGATTAATTATTACTAAATAATTATTTATTGCTGCTTAGATAGACACTTATTTTGAATAGGTTGTTCATCCTATCCAGAACAACCTGTGTCAGTGACTAAAGTACCAATGCTTCAGCATTGTGTTCAAGAGCAGAATAAACACTGTTATTACCGTATATTTTGAAAATATAGTAAATAAATTATGAGTGAAAAGATCAATGAAAGATGGCTATGAATCCAGCTAGTTTTATTTGAGAATTCTAAAGTAATAACTAATGTGATTTTTTAAATATTTCTGTATAAAATAATTTTCTAAAGCTTTGAAAAAAATGTGCTTTAAAATTTGTTTCTGTACTTTAATACTTGAAGACTGTTTTTTATTTGGAGGTGTTATACCTCTGAGCCATTTTGGAGCATTTAAAAGTTTGAGGAATAGTTCAGTGGAGTGCAATGCTGACCTCTGCACCTTCTATTTATGTCATCTAGTTGTAGATCCACGGAGTTAGCTTCAGCTGAGCCATAATCAGTATTTGCTTCTCATTTTGAGCTTTGAAAGATCTTATTACCCCCAGACTCTCATTTTTTTATCCTCATTCTTGAATTTTTTTTTGTAATAAGGCTACCTCTTTCTTGCTCTTCATCAACATTTTCCAATACCTTATATAAATCTGGAACTTTGAGACTGTAAGTTGTAGATACATAACCCTCATTCTTTAGGGGGAGGTAGCAAAAATAAATAAATAATGCTAAAAGTAGTTTGAAACAAATGGCTATCTCTGTGTCTCAACAGCAGCTCCTTGCACTATCTTGTGAAGCTTTAGAGCTTGCTCTTTGTTATGTGAATAATAGAATGTTCTGAACTGCAGGCAAGGAACGCATTGTATTACTTTCTCTGCACAGGTCAAAGAAGGGTAATACAGGGGTTTGCATCTAGTTTTCTCACCTGAAAAAGAAATATAACATGGCCAACTTCTTGCCACTTGGAAACATTTTTCTAAAAGAAAATGTCTGATGCTTTGCTAAATGAAAAATTATACGGATTTTTCCTACTAACTAATCAGCTTACGCCATATTGTGGTATAGAATCAAAATACAGAAGTGGTACAATCTCTTAGTCCTTAACATTCAGTATTATTTTAGCCCTAATGCTACCACTTTTGCTGACATTCAACATCAGGAACTCATGTGTGTTTTGCATAATCACAGTACAAGATGATCCTTTAAACCGCGGATTACCGTAGGTTAAAAACACCTGGTTCTGCATTATCTCTTTCGTTGGCTGGGTGGCTGGTCCCTGTGCAGCTTTGGTTGGCCTTTGTTATGTAACTGCTCCTGGTGCTGATGAAAGGTACAGGTCAGTCTGAAATTAGCAGTGCTTTGCATCAGAGACAGCCACAGATACCAGGACACCTCTTGTGATTATTTCCTATTTGTTTTCCACCCATTTTCAAGATTCTTTCTCCAAGGACACATCTTGTGAAATAGTTTGGTTGATAGCATTGTAAAAGTATTTGTGGTAACTACCTGTCAATCATAGTAGATATAAGAATTTAGAGGTTCCTTGTGTATGGTAATTCCAGATTACTGAAAAGGAATCTAGCACAGTGGGAAGGTTGTTACATGAATTTAAAAAGATAAAAGAAATTGGGAATTTTTAGCCAGATATGGTGAATACCATCATATGCTAAACAAAAATACATATAGCCTCAATAAAACTGAACATTTTTAGCACTTAGTATTCATATTTATTGCAAAACTGAGAATGTGTAAGACACAAATCACATTGTGGTACACAGGGAATTATTTTTAAAGTCTATTTCATGCAGTTTCTGAGTACCAGTTAGAGGTACTTTGCCAAGCACTTCTCTCAAATGCTAGTTAAGCCTAATCTCTCTAGGTTTCTCTTGGAATGAACAGTTTTAAAACTGGGAATTCTCGTGCCATTTTCAATCCTATGTTACTCTTCCTTTAGCATTTAATTACTGTTACATTTAATTATTGATATTCTCAGATCAGCAATTTGTAAACTCAGAAGCATTTGCACAGATTAACATGGAAAAAAGGGAATTTATAAACCTGGATCTTTGGGATTATTCAGCCTAGCTTCAGCATGACCTAAAATTGTGGCCTTCCAGTACCTGAAGGGAGCTTACAAGAAAGACTGAGAGGGATTTTTTATGCAAGTGAATAGGGGTAGGACGAGGAGGAATGGATTCAAACTAGAAGACAGTAGGTTTAGATTAGGTATTAGGAGGAAGCTCTTTGCTGTGAGGGTGGTGAGGCACTGGAACAGATTGCCCAGTGAAGCTGTGGTTGCCCCATCCCTAGAGGTGTTCAAGGCAGGCCAGATGGAGCTCTGAGCAAAACCTG
Source organism: Pseudopipra pipra (assembly GCF_036250125.1). Taxonomy (NCBI): domain Eukaryota; kingdom Metazoa; phylum Chordata; class Aves; order Passeriformes; family Pipridae; genus Pseudopipra; species Pseudopipra pipra. The sequence goes on along the minus strand of NC_087581.1, from coordinate 13,176,827 downwards.
GTCTAGTGGAAGATGTCCCTGTGCATGGCTGGGGGAGAGGAATATGGTGATCTTTAAGGTCCCTTCCAATCCAAACCATTCTATGGTTCTGTGATCATTTGGTGAATACAAGAAGCAATTCTGAAATCTAATGTAACACATATGCTCTGTGCAAGTCTGTCAAAAACTAGGCTCGCGATTCTGAAATTTAATGGCCAACTAAACTATCATTATTGTTGATTGCCATGAATCTTTACCAAGATGAACCTTGTTGCATGTCAGGAGGCTGGTGTTAGTATGATAGAAGTGGCGTGGAAGTCAGTCTTGAAGTGATGTGCTGGTAGTGTGTCCGTCACGTGTCCATTGCACCAGGTGCTGTTGCAATGTAAGGACAGAGCAGAGATAGTCGTGGAGCCATTGCTGCCTCTATTCTTCTAGAAAGTCTAATGAGGCAACTGTTGTTGGTTTGTTTCTGTACCTCTTCAGATCAATTTTAGTCGACCAGATCGTGTTCTCAGGCACCACAAGAGGTTATGCATTGGGTTTAGGCTTTCTCAAGTCCAGTTCCAGTTCTTTTATTGAATAACTTTCTTTGACAATTTAACATTTAGGATTTATCATAACTTGCTTAAAATCAGGTATATACTACCATCTCTTGGAAATCTTCCATCAGGATAGATAATCTGTGTAAGAAGTGGGTTTACTCACTGTTTCTATAATAAATTTTAAAGTTATGAGTCTGGCTTTCTACCATCTATAACAAGTGTGATTAGCAGCATTCTAACAGAGTTAAAGGGGAGCCTTTAGATAGTTCTGGAACAAAATAGTGAAATGCAGTATACATTTTATGCTATGCAAATTGCAACTGTTCTTGCTAAAACTTCTAAGCTAGCTCTGAGAGAAGGTAGACTATGAGGTTGTAAAAATGCATGGAAGTTCAATTAAGGTTGAAAAAGTGGATGAATGTTTTGATGTTATCTAATTATTGTTTCTATTTTTTCTCTTCCTGTAATTTTATTCCAGCACTGTAATGGTATAAGTATATTTGCAAAGAGGTACTAACATTTAATATATTATCTATTAGATATTTGGCTTTCCATTTGGACAGAAATCTTAAAAAAACTATTTCATTGCTAAAGGGCTTCTGATTGGCATAAGACATCAGTTTTGTCCATATAACATCACAAAGAGGTTTTGACAGGAGTATGCATAAGTCTGCTGAGTGTCACACATACACACCTCTCAGCGTGTGATATGCCATGGAGTCATAAGCCATAGTACTTTTTTTATTCTAGATGCATATTCTTAAGAAGGAAGGCACCTAATGAAATATGTTACTTTGTCTTTACTGACTGTCTTTACTGGCATATTGAACAGGTTAAAACAATGAGAACTTTCTTAGCATTAACAAAATCTGGAGGTGAAGTTGATGGCACGATAGAGACCATTTTTACAGATGTGTTTTACCACATTACATCAAGCATTCTGTTTCTTCCCTTTTTTTTAGGTTTTACTGGGACTTAATCATGCTCATAATGATGGTTGGAAACCTTGTCATTATACCTGTGGGAATCACATTCTTCACGGAACAAACAACAACACCATGGATTATTTTCAATGTGGCATCAGACACTGTTTTTCTATTGGACTTGATCATGAATTTTAGAACTGGGACTGTAAATGAAGACAGCTCTGAAATCATACTGGACCCTAAAATCATTAAGATGAATTACTTAAAAAGCTGGTTTGTGGTTGACTTCATCTCATCAATACCAGTGGATTATATCTTTCTCATTGTAGAAAAAGGAATGGATTCAGAGGTTTACAAGACAGCAAGAGCACTTCGTATTGTGAGATTTACAAAAATCCTCAGCCTGTTACGTTTATTGCGCCTTTCAAGACTGATTAGATACATACACCAGTGGGAAGAGGTAAGATTTATGGTTCTAACATCATTCACTAAGAACTTATTTCTACAGAACACTAGTCAGATCTCTCTGAAGAGGTACACAAGAACAAGAACGTAATAGAGTTTTTACTTACCAGTTGGTGTAATTACAAACAGATGCTAGTGAAAAGGCCTTTTTGGAAAAAAATGGCTTAGATTAACCATCATCTCCCTGCTAATCACAGAGGCCAAAATATGTTTGGGACCATCAACACAATTAGCATGGATGAACTCCTAGTAAGAATACTGGGAATTTCAACAAACACCTAAATCTTCATTGGATTTTTGTGACTAGCACTTAAACTTACTAAGTTAATACTCTTGTAGTCAAGAGAATTTAAAATACATGTTCATATTTTTCTATTGTAGGAGAAATTGAAATAATTTCAATTATCAATCTACTATCAATCTACTATTGAGTAGATTTCCTAGAATTCTTCTTGTTTGAAGGCTGTATGTAGTCTGAATATATCAAATACTGGCCTTCTTTATGAAAAATGGGTAGTCCAAATTTTGAGTCATTGCCTTCTGAACTGCCAACTCCACTGTTTCCAGATATGATGTTATGCTGCCTGCCAGTTTGGCATGCTGCCTTTTCCAGGAAATTATGGCATTCCCTAATTTGGCATACTCATGGCTAGGAAGTATCTAATGCTTTGGCACATACCACCACGATTCAGTCATTTTGTTACTTGCCTGTCCTCATTTCTGTAATTCTAAATATCATAATGTTTTAAACAGAAGTGTTAAAACCATAGGAAAAAACACTGCTGTTTTCTAAACCTTTCTTGAAGTAAACATAATGAGAATTATTTTGCAGAGCATTTTCATGGAATCAATTAAAATTGATTTCCATAAATAAATTTGATCGAGATTTATTTAATTAAATTAATATTGAGGGAAGATTTGGTACCATTTCTGGTGCTTTTTCTGCTGCTGATCTCCAGTATTGTATGCACTTTCTGGCTTAACAGAAACCTAAATGCAGCTCCATCTCACAAATAAAGTCAGATTATGTTTTAAAGTGATATGATGCTGGATGATCCTAAGTATCAAAAGTCTATATAAATAAATTTATAGTTGTTTCTTAAAATAACCTCTGAAATAGATAATTAATTTTTATTTTGTAAATTCTACTTCTTTTTGCCTCTCTGTAAAGCAGTGTAATAGTTTTTTTGCACAGAAATAGAGCACTATAGTTTTGTGCTGTTTAACTAAGGCAAATGATTAAGCATATTTTGCAGTTCTACCATAAAGCTGTGCTTTTGTCTCCTCTGTGCTTTACAAAGAGACAACCTTCTGAAATGCATTCAATGACATTATTTTCTGGCAGCTCAAATTATGAGCTTGCCACTATAAATGCCTACTAGGCAGAGAAATGAATTCCTTTTTTCCTCCCTTCTGTATATTGTCAAAGAGAAATCAGGTATTCTAAATAAAAATAGTTGAATAGGCCACTAAGTGGGACTAGAAGTGACCAGTGGATGTGGTCCAAACCAGCAATAGTTGGTGTTTGGTCCATTTAATCTTTAGCTAATGCTGCTTGGTTGCAACTTCACCTTTGATTCCATTAGTAAAATTTGTGAAATATGTCCTCAGGAAAGTTGTTTTGTTCGGTTGGGGTTTTTTTGAGCATGCAGTAGAGCAGCGAGAAGGTTGTTGGGTGCTTTTGCAAAAGATTCTCATATGCAGGAACAGATATAAATATGTAGTCTGAATCAGGCTCTGATAAATGAAATGTGTGCAAAAAAAAAAAGGGTATTTTTTGGTCTGTTTTTATTTTTGTTTAGCATTTTACAGAGATCAGAAATGAAGGAGGTCATGGATTGTCATATATGGCTTTGGAGAAAATGTGTGTTATAATAATATTTTCAAACAAACAAACAAAAAAGCTGGGTAAGGATGACCTTTGTGGAACTGGGAAACAATGGATGGATGATCCTGTAGGGGTAGTCAGTGAGACTTTGCTTCTGATATTCATGTTCTCTATATGTGCGTGTTTGGACATGGACAACAAGGAGCAACTGTTAACTAATTTTTATGACACAGAACTGGAGCCTGTTTGCATGTGGTTAAAAGGATTTAATAGTTTTCGCTTAGGGGTGGTGCAGATAAATCTGAAATATATGTATTTGGATCAAAAATAGTGAACATTATGTCTAAAATATTCAGAGGACAGTCAGCAAACTCATTCTTCATAACATGCCAAGAGGATACCTCATGGAAAACTGATTGATGAACGAATCAAATTGTACCATAAGGCAGCTATCGCACTGAGGTATTTCTATATCCTCAAAGAGAAAAGGGACGTTGACATTGTTTGAGCTTTTCCTTTAGGTATCAGTAAGACTTCAGCTTCAAGGTCAATATTCTGAACTTTAGGATCAGTAGTTAAAAATTTAAAAGATTTTTGTATGACACTGGTGAAACATTGTTCCTTTATTTATTTCCACATCATTTAAATCAATTAAATCAAGATCAAGCTGCTAACAGCCACATAGAGTAATATTGAGGTAAATAATGTATGCATTGCAGAAGCTTTCTCTGCATTAAGTGTTATGATGGAACAGCTGTAGCCTGTGGTGCAATATATATGAAATCTGATTGATATATTCATATCAGTGTGATGTTAATTGCTTATCCAAATGAATGCCTCAGTGGAAATAGGAAGCAAAACTTTAAGAAAGGGACAGGAGATATCTTGGCAGGAAATAATTTACTGAATTTGCAAATGCACACTTTCCTAAAACTGCTTTTGAGCTACAATGTCTAATATTCCAGTCCTTTGAACTTAGGTGTTGACATATAGATCACATACTTACTTAAGCTAAATTATATGTAATAACATGCAAGAAAAAAAATATTTAAATTGATGATTACAGAAATTATACTTTTGCAGTAATTTGTGACGAGGGTTTGCTTTTGATTTTTTTTTTAACTTAGGTTCCTAAAAATACTGAACAGGAGGTACAGGACCTAATTGTTATTTACTTTAAGTTTTATGAGACTGACTAAACTGCTTGAATGTTTAACATAGGTTTACATGCAACTAGTAAGTTATTCTTAGCTAAATATGCTCATAGATCAATGAACAATTAAAAATTAAAGATATAAACAATTACAAATAAATACATCATTACATGTCAAATGATATGCCACTTTACTTTACATTTGTCAATGCTATTAATTTACTGATTATTTAAAATAAAAATATTTTCCAAAAGCTGCTTAAAACTTAGACTTCAGTAGTTCTGCTTACAGATATTCTGATCACAGGACAAGACTTAGAAGATGTATGGGTAAATAGAATTGGTTCTTCTAAAAATGTGCTCTAAGTCTTTCTTGTTCTCAGATATTTGATTATGTAGAATTAGAAGAATTTTTAAAGTGAATTAATGCTTATTGCAACATGGGCAATAAAGGTTATATTTTGCAAAAAATCATATAGTAAAATATGCAAAAAATTGTAAATTGGAGCCATGTCCTTATTTTGTTTAACTTGTATTGAAATCTGGTTTTCAATTTGCCAAACCTTTTTGAGTCTCATAAACCTACATAAGTGTCGATATTCACTCTAGCTGTTGCTAAAGCACTGGTGCTTAATTAAACATGTTTCTGAGCATATCACACTGACATATTTTGGTTTTGCTATTTTATTTCTGATAATCAGAGTGATGCTGATTCGCAAAAGCTCATAAATACAAGCTTGCAGAAATGCTAAGTCTTACTAAAGTGCTTAAAAATTAAGTGTGTAAGAGCTTTGCAAAATCAGCATTAAAAATTTCATATGTTGCTTCCATGCTACCGACCCTGAGCATCACAGACTACCACTAGGTGTCCTCTCCTTGTTCTGTTTTTTGCCAGTACATGTATTAGGTATCTCTATGATGTTGAATCATTATTGTTTCCTAAATAAAATTACTGTAAAAGGACACTTGTGTTATCCAGACAACAGAAGAAAACTTCTACTTCAGTATCCTGGTGTTTCTGTGGTAGGTCTACAGATGGCTTTTGTTCCCTATAAGAAAATCAAACACTTTTCCTTTCCCTTACAGCCTTAAGAATTCAAGGTTTTTTATCTCTCCTCTTGATTACTGACTGGGGAATTGTGTGGGAAGGGAGGGAGGATGAGTTAGGTGGGTACTTTGTGGTGTTGGATGAAAACACCACCTTTACTGATTGGATTAATTTAATTTTATTTTATTTTAACAGGGCTGGGTCTACAAGACATGGGGTTTTCTTGTCAATGATGGTGTTACACAGTTTAACTTCTTAAATGAGTAGTCTTGTGGAAACGGGAATTGACATCATATTTTTGCTTTCTTTTCATTTAATTTTAATTCCTCTTCTCCAGGGAGATAGTTTAAAATATATTTTCTAAGCCCTATAAAGTTGTGTCAATTAGTCAAGTACTGCAAATAAGCACACCAGTAGAAGTTGAGTGGCAATTTTGAATTAAATTAGCTTAAAGTAGGACACTTTTTTATTGCCTTTTAGAGATACATTAACCAAATATGAGTTGTCTGTCTCATAAGGGATGAGGGAAGGATAGTTGTTAAGTAACTCTAGGGGAAAGAAGATGTAGGAAAGTCCACCTTTTTTACTGGCACAAAGTCTGTGAGTTCTGCAGCAAAGCCTCTGTATTGATGTCATCTGCCTTCTTATCATTTAGAAGATGGAAGTAGGAGAAAATACCTATTTCTGTTGGAAAGTCATGCTTGAAAAATGCCTGATGTATAAATTAGTGGATTTGTGTCCTCCCACATAAAGACGGTGGTTGGGGTCACATTGTGTGCATTGAGGAGAAATATCAAAAGCCCAAGTTGTTTGACCCCTTTTCCCCCCCCCCAAGAAGTGTTCCCTATCAGGACTAGGTAAATATGCAAGCAGCGGAGAATTGTTCATTTCATTGCTTAGTGTGCATATACTTACATGTGTATGTATTACACAGCTGACCTCCATTTACTGCTGGTCTGTATCTCAAATGCCGGCGGGGTTTGCCTGGGGGTTCCTCTCTGTTCTGCAGTCTTCCCTACCATCATGCTGACTAGATGTGGTCATGTGTGCTTGACATGTGCTGACCAGCTCCACCTCTCGTGTAATCTACAGGGTGAAAAACAAAACCCTACACTGTTTGCTTGCAGTTTGAATTAAAAAATCTAGGAGTGCTCCTTGCTCAGCATAGCTGTAGAGGAGCCTTCTAGCTTTGTGAGAGCAGAAGGCTGCTCAGTGCAGTTTCACACAGGGAATGTGTTCCCTTTGTGCCTGGGAGTTGTGCTGGCTGTCAGTTTGTTCCTCGGTAAGATTGCAGTGTTGGTATTCCTCCCTAACTCGATTGGGATGTTGGCTAATGGATAGTCTGTCTCTATGACAGTGAGGTATTTCACCTGTAGACTGTGACTCTATAGAGCCAGAACCTGAACTACTATCCTTTTCTTTTTCCTGTTAAATTAGAAAATGTAAAGGCAATTTCTTTTAGAGTGTTGAGGCTGTTGAGATATTGTCTCTTGATATTCTGTCTTGATAATGTAGTTCCAGTTTGCTAAATATAATTTGTGTATATGGGTAGAACTGAAGTTACCTTATAAATATTATTCTTATTCTAAAAAAGAAGGTAAGATACCTAAATTCTAAAATAAAGTGTTACACAATATAAGTGAACATGTGAACAGAAGCATTATCATAAGAGCAAAAACCAGTCTCATACAGGTACGTGAGCCACAGTGCTGTTTTATTCTCTGTCGTGTAACTTAAAAGTCTATTGTTTGTGTTCTGGTAGACAAAAACCTCATACAGTCTTTACAAAATTGATAGTGTTCCAAATGGGAAATTGTAATGGATTTTATTTCATGTAAACGTTTTTGTTTATATGAAATAATGCATGTTTTAACATTAGATGGGTAAATGATATTCACTTGTGCTGTACTTTTTAATATATTTAAAAGAAAATTTTTTTTAAGAAAAGTATGTATCATTGCAGGTAAATGAAACATCCATGAAACATTGCTGACAAAAACTCAAGCTTATATTTTTCACTCTTTTAAATTCTGTACAACAGTAGGAAAATACACATAACTGATAGAGATGGTTAAAATGCATTATTAGAATAATAGAATAATAATAATAGAATAGTAACTGTTGAAAAAGAACAGCACATTTGTATAGAAGGCAGTTACTGAAATGCAAGCAAGACATTGAATATTCTGCTTCTTAATTTCCTACTTTATGGTCTAGGCATAGTCACTTTCACAGAAAGAATAATCCATTGCCCTGGACAGTAAATAGGAAGTGTTATGAGTGTAAGGATTTGTCTTTTTACCCCCTTTTTAAGACTGTGCAAACTGCCTTTCTTGTGTGCCTTCCCCAGAAGTGTAATGGTGTGGTGATGGTGCTTTCCCTGGGAGATAAACCATGGAAATGTAGAACATAGCCTGAGACAACTTTTCCTGAACTCAAAAGCTGGATGATGTTTTCTTCTTTATATAAGTGCTTGCCTGGCTTCTATGGTGAATGGACATATTCATGGGAGATTTGGCTGTAGTCCCAGGAAGGTGGGTTCACCCTTACAGTAATATTTCTAGAAAATGCCAGTCAGTTTTGAAAATGATCAGAACTGTGTCAACTTGTCTTTGATGCTGAATCTTAACACAAATTTTTTAGAATACTTTTTTTTAAGTCTAATTTGTTCACTATTTTTAAGCTGTTTTGGCAATATTGCTCTGTTTTGCACTTGTTAGAGCTTGCACACTTTACTCCTGGCTACACATTTGCAAAATAAAGCCTTATTCTTTCATCCTAAGCTTTTAACACAAGCAGAAAGCCCACTTGGCTTTCACAGGGTAATGGCCTGATGGGGACATACCTTGTCAGGCAAGGGGGAAGGTCAGGAATATTCAGTCCTCTTGCAAGGCAGAGCTGCTGGCTGCTCATTGCGTCATCCTGCTCCCTCCTGGAAGCTGAAGAGCCGTCAGGGAAGGTGATGACGGCCAAAGAGCTGTTTCGGCAGCCCGGGGTCTGCATCATGGTTCACCATTCGGACACTGTGATAATGCAGAGTCCTTCACACTGTGAGTGCATGCAGTGCAAGCTCCCTTTGGTTCCTGCAGTGACAAGACTGAAGGGGAACACGTGCATGGGGTTTCTCAGTTCTTTTCCAATGTATTTTTACAAATTTAAAAAATTTACAGATTTTGTAAGAATGACAATAATACGTTTGTTCTTTGCAGGGTAAACACAGTCTATTCAAGTAGATTAATTAATACAATAGTACACTATTGCATTAATACTGACCGGTACAGAATGACAGTTTAACTTCTAAATTACTCAACAGTAGTAATTGAACTAAAAGATATTCTCATCTTGTCACTCATGCCTTGTAAAATTCTTGCTTCCTTTGTTTTCATAATACCTACAGATCTTTGCAAGTAAAGAAATCAGTTGAATAAACACTTTAGATTTGCACACAGATTTTCATTGGTTTTGTTATTCTCTTTATGTAGCTGATAGGCCAGAAATTGTTAAGAATATGTTATGGCCATTTTATTCTGTCTTAAAAAGACCTATTTTTAAAGTAAATTTTTAAAACACAAATTCGAAGCTGAGTTGCTAGTCTACCTGGCAAAAGATGCCCAGTTATCTGTTGAAATGGGGGGACTTATAATCCACTGTAATAATTATAAATACGGTATTTATTGATATGTCTATTAAAGAAAGCAACAAGATGTCCTTCCAGTGCATCATTACTAATTAAAAGCTGAGGAACAAATTATACAGGAAAAATAAATTAGAAAAGTGCATACATAGAAGGTGGATATGAACAATTTTAATGTTTTGCTACCATTTGTCCAAAAGGGGCATTTCAGTTTTTAAATTAAGTAATCATTTATTAAACGGTGGAAAGATAATTCACTAGATCTCATGTTGATAATATTCCATGTTCTAGTTTTGAGGAGAAAATTTTCAGTTGCAGTGAAGATCTTTTTAAATAAAAAATCCCCAAACCGCTGTATTCTCTCAGTTCTCTTATGTGGAGAGCACTGTGCCTGTGAAATTTTGTGGGATTTTGTGGGAGAGCATTTTCTCAGTTATCTCAGAAAGATCTGAGAGGTAGAAAAGGAGAACTTTCGCTGGGCTGTGCTGGGTAGACCATATGTGCACTGTTGCCTTTATTTATTTATTTTCCCAGTGTCATGTCATGTGCCTTAGCTCATCTGGGCATTTTATTGGATAAGATCAGGACTGAAATGACACAGAGTTCACTGCATGTCCATAGGCTGAGGATCATGTTCTGATTTTGATCTAGTTTGACAACCTTCTAACAGTAAAATACCTGGGACACTGCTTGTCTAAGTAGGTTTCTATTATGGCTCCCACTGAGGACAATGGAATAGTGTTTTAATAGTTGATTAGGAAGACGGGTCTGCTTTATAAGGATGAAATGGTCTGAATTAACCACTTTAGGAAGTAAGATGCAACTGTATAAACCTGTTTAGAGGGAGTTGAGGAACTGAGATGGCAGTGTAAAAATGGCTTTAACAGTTGCATGTTATATTTAATGACTTATTTCTAACCTGAATCTCATGGAGTTTATGCCAAATAATGGTGATATTATCCCACATATGTAATGTATGATTTAAATATAGTTGTGACCTGGAAAGAACAGGGATACAACCTAATTCACAGATTTTCAGAGCTCCTTGCTTCCAAGCAAGAATGAAGGCTGTGGTAGAATTGCTAATCTCTCTTCATGATAACTGCACTGGGAACATGCTCTGTTTCTCACCATTTTCACCTTTCTTAACCTAGGCAAGTGCTTTGCCTCAGCCTTTCCGTATGTCTAGGCTCACAGTATTTTCTTTGTTTCTTACTATCTTTTTAAAACTTGTCTTTTTTTTCCCCCGTCCTCTATGCTTTCAGAACCAACAGAAATGAGCTTGACTACACATCTGCTTACCCGAGTATGGTGTCTTGTAGTTCCACTGCCTTTCTTTCCAGTAAATGTTGCAACTTGTTACTGACCTGGCAGAAACTACTGCCATGTAGTGTATTTGGTGTCATTTCAGTCTTGGGTTTGTGTGACACAAGGGTAGGCAGTATTGGAGATCCTGCTTTGAATCCAGGTGGGTGCTCCTAGGTGAGAACCTGTGAGTAGAGCCCTGTATATGCATGGGAGAAACCATCTGTAAATAAAATGAAAATGCCTGAAGGCTAATTATGATATAACTGCTATAATCTTGGACCATAAGCCTTGTATGACTGAACTGCCTGTATAAGAGAGGAAAGATGTGACTATCAAAAAAACCCCCCAAACACCAAGCAAAAAACCAACCAAACCACACAAACAAACAAAAAGAAAAAAAAATCAACAACATAAAAACAAAACATGAGAGAACAATTGCAGTTCAGAAAAATGTGCATATACATATTGATGTGACTACGTTTTCAAGTGTGAAGGTTCTTAACCTTCTCTGCACCTCTCACTAGAAACCAAAGAAAACGGTCCTATGTACAATTTTTATCTGTCCAGATTAATTAAAATGACTGGCATTATTCAATGACTCATGATAAACAGACAATCTTTTGTCTCAACTGAAAGCTGTAAGTTTCACTGTTGAGCTGATGCTTCTTCATACTCTTAAGATGGTGGCATACAAGATTTCTGACCAGAACTTGAACCTGGAGAACAAATATTGCTGTGCATAATTTAAAATGAATCTCTTTTCAAGAGTACCTTCCCATGGGATTTCCAAAGCACATTATTGAAAACCATGTAGTAGTTGTCATCAGAATGATCGATTTTTCCCTCAGCCAAAGACATAAATTATGTCTTCATCTGTCTCAAAAATAGCTGGGCATCCCACATGAGAATTGTTTTCCATCTGGGGAAATGTAATGTCAGATATGTTTTAACAAGGAAATGGAAAAAAATGGAAAAAATTCAAAGGCAAGGGGTAACTTCTAGAACTGCTCTATTGTTTTGATCACTAAGAGGTTTTAAAATACTGAACTCAGACAAGTAACTTACATTTTTCTTGCAGAGACTTTCTGGTGAATTAAGCAAAACACTGTTTTTCCTTCAGTGTCAGTCATATAAACATTCTTTTTCCTATCATTTATTTATTTTGCCTAAGGCAAAACCAACCTCTACCCATAAATGTGGCTTTCTCTTTTTCCTTTTTCGTATGTGTCAATTTTGGTAACTTACTACACAGCTTAGCCCAACTTGGATTTCTTTTTATGTTCCTGTTAATGTTTGCATATCACAAGTATATGTATGTTTATTGATCTTCTAAAAATAGTTTAAAAGAAATATCACTATTTTTTGAGGCATTCTTAATTGGCAAAGTAACTGAAAGGCATTAGAAATGAAATGTCAAAAATGTGTATGAATAGAAGTAATATCAACACTGTAACCTTTTTCATTGAAGTAAATGCAGGAAGATATATCTAATTTTAAAGATAATTACCAAATAAATTCCAATAGAACTTTACATGCTTGCTTTCTTTTCATTTTACCTTTGCACTGTTACCCCCATGGAACCTAGTGAAAATAAGATTGATCAACATCAAGATTTTTACAGATACTGTTTCCCTGTTTGCTAACATAATTGATTAAATCACTAGTTCCTGTCAACTTTCGTTTAACAGTTAAGTAATTTTATATTTGAGGTTGAGGTACCTTTTTTAATAGTTGTTTTTTTTCTTAACCTTAACAGAGTGTTTAGAAGTGGTGGCATTTGACAGCAGCTATGCTGGGTGCTGTTCTTGTGATACAATTCCCAAGCTGTCTGTCCTAAGCTAATTGCTAGTGCTCTGTAGGATGAGAAAGGAATTGTGACAATTCTAGATTTTGCCTTTGTGAAACCTTTCTATGTGTCTGTGGATACTTTGTGTAAAAGTGACCATGTTCTGAAAAGCAGCTGAAGACAGGAATTCTTTCACTACATTGTAATTTTAAAACTACATGTGTCTGTGTTGAGCAACGTAGTTGGAGCTAATAATTGAAAATCTTGGCAGTACACTATGGCATTATTTGTTATAGAGATAAAATTTTTGTTTGAATTCTCAGCCTCATGTAGTGAATAATTTTCTTTATCATAGTTTCAAACAGACAATGAAAGAAACATAGTCAGTTCAATGTTTGGTTTGTGAATTCAGCACTGAAATGCAAAAGGAAGCATATAAATTTTGAAGTTTTTAGTTCTTTGTGAATTATCTGAGTACGGAACTTTGTTTCTCTCCTCATTTAAACAGTTTTGAATCTTATAGTCACTTATGAGTCGTGACCATGGTGCCATGGTTTTCTTTCCATTTTCTCTAAATGTTTGGGGTTTTTTGTTTTCTTTTTTTTTTTCCTGATATGATGGATATCATAATGCTCTTTAGAAGTAGTGATTATCAGCTCATTTAGAATTAGAAAATTTAGCGCAGTGGTGGATTTTCATTTGAGTAGTGCGAAATAATTCCCCACCAATTAAAAAAACTCTAACTTTTTGCTGAATCATGAAGGAAGTATAGATCGAGATACTTAAAGCTTGAATTTCAGGGTTATTATACGTTTTTGAGGAGTTTCCTTTTCCCTTAATTTATCTTTTTCGTTCTTTTGACAGTAATGTTTTTCAGAGCAGTAGCGTATTTTTAGGTCCATATTCCAGTGTTAAATATATTCAAAAAATGTAATACTATGTTAACCATTATGCATGCTATGCCTAGAGAAGAAGAGAGGACAGGAAAAGAAAAGAAAAGTCTGGCAAGAGATGGCAAACAATCTCATGCCCATAAATTACCTTTTTCTTTATAACTGGTCTTTTTTGTTAGTTGCTGCTGTCTAGAAAACCAGTATCAAAAAAACTCGTCTGCCATATTTTTTCTGTGACTACCATCTTTTAGTTTAAGCTATGTGAAAATTCTGCAAGTGATATTAGAATATCACTGGTGGTATCACAAACCTTTTGAATTGCTTCCACTACTCTGACATCCAGTTTGTGGCTAGAAGCTGAAAATTCCATTTGTTTCTCTTCTGACTGTGTTCTTGTCATTGCAAATACTCAGCAGAATCAGTGTGATGAAAAAGAAACAAGACTGGTGGCACCTCAGAAGAAAATATCTCTCTGAATTTCTAAGAGCAAAAGTATATTCTGTGTAACTTCTAGTTATTCTGCTAAATAGTGTTTTTATTAAATTTATGTGTAAATATTTTTGTTTGACTATATTTTTATTTTTTTGTGATGAAAAAATGGCAGATTTTTACAGAAATAATATTTATTATATAATGGCTGTTTGGGCTGTTTAGGACACTAAAGTAACAATGATTGATATTTTCTGAAGGCTAGTAACCTTCAACTAGCCGTAGGTTTGGGTTTTTTTCCCTTCTGTTTCCCTTAACAGCCACCATCTTTTAATCTGTGCTTATGTTTTGGAACTCCAGTTTTGACAGGCATCTCCATGTTTCCAGTAATATTATTATCATGTAATAATTGAATAATCAATAAGTTACAAAGGAATATTCTTGCTGCTCATGAAGCATGGTCAATTGCATTGTTCTAATTCTTGAATGTTCATTACTCTTTTGTTTCTGGATTGCTTAGGGCAGTTTGGGACAGGTGTAGAAGCAGGTTTCTAGTCACCTAGGGGACTTCAGTAGGGTCAGATACATACAGACCCTGTCAGGCAGCATTAGATGGCAGCTGAACTAGGCTGTTGTGATCACTATATTTGGGAATGCAATATTTGCACCATTCTCCCTCTCCTTTTGCATGTATTTAACATTTTGCTTGAGTAGTATTCCAGCAGGCTAGCAGAGTAGGGAGATTCTGCAAGTGATGTATTTTGGGGCCTGACATTGTTCTTTTCACTGAATGATTTATGCTTGCAGATCTGATTTTGGAATACAGAGGTACAAATCTGTTAAATATTTTTCAGTGTTTTCACTTTCTTGCTATTTTACATGGATAAAGATTATTGAGCTGTAATTTATTTTTAAATTGAGCTACAGAGGTACTTGAGAGACCTCCAGCTGTTTTTTCACTCTGAAAAATATGCCCCAAGAAGTTTGTCCTCCAATATCTTTTCGGTCCCATACCTCTTCCTTTATGTCAGGTGAGTGTCTTGGGAACACATAAAGCCTGTTCTCTGTTCTCACAGGCAGTGGCTCTGGACAGTCAGAGCCTGCTAGTGGATTAATAGCTCTGTATCCCTCAGGTCTGTGGCTGAAGATGCAAAACACTAGATATTTTAGTGACAGTTTTTATTTAGTCTAGAACAAATAAGCATGTCAAGACTTATGCTTCAGTTTCTTTTCTTACAGTTGGAAACAAAAGAGAGAAAACTGATTTTCTAAACTTGACATATTTGCTGAGTTAAATAAGTATTTTTGCAAGCCATCCCAGATGAAAGCTACAGAGAATGTGAAGTCATTCCACTCAGCAAGTTTATTCCTTGTTACGAAATTCCCCCTATAATAGCAGTGCCTTATTTTAGTAAAGGAAACAGACCCAAGGAAGTCCACTATGTCATCCACTGCTGTCTTGAAGAAGATAATCCCTTCCTTCCTTGGTCTGAAGGGCTTCAGTCAGGGTTGGCATAGGACAAAATTGGCACTGGCATACTGCCCTACCTGACCTGATGTGATTTTTTGTGCCAGACTGAGTGCCTAATGGAGCGGGTGGGTCTGCCCTCATGGTGGGAGCACTCGTCCTAGTAGAGAGGCAGTGTGGGTGTATGTGGGCTTTGCGGAATGACTGTTTCATGACAAAGGGAAAGGGCAGTCCTGACATTTCCCATCGACTAGCTGTCAGCAGATCTGCATTCCCCTTTATGTCTCTTAGCAGCACCATCTGAAGTGTCCATCTCTCTCCACAGACTGGGCAGGGAGCCCAGACACCCATTAATCACTGGAGAGCAAGCGCTTCAAAATCAGGACTTTCTTAGGCTTGGCTATTAGAGCTACTCTCAAGCTCCTGGCCAGTGATAGCATGGAGAATTTGCTTGTTTGCTGGAGAGATAAAGTGTACGACCTGGAGAGAATGAAAAGGTAGAGCTCCCTTAGTTTTACCTTTTAATATTTTGAATTCAGTGATCTGCTCTCTGAGTTTATCTCAGACCATTTCCATGAGGCAATATCAGTGAAAATTTGAGAATTTTCAGTGTTACCAATGGAAACTCTGGAGTATCCTCAAGACTTGCCTTGGTGACCCATTTCATTCATTTGCAAGAGGAAAAATAGATAACTGTGCTGAAAAGCTCTTTTTAAAGGTGGAATAGAAGAACAAATATGACCTTTTTAAAGTTTTACTTTAAAGTTGCTGTTCAGTTTAAATGTACAGCATGAAACAGGCATAGTCTGTTCCATGACTGAGCCAGAGATTTGCAGGGATACTGCTAGCATTCAGTTACCTTAGATGATATTCTCAGAATATTTCTAAAGTAACAGGGAAAGAATGATTAAGCAGGATTCAACCTCTTCCCAATGTTTTCTGTAGCAGATCAAGTACTTGTACACAAAACCCAGAGTTATATATTTTGTGTTATGCTCTTTGAAAGGTTTCTCATTGATTTCTTGAGTAGGGGGAGAAGAGTTCAGCTCACTAGTGTCAGTTGATGAACACTACTGGGTATTCAGTTATAGTAGCCCTTAAGTGGATAGAAGTGTTTCAAAAGCATCAAATGATTTGGCTCATTACTAGACTTTTAGTCTTCTACCTACTATGACTAGTTTAGAAAAAAAAAATTCTTCAAATGAAAAAAGGGCATTTTAATATGCCTTTTATCCTTCAGTGGTCAATGTGAAGTTTTATTATAATGCATGAAAGAGGCATGTCCCTGTAAGAGATTTGTGACTTAATCTACTACCTGGTTGAAAGTGTGATGCGATAAAGTATTGGTAATTGAAAAAATAAGAAAAGGTGGTCTAGCATTGACACAGATCTGCTGCCCTTATATCTAATCAGTATAAGAAGAAGCAATGAGCAAAAATGGCTCAGAAAAATAGAGAATAACATTAAAAAGACTAAAGTAAAAAAACTGCATACCTTCAGAGAAGTGCCTGACATGTTATATCTTTTATTTTATACCAGTCTTCAAAATGTGTTTCTATGATAAGTAACACCTTTGTAATTCATAGTACTGTCTTTGCTGGCATGTAAAGATATTGTACTCTAGCTTTTTTTCATCAGGCTAAGTGCACCAGCATCAGTAAAGGCTGCTATTCTATCTGTTGTAAGTGAATGTTTCTTTCACAGCTTACAATTTTGTCAACTGAAATCCGGTTTCAAATGTAGCATTGTGATTATGCCCTTCTCCTGTGACCTGGGGTGTTATTGGCTGTTCCATGAACCATCAACAAATTCTAAGGCATTTTTTCCCCCAGAGTGACATCTATTCGGTTCTTGATTTGCCATATCTTTTCTTAATTCCTTGAAGGAGTAAAGTATGAGTTAACTTATAGTGGACTTCTAAATCTGAGATTCCTAAAATCAGTAGGCAGCTGAAGATTCCCCTTCCTTCACAGTTGCTTATTTACTATGGTGTCCTAGGCATATAAAAATGCATTGTAAGGTACCAGGTTATATTGTTCTGTCTCAGCCAATTCCTAGACAGTCAGCACTTTTTAAATTGGGAACCAGTTGGAGTTTGGCATTCTCAGGGTAATATAGGTTGGCTTATAACCTTGACATAGTTGACATCAATTCAGAATGATATTTAATAGATACCAATGCTTACATTTGATTGTTGTTGGTGATTTCTCTGATGCTTTAGAACCATTCTTCAACAAGCGTAACAAATTCTCTTTGTTCTATGCCTCTTTAAGTGTGCCATTGATAAGGGGCTGCAAGACTCAGCAGTCACCAAAAAGGATTGCTAAAATGTTCTTTTTTCTTTGTAGTGCAGATTAGCTATCACAAATCCTTGATCCATCAGTATTCACACATCTTTATCCTTTTATCCTGTTTATTTCTGTAGGATCAATGGGGTTACAGCAACCTCTGTACCTATAAGGGTGCAGCTTTTTAAGAACTTGAATAAGCTGTTAGAGACAAGCCCTTTTTGATGCTCTGCTAGTCTTGCTCCCTTGTGCCCACATCAAGCCCAGTGTTAAATGTACCCCCCATCTACTATGGATTTCAGACTGCTGCAGTTCTTAGGCAAATAGATTTGTACTCTGTTGCCTTTGAGTGCAGCTGCTAGGGAGCTGCCGTATGCCTCACAGATCATCTGTTCCTTTTTATTAAATGTTTCTGTTGGCATTATCTAATGCTGTCCAATTCAATATTGCTTCCTAAGTCTTGTTTCTTAAGCTACTTAAACTGATTTCTTTGATTTAATTTTTTTCTTCCAGAGGTAGTATGTAACATGAATTCTCTTATTCATAGATGAGGTTTCTTATTATTAATTAAAGGCCTCTTAAAGAAATTCAAGTTTTATTGATGTTGTGAAACACTCAGTTCTGCTGTGGAGCATTGTTGCTTCCTACAGTCTTCGTTTGGAGCATCTTGCAGACTTTTAGGTTTCAGGCTGAAACACAGAATATGTTGAACACAATTTGAAGGCTTGAATTTATTGAATTCTAAACAGAACATAGGCTTCCTGTACTTTCCATAATCTATATTTCTGAAATGAAATATCACTTGCCATACATTATTTCAAAAAGAGCATTTTTAGAGTTTCAAAAACAAAGTTTTGTTGGGTCTGAATTATTTTTTTTTCTTCATAAGGTATTAAGTTAATTCAGTCTCTATATTCAAGATAAAATTATGAGGGAATCCCATGAATTAATGCATAGGTAGGGAGGGGACACTGGGAAACTCCCAGAGGGTCTGTCTGCTGTAACACCTTCCACCGGGGTAGTGGAACTCCAGGATTTCTTGCAGATGCTTCATAATCAGAATTTTCTTTTCAATTCCATTATTGATATAAAAATAATGAAAAAGGCAACTCTGAGTATTTATAAAGCCACCTTCAGTTTCTGGGAAAAACATATTTAAAATTAGTAATATTTTTTGTCTGTTATGAATTTTATGTTCCATATATCTAAATTGTCGAGGCTTGGATGTTAATGTGTCCGTGTTTTTATTTTCTTTGGGAGAAGTCAAGTAGGGACATTACTGTAATCAGTGAAGGGAAAAATCCACTGTTAGATGATTAAATATTCCTTACCCATTACTACAGATTTTCTTTTCTTGTTCTGCTATTTTTATGTACCATAGATAATTCCAGTAACAGTGGTAGCAATGTCCGACCTTGTGTTGTAAAACACTGAAGTGGCATGCCAATCTTGCCTTCATTTTGGCAGTGATAAGTTAAGGCTCTAGGATAATTAGAGCTGGCATTTTCTGCAAATTGTGAGCTTTCACAGCAAATGCCAATTCATATTGCCAAAAATAATAATAATAATTAAAAAAAAAAGAGTGATGCTACCAATGACAGCTCTTTAGTGAGGACAAACCTCATATCTGAATATTTTTCATAAAAACACAAGGAAAGGGAGAGAGAGAGAGAGAGAGAGAGAGAGACGCCCAAAGAATAATGTTCAGTAAATGACATGTCTTCTAGAGCACAGGAGAATCAGATAAAGTCCCTGCCTGACTACACTCCTATATCCCCTAGTGAGTGGTCCCAGTTATCAGATTACTATCTACTCTCTTTTTGATCTATTGAAGCAGTTTTGCTTTGTTCACTAGGCAACTAGAAGGAAATAATTCATCTATATCTTAGCTCAGTGGTCTGGCCTGCAGGCTGCACAGGAGAAATGTCTCTGTTTTTTATTACGTAGCAGAAATGTGTTGCACTTGTTAATAGTGCATATAGAAATGTTGGTGTTTTATTTGAAGCTGTAAAGGCTTTTTGGGTGAGGACAACTCTTCCTGCTCATTCCTACAGATAGAATACATAGATGTTATGTCTTCATTATTTTTCCAAAATTTCAGTACAAATTGAAGCTAATATGTTTATTAATATTTCTGCAACTTTTTTTTTTTTTGGTATCTTATATCTGTTGAAAATTAACTTTTCTCTATTTGCCTTCCTTGCCTTGACAGTTGTCACATTACTCTAAGGTGTTTATAACCACTGGTGACGTAATTGTTTTTAAAGTGTCAGTGCTGGCAGCTCATGATAAGGTTGTACTAACAGTGCAATAGAACAGATGCTCATTGCTGAGAAAATGATCAGTGCCAATACACTGTAATAATTCTGTTTCTCTCTGATAGAGTAGGAAAACCCATCTTATCAATAAGTGGCTAAGAGATTGGTGCTACCGGCAGAACTTTGGGGTTTTTGACCATGGGGCAAATTCCATCATATCTAGTCTCTTCAAACCAGATGGGCTTCATCTATCTAGCAAGGGCAAAAGGACTCTAGCCCATAAGTTGGCGGGGCTGATAAGGGGAGCTTTAAACTAGGTTTGAAAGGGGAAGGGATAGAAACCAGGCTCTCCAGAAAGGAGCCCAAGGGTGGACAGCCCAAGTTAAGAGTCAAATCAGCAGCCCAGCTGAAGTGCATGTACACCAATGCACACAGCATGGGTAACAAACAAGAGGAGCTGGAAGCCATCGTGCAGCAGGAAAGCTATGATGTAGTCACCATCACGGAAATGTGGTGGGATGACTCGCGTGACTGGAGTGCTGCCATGGACGGCTATCAGCTCTTCAGAAGGGACAGGCAGGGTAGGAGAGGTGGAGGGGTGGCTCTATATGTTAGAGAGTCTCTTGACTCTGTAGAAGTTGAAGTCAGTAACAATAAGGTTGAGTGCCTGTGGATCAGAATCAGGGGGAAGGCCAACAAGGCTGATATCCTGGTGGGAGTCTGTTACAGACCACTCAATCAGGATGAATAGGGTGATGAATTATTCTACAAGCCCTTGTTCTCGTGGGTGACTTTAACCTGCTGGATGTCTACTGGGAACTCCACACAGCAGAGAAGAGGCAGTCTAGGAGAATCCTAGAGTATATAGAGGATAATTTCCTGCTCCAGCTGGTAAATGAGCCTGCCAGGGATGGAGCTCCGCTAGACCTCCTGTTCACAAACAGAGAGGGGCTGGTGGGAGATGTGGTGGTCGGTGGACGTCTGGGACACAGTGATCATGAAATAATAGAGTTTTCAATACTCAGGGATGCAAGTAGGGCCGTCAATAAAACCTCCACGTTGGACTTCTAGAGGGCAGATTTCGACCTATTCAGACTGGTTCAAAGTGTACCCTGGGAAACAGCCCTTGAAAACAAAGGGGTCCAGGAGGGATGGACGTACTTCAAGGAGCAAGTCTTGAAAGCACAGGAGCAGGCTGTCCCAGTGTACCAAAAGGCAAGCCGGCGGGGAAGACGACTGGTCTGGCTGAACAGGGAGATTTTGAAGGAGATTAGGGTAAAGAAGAGAGCCTACCAATTATGGAAAAAAGGGCTGACTAATCAGGAAGAATTTAAGAATATAGTTAGGTCATGTAGAAAGAAAATTAGAGAGATGAAGGCGCAACTTGAACTGAATCTCGCCACCTCTGTGAAGGATAACAAAAAGTCCTTTTACAGGTACATCAGTAGCAAAAGGAGAGGCAAGGAAAACCTCCATTCTTTACTGGACATGGACGGGAATATAGTTATCAAAGATGAGGAAAAGGCTGAGGTATTTAACACCTTCTTTACCTCAGTTTTCAACAGTAAGACAAGTTCTCCTGAAGACAGCTGGCTTCTGGAGGTTGTAGAAAGAGATAAGAATCTGAACAGCCCCCCTGTAATCCAAAAGGAAACAGTTAGTGACCTACTGAGCTACTTGGATCCCCACAAGTCTTTGGGACCAGACGGGATCCACCTAAGGGTGATGAGGTAGCTGGCAGAAGAGCTCGCCAAGCCACTCTCCATCATTTTCCAACAGTCCTGGCTCACTGGGGAGGTCTCAGATGATTGGAAGTTGGCAAATGTCACACTCATCCACAAAAAGGGCCGGAAGGAGGACTCGGGAAACTACAGGCCCGTCAACCTGACCTCAGTGCCTGGCAAGGTTAAGGAGCAGATCATCCTCAGTGCAATCATACAACACCTACAGGATGGACAAGGGATCAGACCCAGCCAGCACGGGTTTAGGAAGGGCAGGTCCTGTCTGACCAACCTGATCAGGTGACCCACCTGGTGGATGAGGGGAAGGCTGTGGATGTGTCTACCTGGACTTCAGCAAAGCCTTTGACACTGTCTCCCACAGCATTCTCCTGGAAAAGCTGCAGCTCATGGCTTGGACAGGGGCACTCTGTGCTGGGTTAGGAACTGGCTGGAGGGCCGGGCCCAGAGAGTGGTGGGGAACGGGGCTGCATCCAGTTGGCAGCCGGTCACTAGTGGTGTCCCCAGGGATCAGTGTTGTTTTTAATATACCAGTTCTATTTAATATCTTTATTGATGATCTGGATGAGGGGATCAAGTATACCATTAGCAAAATTACAGATGACACCAAATTGGGGGGAGTGTTGGTCTGCTGGAAGGCAGGAGGGCTCTGAAGAGGGACCTGGACAGGCTGGAGAGATGGTCTGATTCCAATGAGATGAGGTTCAACAAGGCCAAGTGCCGGGTCCTGCACTTTGGCCACAACAACCCCATTCAGTGCTACAGGCTGGGCACAGAGTGTCTGGAGAGCAGCCAGGCAGAAAGGGACCTGAGAGTTTGAATTGACAAGAAGTTGAACATGAGCCAACAGTGTGCCCAGGTGGCCAAGAAGGCCAATGGGATCCTGGCCTGGATCAGGAACAGTGTGGCCAACAGGTCCAAGGAAGTGATTCTTGCCCTGTACTCAGCGCTGGAGAGGCCACACCTGGAGTGCTGTGTCCAGCTCTGGGCCCCTCAGTTCAGGAAGGATATTGAGGTGCTGGAGCAGGTCCAGAGGAGAGCAACTAGGCTGGTGAAGAGACTCAAGCACAAGTCCTGTGAGGAGAGGCTGAGGGAGCTGGGGCTGTTCAGCCTGGAGATAAGGAGGCTCAGGGGAGACCTCATCACTCTCTACAACTCCCTGAAAGGAGGTCATAGCCAGGTGGGGATTAGTGTCTTTTCCCAGGTGACTATCAGCAAGACAAGAGGGCATGGTCTCAAGTTGTGCCAGGGGAGGTTTAGGTTAGATATTAGAAAGAATTTCTTTACAGAGAGAGTAATCAGGCATTGGAATGGGCTGCCCAGGGAAGTGGTGGATTCTCTGTCCCTGGAGGTTCTTAAGAAGAGACTGGATGTGGCACTTAGTGTCATGGTCTAGTAACCACAGCAGTAGTGGATCAAGGGTTGGACTTGATGATCTCAGAGGTCCCTTCCAACCCAGCTGATTCTATGATTCTATGATTAGTGAACTCTATATGGTCAGGATTTTTGGTATGTGTTTTATGAAATGTTTGATTACCTCCCACTCCCCATCCATTATAGGAGACAATGTTATTTTGTTAATGTTATTTGTTTTAGCTAAAAGCTCATTTTTGCCATTTATGAGCTTAGAGATAAATTTGTTAGTTTGGGTATCCACAGGTAAGACACATATGTACATTGTGCATATATGTTCATGTAGATCTAGAGTGCTATCTAACCATGAGGAATGACAATATAGGAACAATTTATTTACAAATTTATTGAATATTGATTGATTTCCCAGTGCAGATTTGTTAATATTATTATTTCAGTGCACTCTGAATAAAAAAGTTTTTTGTTTTGATTTGGTTTGGTTTTTTATCACTTAAAGGACAATGGCAAAGAAACCTCAGTGAATGTAGGACCACGATTCTATGTGTTCAGGAGGTGACTTTAAGAGACAGTAGCTACAATTATGTGACAATCTCTTGTTCAGCAGTTCTGTTTTATGAAGGATTTTGTAATTTTGACATCTTTCTTTGCTTCAATGAAGAAAAAATATGATACTGTCAAGTTCAGAAGCAGGAAGAATCAAGAATAATATTCTTTAATTGAGCTAGACTATTTTAGCTTGACAAAATTGAACCATTTTATGTCACCTTTATTTTTCATTTGCATTACTATATATACAGTTGTTACAATTTTAGATTTAATTGAGACATGGGCTATTTCAACGTTGTCAACTCCTTAACTTCCTCCTTGCTCCTCCTCCAGAGGATGCTGGAAAAAGTGGTGTTCTTTAATTTTGAAAGAAATGTGCTTCACAATATAAAATATTTTAATTTTTTTTATTAGATCTAGTACTGAGTTACATAAGACCATAACAGATTTTTGTGCAGGACTAAGATTGGTGACCATGCTGAAATATAATGACTCGTTTTCAGGAACAGATAAAGCCATTATACTACCTGGAACACTCTTGATGCTGTCTGGCTTTTACTTTGCAATTACAGCATACATTATTTAATAGTGTTCTCTTCTTAAGATCTTCATACCTTCTCTGCCTTTTCAAGAGTAAAAAGCTAATAATATGGAAAGCATAACAATTACAATGAAAATTATATTTAAGGAAAATCTATGATACCTAATATTTATTCCATCAGTTGTGCCAGGGAATTTGTTTCAAAACTAGATTCCAAACCATCCTAAGTGCTGCACCCCGAGGTGCACACATTCACTTTGAACCAGATGTTGTTGGGTAAATAATATAAAACATAGAGGCCAGAGTAGTGCAGGGTTTTGCTGTTCAATATGGTCTGTACTGTGGTGGCTCAGGCGCAGGTCCTGTGGGACAGGTGCAGGTCTTCCAGTCTGCAACAGGGGCCCACCTCTGCTATCATGAAGTAATCAATTTACTAAACAGTTATATAAAATCTACTTACATGGATGTTAAAACTAGTGCCACTAATAGGCCCTTTTTAAATTGTGGTGCGATTTTTGGGGTTGTCCTGTGGAGAGCCAGGAGTTGGATTTAAAGGTCCTTGTGGGTCCCTTTATGATCTATGATTCTAAATCTTTGAGACGTTGACTCTTGATGGTTTTTATTAGGCTACTTTGAGAAGACCTATCCAAATAGTGTTCAGAGAATTAGGAGAAGAAGTAGATACCATTTTTTAAAAATACTGAAACTGTTTCAAGTTGAAAGTCAGAATTAAACTGTATGGGCTGTCACAAAACCTTACATATCTTGATGCTTTATTATCACATTCAAGGAGATAGGGAGCAGCTTAAATTTATACAGCAGTTTAGGCTTTATATCATCTACATAACCACATTTAATTTTATTTCATTTGAAGTGACAATATCCCTGCCACCACATGACTGTGTGATATTTCTGGAGCATGCTGGAGCATGCTCTCTGCACTGTTTTTAGTTTTGACTTGATGGCAAGTAACACTGAAAATGATGTAAAGTTGAAAAACTAAATAAAGTATTTAGTCAGTAAATACAATGATGTATTTACTAATCCACCATGCTTTAAATTCAGTCAGTTTCTACTTTCCTGTATTCTGCTTGACACTAGATATCAGCATCTGGGTATTATTTTAGATTGTCCTTTAAATTGCATATGAGTATCCTTTATTTGCGTAGAGGTCATACTGTTGTTTAAGTCTGGAAAAAAAAAAACAAACATGTACATAAATAACCACAGGTATTCCACAGGATGCTGTCATGGGTCTATCCAGATCAGGTAAATGCTCTAGGTGTAGGTAATCCTACGTGCAGACAGTCTGATCTCTCTGAGTCCTTCCAGTCCGTACTTCCAGTGACATAATGAGAAATGTGTCCTCAGCCTGAGATTTCATTTTATCTCTTTATCTCTCTTTGCTCTCAATCCAACATTGGTTTTGAATTTTCATGCTTTTACTGTTTTAGATTTTTTTTTATTATAGCAAGAATAAGACTCAATGTTTTTGTGCATTTTATGCTGGTTTCCCCCCCCTTTTTCTTTTGTTCTCTCTACTGCCTCATTCACTTTCCCTGTGATGTCCATTGCAGTGGAAGTTAGGAGATACTCTTCAGATACCTTTTGCCATGAGGCTGTGGGTGGAAGCATATGATCTTTTGCTTGCAACTGATAAGAGTCAGTCGGAGAGGGTAGGCCTTTTTGACTGTGTCTGTGAAGTATTTTTGTAAAATGGACCACTAATCCTGGTCCACAGTAACTAAAGATTGATATTTTCTAACTAATAACATGGAAGCTCTTCATGAAGATAGCAACGTGAAAACTTTGGGGAAATACGTTGCCCTGATTTCTCCACAGTAAGCAGTTTGTTAGATGCCTAATTAGTATTATAAGGCGAAATTTTGTCACATCCATTACTTGAGTTGAGAACTTCATCATTCATCAGTTTTCCAATAAATGGAATAAAATGTACGTGTTTTGATCTTGTGGAGTAGCAACTGAAATCAATATGAATAAACTGAACACACTCATTAGCATTTTCATAAGGTAACTAAAAAAGTTACATTAGCTTACTAAGGGACATTGGAGATAATCAAATCTAGGTTTTGTATTGTCTAATTAAAACAGTTAAACAAAATCTAAGACCCAATAGATGATATTCTAGTCTAATAATGGATTTAAACACAGTATCACAAGGCTGCAGGATGAAAAAAAGCTAATTTCACAAGCAGTGCATTTAAATTGCTAGTGCAGGCAACAAAGACTTGCTTCCGTTTTTGTATTATAATGGATACTGCAATCTATGCCCTTGTCTTGGCTAAGTAGGACAAAGATATTCACTTCTTATACAATCCATTGACGAGTTCTTAAGAAATCTTGCATCACATGGCATTCTGTATTTCTTCGTTAATTGGCCGATAGTCCTACCTAAAATACTTTATTTGATGTTGAGGTGCTCTTTCTTTCTCTCTTTTCTTTCTATTTTTTTCTATCTCTCTACTGCATATTCATTGTTAAATAAAATCTGTGTTGTTGATTTCAGCAGATGGTTTCTCTTGCACCTTAATTAAGGCAAAGGCATCTTTCACTGGTAGGTTCAATGAAGTCACATTTTTTCAGATGTAGCAGGAATCTGCCCAGGATTGTTAGCTGCTAGAGAGGTAAATTGAGGATACTCTATTCACCTGTTTAGTTCACTGCGAAGGAGTTTTTCAGTACATCCAAACTTTTCCCCTTACATATTTATTTCTGTTTTTATATGGTATTGCAAGCTAGACTGAATTATCAGGCTTAATAAAAATTACTAATTACAGACAAGGCTAAGTAAACCAAGCATAATTATAAAGCAGTACAGAACAATTAACAGAAAATATATCCCAGTGTACCCACTGCTGAAATACATGCTTCCTAATAATTTTAGTTGTACAGTCAATGAAATGGCACTGATAAGGTTTACAGCCTCTCAGTGGAAATAGTGGAAGTATGTACTAATTGTATGCACATTTTTAATAAGAAATAAGAAAAGCAAGGTCAGGTTCTGGAAACAACCTTGAAGGAGCAGCACCAGTAATTTACTCTATGTCACTTGTTTTTTTCCACCGATATTTCTGACACTAGCAAGTCAGAAAAATGTAGACTTCTGTTTCTCTTGACTAACAGCAAAAGAAACATAAGGACTATGACTGCAGCTGTTCACTTATTTTTAAGCCAGGAACTACTGTGATTTTCTTAGAAGTCAGAGGAAAAACAAAACGTAGGTTTCACTCTGTAGGCAAGAGTTTTGTTAGATTACCCTGTCTAACACATATCTAATCTATGACACATTAGAATTTACAAAATTGAGCTGCTGTAATTTTGTGTATCTATTCAATTAATATAGACTCCATTTAGAATGCATAAATACATAAATTTTATCTCAGAATTTTGCTTAATGCTTTCAATTTCTGTAGTGTATGCCTGAGTTTGCTTTTAGTAAGAAATGTTTCAAATCACATGTGAACATATAGCATTGGGTTTTAATTTTGCACTTACCACTTGAGCAACAAATACGTGACTGAAATGTACACTGTTCTATTCTGAAAAAGGAAACACATTTTTATGTTTTTGAAAGTAGCTATAGGTAATTTTCTAAACAATGCTGAACTTACCATTAAAAAAGACGAGGAATATGCTTGTACATATCGTGGAAGAAAACTGCAAGATGTAGAGAGAACCTCGTGGGGTGTCCATCTGCTATCCTCTGTCTGAGACAAGCCAAAATTATTCTTCCAGACATACTTCTGGAATTTACAGTGTCTAAGTAGCAAGAATGTTGATTTTGAAGCTATAAAACAATAAAATAGTTTTTATCCCTACCATTGTGTTGTTACAGCGTTGTTACCTCAGATGCATTTTAGTACAAGCTCTCTCTTCACATGGAATAATTCATGGGTTCTTTATTCCTTCCTCAGCTAAATGTAGCTTATTCTAGAAATGCTAATTTCCTCATTTATAAATGATTCCAGAAATGCTAGTTTTCTTGCTTAATGCCTGACTGGGCCTGGTTATGCTACAGTGCAAATTTGGAGTTAGGGAGATCCACAATGAGACAAAATGGGACCTGCTGCTATTTGAAGAACAGTCTCGTTACACTGTAAGCGTGTCTGCTTGCTTACAATCCTAACACAGAGAGATTAGTCGGTTTTTCCTCTAGATTAATATTAAGCAGTCAAAACTAATTTTCCTGGTTCACTATTTACATGGCAATTTTCCAAATTTATTGAGTAGAAGCTGTTTGCTGGATTATTTCTGAAAGCAATTATTCATCTGTTATAACAGAAAAGGAAGCTGTTCTTTAAATTTCAGCTGATTTTTACTGAACAAAGGTGTCACGTGCTCTTGTGTTCCCTGGCCAGAAAAAAATTAGTCATATTTCTGGTACAAGTACTCCCAGCTATAAATAACAATTCTGTTTTCTAGTGTTCTCTAGTATGAATTTAAAATTCCCTGTTTTGGCAAATTATTCCTGCAATGCAAAGAGGTGGCTGTGAATAGAAGTGAAATGGATTTGACAGAAAAGCAACATTAATATTCCCTGAAATTATTTGTCAATATTCACCTGCTTATAGACATAATGTTCTTCTTCAGCCATTCATTTGTACTTCTCTTTCTAGTCCTTTAATGTAGTCACTTCACTAACCTTTTCAGAACCACTTCAGCATTTGAAATCACGAATAAAAAAATAAAAACTGCATCAAAATATCACTACAGTGATGCCTCCTGCCCAGTGTGCTCTTTGAGGAGGGTATTTGGGGAATACTATCATAGTCTATGCTTCTCTTGCCGCAGCATTGTGCTGTGAAAGCACACGGGCTGTGGTGCCGAGGAGGTTATTGCAAGGATGTCATGAGGCAGTTGAGGGAAAACAGAGGCAGTCTGTGTGTTGGAGGCTACTGGCTGGAGAGAGCACCCAGGTTTTCTGGAACAGGATGATTTCCATTTTTTATTTGGTTTTGACTCCAATTCCCTGACAGTTTTTTTTTCTTTCTGATTTCTTTGTCAGGTAGAAACCTGAGTCTCCACTCACTCTGCTAACCTCATGTTTTATTGCTGACTTATCATTCTGACTCACTTTTGATTCGACAAGTCTAGTTTGACCATTTTTGTTGCCTTACCTAAAATTGTGATCTTGAATTCTTTGCATCAGGGACTGTTTTCTTCATCTGTGTGTAAAATGCCAGCATATTTGTGTACTGATATTCAGCTAGATTTTGTAGGCGCTATCATAATATAATTAAAAACTGCTATTAATAACTTGATCTACATTCCAATAGCTCACTCGTTGAGATATCACTGTAACCTCTGAGGTTGTTACTATTTATTTTCTGTTCTCCTTAATGCCTAGAGACTAAAGACAAGATCAGAGTTTTTTGAACACATGCAATGAAATTCATCTGAAGAAATGTAGATCTTTATATCTGGCAAATGTTCAGCCTCCTTTAAAATTATCATAGTAAAATGATTGAGACTGCTGTTTGCCCGTTGTCAAAGTCAGTACTGTTCATCTACTGGTCTTTTTTTTTTTTTAAGAATAACTTCTATCTGCTTTTCATAAGAACATTTACTTTCATTCAGTTATTTTTGAAGAAAACTAATGAAGTGTTGCTAATTGAAATTAAAAATGAGTAGTGTAATCACTGAGTTTTTAAGGTAATGATACTCTGTTTCAAAACAATTTTTCATTGATTCTAATTTTTACTTTTTTTTCTCCTGTGTTGCTAATAGCAATCCAATATTATGTTTAGCAAGTCTAACTCTTCTGATTATGAGTAATAGTGGACTACGGATGTCAGAAAACAGCTCTTTCCATCTCCTGAGCACTCTGCCTCCAGTTTAGACAAAAATATTTCTTTAAGATGCAAGAAAGCCACAGGTTATACCACAGCACAGTAATCTTTATTTTTATCTCTATTTCTTTCTCAGTAAATTAAAACATATGATATATCTTTTTGATCTGAGCTGAGCATTAGGCTGTTCTTTTCATTGGAAGAAAGGAACTTGGGCGTGCTGGCTGACTACTGACTGAACACAGTCCAGCAGTGTGCCCAGCTAGCCAAGAAGGCCAATGGCATCCTGGCCTGTATCAGCAACAGTGTGGCCAGCAGGACCAGGGCAGTGACTGTCCCCCTGTACTGGCCACTGTGGTGAGGCTGCATCTCAAGTCCTGTGTCCAGTTTTGGGCCCCTCACTGCAAGAAGGACATTGAGGTGCTGGAGCATGTCCAGAGAAGGGCAACAGAGCTGGTGAAGAGTCTAGAAAACATAAGTGATGAGGAGAGGCTGAGGGAGCTGGGTTTGTTTAGTCTCGAGAAGAGGAGGCTCAGGGGGGACCTCATCGCTCTCTACAACTCCCTGAAAGGAGGTACTGAGGTGAGGGTTGGTCTCTTCTGCCTTGCCTGCAGTGAGAGGACAAGAGGAAATGGCCCTAAAATGAGACAGCAGAGATTCAGATTAGATATTAGAAAAAAAAGTCAGTTAGGTTGCCCAGGGAGGTGATGAAGTCCCTGGGGGTGTTTAAGAGACACCTGGATCTGGTGCTGGGTCATGCAGTTTACTGGTTTAGGGGTTAGAGTGATGGTGCTGGATGAATGGTTGGACTGGATGATCTTGAAGCGCTTTTCCAACCTTGATGATTCTGTGATTCCGTGAGTACTTCACCCAAGATCTTCCCTCTGATATAGTAGTTAGCTCAGTGTTCATCATCTTGGATATGAAGGTAAGGAGTTCTTCTAACTTTGTGTGCCATTTTAGACTGAAATAGAAATTATCCTGTTATTTTCTTGCTCATTTTTATTGTGTATTTCTGCAGTTCTTCTAAGGTGGTCCTTTTCCTTATTACCCTAACTAATTATTATCAGCAAACATTCTTACCCACCTTTCCAGGTGGTTCATGAGCATGGGGACAAGCACAGTGCCAGCAGAGGTGGTATGGTGGGTAACTCTCTCCTGACCCAGGGACTATGCTTAAAATTATGCACATGAGTGAGTTCTATTCAGCTTCAAGACACTGAAGCAAAAGCTAGGCATGCATGTTAAGCATTCGGTTACTTAGATGTTAGGTTTGACCTTGATCCTGCAAAAACTTGTGCTTTGTTAAGGTAAGACCATATAGCACTTTGTAGGACATAGCTACATGTTTTAAAACATGGTGTAAGTTGTTTTCTTTTTCATAGCTCTACACTTTTTTTCCTGTTTAAAGATATTAAACTTGAAAACTACACTAATAATCTGTAGAATTTAGCAAGTACATATTGCTTTGCTTAAGCAGAACTTAATTTTGCTTAATTTTGATCTTATCTGTTCAGAGCATATTTAGATTTAGCCAATAGTGGTTAGAATTAAGTTGTTGTTTATCTTCATTCAACATTGCCTCAGGCTTTATGAAGAACATAATACTGTAGTTACATGTGCCTTAATGTTTTAGAAGACAAGCCTATAATGGCATACTTATGAAAGTGCATTTTAAACCACAACCAATATTTTTACAGGACAAGTAAAGAGATTTGTTTAATCTGCCCTATTTTTAAAGTGATATTGCCATGTGACATAGGGTATTACTGTGAGAGAACTAGATAAACACATTAGAGTAATTAACCTTCCTGGAAAGAGGGAGCTTCTGAAACTTCAACATAATATTCTAAAAAACAGTTACGGCTGAATTATCAATATCTGCTGGATAAAGGCTAACGATGTCACTATATTTTGTTTTAAAAATGTTGGGATTATTTCATTTGGAGACAAGTGAATTGAAATCAAATGAAATCAAGGGAGCTGAGCCAGTCTTTTTGCACTAAGGCTGAATCTGGAACATTTTCTCCCTCCTATACTTTTTATTTGCTCCATTACAAAGGCATAAGCTTCAAAAAACTGAGTATCAGAATTCAGCCTTAGTGAAAGGAGAACATGAGAACATTGTGCAGTTGTTTAATTTGTGATATTGGACAAATTAGGACATTTCTGCTTTTTTCTGTACTATAATAATATAGCTCATTACAGCATTTCTGATTCAAGAATACCTTGACATGAAGTGGTTGACATTTTCAAAGGGCTTCCTGGTCAAATTTTTTTTTGACATGATTATACTGAAAACCTGGCAGAAGCCCTTGGTTTAGTATTTTGACATATGATTGCCAAGTATTTAAAATTACTTGCTTTCCTCTACCTCTTAACTCTGTTCCTTCATTCATTTCCCCTTCTTGAAAGACTGAAAATACTTAAAACTCTCTTGCTGCTTTTATAATTGTTCCAACTTTCCTCAAACTGATTGATTTGAAGCAATGTTCTTGATGCCCATTAAAAAAAAAAATTGCCCTACGTATGAATGTGTTTTATTTGGAATGTGAAACTGTAACAAGTATTTCAGTAATTAGACCACAGGATTTTCGTCTGATATTCTGAGTGTGCTTCAAGACAGGTATCAGTCAGAATTTACAGTGTTCTCGCTCAGAACACTCTCCAGTTCCTCAGAAAGTTTCTCAGGGACTGCAGAGATTTTCCAGCTTTAGTGTCTCATTAATATACATCTCCATCTGATGTAAACTGAACTCAAATAAATAAACTTCTGATGTAAGCTGTACTCAAAACTTGCTAATGTGACCACACTGTTGCTTGTCTGGATGTGAGTGCCATTCCTCTGTTAAAACTGTGCCTGTAAACTAGCTGAGTGGGAAGTAACCCTCCAGTGAAAAGTGGAAAAAGAACTTAACATGAGGTAGCATATGACAGATTGAGTTGATTTTTTTTTCAAAATAAAAAATAATGTATTAAATTTGTGTTTATTAATTCAGTTTTGGAGGGTTTGATTTTTTTTTTAAGATGAAGAAAAATACAACGATATTATCTTCAGCTTGAGGAGCTGCTCTAGGTTTTATGGAGATAAAATATAATATTGTGGACTATTGATAAGCCAGAGTAACCTTTTTTTGGCTGTCAGTGCAGCAAGACAGCTAGGTACTTTTTGAAACACATTAATATTAATTGCTAAAATTGCTAATAATTACTGCAACTAGTCCTGGGGTTTTTTAGTCTTGCAAACACCTGGTAAAATGTGTCATCATGTACCTGAAAATTATGTGGAGTATACACAAACACACTCTTTTCTTACCCCAGATTTAAGTGGAAAATAGACTTAAAAGTAGTTGATTAAAAAAAAGGTAAGTCTTCCTTCCGAAACCACATGGCTAGAGACTTTGTTCATATTTTGTTTTGCATATGCAAATAGTCTTGAATTGATGAATAAAAATTTTAATCATCCTTGCTCTGAATCTGTCAAATGAATGACACCTTGATATGCAAAATGACTGCAAGAATGTAACTGAAATTATTTCCATTTTGGCTACATGAGTTACCGAAATAACAAGCATGAGAAGATCCTAAGTGTGAGGTTATAATGTTTCTCAATGATGTTAAGGTTGCCACAGATAGGCTTAAAGCAGCTGATTCTTTCTGGCAAAAAAATTATATTAGACTCAGGCTTGACAGAGTAATATTTAAGACTTTTGACCTAACATGTAGTACACTCTGTTCTGTCAGCCTTACCTAGAGAAAATAAGTGCAAAAAGTAAACATCACTTCAGGCATATTTGGAAGTACTTCTTCCATCCTTTGCTCAAAAAATATTTTCAGAATTTTTATGTGGCTGTAGTTTTTCTTAGATATGGTCAAGAGTAATGCTTTTCTACTTCTAGTTCAAACTTAGAATTAAGACAATTTTTACCCAGTCCAATTGAAGGTGTCACTGTAAATATATGACAAACTATTCCTCTCTGGTTGTTCTCTCTGGCAGTTTGCCTCTGAACATGATCTTGGAGACACACATCAAGCTCCTTAGGGTCATTTTCCTGCTGAGTCTCATAACAGCTGGTACATTCTGAATAGTTAACACACAAGTGTTTTACAAATATAAAAGTAAAGGATGCCAGGAATAATGGATGCACTCTCTCAATATGTTCATTGCAGCAAACAAACCTAAAAACAATAAACCCTCAGCCATTCTGCTGAGTCTCCTGCTGGTCAGGTTCTGCTCCTAGCCCAAGCTGAGGAACTCAGTTGGCAGTCATAGCTTCAAGAAGTGTGTTCTCTGTAAATGGGGTTAATTGAACACAAATGTTTGCTCTGTTTTACTCTTGACACTTGCTTCATCAGCTCATAGGAGTAAATATTTATTATAATCTCTACATTTACTGATCTTTGCTTCACTTCTCTCCAAAAATATCTTCCTTTTCAGCTGGGTCTGTTCATAAGCTATGGTTTCACCTCTAATATTTTTAGTTGACAGTGTTGACACAGTTCTGATCTTTCAACTGCTGAATCTGTTAATTTTGAAATGTGGTGCTCCTCTATTGACAGAGTCTTTGTGCATTGCAAGGTGTGCTTAAACTTCTCCCTCAGCTGTTTAATCTTGCCATTTAGAAGACACAGGTTAAAGCAATGATGTGTAGGTATTGCTAGGAAAAGTTCGTGCTAGGCACTGCCTGCCTGGACAGCAGCTCTGTAGAGATGGCCCTGAGGTGCAGTGAGCTGCACAGGAGCCACCCCAGGGCAGGCAGCAGTGAAAGCCAGCAACATCTGGTGCTTAGGGGTAAGGGCACAACTAGAAGATGGAGGGAAGTAGTCCTTTTTCCTCTGTTTAAAGCTGTGAGACTGAATCTAGGGTGCTAGGTTTAACTTTGGGTTCCCCAGTACCAGACAGTTGGCATACTGGAACAAGAGCAAAGGATGACCAGCAGTGTGCTGTAGGGAAAATGTAAAGAAGTAGTTGTAAAGAAGCAGCTGAGACACCACAGCTTATTCAAGGCTTTGTGGGACATGATTACAGTCTACAACTGCCTAACTTTTGGCAGTCTTTGGGAAGATGGAGCTAGACCTTTCTCGGGTGCGCCAAATAAGAGGAGGTCTAGTTGGAAACAAATTGCCATAACAAACCTGGATTGCATATCACAGAGTCGTAGAATCCTCTTGGTTGGAAAATATCAAGACCATCTTTTAACCATAAATCTTGCTTTAAGTGCAAGCCCAATTTAATAAAACTTACTGTTTCCTCCAGGGAAAGAGAAAACATTGCTTTCAAAGGTACAGGACAAATACTTGCACAGACCATGATATCCTGAGACCAAAAAAAAAGGAAAAAAAATAAGGAAAACCAGCTGCTTTGGTCTCCTGTATCTGAATCCAGAGGT
The DNA here is from genome assembly GCF_036250125.1 of Pseudopipra pipra. Taxonomy (NCBI): domain Eukaryota; kingdom Metazoa; phylum Chordata; class Aves; order Passeriformes; family Pipridae; genus Pseudopipra; species Pseudopipra pipra. The sequence goes on along the minus strand of NC_087581.1, from coordinate 13,141,419 downwards.
TACAAAATACTAATGCTTACATTGTAGAGAGGTTCATATAAAAAATATCCACGACAGAATGGAGATACTTCTGAAGTGACATGCTTGATGTCTTTTTACCATGAGACTGGTGAAATATTGGAACAGGGTTCCAAGGAACTTGCGCTATCTCCATCCCTAGAGGTGTTCAGAACTTCACTGAATGTGGACCTGAGCAACCTGATGGAAGGTGACCTTTCTTTGAGGAAGGAGTTAGACCAGATGGCCTCTTGAGGTTTTTTCCAACCAATGTGATTTTATGAGCTTTATTTTTCATGTAAATGCTATTAGAATATTCCCACAATTTCACCCTATTTAGAGTCTTAAAATCTAGTTAAATTTGTCCTGGCAAGAATCTTACTTATGCATCTTTATCCAATTTAAAATTAAAAAATATTTTTTGCTGTCAGACTAATAGCAATTCATCTTCACTAATGCAAAACATGACATTATGGCAGATGATGTAATTTGGACTTCTTGTCCCTGCTTGCAAACTCACAAAGCAATATTATTTGTTCCATTTCTTGCATCTTTTCATGTGAGATAAGCATCATTTTTTATTCTGAATTGGTCACCACAACTGTGTGTGCAGTTGTGTGGTTTTGGATGGGATTCAATTTTGCATTCCAGAGTCCTTTCTCTCTTATTCTTTTGGATTCTTTGAAATGTTATTTATGTCAGAACACTGCCCACATATCACAAGTCTTCTCTCCCCCAGTCCTTCAAAAATATGCTGAACTTCTTCACCTTTAAACTAATCATAACGTTCTTTATGTTCCCAATCCTTAAAGCATTCTCTTTAAAGGAGTGTATTGATCTCATTTCATTTTTTATGCTGAGTGCAGTGTATTTCAAATGCCTCTTGTATAGCTTTATTTTGGCCTCTTCTTCTGAGTTAATTTAAAATTACGAGAAGCATTTTCATGATCAGAAATGGCTACTGACAAGTATTTTTCTGTGTATCTTACCTTTTGCTGGTTTCTGTTGCAGTTAGTTGTACTTTCAAAGAGAAATTGTTTTGGTAATTTTCTGAAGCCAGTTTTGAAAATGGATACAGCTCAAAACGACCAACTCATTCAGTATCTGTCATAGTACCTACTAGCCTGTAGGACTCTTGAGCTGCATGTAGTCCATTGTTTCTTTGTCATCACAGGTGCAAGAAGGATAACATTAGGACAATTAAACATATCCTCAATATGCAAAAACATGAGACAAGAACAGTATACTAAAACCAAAGTATATTTAAATTCAAATTGTAAAGGAAAGATGAGGGAAACTGTTATTTTGGTTTGCAAGTTCAGGTCAAAACCAATCTTTCATATACCAACTGAATAACCTGATATTGGGCTGTTAATATTCCAGGCTCATCTACTCTATGTGGTTGTATTTTCTTTTAATGCTTGTTGTGGGATTTTGTTGGTTTTGTTTTTTTTCTACACAAATATATATTTGTGTAGAAATTGCAATATAAAATTAAAGCATTTAATTAAAGTATTTTTTCAGATCTCAACATTTTCCATGAAATGTAATCTTCTTCATCATTGTTTTGGCTACACCAAATTTCTAAGCACACCAGTTCTTTACTAGTCCATCCTATAGTCCTACTTAATAATAATAATCACTTTAAGACATTTTCCTCAGATTTCTGTTTATGAGAAACTTGTACCAGTTCTGCGATCATATACCAGTTCACTTCTAGTGAATGATGAACTTCTTTTTTATGTTCTCTGCATGTTCATCGCCTTGTAGAAAGGTTGGTCTTGGCAGTTTTAAATAGCTAACAAAGTATAATTCACTAAGTTTAGTTCTGTTATGTTACAGAGTTGTGCCCCTTGAGAGAATGACAGTTGTGAAATTGTTAATATAATTTCAACAGGCTATGAAAAAGCCTTCTTAAAATGTGTGAAGTCCATAAGCAAAGAAAAGGTCTCTACTACCTGACTACATTTTATTTTTTCCAGATTTCAGGCTTCTGTATGAAGGCGTTAATATCATGACAGAAAGCAAGCTTGGAACTTGGATGAAAATTATTAATAAGCAGTAGTGTGCACTCAGGAGAATTTTTTTTTCCCCTAGCTAGGATAAAAAATTTATTTGTGTCAGATTCATGTTGCAATAAAGGATATACAACTATAAATAACTAGTTACTTGAGACCAGATGTGCAGCAAATAAAAGAATGTATGGTAGATGATATGTTCTTCTGTGCATTTCCACTGTTTGGATGCCTTCATTATGTTTCATTTTAAACTATGGCAAAGAGATAACCATTTTAAAGTGATACCTGTAAGATATTTCCACAAGAGCAATTTAGCATTGATATGCAGAACAGTCAGCATTACCTTGAACTCAGCTTTTATACAAGTAAGACTTTATTACCGAGGTGATGCCACAGCAATGCTTTTGACTAAAACCAGAACTGATTAGACTGCATTATATTACCCATTCATATTTTACCACTATTGAGCAATATATTACTTGAATTTCAGCTGCCCCAGATCTTGTTACATAATGGACAAGTTCATTATAAAGGTTGGTTGCAAAAAAGGAAGCCGATCTGTTTGTATCTTTCTTTGCTCTTTAAATCATGCTTATTTGGTATATTTTGGACTAATGCTTTTCTAAAATAATATTTTAACTTTGTGATTAATTTCTGCTTTTCAAACAGATATGCAGTTTTCACCCTTATTGACAGTTTGTCTGCCCTTTGTCTTTTATTCCCTGTCCTGTATTTCTCTACCTTACCCAGTCATAGCAATAAGAACTACTGTGTTCACCAAGTGAATCAAAGTGCCTACACACTCCACGTCCTTTCTGTAGCAAGACACTCTTTATAGAGAAAGGGACTTTCATTCCATCAATGCCTCATTTGATCAATCTGTGGCTCAGCATTTCTTAATTATGGTGACCGAGGCTCTAGAGAAGAAAAGATCTGCTGAATTTAGGTTTTCTGTAGCAAAAACTTTTAAAGCTATGTTATTATTTCTATACGGTGTTTGTTTTTCAAGACCATTTTTAATCACTTTAAACAAGATAAAAATTAAGCTTAATTATGATAGCAGCTATGAGGTACTTGTTACTGATATAGTACGTGGGAGAATATAATAATGAAAAAGTAGCTGTAATCAAGATATTATTATTTTAATGTTGATTAATATGAATATTATTATTTTTAAAATTGTTTTTAAGTCTTATTTCATTTTTATTCTTCACACAATAATGTTTTAGGGATAACTAAGCATTAATTGTTTCAGAGACACTATGTCCACTGCATTTTCTCTGTAGTTACTCAGCTATATTCTTTCCTATTTTTAATTGCATTTCACCATTTGAGAGGCTTAGTTAACACATTGCATGCTTTTCTAAAATTAATTCTTTTTTTCCAGTTATTGTAACAAAAAGTTTTTGAAGCCTCTTGACGCTACTTTGACCATTTCAAATGAACTATATTAGAAGTCTGCAATTAAACCTTCCAGCTGACATTTGAAGAAAATACCTGAGCAGCAAAGCCCTGCTTTGAAATGTGACAACCAGCTTTTCATACCTGTAATAGATACATCCCTATACTATAATCACTAAAATCCTCTCAATACTTTCTTCTCTGAGTCTGAACAGCTCTGTTTATTCCATAACAAACACATAAATATATAGAACAATTGTGCTGACAAATGGAGAATGATGATGGTCTCATGGAGAAAAGATTAATTATTAAACAGTTATTCTTTCTGTTTTAATGCTATGAGAAAAGTGTGTTAGCTCACACAAGCTAAGCTTGGGGAAGGATTTTATGGCTTTCCTCTAATTTTGCTCTTGCTACAAGTAACTGAATCCAAAAAAGTGAGCAGAATTTTGTATTTGCTCCTGAAAAGAAGAATACTTCTGTTTTCAAGCTGTGAGCTTCATCTTTTGAGTATCAGGATGAGATAGATTGGGTGCCCAGCCTCGCTTAGGTACAGAAATTGCATGTTTCGTTGAGGACTAACACTAAATGAAATAGCAAATGGCGATATCTGCCTTTAACAGGATTTTTGAGAATGATTAAATTCCTCTTCCCTCATCTACTGTTCTAGGAAAGAAATAGCAGAGAAGTTGCAAGGCAATTCACAACTGTTTTTCTTGCCTCTGGTCAGCAGTAGCTTCAGAGATTTCTGAACTGGAATACCTTGCTCTTCATTATTTTCCTCTGCATTTTACGGGTATCTGAGACAGGACATCATTCCTGAAGAGTCAGCTGATGCAAGTTAGGAATGTCTTTGTATGAGATCAAAATGTTCCTTTGAATTTTCAGGGATGTTCTTAGGTGGGCTCTTACACAGTGAAGAACAGTCATGGATCTATATGTTCTTTCATTTCTTTTTTGTTTATTTAGCCTGAAGGGTACGTCATTGAATTAGGGCCACTTCCTTACTGTTGTAACTTGTTTTTCAGTTTTTCTATGTATCACAGACTGTAATACTTCTTTATAATACTGCTTAAGGGAAGGAGGGCTACTCTCTGTGTGAACTAAAGCCTGAACCAGTAGGCTGTATTATGATACTGTTATTAAGATGCCAAAGCATAGTTTCAGAATCTTAGGAATGCCTATATATCTTAATAAGATGTGGGAATCACCCTTTAAATCTCAAATGCATATGAGAAAATATTAATATATGTATGTATCAGTAAATTTTTTATGATATCATTATTTAAAGGTTTGCATTCTGACTTACTGCTGTAATAGACTGTGTTCTTTACCTGAATTCTCTAAATGAAATAACCAACATAATTTATTCAACAAAGACAAAATAGCACACGTATAGTACACAAATATTAAACATTTTCCCTATTTTTCTGATGATCTTATGACCTCTAAATTTGCATTTCAAATGGAGCTGTACTGTCAGACTAGCCAACAATTTTCTGCTCATACTAGCCTTCTGTCAACAATACAGGTTGCTTCTAGGTCCATTAAAATCAATTGCTCAGCTTTTGTTTTTTATATTTCAGTTATACATTTTATATGCAATTTTACTTGAATATGGATATAGATGTGACTGTGCTGCCAGTAGTTTTGACCAATAGCCTAATGGTTGGAGATATCACCTGGAATTGAGTAGATGTTACTTAAGGTCTGAAGAGGGTCATGTTGGTGACTATCATTTCTCAAAAAGTATTCTCCTGGCCTACCAATGACTTGGGCATGAGATATGGAGAGTTATCCATTCTGCCTAATGCTCAGTTTGATTTATTTTTGTTATGTGATTAGCTTTGGGAATTCAAATCTGAAAAGAATGGTTATCACAATTTCTATGCCTGTTACTCTCTGCTAGATAGTGTAGGAAAACTGTTAGTTTTATTTATGAAAAGGTTATTACGTTCGCTGAGACAGCATCTGGATTTTTATTGCATCATTGATACCAAAGTATTTAAGAGCTCTGTCTTCATATATAAAGTTGGGGTTGATTAGGGTTGATCTCTTTTTTTTAATCAAGTTATCAATTAATCTTTTCCATCACTTTTTTTTAAAAATAAAGTGAGTCAACTTAATTAGGTCTTTGTTTTGTGAGTGCTTATGGCAGGAATAAACATACGTCAAAATGGCGTGAAATTTCTTCTTCATCCTCTCATGAGTATAACTCTTTCAGCTGTATCTGATCCAGAATTGCAAAGCACTAAAATTTCACATTTTCCTGATGCTTGTACACTGTTTTCCAACCACGTGTAACAGCAACATATTGTGCAATTGAAATCCTCAGAGGTGCTGCAAAATTCATGCAGTTATTTGGTTAGGAAGTATGAACAGGTATGTGTTTAGCATATCTGAGTCCTAAAAAGCTCTAGAAGCACTATATGAAGGCTATTTGAAATGAAGGACAAAAGTGGTAAGCAAAATGGTTCTCAATTGGGGATAAGTAAAGCTATTAGGAAATAATGAGAGTAGAATAACTGTTAAAGTGCCTTTTTATCTCTGCTATAGTATTTGTATAGAATCTAATGTCTGTGCTAATTAGAAGATCAAATTTCTGTAAAGCAGAGGTGTCTCTGGTCAGGATAATACCTTTCCCCAGCTTCTGTCCCCATATTGCTACAAAATACCTCAAGCCTGTTGGTAATTATTTACTTCTTTCCGATACAGAGTATTAATTTAAGCTCTTCTTATAAAAAGCTTTAAAATGCATCCTCTTTTGAAAATACACTATAAATAAATAAGATGGGATTGAAAGAGTATATCCTTTCTGATCCGATACAGATGTTGAAATATGTGAAAGTAGAGCTGACTTAAAACACTATTTGTTATAAAATGCAAACTAATTTGTTAGTTGCATCCTTGCCAGCTACCCTCTGTAATCTTCTGGTTTTTCTATTGCTCATCACCCTTAGTGCTTCCTTGACACAAATATTCACAGGATGTGTTCAAAATCCTAGTTTTTCATTCATATTAATGATTCTTATGGGGTTTTTTTTGCAAGATGGATGTTTCACTGCTTTTCAGGTTTCTGAATTGCCTCTCTAGTCTCTGAACAGAGCCAGTTGCTTTGCAGGCTGCTGGGAAGTAGCTGATTTTTGAAAGCTTTACACACTGGGTGATCTGATAGGTTTAATCAGTTCCCATATTTTAATATGCTGAAAAATTATTTGTTTTCAAATATTCATAATTGCAATGGTGAGAAAAGAACTGTCTTTTTAATATAATGTCACTTCTCAGGTAATTTGACAGAGTATGGATATGCATGTGCATGGCACAGAAGAGGTTATACTTGGAGTGTTTCACCTAATTACTTGCTTCACTGAGAATTTTGTTTCATTTTTTATCAGGTTTTCTACATGTATTATAACTTGCTGCTTAAAGTGGAAAGCAGTACCTGTATTTTGTTTAGAAACAAATGTCTCAACAAGCAAGGATAATTTTTACCCCTACTCCCTTCCTTATGTAAAACCATTTAAAAATGAGAAGAAAGTATTCTAGGATATTACATTTTTTACCTTTACTGCTTACCTAAATGTGGTAGAATTGAGACAAGATTGCAATAGGTCACAACTCCCCTAATCTTGTTATGGTAAGTAAATGTGTTTGTTTTTATATACTGCCTTCTGCTAAAGAGTAAACTTGAAGATGACTTCTATTGCATATACAATTAAATTGTCATCACTGCATCTGAGTGAAAGAAAAGCAAACAGAAGTGATGACTTGCTGAGCCAGAAGAGAGATTGCTCAATCAGAAACTCCCCACTTGTCCTTCATTTATAACAGAAAACATATTCAAAATCACAAGAATTAAAATATTTTAATAGTTGTGGTGTTGAATATGTGTGTTGTACATGTGACTGAAGTTCAACTATTCGAATAGTTGAATTATTGAAACATAGTTCTACTGGAAGACTGAGGAGCAGTGATCAGGTGAAATGATACAAACCTCCTGCATCTTTCAGCTCTTTGAAGAAATTCTGTAGTTATTCAGTATGATGAGAAGGGTTCATGTGACTGCTTCAAAACTCTTTCAATGTTAGCAATGCAAATCTGGAAGACATAACTGAGGATATTTTAGCAAGCAGTCTAGCATAAAACAAAGATCATTCAAGAGTGCAAGTGGAAATGAGCAGTATTGCAGCAGATAGTATTTCGTAATGTCCAGAAAAATTACATGAGATAAAAGTAAAAAGAATGTAGCCTGAATTGGAACCTAAATTGATTTAAGCTTTAATGAAATTTAGCTTTGTATGAGAATCCTGATGGAAAAAAATAGAACGCATCTCCAGCTTGCATTTAGGCTGACCCTTGAAGTTATTTGAGAAATGAGACTGCACAACTAGGACAGATAGTTAGATACTATATAAGCTACTTTTTTGATAGGATCATCTCTAAAAAGAAAGTTTTTATATTATGCATTATATCTTGATACGATCATTCCATTTGCACTGGGAACTCCACTATCTAATATTCAGCTGCCTTTTGATATGCTATTTCCTTCCATCATATTTTCAGTAATGTCTCTAAGGGACAAGCTGGATTGCTCTTGATCAATGTCTGGGCCCTAGAAGAAAGCATATTAACAGAAATGTTACTCAGGGCCGTATTGTAGAAGTATTGAATAGTTTATTTTACATTGGAGAAAAACTGAAAGTAGTTATAAAGGTAGTTTAAAAGGTACTCTTTATCCCACAAATTCATACTACTTTCTTCATTGTCTTTTATTTTTCAATACAGCCTAATAGCAACTTTAAATGGACCTGCTACTTGTCCAATGTTTATTCGATATCAGACCGTCCTTTATTTCTACTCTTCTGTTCATTGCCCCAGATTAAATATGTCCCACCTATCTTATTTTAAAAGCAGGCTGACTTTTGTATACTATTTCCCGAGATTTTGAGAATGCACATTAATTTTTCCTTATACTTTGTACAGCATACCATGCATAGATAGATTTTATCAGATCTAGAAAAGATCAAACAATTTTGATTCATTTTTATCTTGTCACTCAGTCTTGAAGACTGTAATTTTGTGACACATACAAAGCTTATCAGTATAATTTGATTAGAAATTGCTACATTTAAATAAAATATTTATCGGTCTTTGTTAAAATTGGAGGGATTGTTTTGTTTTTGGGCTGCTTTTGTCTGGCTGTTAGGGATATATGCACACACATGCTCATAAAGAAAAAAAAGCATTTTGTAGTAACAACTGCTTATTTGTAACTCATTATGTTTAAAACCCTCTACTTTCTAAAGACTTCATAGTGAGGTTAAAGAATTCTTGAACATTCTTAACCTCTGATGACAGAGTATAATTAACTACTTAAAGAGCAAGCACTGTGAATCGCTTGACATATTCTTTATTTTTTTTTTAAGTGAGATAGTTACAGTCTAAACTGAAGAATATTGCCATTTTACTCCTCACTTGAATGCCCTTGTTACATTTCTCACTTCAAATTTAAATTTGGATTCATATGGTGAAATTGTAATAAATATGTATTCTGATGGTCCTGTTGGAGTCAGTGGGTACAAAACAGAAAACTGAAGGAGTCATTTTGGGATTTCTATCAGAAGAGGGAAAGTGAAAACAGCGCTTTCTCCTGCTGTGCACTGGAAAGCAGTGCCATGGTGTCATGGAATTTCTCATTATTCTCATCATTCTTTCATAACTTGCTTATCAAAAGATAAGTTAGACAAAAATTGGAAATTGTGCATGCCCTGAAGAAAGAAAATGGAATCATCCTTAAGTTCAAATCTTTATTTTAGACTGCCTAAAACTTTGAAGTTTGAAGAAACAATGGGAGTTAAGATGGATTTTTTTTGACCCAGCTGACAAATTTAAATCAAGTTTTAAGCTAGCATTCAAATTTCCCAAGCTATAAGATTTTCATACCTACATTTTTTTCCTGAGTGCAGTAGATATGTGGCAATAAGATACTGGTTGGGTGATATACAGCAAGGTAACTGAGAAGCATTTCCAAATTTATATGGAATTAATAAGCTTTAAAGAGAATTTGGAAGAGTCAAGAATTACTGGTATACTATTTTTATTAGTTGACTATTTTGGTGAGAATAAAATTGCTCAATATTTCAATGATAAAAACTGTTTCATTACAGAATTATACATAATTTCAATTATTGTTGGAATGCATTCCAATACAGATTCAGAATATACTAGAACCTGTGCTGTTAAGGTATCATGACAGATGTCTTTTGGCAAAAAGTTGCTGTAGACATATCATGAAAGGTATCTTTCAGCTGAGAGTTTGTTTGTTGTTTGTTTGTGGGTTTATTTTATTTGTTTTTAATTTTTTGACCTCCATATTGTTTAATGTATAGACCCTGAACTATTTAATTGTGATTTCTTGTATGCTGTCTTCATCCTGCCACAAACAAACAAAATTCTCAGGGATCTAAACTATTTTTTGGGTTTTTCAAATATGAATACTTCAAAATCAGAAGTTTTCTGACCATTTCTTTCCTCCAGACTAAACCACACTATTTTCATCTCAAAGAACATAAAAAGGGAGTGTCAGTGTAGCCACTTCAGTAAGAATTTTGAAATATACAAAGGCTTCTTAACCACTCCACAAGTTATACAGGCTAACTTTGAAACAAATGTAGTACTGGTATGGGACAGTGAAGTCAGCCAAATGAAAGAAGTTTGAAAAGGGAAGATGAAAGAAATCTATGCCAAAACTGAACATACAGGTTGGTTGTTAAAAAGAGGAAGGGAGTAGTAAGGGCAAGAGAAGATTTTGTCTCAAAGGTCTGGTTTCTAACTCATGTTTCTGACATTATGAACTTGCATGTCAAAGACAATTTTTCTGTGTTTTGTGTGACTGTTGATGACTTTTGTGATCACAGCAGTAGCACTGACCTATACCAGGCCAAAAAATATGTCAACGGTTGACAAATCGTGAGGAAAACTCTCTAGATCTATCTTACTTTGCAATCTGCAAATAAAAAAAGAGAAAAAGGGTGATATGGTTTGAAGCTGGCTCCCTGCCAAGTCTCCAAACCTTACCACAAGAAGTCCCCCCCCCCCCCGAAAACCTCACGGAGAAGAGGGAGAAAAAACAACCAAGAAAACCCGAAACGAGAGAGACAGCTAAAGTGATATATATAAATATATATAAATATATTTACACTTATGTTACAGTTATATACAATTGAAATATATACAATTTCACAAGGGAAAGGGAAGGGGGAAGGGAAAAGGAACAAAACCAAAATAAAATATATATATATCCCGATTAGTAGCACAATATCTAACAACTAAAAGAGTTAGCAAAGAAATGTCTCACTACCCTCCTTGGGACAACCGAGAGTCGCTCTGGAACGATCGCTGGCAACCTCTGTCTCCCAAGGTCGACAAGGCCTTACCAGGCCTCGCTCCCCAACACGACAGACTCAACAGCAGGGAACCTGCACCTCCAAGCCGCCGGAAGGAAAGAGAGCGAAGGCCTCTCCTCCTTTCTTCGTATAGCCCGGCTTACGTAAAAACAGTAGGGAATACTGGGTAAATCTGGGCACTTCCTTGGCTACAAACTGGTCACCAAGGAAGGCCTGGGCCAAACTACCACAAAGACAATAGAGACAAAAATTACAGTGAACAGGATCTTAAACATTGCTGAAACCACTACTACTAAAAAAAATAAATTCAGACAACTGCTTGTAACTAGATTTTCTCACTTAGAGAATAAATGGCCTGACCATGCTGCTCCCTGCCCATGTGAGATACTGTAGCCAACTTCTGTAGGAAGGGATAAAGCACAAAGAAGAAAAGAAGATAAGAGCTAAAAAGAAGTGAAGATTGTCTTTTCAGCCTGATGTTTGTACAGCAGTGAAGAGCAGAAGAGATGCAGTTGGTAAAACTGAAGAAAACTCCAAACCTTTTTGCTGACACAGGGGTCAAAAGTGTGGTTTTATGTCTGGCTAAGCTGTGTGCTGATCTGTACATTATAGTAAAGCATTTTTAGACTTGTGATTCTAGGTCAACCTGTCTCCTGAACAAAGTGAGCACCATAGACTATAAAATCATGGAAGATTAAAGGAAGTTGAAAGTTTTAAACTTGAATTTCAGTCCAAAGCATCTCTTCACTGCAAGAGGATTTGACTACTTAAGAAGTCTGAAGTTTATTTTTTTATGCTATAGAACAGGACAGTTACTCTTGTGTGTGTAGTTCCAGCACAGTTATCTTTTCTTCTCTTCTTTGTTCACAGAAAGGCAGAGAGTAAGTCAAGGTCAACTTAAAAAGCAAGTCATTGTTCCTTCAATACAAGGTTATGTATTTGAAACTACTTTTTTTTTTTTTCCCTGTACACACTGGTAACAATTTAACTGAATATATTCTCAAAGTACTTGCATTTGTCAGTATGTAGAAATGTGGAGGAATTTGTCAGTATATACTGTTGAAAAAGAAATTCCTCCTAAAATCTGTTAGAACTCTGAAGTGCTAAATAATTGAAGTATGCTCTGTATAGCGTGTGCATAAAGGGACATATTTTTATTTACAAATACTTAGGACCACCTCAGCTATTTTAATGATAATGCCAAGAAAGTGGATAGATTTCTCTATCTGTATTTTGTTCTTTCTGCTGACAGTTGTAGACTGTAGAAATGCAAATCAATATGAACAATGCTACGGAGAGCTGTTTGCATGAAATTCTGGTCTTGAGATATAGAGTTTGGACATCAGAGTTATTAACAGAGGCACATGGCAACAAGATGGATGGCTTCTCCTTTTGCCTATAGCTGGATAGTAAAATAGTAAAAGAGAAAGTCACATTGAACCTGTTTTCACTTTCTAAATGATCCTTGTGCTTATGAAGTAGAGAGTACTTGATGGGAATACAGATTTCTTCACCTACTACTGAATGTCTTCTGCCTTGTGGCTGGAGAATGGGAATGATCTGGGCATCTATGTTTTTAAATTTATCTGAATCCAAATAATCCAGCAGGGTTTGTCATTGTCCTGTCTTTATGCTACTGTTCTGAGTGGTTCCTAAGTGCAAAGCTCTGGTTTGAAACATAACACCTGGTTCGTTACTCTTATTTGAGAGAGTAAACTTCTCTTGCACAAAGACAAATGAGCTTGATAAGTGAGGATTCAAGCAAAATACAAAGTTCTGTGAACAATTTAAGAGCAGATCCAGAGAGGAATAGATAACTAGGTCATGACACAGTGGACTTCTAGGGAAATGCCTGAGGTGATAGGCTGTCTTCTTAGTAAACTGCTGTAATGCCTACAGCTTTGGCATCCACAGAAGAAAAGTATGTTAAAAGGACTGTGTAACTGTAAGTGCAAGTATTTTGTGCACTTTGAAAAGACTGGAGTAAGGGAGAGTTGGCTGATTTTTTTTGCCTGTTTACAGAACTAACAAACTGTTCAATGGAGTGGTTGTTACAAAATACTTGAAAGCTTTCCGATGGTCAGGACATAGCCATATGGAGAAGTAAAGTAGATCAATTAGCAGTAGTTCAGTTACTGCTGCAGACAATTTCATTACTGGTTTGCTATCAGATATAACAGACTGTTCTTTTGCAGGCAGGAAATAGAAAATTGAGTATTCCTCTTGTTCCTCTAAAGTCAACACAAAAAGACAATATACTTCTGGTTTAGAAGACCTTATTTGTTCATTGTTGCTTCTGCTTACTGTTCTGTTATACATACTTCATGGAGGGAAAACATAAAGCAACAACCTATTCAAAAGTGTGCAGCACAGAAGAATGTAGTACAAAAAAATTGGTAAGAGCTACATTTGTAAACTGCAGAGCAGAAGTAAAATTACATTGAAAAAATATTGCAGATAAAAAGGTCCCAAAGCAGACAGGGCAGCTGAGTACATTCCTGTGAGCTAAGCAGCATCCTGATTTTAGAACCAGCAACAAAATTTTACAGCTGATTACCTGAATGTTACTGAGAACATTCAGGGCAGTTATAACTGATCCATATTTCCCTCTTTCTGCTTTAGAAACCTGTGATGACGGGCTGAGTTTATAAATCTTTCTATACTCCATGAAAGTATCTCATGGAAGCCAATGAGACTGCATGGCTCAGCATACAGAAGTGTTTATTGTCAGGAGTTCAAAATTCCTAAGTTATGTCCCTCAGAGATCATCATATTTTCCTTGAGAAAAAAATGGTTGTGTTTAGATTTTGAGCTACCTGAGACTAGTATTCTTCAACGTTTTGCTAATCTCTATAGAAATTGAGACACTAAAAATGAGACAATTCCAGGGTATGCTGTTGGGATATGTGATTTTAAAAATAAGGAACCATTAGACTAACAGTGATTTGGTGACTTCTTGACATGCAGAGGTTCTTCAGGAGAAGGTCTGAAGAACCAGGCCCTTAACAAGTTTGATGAACTTCACTAGTCTTCTCTTTTTCACCATCTACTGAAGAGCAGTAAACTGCTGACCTACTATATTAGCATTAATAATATTTAATAATAAAATTTAAACATTGAATTAAACAAAATAAAACTCTATGTCCTTCTAAAAACAAAGTTGATAGTATGGATAGACATTGAATGGTTTGGAAGGAACCTGAAAGATCATCTAGTTCCAATCCCATTGCCATGGGCAGGAACACCTTCCACTAGACCAGGTTGCTCAAGGCACCACCCAATCTGGCCTTGAACACATCCAGGATGGTGCATCCACAGCTTCTCTGGGCAACTTGTTCCAGCGCCTCACCACTCTCACAGTAAATATTTTTTTCATAATATCTAATCTAAATGTCTTCTCTTTCCGTTTGAAGCCATTGCCCCTTACCCTGTCACTGCATGACCTCTCCAGCTTTCTTTTAGGCCCTTTTCAGGTACTGCAAGGTCCTGTGAGGAGTCTCAGGAGCCTTCTGTTTTCCGGGCTGAGCACCTCAACTCTCTTCAGTCTGTCTTCACTGGGGATATGCTCCAGTGCTCTGGTCATCTTCATGGTCCTCCTTTGGACTTGCTCCAACAGTACCATGTCATTCCTATTCTGGGGTCCTCAGGGCTGGATGCAATGCTCCGCTGTTATCTCACAGGAGCAGGTTAGAGGGGCAGAATCACCTCCCTTGACCTGATGGTCATGCTGTTTTTGATGCAGCCCAGGATGTAGTTGGCTTTATGGTCTGCAAGTGCACGTTACCAGCTCATGTTAATCATCAACCAAGCATGCCTTTAAGTTTCTCTTGGGAAACACTAACCATACACAACCACAGTGTTTCTGTTGTCTGCAAGATAATGTAGCAGATTTCAGAAAGAAGAGAGGAACTGTGCCACAGCTGGATGTAATGGAGATGTCAGGTTTAATAATTTGACTTTGCAGGCTGAGAACATGATAGATTTTGTAGGGGTTATTTATAGAATCCAGTCTCACTGACGCAGAGTTGGGACAGTTTTGGACTTATTTTCCTTGGCAAGCAAGTTTTCTTTTGCATAGGAAGACCGCTAAGACTGTGAGCCTCAGGAGAGACTAATTAAATTGAGGAGGAAATGTCAAAGAAAGGGGAATTAAACTCATAATGAATGTCGTCTGATTTGATATGGTAATTGCTTTTTTTCCTTACAGACTCCCTTCTAGCAATATCATCTGCTTTAGTGTTTTATATACCATCCCTGGAATACTGTCAGATTTAAGAAAAAGTATGGCGAAAAGACAAATTAGCAACTCTCCACATTAAGTATTGGCTGTTTTATGATCTTTTTTTTCCATTTGAATTCTAAAAGACAAACAGCTGTTAGCAAGTTTTTTAGAGTAAGCCTGAAGAGACTTTTGTTACAGCTTAAATCTGTGGTGGCTGACATTCCCAATCGTCTGAGTTACTGAATGTTACCAAAAGAAAAAATAATTGTCAATAAAGTACATTATGACTGAGAATTATGCCATCAGAGCAAAAGGAATGTCCTTTAGCAATGAGAATTAATTTTTCCTCACTTTGAAAGTACAATTAAATATTAATGCTATTTTAACAAAGAGTTAGAAGGCCTAGTTGCACTTTTAAGGAAGGAGGTTTCAGTTGCTTGTTCTAATGGAAAATAAACAGTGATTTTTGAAGCCTTGTAGGAAAAACATATTTCACTACTAACTGTTATGGGCAATTGAAGGCACAAAGCACTACACTCAAACATCCTGACTAAACAAGTTCAATACCAAAATCTAGATCTTTAGTCTTACAATATCAGTTGCAATTACTTTATGTACCAAGGATTGGTACTTTATGTACCAAGGATTGTTGAACTGAGTAGGTAGCTTTCAGTTATTTTTCAAAACGGTGGTTGACATTGCAGTTCATAAACTCAGAGGAGTGGGACCTTGCCTTTGTGTTCTCAGTCTAGTTTTTACTTGGATCATTCTGATCCACCTCGCACAGGTTAATGTTGGGTGGACTGAAATTCCACACCCAAAGAATGAAGGGTCTAAATCACTAAAATTTTTAATTGGATTTTTTTTTTTCCTGAAGAACTGCTTTGTTCTACTGTAATCAAAATACCAAATTAAAACCTATACTGAGCAGAACTATACATTTCAGTATAGTTAAAAAACTGTTCAAGGATATTCTCCCGATTGCCCAGAAATCTATGGATACATATTTATTCAGACCTGAATTGATCAGACACCACTCAGGTCAAAAGGAGATATGAAATCAGTGGTACATATATGTTTCTAATAAGTAAGGATATGAAAGAAAAAAGAAAGGAAGGATTGAATAAAAAAGTCAGGTAGACAGGAACTTATATGAAGGGCTAAAGAGACCAAGATTAATAGGGCTAAAAATGCTGACTACAAACTGAAAATTAAGAAAAAGAAAACCAATATATCTCAGAAAATTAGCAACTTATTAGAAGAAACAGCTCATTATCCAATGCTCTTTCATATATTTATCAGCAACTTTAATGAAAGTTTTCAATTTTATTCAAATTTTCACTTGTAAAACTAGATTGTGACAGAAAACTGATCAGTCATTTTAAAACAGCAGTATAGAATATAACATGCCTGGAGACAAAGAGCACAGGCTATACCTCTGCATTATGGAAAGACTTCTTCTGAAAAGCTGTAGCTGTCAGAGTAGTTCAGAAAATAGCTTTGTTAGAAAAGCTGTTTTGAAGTGCCTGTCTTGACTTCTTTTATCTGAGTTCACCCCTTCGGTTACACCAGTGTGGGTGTTTGTCAGGTCTACTCTAAAGCAGATCAGGGAGAAGATCTAAGCTCAAAACCAAAATAGACTTTTTATCTTTATTTTTATAGCTCAATCATTGCCCCAGTTCATTTTTTATGACAATACCTATCAGTTGTCTTGAAAAAAAAACACAGCACGAATGTATAATTTTTCTAAAAAACCCTCTACTTAGAGTGTACAGCCCAAGATAGAAAAGAAAGGGAAGACTTCTTGGGCTGTTGGGAAGTCTTTGGTTATTAGGTTACCTCTGCAATTATGTATTTCTTTCCTCCAGTTCTTACTTAAATATAAATAATTATGTTTAGGGTTAAATGTATCTATAATACCTCTTTCTGGTATATATTTTTTTCTGACCCTGGTGAGAAAACCTCGAGGTCAAAAGAAGATATGAAATCAGTGATATATGTATAATAACATAAGTATGTACATGATAGGAAAAAAAGGGGGAAGGCATTTAATAAAAATGTCAGATAACTAGGAACTGACAAGAAGGTCTAAAGAAATCAGGTTTGATAGATGGGTATCTTCTTGGTATCAGAAGGAGTTGCATCATTTATCTTATCCCATTATTTATGAACCACATTTCTTTCAGAACTTCAGGATCAGTGTCTTGTTTTATTATTATCTTTTGCCTCCTTAGACTTGGAAGTTTAAAATAATGTGATCAAGAGTTTCTTTGTGTATATACACAATAACACAGAAATTATTTATAAGTAGAACAATCACAAAGGCAGCAATTTGTGCGAGTCAAAAGTGCAAGGGAACTTCAGAATAGAAACATGATGCCACAGCCCTTTTCTAGGAGTATGTGAAAGTGCTGTCAATTAGGTCTAACAAGGGAATATTTGTAACTAAAAGTAGGTAAAAATGGAATTTACATGACCTATACATTGTCCATAAAAAATAAAGAAAATCCTAACTCCCCTTGCCCCTCAACAGCTGTTAACCTGAACAGATTCACTGTTTTGTCTGGAGATACTGAAATGTAGGGTTTTTTTCTAGCACAATGCAAGGTTATATATGTTTTGTATTCTTCTGGAAAGGTTTCTGTATGTTCGTGGACATTTAGTTCTGCTCTGGTGAAAGTCAATGAGCTGTCTCAGCAGTTTGTATTTCAGTCTCTCCTCAAAGTGGAACCAGGCTACAGCTTCCCCAACACTCTTGCTGCTTAAATTCTTTACACTTCAGCTTTTTGTGCTTGTGTACAGTATGTTCTACCTCTTAGTGAAATGTCTTTCCCTATAACAGAGAGAGGTATCCCTGGCGCACTTTAACTTAGGCAGAATAAGAAAATGCAGCATTATAAGTAGCAGTAGGGTCTCAGGTTGCAGAAGTTCCCTTACCCTTTTCGGAACTGCCCATTACAGCATGAATTCAGTGAAGAGGGGGAGATAAATTTACCATCGCGGATGGCTGTTTTTCTCTCCCATTCATTCACAATGAAGATACATCCAGCTTTTAGGCACTCCTTTAATGTGTCTTTGAAGTATAATGCTTTTCTGTGTTTTTAATGTAAACTTCCAAATCAAAGTTCCAGGGTCTTTCTGCTGCTTCTCTGTCACTGTCACCTAAGTGATGTACTTCCCAAAACATTCCAGTAAAAGAGAGACACTGTCCATGCTAGCTGCCAGCTTGAAATAAAACAGCCTCACTTCTGAACCCCATCGTTTCTCTCAGTTTACAAGACTTGTTTATTGCAAAGGCATTAAAGTTCAGTGATCTCGTGATAAGGAAAAGAAATGCTACAAAAAACTTGCTTCAACATATAAATGTATAACTATCAAAAAGAGAATATGCCATAATAGTCACGTCTTACAGTCAGGAAGAAAGAAGCAGATTTGGTGCAAGCGTGTCTCTGAAGTGGAGAGAGGAGTGATGAAGGATACCCATCAAAGTCTGTGAAGAGCGAAGATGTATGCAGAATGCTCTGTTGCTGTAGTTTAGAAGTGGTCCCTTAGGAGCTAAAGGGAGTAGTTGGTAATTTCTATGTTGAGAGAGTTTGTATTTACAA
The DNA here is from genome assembly GCF_036250125.1 of Pseudopipra pipra. Lineage (NCBI taxonomy): Eukaryota > Metazoa > Chordata > Aves > Passeriformes > Pipridae > Pseudopipra > Pseudopipra pipra. The sequence goes on along the minus strand of NC_087581.1, from coordinate 13,122,770 downwards.
ACTTACATATGAAAGTTGTTGCTGTGAGCTCATCACTGGCAGCTATTTTCATACCAATCTCACCTATCCTGATTGCAGGGCTGTCAAATTGCAGAGTCATATTGAAATTAGATTTGTTGAGGACAGTGATAGAGAGGTGTCTGAGCTGGCTTTTCCTCTGCATCCCATCAGTGCCCCCTCAGTATCACCCCCCTCAGTCAAAAGCGGTAGTAGTGTTGACTCAGCTTGATGGTTCTCATGCCTGGACATGGGGTCTGAGATTCTGCTGAGGCAGTCCAGGGAGCAGCCTGGTATTTTTTTGGTTATTTGCATTTTCCATTCTACCTCTTCCACCTCCTTCCCCCTCCAGCCCTTGTCTCTCTGTGCTCCTTTGAGGTTGTGCAGCTTTTATCATGTAGCCTGATCAGGATGTATGAAGTTGGGTACAGCATCATAAAAACATGTGTTGCTTTCATATGTGAGGTTCTGTATTTGCATAGCACAGCTCAGTGTTGCATGAATTCATGGGCCTGAGTCAATGCTGCTGTGGAGATCTTTGTCCCTGTACATTTATTGAGGCCTGTAGAAGAGTACCTTTAAAGAAACAGAAACTTAAAGGAGAGCATCACCATGTGTCTTTTTTATGGTTTTTAAGAAGAATCTGACATTTTCTGTGTAATGATAAAGTTGCTCTTACTACTTCTTTGTTTCTGAAATTGCACATAAAATTCATTTATGCGTGGTCTCTTAATTCCCAACAAATATGATGTTTAAAAATTAATTTCGTGCCTATTGTTTGTGCCATTTATAACCTTTTCCTTGAAATTGTCTAGTTCTGTCAAATAAAGGAGCAAATGCCTTCCAGCTCAGCAAAGTGCATTTGCAACCTGCTGTCATTAAGCAGCTAAAGCTGAAATATCATGGGGACTTCGCTGTCCCAGTCCCTGTCACTGTTCTCATATTCTGCAGCTACAAAGAGCATGTTGTTACATAACTAACATAATTTTTAGTGTCACAGCAGGCAGCTAGTGAAATGGAAACTGAGAACTAGGTTATTTTAGTTAGGAAAGAAAATGAATATATGAGATTATTCAGATACCCTTTATTTACAAATAGAAAAATTCCATATTTGAACAGCTCTGAAGACAGGTTGTTCAGCAGCAAAATTCTCACCAACTCCGTTTGGGCAATAAGAAATGTAACAGCTCAGGCGCCTCTGTTTAAACTCTTGTAATTCTGTGAACTTATTTATAGATTGCAATCTTTACCTAAAAACTCTATGGTAGAACTTTTGGCTATTGCTTTTAAACCAAAATCTCTAAGTGATTATGGTATATTCACATGCTCCCACCTAAATAGAAATGGCCTGATTTGCAGGGGTGTGATCAATTCTAGGTCCTATTGAAATCAATGGGAACTGATGAGTGCTCAGTTCTTTTGAAAACCAGGCCATTTATATATAGGTGCCTAAATATGGCACCCAATTTTGAAAAACCTGGCTCTAAGACCATATACATCTTTCTCCTTTTGATATCTGTGTTCCCGCTGTAAGAAAAGGTAAGAAGGGTAATGAAGAAATTATTGGTAATGAAAAGAAGATTTACTGAAGTACACAGGAATATTTCTGTGTAGTTAGTACCCTGTAGTTACAAAAAATATTTTTTTTAATCATTAAAAGCAAGTTACCATTGGAGTAAAATTTCCTCTTCTGTATTTCCTCTGTTTTGTATTGAAAGGCAAAGGAAAGCAAGTGGCTACTCCTGTGCATCACTACCTGGTAATTATATTTGTAACATAATAAAATTCAGATAGAAGATGCAGACACAAAGAGAACCCCACTTATGATGCCATAAAAAATCCCTCTGTACAGATTTATTTTTTCTTCTCATTTCCAACAGAAAAATATATGCTGAAATGCAGTGGTATACAAATATTCACTCTCTGACTCTCCTACTTTCCACAATATCATGAAAGCAACTTTCATTAAAAAATAGTTGCATTTTCCACCATTTTAACAAAATACATAGGACTTTTACATTTTTTCACTCGATATGCTGCAAAACAGAAAAGAATTATGATCTGTTATCACAATAAAAGCTCTGCCAGATAATATGGCTAGAGGCTTTTGCAAAGCTCACAGCATTCTGAGGAACTGTTTCAGCCATGCCATTAACATCCTCCTAAGGAAAGCTTTCAGACAGATTTTATTTGTGGTTACACAACTGTATGAAAACTCACATAACTGATTCAAGAAACTGCATACAAGCCAATGCATTAGAAACAATTATTTTTCATGTTGTGATCCTAAGATTTCAAAAAGAAAACATTTGGGGTCTATGCAGGTTTGTGAGCCCCCAGGTTCTTAATTTCTGAGCTTTTTGGGGCAATCATGAGAGGAATGACTTTAATTTTTCAGGTTGTAGATTAGAAAATGGTGGTATTTGTAACCTGTTTTCCTGTGGCTTTGTTCCATGTGGATCCTCCTACGTTTAATAAGGTGTAATCTCTGAACCTCTTCTGGAGTGAGGATTTGTTAGGATCTAATATAGTTTGAGCTGATTCATGGACTTATTCTTGGATGAGGAAGAGAGATGGAAAGGAAAAGATGAACTGTCTTCTCTTTCCATCTAGCTGTTTTCCTGAAAATCATAGGAAAGGAATAGAGTAAAACCTGCCTTTATGTTCCCTTCTGCTGTATTTCAGTTAAAAGTGGTAACAAAGGACCACGATAAGATTCACAGAGAAAAATACCTTTTTTTTTTTTTCTTAAGAAACCAAGATAAGGTGAGGTTTGATTATTATATTATCACACAATTCTAGAGTTGATGTTTTGAGAAAACTGCATGAAGTCTTGGGCAAGGTTGGAGACGTTATTTTTTTTTTTTTTTTAACCTTTTTAGCAGGAGGCAAATTTTGAGACTGAATTGCAAATCTTCTCTGAGCAGATTGGGTACTCTTTAAAGTTGAGACTACCTGTAGGTCAGGTTATTATGGACTTACTTGTAACAGTGATATTGGATCATTTAATTAATGTCTCTGAAGTGCACTCAGATTTGAAACAAAGCTCTGAAGGAGCTCTGAACTAGAATATAAAAGTTGGCAATGAGGTTCATCCTTGGTTTAAGATGACAAATATTTTATTTTTTCAGTGATTGTGTCATGTTCAGCAATGTAAATACATTTTAACCATGGTGTGCCTTCTTTGACTGGTATAAATTTATAAACTTCAAAGAAGTAAAGGGAAATTCTCTAGTTCAGAAGAAGTGAAGATATATTTTGTTGTACTTCAATATAATTTGCAGTTTAGAAGTGTTCAGGCACTATTTTAGGTGTTCTTAATGTTTTAATGGATACAGAATACTTTTTGGGGAAAGTGAAGCCAAGAGGCACAATTAATATAAATTATGAGTAATGAAACAATTAGGTGATAAATTTCACATAATCTACTTGGACTCTATTTAAAGATATCGTCATCTCTGAAGACCCTGGTGTTCTCAATACCTGAGGGCTGTCCATGGAAAATTATTGGTTTTACCCAATAATAAACTGAGTAGGTGCGTAAACTCTTTCTGGTTTGAGATACGGTTCCCCCTCCTCTCTCCAAAACCTTGTTCAGAGCAAATGCTCCTTTCCTTCTCCAGAGCAAGTGACCTTGTCATGTCTGTGACAAGAGGTGCTGATCTCAGGACAGATCAGCTAAGCAGATCTCATCAGGTGGCAGGATGCTGCTGCCTAAGCCACGGTATGGAGGGAGCATCGTGGTGGATGCTGCCCCTGGGAAGGTGACAGTGGGCAGCCCAGGAAAATGAAACAAATGCCCTTGGGGAGGCCAGGTGGAGCTTAGAAATGCAATTGAACTGTCATCTGCTTCCATAATAAGATTCTTTAGTTGGACATTTTACTTATCTGTACAGAATTATCTTTTATTCCCTAAGGTCAGGAGGAGATCCACTGACATAACAATAAATGGATTAAAAATAGAGACATAGGCACTTTTGTACTTTTCATGTAATCTCACTTATCTACTGCAATACACCTTCTGATGTTAGTCATAAAAGCAAGTTAAAATACTGGCATCCAAATCCTTTTTTGTGGAGTTAATTGAGAGAAAGAGAAGTATCTGCACAGTTGAGAGACCTTGGCAGTGTTGATTAATCTTAGGATGTGTAACCATTTCTAGATTTAGAGATTGTTAATGGGGATTTATTGCCATTCCGTAAAATGCTTCCAGACCACACAGATACTTGGTTCCTTCAGTTTTCTCACAGAAAATCTGTTCTCTGTGCTTAGCCTTCCTAAGCCTCTCTTGCTGCTGTTGTCATCAGCAGTAATACTGGTCCCTGAATGCAATTAGTTTCTGTGTCACATTGACAGCATTACGTGTTTATGGTATGTATTGCCTGGAGAAACAAATTTTCTGCAGAGATAACATTGTTTTCTCAAGAATTACAAAAACATATAATGACAGAACCACGATCCCAAAAGGTTGCGTCACTTTCCAGCTGTTTCAGTTAGTCTTCAAGCCTTGTAATTCGTGTATCATCATACATTGTAGCACAGCTACACTCACAGGCATATTAAACTCTTTTCATTCTATTTGAGTAGTGCCTAAAAGTGTTTTGAGGATCTGCATTTGTATCAGTGACGTTAGAAGTTGCCAAATCTGATAGCCCAAAAAAGTCAAGGCTGTAGCAGCTCCATGTACCCGAGTTCTGCCAGTAGTGAGACTGAACATGTACCACCCATAGGTTGTACATCCATATAATACATAGACATGTACATAGCCACACAGATCAATCCAGATAGAAGACATAGTATTCACACAAACATAAACAGGCCATTCCCGTCTATTTCAGAACATACACATGTATAAATAAATATACACTAATACAACATGGATCCCACCAGCAGCTGGGCTTAGACACTCAGTATGCCTAATATCTGCCCCTGGGTCCTTGGTCTCCCCACTTGTTGGTAGCTGGATATACAAACCCTGAGGCCCACAGCCCTATACACCCATACACACAGACACACAAATACACATGTTTATGTATAATGGTTCCCTGCAAGAACTGAAGTTAGAAATTCACTCTGCCCAGTATCTGCCTCTGAATCTCCATGTCGTGGTTACTTTGCACAGACACGCGGCTCTAGGCACGTGTTTGCCCAGCAGGTGGTTCATTTTAGCACTAGCCCAAACCCAGACCCCATAGTCTCCCCAGTAGCTTGCTTGGATCCCTGGCACCTCCAGGAGCCAACTCACAGACCCTCAGGTCTCTCCAATACCCAGCCTAAACTTACAGCCTCATTGCTTCTCTGCTCCCCAGGCTTACCAGTTGTCGCAGACTCTGAGGCCACTTACAAAAATTAGGCATATAGTATAAAGAAATGAGTAGCTGGTTACCAGTATTGAAAGATATATTCTTTACTAAAAGTGCCATAGCCTTCTGAAAAATTATGTGGAATTCCCAATGGTAATGGGAGAGTATTTACCTGCTTTCTTGGTTGACCTCTTGGAAAGAGAAAACACTGGAAATCTGCAAGAGTGAAAAGGATTTCTCTAGCCTGTTCACTTAACCTGGTGGTCACTAAAATGTGACAGGATGTTTCCTTTTTCTCATTTTACCCTTACAGTTGAGTTTTCCACAAATACAAAAATCCAAATGAAATGTGCCTTCATGTGTCCTCAGTCATGGTGTCCTCTGCAGCTTTACTAAGGATTGTAACGAATGGAGTGTTGAGATGAATCTTCTTATCCTCCGCTGAAAAGAGGAAGCAGGAGGTTGTGTAACTGAACTGAAAAATGTCAAATAGCCACATGGAAAAAAACCCCTTGGAATACTCAATTAATAATAATATAAACATATTCAAAACTGGATTTTAGTAAATAATAATTTAAATGAATGATTGCAGTATTATTCATATAGTTGTTCCTGAGAAATTGGACTCCATTAGTTAATGCTTTAATGTCAAGCATGAATAAATTAGTTGATTTTTAGTGAAAAATCATCTCTCCTCTACAGAAAGATGATAGCAATGTAACCATTTTGGTATCTCACCATGAACTGATTGTGAGTTCAGAATAATGAGACACATAAAAATTATTATTTTCAATTTTTGGATGGGATTTAGAGGAAGGTAGAACATAAAATATCAGGAAGTCATTGTTCAAGTGAGAGTAATGGTGTTTGTAATTTTGAATGCTATATAAGCAATTCCAAAATTTAGTATGTGTAGTATGGTTATTTTTTTGCCAGTCTTAATTTCAGTAGATTGGAATTCCTATCTTAGAAATGAACTTAGAAATCTTGCTGATGCAGAAAATATAAGAGTCTAAAAAGTACACCAGATTATAGGAATGTTTTTTTTTCAATCCCATCTCAAATTGGTTGTTTGCTCTGCTGTGTCAGAGACTATATATTTGTTTAAAAGCCATCAGCCATTAGTCTGTTTTATAGCATCACAGTTATGAAAGGTAAGAAATAGATCCAAAGGTAATTCTGTGCATGTCCCTGCCTGAAAAACATTTCCTGTTGTCTCGCAGTTGTAGTACATTGTGTGGGAAGACACAGGCATGCACACATACCCTCTGTTGTAAGCTCTGCCGTGTTTCAGGGAGTATGTTGGTATAGCTGCACCCTATAGCTGGAGCACAAGTTACCTAAGTCTACATGTAGGTCTATGTGATGCCTCCTCCCAAATCCCTCTGCTTCTCTCCCTCTCTTGGTTCGTTTGCTCGTGGGAGAGCAGTGAACAACCCTGCTGCTTGCGTGACTTGAATGGGGATAATTTGCTGTTGCCTGTTTCCTTGCATGATAAGAGAAGTTCTATATTTGTCTCTGTTCTCTGCTCTAAAGATATTATTTGTCCTGTCAAAGAGTAAAGCTTCTGGATCAGGAGTTTATACTGAGTAATATATTGTTGTAGGGTTCTGTGATAATTCAGATTATAATAGCATCCTGTTTCAGTGAAACGGGCTGTTGATATCTTGTTTTCCATATTACTGAAAGGAAAACAAGGAGGGAATGAAGCATGTGATGAGAAACTTAGTAAGGTAATTTAGACTTTTACTGTGTTCTGTTCAAAATTATATGTTTCCAAGTGCACACTAAAAGTCTGTTTCAAAGATTTACGCTGGGATTACAGCTGAGAAATATCCTTTTCTTTTTAGCTATGTGTCTTGCAGCTGGATTTGAATTACTTGGAGTCTACTAATCAGCTTTACTGGTAGACCTGCTAAGAAAGCACTGCAATTGTCCATGTGAAGTCCAAGACAGAAATGTATGGATTAGATTTCTGAGTAATTTTTTGGGCACAGGCAGTATGAATTTGTGAGGAAAGCTTCATAAGCACTGACAGGCCAATTTAACTGTAGCAGTAATGAGCTAAGAACCAAAAGAAGGCAATTATTTTTCCTTTCACTTTTATTCTGAGATTTGTACATTGTTAATTTTTTTAGACCTGGGTAGGAGAAGGATTCAGTACCATCTTCCACCATCTGATCTCAACAGTAAACGTGCAAATTTAGCTGATTATTATTTTTTTCTGAAAACCTACCAGAGTCTGTATAAGTGGGTTCATCTCTGCATGTTCACGTAAGTGTGTACAAGGCCATTCCATTAAAACCCTTAGATGACCTAAGTGTCCAAATTCAAGTGTCAAAACTGTATTAGATACTTTATTTGGGTATAATTGATGCCAAAGCATTTGCCCAGGCTATGAAAATGAAACTAAGAATTGCAGTTCACCATGTATTTCACATGTGTCAGGGGCTTCTGCACAGGAGCATGGAGGTGAAGTGCTGGTGTGCAGTTCTGTTTCCTCTCCATCTGGAGCTGGGTCAGCTGGTCATGAAAGGGAGGAGTTGGCTTCTGGTGCCTAGGACTGCACAGAGAGGACTTGCGATTTGCCAAGAGTATACGAGATACTTTCTCTATATTGTGACTGGCCAGGGATAGCCTGAATCTCTATGAATCTCTATGAATCTCTATGTGAGATGCAGAAAAGCAATATTTGGCTGAAACAGCTAGAGTTGTTATTTAGAACAGAGAATACTAAATCTGTTATAGCAAATAACAGCAAAATAGCAAAATAGACATTTAGCCATCTATCAAACATCAAGTATCTTTGCTTGCTCTGCCATTGTGTCTCAGAAGGTTACTAAGTACCTCTGGAGGAATGTAACTCTAGAGCGATCTAGATCTGGGGTGTTGGGTGGTGCTCAGGTGGACACAACACGCTCATTAACTCTTCATGTGCTCTGCAGGAAGAATTAAGAAAACCTGTGTTTATTTCTGTCCTTTGATACTCCCTTTACCAATCAGAAAGTATGCAGATATTACTAAATGCCTCTGCCTACTATCATCAATCCTTTAAAATCTTATTTGAGTGGATTATCTTGACTCCTCACCTATATTACCCCATCCTGTCCTACTGCACTGGTTTTACTAGGCCCTTTTATATTGCTGTCTTTTGTTTTCAGTTTGGTTGGAGTGTGGATCCCCTTGAGAGAGATAAAAGTTCATCTATAAGTGAGCCTACAAAGCTTAAAAAAAGCTTTGGTGTTTTTTGTCTGTTTTTATGCAGAAGGATAAATTCCAGTTTGAGTTTCTTGTGTGATCAGTGTCATGGGATCTCAGATTACAGGTGATGAAGAACTAAACACATAAATACCTAAGATGTTTCAAATAATCATTGCAAGGGAAGGAGAGGTGGATCAAAGCACCACTTTAGAAACCGTTCCTTGGTGAGAATGTCACCTTTACATAGCAGAAGAAGGGGCAGACAGTGTATTAAGCAGATCTGGCACAGAACATGGGATTTAAGTGGGACCATTTTATAAATTTCTGGGAAGAATGAAAAACATAACAGGTTGAGAATTTGGTGGAGATAAACTGGCCTTAATTGTCCTTGACTTACAGAAATTTCATTTTTGGTAGATAAAGGCAGTAATTAATGTGGAAGAAAACCCAGCCACCTCTAACTACTTTTCTATGTAAGAACAAGAAAGTCAGTAATCAGGGTATCAAGGAGAGGTACTTGGATTTTTTGTATTTTTAGGCCTTTCTGTAACTCAAAGAGGTCAGCTCAACGAAACTCTCAGTTATTGAACCTAATTTCATATTAATTTCCCTTTATCACTTAGAGTAATTTTAATTGTCCATAACTGTTCTCTTTCCATGCAGCAGAAGAGTAGCCAAAGAGAACACAGCAGAGAGGGGTTATTTCCAAATAGATGATTAAAGCATTGCACTAGAAAATCAAATTAGATTGCAATGAAATGCAGCTATAAAAATGCCTTTAGATTGATGAATTTTATGCAAGGACCCTCATTCAGTGATGCAATAGGATTTGCAGGATCTACATGCAGAAGTGCTAACTTCAGAGGAAAGAAGTAATGTAATTGAGGAGGCTCTCTGCTCTCCAAGATGATATAAAGCAGACTCTTCAACTAAAATAACTTTAAACCAGAATTCATCTACATTTAGACAGGTGAAAAGATGAATTTCTAGTGATGCCAACCTAATTATACAAAGTTAAAATGATAGACAGACTCCTGTTTGGTTGGTTTTGTTTTTTCCCACATTGAGTCAAGACAACTGCTAATGTGCTTAAAATAAGGTACTTGATAAGTGCTTTCCTGTATTAGGACCATGGAACCCACTCAGCATTTTACAGGATTGATCTCCCATATAACCTATGAAAAATCCTATATTTCTAGGGATTCTTTTTCTCTCTTTTTAACACTATTGAGATTAATAGAATTTTGGCTTGTTAATGTTGTTGTATCACCTATCACCTAAATGCTAAGAATAGAATATAAAGATTCCACATTCCACATTTGCATTGACATTAGTACTTTAAAGTAAGACTTAAATCCTTTCTCTTATGCTACTGTTTCTAGTTCCTGCAGAGTTCTAAGGGAAACATTGAACAACTTCTTCAGAAAAATCCATTATAATACAGTGTTTCTGAACAGTGCTTTCTAAATAATCCATACAATTTTTACAATTTTCAGTAATCTTCAAACCTCACAGACATTCTGGTAACATCTTTGAATTACTTGTGTGTGGAGATAAGTGGGTGGGCTTGATGGAGAGGAGGAAGCTGTGAAGAAAAACCTGCTATGTGGAACAGAGATTGTTTGTGAAATTGTCTGGCTTTCTTGTAGTTTGCACTGAATCGGTTCTACCACTTCTGCAGTTATGTGGGTTTTTTAGGCTACATCTAGTAAAACAGAATGATTACTATGACACTATGATCCAATATGACTCAAAAATCAGGTAGACTGAAAGTTGATCATAAGTTAATTAAAAATAATAAAACCAGCCCATTTTGTTGCTGTGGTATTTGTGAAAGTAATATCAGGGTATTTCACAGGGGCAGAGGCAGTTTGGATTGTGAGCAGTGCTGCCCTGTTTGGTGTCCAACAAAAGAGTTAGGGTCAAGAGAGACAAATAACTGCACATTTTGCAGTGATGCCAACCTTCATATACAAAGTTGAAATAATGGACAAAGTTGGTTAGTTGGGTTTTTTTCCCACTAGATCAAGGCACTTGCTCATGCCTTTAAAATAAGGTACTAACTAAGTGCTTTGCTGGGTTAGGCAGGAAATGCTAATGCTGCATCACCTGAAAATGCATATTTTGTTATAGAACGAATTAATGTATGAAGTTCTTGCTTGGTTAGATGCTGGGTGGGGTGGGTCCATACTGTGTTAACAGAAGGTGGTGAGGCATTTCCATTGCTAAGGCAGCCTGATTTAAATGTTAAGAGCGTAATCAGTTTGGTCATTCTGAGTTTGCCGTGAAAAACAATAGCAAGGATTAGTGCTCTGGCACTATATATTATACTTGCTATAGTATTTTCCATATAAAATCTGCCTGACAAATGAAGCAATCCTTATCTGTAATCAATAACGTACATTCAAATTGCCAGCATTTTGGTACCAGTGCACTATTTATCAATGAACTGTGTCTGCAAGTAATCAATGATAGATTAATCCACTTTTGTATCAACAATCTTTCGAAAATAATGCTAATATATCCCTCACTGACACAAACTAGCAAGGGGAAAAATAAAATGAAAGAAAGCAACCCAAGAAATAAAAACTGAAATGAGTAAATAGGTGCTGTGGCTGACTTGTCCTTCAGCTTCATGCCACTGCTGAGGAATCCTCCCACTTGGCCCAACTTTTATTGAACTGGAGGAAATTAAATGTGAACTCAAGCATAGGAAATGGAGTTTCATACATCTGAGACAGCCAATTAGTGTGATTTTTAGGTTTCCTCTGTTTTGGTAAGGTGGGAGTTTTGAGGCAGGAGAAGAATGGGTTTTAATATAGGGATTAGTTAATTTGTAATTTTCTGTGAGAGTCATTTACTTTATAGCTACCACCTGAAACAGAGAAAAAAAATAAATTTCATGATATTTCTGGAATTAGCACATTCCCTACTGTCAGTCTGGTGAACCAAAATTTCATACACCTCCTTTACTACATATTTTTAATCCTAGGAATGCAGTTAGGAAAAGTAAACCTAATTCAGAATATTTGAGCTGTCAAAAATTCAAATTCATAAGCTTATGAGTACCCCTAGGTGGCACTACATGCTTTTTTTGTTCACAAATAATCAAATACTTTATGCATAAATAAAAGCAAAATCACAATAGCTTAATACACGATAAATACATTTCCATATTTTCTCCAATAAAGTGTTTTCTTTTCAACAACTGCTATGGTTAAACACCAGACAGCAACTAAGTATCACACAGCCACTCGCTCACTTCCATCCCACCTTCTTGCATTGGTGGGATGAGGAGAAGATAAAGGAAAGAAAAGGAAATAGAACTCATGTGTTGAGAAAGGAACAGTTTAATAACTGAAATAAAGTAAAAGAGAATAATGAAAATGATGATGATGATAACGAAAAAACAACCACCACCACCAACAACAACATGTCAGATCTCCTGGCCATGCTCCCCCTCAGCCTCTTTTGCATCTGCTTGCTGGTAGAGCATGGAACACTGAAAAGTCCTTAATTTAGGGTGAGCACTACTGAGCAACAACTAAAACATCACTAATGTTACCAACATTATTCACATACTAAATCCAAACCCATAGTAGCTGTACCAGCTACTAAGAAAAAGAATCATTCTATCCCAGCTAAAACCAGTACAATAACTCATGGAATAAAATTGTTATTGTCTGAGCATTGTGTGGTATTGTACTAAATTTTTTTAGAATTTTGTGAAAAATATGTGATTTTTCTTTAAAAATTTATAAATTTCACTAAAATATGTTTCTATTTTTATTTAAATTCTAGCATGTTTTAATGGTAAAAGCCATGCCAACAGGGAGAGAATGGACAATCAGGAATGGACTGGATCTGAGTGGTTGACCTGTTTCATAAGAATAAAGACTCTCACAATAAAATTCAGATACAATGAATTGAAAATGTTATAAAGAAATAGGGGTTTTTCTTCGTCAAGTGACAGCCACTTATGTCAAGATACTAATGGGTTAACACATTTAGCAGGATTTGAAGACATGTAGACTATTGAAAGATAGGTAAGAGGAATTATATAAGACAAGGTTAGTCCTACCATGTTAAAATCAATAGGAAATGGGCAAACCAATAAATGTTAGTCTGGAATAAGTGATCCCATGTTTGGTTTTGTTCCCTTTTTTATTTCTTTACATCCATGTCTAGGCTTTTTTAATGGAAACTAGCACATTCTATGTGGATTAATCCAGTCTGGTGACCAGTAAGTGTTTCAGTATGTTAATAATGATGTTCCTCTTTTTAATCTGTTGACTACTTTTAGTGAGGAGCTGTCCTAAAATACAAAATCTAGCAAGACTGCCTCATGGGTTTGTGTGAAGACAGAAGACCCCCTCCCCCCCCATAAGACTGCATCAGCTTTTCATGTGGTGCAAATATGCACCAGGGCATGACTACATGAGTACCCAGGCTGGGTCAGCAATCTCATCTTCATTGCATAGGGTTTACTTGTCAAAAGAGTCTGTCAAGGGAGCAGAGGAGCTACAGATATTATTTCCTACCCTCTCCATCACCAGGAAGAAATGGCCTGGCATGTTGGGGCAGCCCTCTTTCAAATTTCTTTCTATGGGGAACAAAGAACTCTCCGGCCCTTGGAGTGTGGAGAACAATAAACTCCATTACTGCAGTAAAATAACCTAGAAAATCCTCTGTAATCATCTTTAGGTACTAAGACTAGAATGTGAGTCTTCCCAGGTGCCTTTTAAATTAAGTGGAGCTGCCCTTCCAGAGGGCAGTTTCTGTCATCTGGGTTTCCTGCTCGAGCAACACTGGAGGGTTTTTCCATAGATGGTACCCAGCTGGCTTCTTTATTGAGAAAGGCAGGAGGCTTAGGGGTTGGTCTGTGTGTGCAGTATGAGAGCAGTCCTCTCTGATTCTTTCTTTTGGCTTTTTATACAGAGGTGTGCTCCATATGAATCACCATTATTGCTGGGCTCCAACTGGTAAATTGTATAGGTCTATATATATTTATGTGTAGACTTTTCACTGTGATCACCAATATCAACTGTATTAATAAGCTTCAAAAGGTAAAGTGTGACAGTTGAGCTGCTGGTGGTATCAAAGAGAAATGTCTGTGATAGCATTTCTTAGCAATCAGTAGTTATGGTCACATCTGGGCCATTCCTGAAGTAGCACTGGAGATGATGACTTCAGTCCTATTGGCTTGGGGATAATTGTTTCTGGGTAGAAGAACATCTAGTGTGGAAGAACTGAAGTAACCAGAGCTGGTTGCTTGAGGTCATACTATCTCAAGTTGGAAAGGACATGTAAGGACCATTGAGAACTCTCTGTTCATTGCATGACTACCTGAAACTAAACCACAGGATCAAGAGCATCCTCTAGATATTCCTTGAACTCTGACATGCTTGATGTTGTGAGGAGGCTATTCCAGGGACCAGCCATCCTCTCAGTGAACAACCATTTGCTACTGTCCAATCTGATCTTCCCCTGGTGCAGCTTCATTCCACTTCCTTGTGTCCTGCTGCTGGTCGCTAGAGAGAGGTGATCAGCACCTCCCACTCCAGTGCCCCTCCATGATGAAGCTGTGAGGTCCCTCCTCAGCCCTCTCTTCTCAGAGCTGAACAAGCCACGTGACCTCAGACATTCCTCCCGAGTCATGGCCTTGGATCTTTCACCAACTTGGTCACTCCCTTCTGAACATACTCTAGTAAATTGATGTCCTTCTTCTACTGAGGCACCCAAAATTGCATAGTACTTGAGACCCACACTAGTGCAGTGTAGAGCGGGACCATGTTCAGAAATACTGGGTTTTCATTGTATGCATTAAACTGAATGGTATTTTTTCTGAATCCTTACTTAGTGAGGCTTAGGTGATGTTGCTTAGCAGAACAGTTTTTGTACCTTTTTTAAGCTGGTGTAAAATAAGCAATAGTAGAAATAGCAAGGAAATTTTGTAATGGGTTGTGCATGTTTTCTATGCTGGATTTCAGTGCTTGGTGACTTGGGCTAGAGTTTATATTTATACATAAAAATTTAACAGAGAGTGATGTCTCTCTCCTGTCAATTTCCTGCTAAATAGTGTGTAAGTCCACAACACATATAAAGCAGTATGAGAGTATTGTCTCATAGGTCATCAGAGGAAGATGCAAGAGTAGTAAATGCCTACATGACACTGTGGTTAGGTGAGGTTCAGTCTCCGTGACAGTCTATGTAAACTTCAAAATATGCGAAATCTACGAATTTGTGTCTAGCTTGCTTTTCAGAAAAGAGCATGTTCACCAGCATGGCCGATTTTACTGCTACAGATAGAAAAAATGCAAGAACATTTAGTACAGACTGGTATAATGTTGCTGTTTGTTGATAACAAAGAGATGTGCCTGTTCTCAGTGCCAGGGGTACAGACACACAAATAAAACTTGACCTTACATACATTTAGATGTAAGGATGTATAACGAAATGTTAGTGAACCGTTTTGCTATTTCAGTCATAAAATCAAAATATGCAACATGATAAAATAGGGAGTAATATTTGAAATTTACTGAAATCCATATGAACCACAGCTTTTCTCTTTTGGTTATCTTTGCCAAACAGTTTTCTCTCCCTCCTGGATACATGCCTCCTAAAACCTCTCCGCTTATGTTTGGAACATACTAACTGCCATTTAATTTAATTCAACCACAAGAGAAGAGGGAAAATCAAGTGAAATTCTAGATCCACTGAAGACAACACCAAAATCCTACAGACTTGTGGGAATAAAGATTTCCTTAGGATACCCGGAGGTATATACATCCCCCCAAAAAACTCTGTTACGTTCTTAAGAAAGGATCTTTTTAAAAGCAAAGAAGAAAAGGGGAAGGATATTATTGTGTATTGAGTGTGGCATTGATTTATGCTGCATTTACATAGAAATGGTACATTTGGTAGTGAAACACTTTTGAGGAGTGTGGATAAGGTAGGAGATATCCTATTTATGTTAATACATTATATCCATCAACAGAAAACAAATTGTACATTCTCTTCCCATTTTAACAGTTGTACTTCAATGATGAGAAAAGATTTACCAGTAAACTAATGCAATAACATTCCGCTTGTAGCTGAGAGCAAAATACTGAGAGAGCAGATAATTGTTTCAGAATTGTGCTCTTTCAGAAGGGAAGAATCAATACTCACTGAAGTGGAAAGGGAAGACCAGTTGAAAGGAAAAATAAAAAGTTTGAAAGAAAGATGTTGGAGAGACCTGATTGTGATTTAAAGAGGGTTTAGTCTGTGATTACATAATCTCTTCCATGTTTTTACATAATGATGTGCTTCATTAGTTGTTTTGCTTTGACTTTCAGAGATACTGTTCACTTTATTGTTACCATGATTCAGTGAACTCCTTTGTTCAAGATAGGAGGTGGGGGGGAGGGAGAGGAAAAAAAAAGAGTGTAACTAATTCTTTAGGCTTTTTTAATATAAATAATATTTTTCATTGTTTCTCCTCATGTAAAAATACTGACTACTCCCACTCCATAGTCTCAGGGGGATAAATGGGGTGAATACTATTTGTTTGAAAATATATGTGATAAATATATGACTTCTTGTGCTGGGTGCACAAGAAAAAATGTAGCAAGCCCAGAAGGGTCCTCTGTCTGCTGAGCAGTCACTCTTTGTCCAGATAGTCTGTAGAGCGCCGGGGATGAGAGCCATGTCTTCTCATTCTCAACAATGAGCTGTTCTGAAGTTAGTATTATAAAGAACCAAAAGTGGGCAGAATAAGTGCAGATCTGGCGCATAGCGCAGTCTGAATGTTTAACATGAGGCATGTTAAAAAAGTAAGGCAACCTTTATTTATTTTTAATGTGTTTATTCCAGAAATAGAAGTCATATGGTAGCCAGTCAAACCACAAAGGATTTCCTGAAATGATCGTGACTGTGGGTTGGGATTTTTTTTTTTTAATTTTTCTATTTAGCACTGAAAATTATGACATTTTAATGTATAGAAAACATGTGGGTGACCCAGAAATGATTATTACTTTTTTTCTGGGCATCAGACAGAAGAGAAAAAACTGTATTTTGCAGGTTGATTTATAAAAAATGGCAGTTGTTTATTGCGAGTTGTGGGGCTAGGAGTACTAGAGCAAGTTCCATGCAGATGGATTAGCCAAATGACAGGGTCACTTGGGCAGGTGATAAATTGTCCAGAGTAATTTCAAAATTGTACTTCAGGGAATACTGCCTGGTAGAGAATTGAGTAAGTGCTACTCCACATTCAGAGGTCTTTCAGAAAACTCCCTGCAGCCTGTTTTCATTGCTTATAGAACATCTCTACAGGGCAAGAACTGGATGGACAAATAGTTTTCACAGCTCTGTAAAACCATGACTTCTCTATGCTTCTCTCCTGCTCTTTTCCCTTCCTTGAGTGATGCCACACACATATATGCCCCACAGGCACATGACAGTTATGCAGCTGGAAAAGTATTTGGAGATAAAACATTATCTGGCTTGTGAGATGGGGTTGCTTGGAAACTGACCATATTTTATTTTCACCACCTCATTTGAAATAAGAGGGGCTGATAAATAAGAGTCTGCCACTATCCCCACACAAATGCTTCAAGACACTCTGACTCTCTGCATGAAGAGCTCAGCTTACATGCTTGATCGTGACATGTGGGCAAGCCTAGTCAATTGGAAAAAAAAGATGAAACCCAAATGTCCTCTCTATATTACAATATAGACAATGTCAGTAGAGGTGAGTGCAAAAAGGGCAGCCTGCAGCCTCGATGGCAGCAGGCCAATGCTCCCCATGGCACTCACCAGCTTTGTGGCTCGGGGACATGCTTCAGTGCTGCTTGTTTTTCCATCCTTGTCAACCATGTATGAGGTGCTGTCACCCAGTTCTCCTGTTCCTTGATGGAACTACCTGAACCATGCACATCCTTAGTTAGCCCATTTCCACACATGCTGAGTTGGTTTTTGCATGTATTGGTTACAACTGTTCTCCTCCCTCTTGCCACGTCTGTGTTTTCTGTCCTTCTCTTCTTGGGCTATTAGCTCTACCATGTGTGAACCAAGTCTTTGGAAACATTTGAAGCACCTAGTGCTTAGCTGATGCTGCCAAACACAATGATAAAAATATCTCTCCATCCCACTATCACTCTGCAATTGCGTAAATACTGTCCTTGCTACTCAGTCAACGTCACAGCACAGTCAGAGAGATGTAATCTGCAGTGCTGGGAGCACACACAATAAATGTTTCCAGGATTTGGACTCCTGGAAACAAAGAATTTCTGTAATTTAGGATTAAATTGGTAAAAGTAAGATGACTGAAATATTATTGAAAACTTGCAAACTCTTCCATTTTTATTGTAAACCTTACAGTAATGCTTTTCTTTCTGTGTTCCAGTTCCTCAAGTTGTGTGATTTTGCAAACATCTCAGACTTATTACTGGGTTTTGGGTGGGGTTTTTTTAATAGCTGTTTTTAGCCTCCAGTTTTCTTCCAGGGAAGTTTGATAGGCATGCAAATATGAACAACCCAAAGCATATTTTTAAATGAATCACAGGTTTTATGGGGTCACCAAAATCACAATTATATTGGCTTGATGTTGGCAATATTGCTATGATGTTGTAGTTGAAATACTGACCTTTTCATTGTAGCCACTGGGTACAGTCACTCCAAAAAAGAATGGACAGAGTTACTTGCTCTAAATTAAAGAACTTTTTCTGGATTTTTTTGATGTGATATTAATATTCTCCGTTGGAGTGTATGAAAAAAAAACCAAAACAAATGAAAGAGGATAAAGAGGATATGGCACAGGGACAGAGTATAAAAAAATTAGAATATGTGGAATGGATGAACTGAAAATGTACTGCAGGGATCCTCTGGGGAACAAGAATAAGAGAAAGCACAGAAACCAGGGGAAAATTCTCATCTACTTGCTGAAAGTAAATCCTTTTCCTACAGATGTTTGGTAACAGAAGAGTCTGCCTTTAAAAATATAGAATGAGCCAAAATTGTGATACTAATTTGGAATTGCTTGTAATTGAGAAAAAGAAAGGATACTCTTTTCTTTAAAATAATGATGTGATACCTCTTTAGCAATCTTTCTTTTCTTTTAAATGTGAGCAATATATAGAAACCGGAAAAGGAAAATATCAGAAGGTTAGAACTGTAAAAAATAAGGACTAGACAGAAACAGACTGATGGAGAAGGAAAGCAGTTGATTGCAGCCTGTATTGTAGAGGAATGCACTCAAACATCAACAAGAAAGATCTTGTAACAGCAACAGAAAGGGAATGGCAGATAAAACTATCAAATATCCCAAAGGAGCTGTCCCAAAGTTTTCCTTCTGTTCATGTCTCTTTCAAGTTCTTAGCCTCAAATTTTGCTTCACCATGTCCTCTTCATTGGCTGCCAATCTTTTGATGGTCATATATGAGTTATGTTCTTTCTTAATAGCGGGGTTGATTCCAGCTGGACTGCACTGTCGACTTTAGGGTCAGCAGGGAAAGTAGAAACAGGACACTGGATAAAGGGTGGGGGGGGGGTAGCATACTAAACTCACTCAGAAGCCAGCAAGTGAATGCAGTTGGTTCATAAGAAAGTGTGAAACAAGAGATGTTTTTGCTTTGTGCTGTGCTCAGTGTTGCTATGTGACAGCACAGCACTGAACTGCAGCCTGTGATGTCAAGGAAGAGGTAACACAAGCACCAATCTGCACTGACTATCATGATGTCAGCGAGAGTGCTTTAATTGCTGGTGTGCTTGTAACAGGTTGGGTCTGTAGATGGGTGTCAAAGGCTGCATGAAGAGCTCTTGAGAACAGACGAAATTCTGTCACTTTTGCTTTTGTAAATAATGAGCTGTAAGAAAGCAACTTAAATTACTGAACCTTCATCAATATGGTTTGAGAGTAGGATGTTTCCCCTAAAAAGGTCTCTGGTTGTTTCTAAATCTGTGGTTTTGCATAACACAGGATGGAGCAACATGCAGCTAGTTTTTTTGACATCCATTTGAATCCACTGGAAAAGGCTGCAGACAATCCCTGGCAGCAGATCGGTGCAAGATTGCAAGGAATGTGTGCACACAAGATTATTTCTGTTACCAAATGCAGAATGGACTTAAATACTGCTCTGAAGGAGATCTGGCAATAGTATCTAGCTAACAGAAATGTTGATACCACTGAATCAAAATAGATGAGAATACAGAGGTTTTCCTGGGAGAAATAAGGAGGTATATTGTCTACTAGAATGGGAAAGGCCAACTGAGAGCATGCATAGAACTAGCAGTAATTGTGAAAAAGGTGTTTATTTGTATAGTGTTCAACAACATATCACTCAAGAGTCAGCAGTCACATAAAATCTGAACACAATCAGGAAATGCTCAGATCGAATCTCTGAAGATAGACCATAGGTCTCCATAGTGGAACTCCAGTGTCAGCAAAAGCCATGGTAGGGAGCCAGAGCCAGCTTTTGGGAAGTGCAGCCTAGTGGATTTGTCTTGTTCCATTATTCATATGGTGACCATTGTGCTTAAAGAGGTATGAGTTAAAAAAAAAGTTACTAAATGTAAACTTTTCTTTGAGGGAGTGTATAATAGTAAACATTGTGAGAGGTACCATGGTTTTACACATTAGGCTTGCTGTGCACTAACAGGTTTCTTTTTCAACCATTTTTCATTTCAAATGGCTTTCTTTTTCAAAATACCTTAGCATAGTGAAATAACCATGTTAAAATATTATCAATTAATATTATTTTCTCAAAAAACAATGGGAAAACAGTCTGGACAAAATGTTCCCTCATCAGCTCTTCAATGCTATGACTGATAGCATTAAAACATGAAATCTAAGTTGAACTCTGAAAAATTTTAGCCATAAGACACAAGTGCTAATTTAAATATTTTGAAAACAGACTAAAATCAAAGAACCCAAATAGAACCATAAAAGAACACTTATTTCTTCTTACTGCAGTTCCTCTTTTCTGATGTTACTTGTATGACTTTTTCTTTTTTTTTTTTTCTGAGTATCTCAGTTTTTCTTAAACTCACAAACTATCCTTAGAGATCTGTAGAAACTTTTGAGTATTCAGAACTGGGAGCAAATTGTGTTTGTGTATATACTAGCATACACTCACTTCTTCTAATAATGACAGCCACATCTTTATTGAATGTCGAACAATTGAAACCAGAATAATTAAGCATTTAAAATTTCTTCTCAAGATTGTTTTATGTCCTAAACCAAATAAACATAGTATTTTTGAAGAGAGGCTATTGTATGCAAATCTCTCAAGTAATTTCTTTTAAATGGTAATATTTTTTTGACTACATATTTCTTTTTATCATGAAACTGAATTCTTCATTTCTGCTGGCAATTTTTCAGGCAAATTATTGAGATTACGATTCTGTGTTCCTGCCCAGGCATCAGGGGTTTTCTTTTTATATTAAACTTTTAAAGCCCTAAAAGAGATCCTCTCTGTGATTTTGACTGGCAGTAAGATTTTAACTGGAGACTTCATTTGCACTTCCCAGGTAAAAATTTTCTATGTCATTCAATTAGCCATATAATTTTAAAAATAATTTTTCAATATTGTGAAACATTGACTTAGACCTCAAATCATTGCTTTATAATTGGAAGAGTAATTTCTTCAATTTATATACTTTTAGATGTTATTTTTTTTGATTTTTATGTGGGTTTATGTGGTTTTAATGTGTTATTATGAAATATGAGTGACTTAATCATATTTGCTATTACCAAGATTTTCATAGGAAGAAATCGATTTTATATATTTTGGCCTTTAAGCATTCAGGTGATGAACAGTTCTGACTTTAACACAGATCAACTGCCTTGACTTGTACTGATAGCATTAGAGTATTTTGTAATCAGCCTATGAACTCTTCATTTAGATTCCTATAAAAAGCAAAGTTGAGATTCTAATATAGTATTCTAATATGGTATTTTACATATTTTATTCATAGCTTATATTTAATCTTAAACCCCAAATCTACAAGCATTAAGGTAATTGTCCCTCATAAAGCAACATTTTTTTTGCTTTTTAAATTAAGGTATTGCATGCTATTAAAAGAAAGCATTCAGAACCAGTTAAGTCTCAGAACTTTTATTCCACAGGAAATTTAAGAAAATTACTTTAATTTTCAATTCCTTGCCCATTATTTCCATGTTTGGAAGATTAACCTGAACAGCTTCAGTAAGACACCAGCTGAAATTTCCCAGGAGAAATATTCTTCATTATTTCTGTTGTTTTCAATGAGATCATTACACTGCTATATTATAATTAGGACAATTGGTCTGAAGCTCAGATATGTGGCAATGTGTGTTTGGGAGTAGGCATCAGTAAAAAGAATTGTATTTAATGATGTTAATGAACCATCCATTTAAATCTCAAACTGATACTTTTGGGGGAGTTAGGATGATGCAAGAGAAAAGTTTCCACACACTTCATTTGCTTCCCAAACCTGGTTCTGGTTGAGACAAGAGAGGCAACTTGAAATATATGCAGCCTGTTATGACATACAGACCTAGTGAAAAAATTGTTTTACAGCAATAAGTTTCATATGCAATTTTTGTAAACAAGAAAGCTTTCAAGTTTCTGTGTATATCCAATCTTTAGTACTTCACCTACTATCAGAAAGTACTGATTTCATTTTGTGTTGACATAGTTGGGAAGTTAAAAAAGATTAGTACTTTAAAAAAATTTAAAAAAGTAAGTTTAGGAAAATACTGAGATTGAAAGATGTTGGTTACATGTGTCCCGTTTGTACAATGATGATTGTAAAAATATGTTGGATGTGCTGTTCCTTTCCATGTATTTGTAAATGCATTGAAATCATTGTACCTGCTTTGTGTTTATTCATTTTGATTGAATTACACTGTTTGATCCAGGAGTCTGGGAGGCCGGATCATGTCCCACTCATTTCAGTGGCAGGTACAGTCAGGGCACTGCCTTGTTCCTCTGTTTAAATACCTGTCTCTGAGGAAAAGACCTAATGTTCTGAGGGTAGAGTGTGATTATCTCCAAAGTCATGCTTTAAAAAGGGAAAAAAATTGGTTCAGGGTTTGACAAACTTGACTGATCAAAAATATCCTAAAATAATTTTATCAGACATGCACTTTTTGTGAAGACTTTGGTTCTCTCTAAGGCTCTTCCTGCGTTGTCTCAGCATTTTTGACACATTTTGTGGTAGATTTCTTCATAAATATATGTCTGGTATTTATTGTTTATTTCAAATTCATTAAGGATGAAAACTACTTGTGTAGGTATGCTACAACTGGGAAACACAGGCTTCAGAATCTGGTATTAATTTCTAAAAATGCAGTCAGGTCCCTGACTTTATGCCCTTATGTTTGAAAAGTTATAGGCACTGATATTTTTAGTTAGGATTCATATTGCTTCTTCAACTGCCCTTTTCAGCGTTGTGAGAATCCCTGCCTTGGCCTTTCTGTGAGCAGATGAGTGTTGGTGAATTTCTCTTATCTTGTTGCTGCCAAAGTATATCTGCACGTTAATATGAGAAACAGTTCCTCTCGCTCAGCTAGTAAGAAAAATCAAAAATAGTATTTTGAGCCATTTAGAGTCTTACTGTATCTTCAAGCTGCCTTCTTTTTAAGATATAAATTATTATAAAAGATAATAAATGTCCCTTCTAGCTCAGCACTGCAATCAGAATTCTGTCTCCAGCTTGAGTCCAGTGATGCTGTCACTTGAGATACTCAGCCCATCAAGAAGCCTGAGCTGAAGTTCAGGTGATGCTGATGCTTGAAATAATGCAGAAATGGGAAAGGACCAATACTTCAAGCTGAGAAAGCTCTCAATCTCTGTAATGTGCAGTTTCTGTATTTTTTGTCATATGGTCATTCTCAGTTTGGTACTATAAGTTAAGGAGAAGAGTTTCAGCTAAATTCTGTCATGTAGGCAGGCTGTTAGTATTGCATGTTTGTGTCTTTCTGACAGCTGTGAACTCTATTTTGTTTGGTTTTACTTTGTTTCAGTTAAGATAAAAGCTTAGTCTAATAAGGTACCTTCTGTCATCAATATAAGTGATGAATGAGACCTCCACCTCTGCAAAAACAGTGAAAATTAACACTGTCTAATTTGTTTCAGGATCCTGAGGTTTGTCATTCTTTGCTTGCTTTTTTCATCATATGAGTAAAGTGACTGCTCCTCTCTATTTAGATGTCAAGACAGGTCACACACATTTATCACAACAGGATAACAAAATCACACATTTTGACAGTGAAGTCATACCCTCTGTGTGAGAGGTAGTATTTAGTATGGCATTGGCCAATTTAGAAAAATAAGTATTGCTGAATTGAGGTATAGTAAGTAAATTTTGCTTCCTGGTTATATGTGACCTTTTCAAGTTTTACCCAAGTCTTTCTTCAACAAAGTGGTTTTATTAATGCTTTCAGGTTTGACCTGTCATGTTTGTATTTTGTTGTGCTGGGTTTTTTTTGTTCTGCAGAAGCTGTTTTCTATTTGTACCTGTCTTGAATTGGAATAAATGGGAATTCTATTATAAAATCTAATGTTGGATTGACTCCACCTAGAAAGTAACAAATTTTAAAGGTCAGATAAAATAGGCCATTCTCAGCTCTTTTTTCCAAATCATCATCATGGCTGGGCTTCGCATATGAAGATTAGGGAAAGGTCTCTACCCACGTTTGACACAAGCGTGCTGGTGGCTAAAAAGGCCAATATGAGACAGGCATGTCTGGTTGCAAAAGGCACAGCAGAAAGACTCTTTAGGTGGTAAATTCTGCAAGATACGATTCTTTCTGCGTTGCCTTTTCTCCTCAAGGGTGATCCTGCGTGTGTTCTCAAAGGAGACAGCAGCGTTATAGATGGTGTGTCTCCAGGCCTCCCGATTGGAGGCCAGAGTAGACCAGTTATGATGATCAATATGGCCAAGGCTGAGATGTTGTTTCAGGGAGTCCTTGTATCTTCTCTTCGGGGCTCCTCTCATGCGGCAGCCACTGGCAAGTTCACCATAAAGCAAGATCTTAGGGAGGCGGTGGTCCTTCATCCTGGAGACGTGCCCTGCCCATCGCAGCTGTGTTCTCATCAACATGGCCTCAATACTTGTGACTGCTGCTTGTTCTAGAACAGATGTGTTGGTCACATAATCTGACCAATGGATGTTTAGGATTGTGCGGAGACAGCATTGATGGAAGTGTTCTAGGAGACGCAGGTGGTGGCGGTAGATGACCCATGATTCAGAACCATACAGGAGAGTAAACAGCACAGTGGCTCTCTAAACACTGATCTTGGTACTTTTCTTCAAGTATTTATTTCACCAAACTCTTTTATGAAGCTTTCCGAAGGCACTGTATGCCTTTGCTAACCTGTTGTCTATCTCCCCGCCAATCTTACCGTCCGAGGAGATGAGGCTACCTAGGTAATTAAACTGCTGGACTGATTTGAGCTCTGATTGGCCAATGGTGATATGGGGATGATGGAAGACTTCCTGAGGTGCAGGTTGATAGAGAACTTCTGTTTTCTTTAAACTGACTTGCAGCCCAAAGAGCTCAGCAGCCTCAGCAAAGCAGGATGTTAAACGCTGCAGAGCTGCTTCTGTGTGAGCAGCAAGGGCAGCGTCATCAGCATAAAGCAGCTCCCGGACAAGATGGTTTAAGATCTTAGTGTGGGCCTTCAGTTGCCTTAGGTTTTTTTCCAAATATGTTTGATTAAAAATAGTTTGTTCTGTTTATTAAATAGCTGGTGTTTTCCCTTCAGGGCCAACCAAAGCAGAAGCAGATCCTTGCGTTTGTCATCAGCTTAAGGTCACAAATACAATTGGATTAGATAATGCTATATACCTTTCCCCACTACTGAATTATCAATGATGAAGTATTTATAATAAAATTAAGCACACATATCAGGAATCAGTTGAGTGTAAAATATTACCCTGAGGGCATAGCCAGGCATTTCAATCAATATGTGTTTACATCTCCTTATGCCAGATGTATTTCCACTGTAGAGTGTAGTAACCTGCGACTCTCAAAGAAATCGGCTTTGGTAGGAGTTGAATCAGACCCATGGTATCCCAAGTGATATTTAGGAAAAATATCTTTTGAAGTCGGTTTGTTGAATATGAAATGAATAAACGAAAGAGCCATGATTGCCTTTCATTGTTTAAAGAAGATTGAGAGATGGATGCTCAAAAAGAGGCTTTGTGCTTTCCCTTTTAAATTATTTTATTTCCAGATGAGTTTTGTTACAACCACTATCTTCGAAGTAAACATTCAGCTCTGGTAGGAAAATTCAGATCCTATGGTTTATAATCTCTGTTTAGTGGGTGCTCTAATGGATAAAAATAATAGTTTTGGGCTGACCCAGAGACTGAACCAAAAAAACCCTTGTCATTTATATACTGTTTTATAACTGTTATTTTTTTATAACTGTTATTCTGCCCTGCAGTCTAGTTGGAAGTTCCAGTGTTGCTTTCAGCATACTTTCCACAGCTGCACATGTGCAGCTCTTCCTGTCTCACCACTGTGGCTATTTAATATTTGAGACTCCACTCACTTGGTATGAGTGCCATTTCATATTGCCCAAGGCATGATGCAAATCTTAATCTGAAGAGTAAACCCAGGACAGTTTTTTGATACTAAGCACCTTTAGTACTTCTGAGGATGGAAGAAGTGTCTGCATGAGCTCAATGATGGGAGAGGTGAATAAATTTTTCCAAGAAGTCCCAAGTATTTTTTTTTGTTGTTATTTAATTAGAAAAATTCTAATAATTTTTATAAGTCAATTTTTATCTAAACTGAATGTAATAATCAAAAGCAGTGGAATCACCATCCCTGGAGGTGTTCAAGAAATGACTAGATGTGGCACTTAGTGCCATGGTCTAGTTGACAAGGTGGTGTTTGGTCAAAGGTTGGACTTGATGATCTTGTTGTATGATTGTGTGATTATAAACTGAATTAAAAATCACAACTGAACAAATATTACGTGCCACTTATCAGAAGGCAGAATAGGTAACCCATGCATTCCACAACAGCAGTTCAAAAGATTCTGTGTTCACTTGGTTAAACTGTATGTTCACTGTTAATTTACTATGACAGCCCCCAAATACTATTCAGCAAGTGGGCTGGTAAGGCTGGAACAGTTTTTCTTTCTCAGGCTCAGAAGTCAGTTAGCAGGACTGATTTGAAGTATACGATCCATTATAAATGTGAGGAAGGAATAGTCTGCTTTCTGCTTCTTACGTGGGAATGAAAAGAGTCAATAAAGTGTGAGTGAAAACTGAGATAAAACATGTGAACTCTGACTTCTTCAGCTATTTCTTATACTCTGTAATACTTTGCCAAAATATCAGAAACTGTCAATCTATGGTTTCATTTCAGACATTATCAGAGGTATTGTGAGTTCTTCAGGCAAAAATTTAAGATTTCCGGGCTATTGAGGTTAGAAAAGGAAAAAACTATGAGTTCTTAGAAGTGAGTTCGCAAACTACATTTTTTATTAGATGTGATTTTAAAGTACATGGGAACCATGAAAAATGACAGCACTATAGCCAAACCCCCCAAAATAAACATGATAATAAAAAGTATCATGTGTAATTGAAATGAAGCTGAGTAGTAACAAAAAAAGGAGAAATATCTATGAACTCTGTCCTATTATGTAAAATAAAAGTGTGAAAACAGTTAGTTCTCAAGAGAATTTTAATTTTTTCTCAGGTGCAGTAATCTCATGTCCCTTTAGTACTTTTTTGGAAATACATTGTCCAAAATTTCCAACTCCTTCTACTTAAGCTGAATATTTAGGTATAAAACTAGGAATCTAAATAAAGTGGCCAGATATTCAAATGTGTTTTACAGCTGTAATTCCTGCTTAATTGCATGGCATTTTTGGGTGGTAAGTGTTTAATGATGGACAGGCACTTATATTTATAACTACATAAGTAAAGGGTTTAGGGACCTAACTTACGTGCAAGTGTTTGAGTTATTTCTGTTATGAATAGTATCTTATCAAGAAATCCATTGAAACAGAGAGATTTGACCACACATCCATACTACAAAATCAAGTTAAGTTGATTTATGGTCTTATATTTCTTCCTATCCCATGGAAGAAGCAGCTAATGGACAAGCCACCATTTGCTTAAACAAGTGACATTGACTTCCTGTCCTCTAGTTTCTCTCCTAGCAAACTACACTTCACACATCTCCTAGGAGTTTTAATGAGTTTTAATATGAGGTTTAGCTCATTAATACTGGAATTGCGATTACAGTGTGATTACAAAAAAATACTATAAAAAGATGACTTCTTTACTATTCTTGTTTCAATCAATTCCTGAATGGAAGAACTTTAAACATGCAATATATGACTTCAATCCGCAGAGCATTTTGGCTATTAATATTAAAAAAGCTACACTCCTCCCAGGCCCCAAATGTAAATATATCAATACAATACTATGAACAAATATTCTTGTTTACATTGTACAAAGTATGCTTGGGGTATTTTTTTGTTTTGGTTTGGTTTTTTTCAAACCAAACACATATTGCCATAAGAAGTTCCTTTTTTGACAAAAAAATATCAACTATTATATGCTGGTGGAAGAACAGGCAGAGATTTTTAAAAGATTTTTCAACATTTGCCTAAGATTTTTTTTTTTAAGTTCTTTTCTTTAATACAGAGTTATCATAGGTATTAGGATAGAGTATATAAATATTAAACTATATAAGCAAAAGACTAGTGATAAAAGTATAGTATGTTTGAAAAACTGATAAAACATTACTATGTTATGCAATCTAGATAATATCCCAGATATGTTCATGCATTTTTAACACTGCACACTAAGCTTCCCAGGAACTATTTCTGGAGCCAACAGTTTCAGAACTGATAGAAGGTTGCAGTGTTGTACACAGACTGTTGCAGTCATTTCCTTGGATGTATTTGGTTTCACATAAAATTTTCAACATGTTCTCGTTCTTGCAGTATGTGACCATTTCTGCAGAGCCACAGTACTAATGAAAAAGCTTTGAAGAAAACAGTGACAAGATAGAATAGTCCTTGCAGAGCCCAAACCCTACAGCATAATGCCTAAGCCCATAGCTGCAGAGGCAGGATGAGGGTTCAGGAGCCTTGAGTGTACGTGAGTGCTGGGTTTTGGTCTCCGGAGAGTTTTGAGAACCTCGTCCTCCCCTGGGTCTCTTCCAGTAAAGCCTAATGGGAAGTTTGAAGGAAAACTGAAAATTTTCGTGTGATCAGGAATTATCTGCACTTTGCAGTTTTAGTATAGTAACCATATAGACAAAGTACAACCTGAATGCATGCTGGTGTTCCAAACCAGTAGTAATCCTTGCTATTTTTTCCAGTTCTTTAAAATAAAATAATTTCAGTGCACATGTCCACTATTTTGGTTCATATCAGCTACTGAAACTTAAACTATTGAAATAGCTGTAACAAAAATACATTTCTCAATAAGAAAAATGTATAATGGTGACAGTTTCTGTTTCTTTCCATTTACAGTATCTCCTAAATATCAGCAGCTAGATGGTATTTGGATAAGGCTTATGTTACAACCATCTATTTCCAATGATTGTCAAACTGGAATTTGGAATATGTTCTCTTAAAGTCCCCTAGATTGAAAAAAGGTTTTGTCCACAGAGTTAGTGTCTGAGGTATATTTCTAATATGCAGGTTTTGCATTTTGGGACTCAAAACATACACTGTCATTTTCAAACAAGGACCAAATCCCACTAACAGGAAATGAAAGACACCGCAATATGCTCTCCATATTTGTACTTGCACTCATTTACAATGTGGATACTTAATCTCTGCTTTTAGTTTAGATATATAAAAGATAGGATACAAATATTCTGTCTTTCATGTGTGAATTCTTTTATTTACAAATACAAAATGTCATGTCCGGTATACCTGTATACCTCTCGCAATCTGATGTTTTCATCTTCATCTCCTAAAGCCTCTGAGTTCTATGTCTATCCATACAATTAAAGAGTATTTTCAACTTAGAATTCCATGAAATAACAACTGGACATTCTTCATCTTCTAAATGTAACACCTGCATAGTGATAATTATGCATATAAAAAAGTTATATATTTATATTGAGTAGACTGAATTATTGATAAGTAAAGAATATGTCTGTATTTACATTTTGGAAGTACATTGAAACAAATATAGCAGAAAAGTTCTAAATGTATTTTTCCATACTACTTGGCAGCTGACTGCTGCTGTTCATGCAAATTCTGCCCAACAAATTTGCCCACACAAACTTGAAAATGTCTGTGTTGTTTTTGAGAATTATATGTGTGATTTGCTGTAAGGCACTTTTCATATGCAAACATTTTTTTGTCATAAGAATGGAGGAATATATTGGAATCCAAATTACTGTATTAGTTCAATATAAACTTAGCTACTACAGATGAGTAGCCATAAAATTATCAGTATTTTAGGAAAATAGCTAATGATTAAGAGTAATTAACTATCTTTTTGTGATTTTTGCTTGGTGAACTGGTACATGGAAATAGTATAGAAATAGAAGTCAAAAAATGTAACACTACTCATATTGTTTCTTCAGTCAGATTTTTTTGCTTTTAAGAAGGTAATAAATGTAAAAGTGAATTTTCTGAAGGGGTCATTAAATGTCCCACAAGTTTGTGAGTATTTAAATACTCACAAGTTCATAGAAAAGTAATGGTTTCACTAGCTTTACCAAGCTTTTTTGATTTGTGAGTCTTGCTTCAGTTGAAAGGAATTGTAAGCTTTAAGAAAACACTTTAGCAGGTGACTTCTATCCAATATATGCCTTTTTCAGCAGCTTACATAACGCTGGCTTGCAGCCAAGAGCCAGGTGTGTCAGCATAGTTCTCTGCTGAAATTACCATGCTCAAATTAATGGTCCTTGCTGAGAAACCTCAGCTTTTTTAGAAGTTCAGGATGATACTTGTTTTCCTTTAACCTGCCTGATAAGAATGAAATTATTTGCGTTTCTGATTTGCAACATGTACATCATCTGTATTTTCTGTCTGCAGATTTTCCACATGACGTATGATCTGGCCAGTGCAGTGGTGAGAATCTTTAATCTCATTGGAATGATGCTCCTGCTGTGCCACTGGGATGGTTGTCTACAGTTTTTAGTACCATTGCTCCAGGATTTCCCACCAGATTGCTGGGTGTCCCTAAACGGTATGGTTGTAAGTATTGTTCATTTTTCATTGTGCTTTCTAAACATTACTATTCTAAACAGTTAGCTTCAGAACTTAGTGTAAAACTACATGCTTAGTAATATGCTGCCCTGCAATTTATTCAAAGTTACTTCTATATTTTATTGGCTCACTTGCTAAGGTTTGTTTTGCAGTCCTTATCATCAATACCATGATATTGACTCACGGTCAGTAAATGAGCCAGAAAATATTTCAGTTTTAAGGTAATTTTAATTTGTTAACCCTCCTTCCCTAAAAAAAAAACACCAAAAGAAATATGGAACACTCAGTTCACCAGTGGTTTCAGTTTAATCTGTAGTTTCAGAATGCTCCTGAAAGTATATTATTGCTGTTTGCATCATCTAATGTTATCCTCAGTTTGTTTTGTAAATAATGTCTGGGTCATCTCATGATCCGTTGTTCCCATCTTAAAGGTCAACATGAAATTTTTCTAAGTAAAATAAGATAAATAGATTTAGTTGTACGATACTCTTCTGTGTGGGAACAGAATGTTCAAGGACAGAATGTAACTGTGCGTTATTTATAAGGAAGAGTAATGATATTCTTCTTAAAGGACAATGGCTGTGAAAAATATAGTTTTTTATCAAGTCAGATAACACAGCAATATAGAGGACATTTTTATACGTACTACACTGAAAAAGTTGTTGAAAAGGGCTTATAGCAAAAAGAAGCAGTCCAAGCAACTCTCATTGGACATCTGAAAACATGTGTCTCTCCAGTTTTTACAATCTTAGAATCCATAAACCAGCACAGTTTACTGTAGATGGGCATCTTGCTCAGTCCCACATATTTCTATCATAGAACCATAACAGTATTTGTTCCTTTAGGAATGTGATACTGCACATTACTGTGGAAGCTCCTTGACTAAGATTGTCAGTCATAGAGACAAGTAGTTGCTGTCATCAAGCAACATCTTTAATGATAAGCAGCATTTTGGTGACACCTCATTGTGCTGCTTTTCTGAAAAAAAAATTTCTGACATATCTTCAGACATGGGATTGCTACAATAAAAGTAGGTCAGCATAATGCTGACTGGCACATCTTTCCATTCTGCTGTATTCTGGGTTCTGCTTTCTAACATCTTCCAGTCACATTTACAAAGGGTAAATATTCTACCCGCTTTTTAAAGATCTGGATGAAAATCATTCTAGCAAGTGAAAGGAAGGCTTGGATTACACTGAATTGAAGTATTTAACTTTTAGAGAACACTGAACTATTATATTCTCTTTGCTCCTTAAGAGCTACGTTCAATAAAAAAGGCTGTAAACTCTATGTATGTGCTCAGACCCTTTCAGCTTACCCACACTCAGGTTTTTTTTATGGAAACAATACTCTCTTCTTACTGGTCACATACTCTTGGAAAGGTCCTTTCTGAAAGTTGCACCTTTAAAAATTTTTTGTCAGTCTATTGAATTTCTTCTGTTGAATGAACATAGGGGAGAGGTCTGAATATAATGTTCACAGTGTAGACAGTCTTTTAGGCCACTGGCAAGAGAAAGAGTTGTGGACTGCCAGCCTGGAATCAGAAGCATATTTAAGACACCTCTTGAGGAAAACATCTAGATGTTTGTTCTGACCATGTCGTGGTGTTATGAGACATTTCATGGTTGCTTTCCATGCTCTGAAAAATAATTCTTTAGCACCGAAAACAGATGGAGAAGCAGTCATGGAATCTCATCCCTCTAAAATAATAGAGGAAATAGAACAATGATAATGATGATGATCATGGTTATCTGCTTTTCTAGTCTATTCAGAATCTGACTGCTAACTTTAGAGTTTGGAAGGGCTTCATGCTCCTGATACTACAAGAGCTTAGGCAAGAGGGGTGCTTTACTGCCCTCATATGCTGTAGCCTGTAACGATCTAATCTAGTCTGAATTGTAAAACTTTTGTTAATGAAGTGACTGCATGTGATACTGGGGTTTGGACTCAAAGTAAAATTTTAGACTTATTCATTGTGATTGTTGGCTTGAAGACTTATTCAAGCCAATGTGTGCTCAGCCAGAAAAAGTTAGTTTTTCTAAAATGTAAGCCAGTTGTGAGCCAGAGCATTTGCAGATAATGTGATGATAAAGAAAATGAGGATGCCATGAAGATGCTGTGCTGTTTCCTCAGTTGACACAGCCTAGCCTTTTCTTCCAGTCCACAGTTCTCTTCTGTCTTGCACATTAGTTGCTTCAGGTTGCGGAGTGCAAGAACTTCTAAAACCCTTCTCCTGAAAGCTGTTTCTTCTCTTTGAACTGATACGTATTCAAATTCCATAGGCATGCTCCTGGGTTTACTTTATAAATACTTGTAAAAAAAATACATAAGTTAAATTTAATGTCACAAAGGTGTAGGAAAATGAACCAAAGCTGCAGTTTGCTTACTTCCTCTCTGAACAATGCCACTGAATGCAATTAAAGTGAAACAAATTGCTTGGATTTTTATCTTTGAAAGGATATTAGGAAAGTCATAGTGCAACATGAAGGAGACTATAAAATGGAAAGCTCTCTCTGTAAAAGGAAATAGGATCACCACTAGTTAATACTGTACCAACCTACAGCCTAAGTAATTTAACAAAATATGTTTAGGTCCCATTGGTATACTCTCTTCAGTAATAATAATTATGACCCCATATTGTATCTGTACTCTCAGCTTAACCTTCTTGGACAGTTCCTAGCACTGGCCTTCATGTTGCTGTGAAATGACTGCCAGAGCTGACATCTTCCTTTGATTGATGTGATCCCACTTGCTCACTTGCTCACTTCTGTATCTTTACTGCCATTTGATTGTACTGACTTTACTAGTGCTGAGTACTGTGGACAGGCAGGATTTTATGCTCTTCCAGAATATCAATGCACTTGTCTTTAAAAATAGGAACACTGGTAAATATAATATAAAAGTAAGTAGCAGCTGTTTTTCCACCTCACTTTAAGCCATGTTTGAGCCAATCCACTACAGACAAAATAGCAGTCAATTACCTCTATGAGGGAATATGGCTCTTTGATGCCGTTCCTAGTTTTTTTTAACACTAGGATTTCATTCCAAAAAAGGTCTTTTCTGAAGAAGTTTCACAGACTTTCCTAAGATGCTCCCTAATTTCTCCTTGGCTCAGAAAACCTATTATCTGCTACTCCTTGTGTGATTTATCATCAGCTTTCTGATCTGCATTGCTTTAGACTAGTGTACTTCCATAATGACTCATAGACCAAACATCTTTATCATGCTTCAGAGTTTGAGCCAGTAGTTCCTTAGAAAATTAGGAGTAAAACTTGCAATTGAAACCACGGAGGCACAAAACCAGAAAAGCACAGTAATCCTCTTCTATCACTCTGTGCAAACCAAGATCTGCATTTTGCAATCAATTTCAGCTGCAGTAATTGAAAGAAAAGTGCATGAGTTCCAACTAATGAACTGTTACAGTCAGGTCTTATATGGGACAGGGATTCTAGGCAAGTAGAAATGAGAGATGACATTTTTGCCATTGATGCCATCTGGCCATCTAAGCATGACAGCCTGCAATAAAGCATCCCTTGCAGTAGATCATTAATAACAGTAACTGAAGATTCCCAACCTATATTTTCCTGTCTATATTTGCAATAATTTGTTGTATGGTTAGGAAAACGTATGGTCCTTTAAGCAAGGTAATTTCCTGGTCTTTACAGATATTTAATTTATAATGTTCCCTTTGTGAGACACAAATCTAGAAAAGAGGTATAGAATTTAAGTTGAATGGTGAGTTTTTTAAAGCCAAATGGGATTTTAAAGCTTTTGGAAAGGCTTTGTTTTGCTGGCATTTCTCCTGGCTGTCAGTCAATGTTTGCTCAGCAAGAACACTTCAGGTACTCTGGTTTTTTTGTTTTATCTTTCCCTTTCTGTCCTTGCAGTTGGATTGTTTGCGTGTCTCAGGTTGTTTCAGGTTTGGATTTGGTGAAGGGGATTTTGCATTGTATTAACGCCCGTTTGTGTCACTTAATTACCTCAGGGGCAAAGGAAATCAGATGTTAGAGTTCAGATCTTCATCTCTGATGGCATCAGCATTGCTAGAAAAAGAATTTGGAAATTTTTGCTGTAGAATCTGAAAGTCTCTCTCATTATAAAATGAATTACTTAAATGAATATTTGATAGGGAAATTCAGAGATGGTGAGGATTTATAATGCTCTGAGCTGTACTAATATATATGTAATATGCAAAAAAGATATTTAGTAATAACACCCAAAACTTGAATTTTAATTCTCAGCATTTCTTACTAATGGACACCATTTTCAATTACACAATCAGGGGGTTTTTTTCCCAGTAAGATTTTTGATTTACTTAATGGAGTGCAAGGAATGCATTATAGTCATTTGATGTGTTATTCTGCATTGGGTTTTCTCCTTTTTGATAATGCATCAGTGTAGCACCTTCTTCCCTATAGCTGGCCATCAGAGAAGCTAATTTTCTCATGAGATTTTTCCTCATTTGATCATGATGTGATAGTTATAATTTAGAGTTTCCAAAATGTTTTTGAGTACCTTTTTATTATATGGCAAAATATTGTAGAGCCACATTTAAAACACTAGATTCTTCTGATTTCATTTGCAATGCTGAGCAATAAACGCTTATGTAAATCAAATCCAAGAATCTTAAATTGGTTGCTTAAACACTATGGAACATATGGGAATCATCTGATTACTAGAGGCACTAAGGATCTGGTGAGATATACTACTACTCTAGTGTATTTTATAATCATATATTTGTATTTATGTGTGCGTATTTAATTAGAGCAATGCTTCTTGGAACAGATGAAGGAGTGAAATTACCAATCAGAGATGGACTGTGATCAAAATTAGTGGAATTGCCCAAGTCAGATGCTTTATTTACAACACAATTTGGAAATATTGTAAAACCAATAACAACAATATATAACATTCTTAGGACTAAGATATCCTTATTTTTGAAATTTACAGTGAATAATTATATCCATTCTAGTACATGCAGCTGTTCAGAATTCAGTTACTGCTCTCCCTCTTGCACATAGCACTGACCTAGTCACTGAGGTCAGTCTCTTTCCTCCTGCATCAAGATGATGAAATAATGACCTGTTTCACTGGTTTGGCATGAAGTGATAGGCCTAAAACTGTATTAGCTCAGAAAAATTTACTAGTTTGTGTGATTTGACAGTATAAGAAACTGCAGAGGAAAATTTTGTAGATGTGCAGAGCTAAATGACAAGGTATGTTTAATGCAGACTGAGGACATGTGTTAACTGCGTTACCAAAAGTTTATGCCAAGCTGGCAAGGACTAGAGAAATAGGGTGTCTGAGAACACTGTTGATTTAATTCAGTATGTCGTGACCAATGAAGAGGAAAACAAATGAAGTTCTCATTTTTACAACAA
Source organism: Pseudopipra pipra (assembly GCF_036250125.1). Classification (NCBI taxonomy): domain Eukaryota; kingdom Metazoa; phylum Chordata; class Aves; order Passeriformes; family Pipridae; genus Pseudopipra; species Pseudopipra pipra. Next base: position 13,086,719 of record NC_087581.1, on the reverse strand, counting down.
CTGCTGAGACTTTAGGAAGTCCACATAGGTTTTGGCTTATGTTTTTTTCTGTTCTCTGACAGGTTAACAGGTCATCTGCTTTTGCAGGCCTAGAATGGCAAATAATAATAACTTTTTTTCCAAACTCCTTGCTTTTGGTGTAATATTCTTTATATTTTTTGATGTCTAATATACTTTTCGGACTGTGTACTTTTGCTTAGGTAAAAACAATTACTAGATTTCTTGTGTCTCATAGTTTTTGAAAATATTTCAATTTTTTCTGTGTATTTATTTCTGCCATTGATGTCTGCTCAGTTTATAACTTCTGGTTTATTGTATTAATACCATGAACTAATTGAGATGTAGAACCTTGAAAGTTGAAAAATAAAGGTGTAAAATCAATTACAAGGAGGTTTAAAACTTTCTAAAAGTTTAACATTAGAGAAAGTATTCATGTTACACATGAATATTTGGATTACCAAAGGGAAAAAAGTGTTTCAAAGAAGGTATTCCCAATTGTAATCACACAAGTCCACCACCTTTGAAAATTGTTTAGCATCATGAATTTAACTATGGTCATAAGCCCTGCTACCTTACTTTACTCTCATCAAAATGTTTGAATCTTAATGTTATCATATTAATGTAATTATTTAATGCTGATGGTGATAGCTGGTGATAGATATTTCAGTAGATATTGGTGCTCAGTGCTACAGAGGAAAGATCTAAATTAGGACTCATGTTTGTAAGTATTGATTGTAGGACTATGTTACTGATGTGATAATAGGTGCTAAAGACAATGACGACTGGAATTAATCAGTTGGCTGCCTTGCAGGCTTCTGTTTCTTTCAGATAGAAAGCAGGTCTTCCTTATAGAGGATGAGAATAATGAAACAATTATTTAGAGGAAGCATACAAAAGCAAATTGATGCACTTAATAGATACTAACTTATTTCCATGTTTTTAATTTGCTATTGAAAGAGCTAGTAGGAATATGTCAAGGAGAGGATGCAAGGAACAACTTGCCTATTTTTCATCAAAATTTAGTTTCCATATTTCTCCCTCAAGAATCAACACAACTCATAAATGCTTATCTTGCAGTATATTCTGAAGGGATTTCTGGTAACTGTAAATTGCGAAATATTTTGTGTAAGCTTTACACTTGAAAGAATACAAAAAATTTCACATTATATGATAAAGTGTAATGCTGTGTTTGATAGAAATTCTAGGGAAAAATAACAGACTTCATAAAGCATGTCTTAAGCCACTTCTTAAGTGAAAAAATGTAAACTAAAATAAAAACATGAATCGTACCTGTCATGTTTTAGAACCTTGTATCTCTCATTTGCCCTACCATGAATATTCAGGAGGTGTTATAAGCACCTCATGGCCAAATGCAGATTCTCTGTTGTAGAAGAGAGTGTTCCCTTTGTTCTGGGGGAGCTGGATCAGTCTGTTTTGCTCTATCTCTTTAAAAAGTGTTTACCTGTATGTAGTGGTATTCCAGGTGGAACTGGTATATCAGTTTGAAACAATTATTCTGAAGTAGCCCTCCATGGGTGGCCTTTTTTCTTGTTATAGGAATATCCAAAAACTGAACTCTTAGAATATTTATGCTAGAGCAGGTTTCCCAGAATAAATCCAGACGTACGTACATCCAGATGAATACCACTCATATACAGCTGTTCTTCAGCAAATTTTTCTGGTTTTCATTGCAAAACTATATTAATATGTACAGTCTAATTCTTGATCCATATGCTTTAAGACTGAATAAAAACTTTTTTTACACAAGCTGCATATTTTTGCCAAGGGGTCATTATCACAATCAGATTTTCTCAAGAGCCCTCATTTTGCTGCTTTTAACTGAAGGGGTTTTCTGTATCAAATTTGAACTTTCTACACATAGGTATTCAGCACCTGACTCATTCTAATACTTAAAGTACATCTGGAGAGAAGCCTCTATTGGGATGCAATTAGACATAAAAATTGGCCACCTGAAATTGCACATTTAGAATACCTACATTTCACATTAGAAAAAATCAAAGCAAGATACTTTATTCTGGTTCACATAATTCTGAACCAAGTCACTTTGATATATCAGAAACTTGACATATAGTCCTGTGTCCACTAGACCTATGTCAGTATTCTATAGGGTCTGTAATCTGGATTCCCAAAATCCCAGAGGGAGAAAAGATGGTATCATAACAAGTTCCTTCATGGAAATTTTAATATTTCGTATTTTTACTTTAATTTGAATTTGAATGAAGCTAAAAGCTAAACAAGAAGAATTCCCTGTAAAACTGGAAGTCTCCATTTGTATCCACTTCTGGTTACCAAACTATGAGGAAAGCAGGAAATACACAACATAATGTTTTCTTTCATTTGTTTTAACCTACTTATTTTCCTTCATGTCTGAAGCAGTTTTGCCCATACTTTTTATACTTACAAGACAGAGATGTACAGAACTCATTTAGATTTAGGCTGCATGTATCTTCTCTCTTTTAAAAATGTAGGATAATTTTCTCTAAGATTGCCCCCATCCATCCACTTTCTGCTCTTCCTGCTTTCGGCACATATACTCACTTAAGCAGACTCAGCCTGAACTAATTCAAATACAGTTATAAAACTTTCAGAAAATGTAATTTAATACAAATGATAGAAAGGATTTTTTACAGGAGAAATACAGCAATATTCCACAATTTTTATATTATCTGAAATAAGCAGCATCTTAATAAATGTTACTATTAATGAGTAAATTTTGAATACTTCTAGATATTGTGTGTACAGATGCCTACCTATTACTTGTAAGAGCAAGCAGTGAATACTTTTCGCATCAATAACTTTATTCATTAAATGCCCTTAAATATATTTTGCTTTCTTTCTGCTATCTGGATTTTTATGTTTGATTAATTTACTCTTTAGAAGGTGTTATTGATAACATAAGGAAAAGAACAAAGCCCTGTGGTGAGACTTTCTCAGGTCCATGTACCACTTTTAATAATTCTCATTGGGTTTATTTTCCTCATGCAAGAGGAAAAACAATATTATAATTAACAAAATTATTAGTATCTATTCAAAATAACCTGCTATAAATAATGTACTGATCTATTTAATTTAGCTGTAAAAATAAAACCAGTTTCCCACAAATTTTAAAAAAAATTACTTATTTTTTTCCTCTCTTTGTTTTGAATGGCTGGGGCTTATTACAAAAGATTCATGGCAATCTCCTTTGAAGAGGATTGGAGCATAGAAGAATGTACACTATAAGGTCTAGTTTAATAACACAATATTACCTATATTTTGTGGTACTGCTAACATGAGAGAAGTGCTTTGAAACATCCTCTTTGAAAGTCAGCAGCTGGCATTTGAATGAAACAAGAAAATAATGCCCATATTCTTCACTGATGACTAATGTTCTTTTTCCAGTCCATCTCATATCATTTTAGTCACAGTATTTGTTTTTTTATATTTGGAAGGAGATGACATTAGCTTGCATTTGAGGGTAGCCTAGCATTTTGACAACAGTAATTATAATCAAAGAAGGATTATTTGTATTGATATAGATAGGGAGGGGCCCAACACGACTGCTTTTGAACATCTTTCTACTTAGAAGTGCTATTTTCAAGTGGAGTCTACTCAGACTAATAGTTCAGTTTTACAAAGAGTAATTGAGAACTGATCACGAATAAAGGCAGTGCACCAATAATTTTTCACTCTTTGCAGTAATATGTAATATCCCTATGCTTATCTCGAAGAGTAAAAACCTTAACATTTATCTCCTAGATGCAACTAGAAAAGTTATGGCAAACCTAAACTCAATTAAATTTGACAAAATATTTGAGGGAGTTTCCCCTTTATTTTAATAGCTTTTTCTGGTGTTCTGAAATGAAGTTATTATGCATGATAAAAAACTTTGGTGGGAGAAAAATATAAATATAGCTCAGATTTGTTTGAAAAGAAAATGCAAGAGCTCACCCTGGAAAGCTACACTCAAGAGCAATGAGCAGGCATGCTATGTTTCCAGCAGATAAGGACAGATTTGGCTCTGGAATTTTTTGGACCTATGCAGATATCTCTATATGAGCTCTCATAATCCATAACACTTAAATCCTGCCCGTCCTGTACCATCATCTCTATATATTAAACACAGATGCTATATAGAATATTTAAATCTGCCTTTACATTCATAGTGTCTAACACTAATTGTCTTGGCTTTACTCTTGCAGCAAAACCATCCTGCTGTTATATGCACTTCTGTGCATATAAAACTTTAAAAGAAATTAGTTCATTTCTGAGTTGTATGAATAAGCAGGGATGAGGTTCCCTTAGGTTTTTGCAGTCTGTTTATGGAAAGAATAACATATAAATGCTGACAGAAAGTGCCTCTGGGGAATGCCATGTGCCCTCAGACGTAGTGGTGCACTGTTCCTAAGTGTATTGTAGATCAATAAAATATATTAAGTAAGCCATCTTAGTTGAATTGTGAAGGAAAACCACACACACGCACACAGAGTAATATGGGGAGGAGATAGAAGGAATGAGACATTTTAATAGAAATATAATATCTGAAGCAGAAATGGGGTTTTTTTAGACAACATCCAGTGCACATGATTTGAGGAAACATAAAGTTGGCATGTGTACAGATAAATAAAAGATGAAGGATTTCTAGGATTTAACAAAGCTTGTTGGTTTTACTCCTTTGGTTTTAAAATCTTTCAGACTTGGTATAAGAAAGTGCTTGCTTATACAGATAATTCATAGACATCTGCACACAGACTATCTAGAAAATATTCTTTAAAATTTTCTAATGAATAATAATGATAAAGACAGAAAAATACCATTTAAATTATTCACTTACAGTGATGACACTGAACACAAAATCTGAATTAGAAACTAAATATGTATGGTATAAATTAAAACCTCATCCACATACAATAGAATGTGTGTTTCTAATCAATAATGACTCTTAATTTTATTTTAAAATATAGTAGAAAAAACACGGCATTTTTGCTGTTTTGAATAATGAAAGCTGCTTTGATGCATTTGCATGTTAGATAACGCAATTTTGGAATAAATATATGCTATTTCCTTAGAATCTGAATACTTTAATATATTGCCAGTTTAACATCCTTTTCAACCTTTTTCAAGCAAAGTAAATGCCATGCTTTCAATAAATGGATATAAGAATATGTGCCCTGAATCCAAGAACTCCTTCTCTCACTGTGTGCTCTTTTCTCTCACTGTGTGTCTCTGCTGGATAACTTTATCCATACAAGTAAATAATTATGATGTTTGCATTCTAAGCATTCCTCTGTCCTCATTAGGTATCTTTTTTTGTCTCTCACCTGCTCCTATCTGTGGTTTATGATACCGTCTCACTGTGGTGTGCTTATATTAAAGCCACTGTGCTGGAACTGAATTCACCAAGTAAAATCTTCAGAACCTCTGACAGAGCCCCACTGACTTTTCTCAAACTTGCAAGGGCAAACTCATGTTCTGATCTCAATGTAAAGTTCAATTGCAAGAGAAAAAACAATGGATCATAAAATAAAACCAGAACTCGAGAGAAGATACTGTTCTTAGGAATTTCATTTTCTCCACTGGATTGGAATAAGGAAGAAACAGGGAGGCAAATCCATCCAAGAAAACAGAGGTATGCTCAGTAGGGGAGCTCAGGAAGATAATGGATGCAGCTTTAGCTGAATAGGATCTTGGGCAGCTTATGGAGAGAGAAACTCTCCCCTGGAGGTGATAAAGAGCACCTGCATTAACATTCTACTCTGAATCACCATCTGCAGGAATCTGATTTTTAGTGACTGTGTAGGGAGCCTAGGGAAACCCGCCAACTCACTTAGCTATCAAAGTGAAGTACCTGAAGTCAGCTGATGTGAAGTTTTAGGTTGCCTTCCTCTCTTATTGCTGGTTCTCACAAAAAAACCCCGAGACAAATTGGACTACTGGTCATTGCAGATATCCATGTGTAAACAGTACAAAAATGCAATGCACCTGTTCATTTTCCATTGTGCAGGGTTGTGGTGTTCCTGCTGTGCCTCTCTCCCTCAAACATCACTGCCAGATATCCCATGACTGGTCTCCCCCCAGGGTTTGTCCTCTGGGCTGAGCTGTCTACCTCAGCCTTACCCACTTCAGTCAGGGCATTTTTATCCTTATCGTCCAGACTAAGGAACCTGGATTCCTTTTAACTACTCACCAGGTAGATGTTTTCATTGCTCTGCAGGATAATTTTGTGGATCATCCTGTAATCAAAGCATGCAGTTTAACTCTTAATCACAACAAGAGAGTTTCTTTTATGTTGCAGCTATGAAAGAATCCCATTTGCTTTCCAAGCATTTCTGTACAGTTAAATGGCATTACCATTCCTCTGTGGATGAAACAGTTGTTTCATAAATACATGCTATGGAACTTTGAAAAGGAAAGTTGGCTAAGAAAAGTTGGACCGATGAAAACTAGGTAATTTATGACAGTCCATTTCTGTATTCACTAATCTGTGGAAAAAGGTGCAGAACACTCATGCCTATTTATGACTTGGTAATTGTGCTTTCCAAATTTTATTCTTCAAAGTATTTTTTCCACTTCTCTTTGGATAATAAAAATCTTAATGGTGGTGAATAGTTTAGGATAAGGATGACTATCTTGAACTGCTGTTTCTCTGATCAGTGACAAATAATCAATTCATTTGAAAATATGGTAGTAAGAGAGGTTTTATCCCATGTGGTGACTAATCAGGTAAAAATAATGCAGTTAAACAGTCTATTTAAGAGATTGAAATTAGAATTATACATCAGTGGCTTTAGTGCACCTCATTTTGGGTGAAGAATCATAGAATTGGTTTGGGTTGATAGCAAGTTTAAAGATCATCTAATTCCAACCCCCCTACCATGGGCAGGGAACCTTTCACTAGTCCGTATTTCTCAAGGCCCTATCCAGTCTGGCCTTGAACACCTCAAGGAGTAGGACATCCACAACTTCTCTGGGCAGCCTGTTTCAGTGCCTCACCACCCTCACAGTAAGGAATGTCTTTATATCTCTAATATCTAATCTAAATCCACTCTCATTTTAAACCCATTTTCTCTTATCACTACATGCCCTCCTAAAAAGTTGCTCTCCCTCTTTTTCATAAGCCCTGTCTAAGTACTGGAAGGCTGCTATAAGGTCTTCCCAGAGCTTCTCCAAGCTGAACAATCTCAGCTCTCCCAGCCTGTCTACACAAGAGAGGTGCTCCATCTCTTTGATCATCTTTGTAACCATTCTCTGGACTCGCTTCAACAGGTAGGAAAGTGGACAGAGAAAAGAGAAAAACAATCTAAAGACAAACTGAATGTGTGGCTCCATTCAAGTTAATGATTGAGCTGTTGAGAGTTGGTTCAGGTGGGACCAACAAAGTGGGCATGTAAAGTCTGGCCCCTTTCCAAGGGTGGAAAGGAGCAGATGCCCAGGGAAGATCCAATCACAGCAAGCATGGGCTAATGTTTCCTTCAGTTTTCAGACGTTAGCATCTGAGTGACTTCTGGATAAAGAGCTGGTATCCCGGTGTTTAACAACTATCACCGTGTTTCTTCCATTAGTCCACCCAATCATTTTTTGACTGAATGAGAGTGTTCATATTTGGCCAGAAGCATGGGCATGGTGTCACAGCATCATGACTCTGACATACTGTCATGGTTTTGAGCATGGCTGTCCTTGGCGTTTCACCCCCCACTGGAGTGACTTAACCTGAGAAAGTCCAGAGTGACTGAGTGGGCATGGGCTGATGGCTGTACAGGGATGTCTCTGTCTTTAAGAGCTGGAAATGGGACCTGAGTGCTCCTAACCTCTTAGGTGAATACTATAGGGTCACTCCGGTGCTTTGTTAACTCCCTCTAGGATGTTAAAAGAGGAGCATGTTCCACTTCCTTCCTCTCAGAGTATGAAGTTCATACCCCAAAGGTCAGGACATTATTCTATGATTCAGGTTAACCTGCCTCTGCTAGACGAGGGAAATGAATTTTTTATGACTCACTCAGTCTTTTTTTTTTAAATGCCTAGACATCATTTTGTGGATGGTGTTTAGGCTGCTAAATCATTTTTTCTTTATATCATTCTATTACCTGTATTATGTTATTACCTTTAATATCTTGCAGACTCTGGTAAGTACCTGCGGTTTTAGGGCATCTGAGTTTAAGAAAAGGTCATCAGTAAAACTCAGATGAGTTCTCAGAAAAAGAAAAGCCTCTGACCTAGATCCAGCCTACTTCCTTTGACACTGAGCTTTGTTCTTTTCATAGAGCCAAAATAGATTTTCAGCTGCAGAACTACTACTTCCTGCTGTCACTTCTTAATAAAACAATGCACAGCTTTTTGTAGGACATAGTTTCATCCATTTAATAAAGGATTATGATTTACCAAAAAAGCAGACCAGCCTCTTGAGGGTTCAGTTATCTAGTAATGTAATTTCCTAAAGAACTGTAAACTAACTAGATGCAGCCTAAAGTCTCAAAGACATCAGGTTAGGAAATATATCAGAAAACTGACAAGAAAAGTACCAGATAATTTAAAAAAAATTCTTAGAACCAACACTGGTCCTCTGCCTTAAAAAATACGTTACTTGAAGAGAAATAAAACATGGTAAAAATTGTATCCTTAGACTAAGCAGAAAAATATTTGAATTAGCCTATGCGGTACCAAGCATCACTTTACTGGGTAAAAAATCATGTTTTTTAAAGCACGGGATTCAGGAACTCCTGAATCCCAGTTCGAACCCTTATACTGATTCTCTCTGTCAAAGTAGCATTGGTTAACCTTGATTCATTTTTAAGCAGATTAAAGCATATTCAGACTCTTTATGAGTGGATTATATTAGACCATTTTAATCTACTGTAAATCACTATTTTTATCTTTTTTTTTCCTAAGGACACATTCTTACAAATATTTACAAAGCAAATGTATTTAGCTAGAGTTTACCTCTGTATAGAAGAAGGATGGAAGTGTTTCTTGCAAAATCAGATTTTGAATGTTTTGAGATGTTCTTAGTGAGAAAGCATGGGGAAACTATTATTTTGTGCATATCTGTCTGTGTACTTTTCAAGTTATGTATCAAATTTGCCAAGCCGTTTCCTAGTGATAGCCTTTTCTGCCACTTGTGAAGTTAGTTGTTTCCTTCCTTTTCCAATGTAGCTTAAAATCACTTTCATTCAAACAGTATTGTGATAGCATTCAGAAAGCTCAATGTCCACTCCCAAATCCATATGATTTGGATGCTTCACATATTTTGCTGTCTAGTCTGAGTTGTTCACATAATAGACAGGTGCAGTTCCTTCAGCTAAGTTCCTTTTCCTAAATTGGTTGGAAATTTTGTCTGTGATGGTGGAGATTCTTCCTAACAATCTTCAGTAAAGCAGTACACTGTGGAGTCATGAGTCAGGTTTATGTCACTTCACTCCTTCAGCTGTTTCCCAGAAATGCTCTATATTAAACCCACATTATCATCTGCCTATTCTTGACTATCAGATAGCCACTGTTGAAAATTCAAAGCTTTTCTCAGTGATTGGATTATAAAAGCATTTCATAAATGGTTTGATTCAATACTCGAGGCTTGTTTAGTAAACTGTTTTACATCATATCCAGCTCCTTTCACCAAATGAATAGAAAAGATAGATATGTTGTCTTTAGTTGCACACTGAGTTTTTACCTCTCCTGAACAGTGCTATTTCATGAAAAAGGTTTCTCATTGAAAATTCTTCCTGTTGTAGTTTTTTTTTCTTTTCTTGTAAGAAAGTTTTTGTTTCCAGGATGCATTGTTTATCCAGTGAAATTATGTTTACTAAAAAGCTTGTTTAAAACAAGATGCACTTGTTTTAATCACTTATTGTGACCACACAGTACTTATTGTGATTACAGCATATTTTCCCATTGGCAGACAATGTGTATCTGTTCCAGTCAGTTCCTTGTAAACAATGGTACTTAAGTTTATTACAAGATCAAAAATCAGAGTGATTTGAATGTCAATCAAACTTTGTGTGCTATGAGATTAGGAAACAAAAGCTGTCTTGATCAGATTTTTTGATTACTTGATAAATTTCAAAAAAAAGATCTCAAAGAACTTTGTTCAGCATAGGATGGCATGGTGACATCTGCCATTTCAGCAGTACACATTTGTAAAAACTCTTTTCTTTAATATTTTGTAATAATGACACTGATTTCAAATGCAGTGAAAAGGAATGCTCTACAGAAGCAGTAATTTTTGCTAAAGATGATGCCACCTAATAAGTTTGAAAAAAAGATGTATATAGCCAAAACCTAGAGCCCCCTAATATCCCTCTTGCTGAAGCAGTTCACATCCTGTGAGAGTCCTTAAAGGAACTGAAATACAAATCCTTTAAAAATGCCTGATTTCTTCCCTACATTCTGATCGCACTTTTCCAGAACATGGGCAAGAGATGAAAGGTACAATTTGGAAAAATTCTTTAACTAGTATTCATCCATTAGTTTGTCACTGACTGACATGGGGAATGCACTGATACTGATAGATTAAGCGCGCTCGGGTAAGTTTTCTCTCCTGGAAGTCTGTTGCTTCCACAACCTGCTTCCGTAAAACTGGACTTCTTAGTTACCAAGGCAAGGTAAACCTGTGCTAACTCTCAGATTGGTTCAGGAGCTGTTTTGGAGGGCATTAATTAGCTTGAGCCAAACCCACAATTTTCTGAAAAATTACAAGTGTAGGCAATCAAATTCCCCGAAGGCAAAAGTTTCCTAGCATTGTTAAATTTTCACATGGGAAAAATGGACAAAGTTAGTACTTTTCACATTTTACTTTAAACTTTATAAAAGCTTTCTAATGTCTTTGCAAGCTGAAATTCCTATAAAATTCTTATTAAAGTAAATCTTTGTAATGGACTGTTATATTACTTGGGATTCATGCATCACAAGCTTTTTTTCAGTCATCTGGCTTCAGTTAAGGGAGCACAGTGACCAGGTAAAAGGATGAATCAGAGTGAGCTGATTCACAGGCAGAAGAATAAAGTATTTTTCACATAAGATTTAATTTATTATTTTGTGAGTTTGTATATGTACAGCTGTAGAATCTCACGATTGTATTTCTAGTCAAAGATAAAAATAATGATGAACAGTACTTAGGAGTGTACAGGGAAGCCTCCTCTATGAGATTCTGTGCATATCTTCTTATGTGAACCATCCTTTTGAATGCAATGGGCCTATTAGTTGGAATATAATAACTCAAATATATGTGAAAGACCAGGCTGTGTACATAACCCAAATATCTGCTGTTCTATTGCTGTTTATGAATTGTCACGCTGATTCTACAATGAAAATTATTTATCCTTACCTCAAAAAGGTGATCATAAGTAGATATTGTGGCTACTTGCTTTTAATAGGGGAATATATTAGCAGGTAAATATCTGAGGTTTTTTACATCAAGAAAATAATCAAAATAAAAAGAAAGATCTGTTCTGCTACATTGTTTTTGTTTGATGGCTAATGCCAAAGACATAGCACCAAAAAATGAACAAGCTGTAATGACAGACAAGTCACGTATCTCCGAACAGAGTAAATATATAATATTTAGTCATTGCTTCTCCAGTCAAACTTCTTTTCCCGTGGAACGCAATGCCAAACACTTTCTAATTTTTTTGTGCTAGGACTGCTCTTGAAAGTATGTGCTGAGTCACTTGCACCATCTGTTATCTGTGCACATATCAGCAGAGAGAAAATGTTGAGAAGTTTCTGAAGACATCTGCTTGTTTCACTGAGCTTACCAATTCAGGTTTTTTTCCTTAAATCATATGTACTTACACACTTCCTAAAATATACTCTTCTTTCTTGCACTTCTTAAGAATTTGAGAACAGCCAAATTTTTAGTCTTCCAAGTCTCATCCCACCTTGCCTTTGTTTACTAGTTTTAGAAAACAAGTTATACTTAGTAAGAATAGCTGTGATAAGAAGTAGAGGTTTTACAGGGTAGTTCACTCTGGCATGAGTTTTGAAACAGTAAATATTGCACAACTTTCCCATTGGCCAACTTGATCATTCATTGTGAAATTCAAAGAACTTCTTAAAAGATGAAATGCTGAGATGATATTTTGCTGCGATTTCCTGTCTGAGATTTTAACTAATGTGTAATTCTAAGAAAATTATTTAGCCTACTGATGGAAAAGTATATAAACTATAAATCTATATCAAAATGCATATATAGATTACTTCTTTGTGTTTTCTTCAACTTTTGAAGCCCCACCCCTAATTTTACACTTATTTTGTGCAGTAACTTCCTGTGGCAATGCTGAAACCAGAGGGCTTACTTACGGAATGTCCAGCTGCCTCCACGGTCATAAATTAAAAGTGCCCACTTTTGATGGACAGCATGGTAGAAATGGTTTAGGAGCTACCTCCTATGTCCATAGTATTAATCTTGGTTTGGTTTTGGCACAGGGCAAGCTCATGCCAGCTGCCTACAAGGAATGGTTCCTCACCTTACACCTGCTCTAAAGTAGACCTGCTGTTGTTTGGGAGAGTGTTATGTGGCCACCACGCCACACACCCTGGGCACTTCTAACAGCAAAGCTATGTGAACCAAATTCTAGAGCTTGGAAATGCCTTGTGCTACTTTTTAATTTACTAGGATAGACAATAGCTACCTATATCCTATGAAGACCTTTCTTCAGATGTCACTTTCAGAAGAACCTAAGGACAATGGTTGGCATTGAATGAATGTGTCTGAGTGATAATAAGGCAAGCTCCTTTGGATAGGGACAAGCTACTTCCACATTTCTACTACGATTTTGAAAGATAGAGTGAGAATGAGTTCAAGATCCTTGTAGAAACCATTTCACTTAATTATTAAGTCAATCTTTGCTGCATGATTGTAAAGCATGCGCTTGCAAACTGACAGAACCATTTCTGTGACACCTGCAGTGACTGTGATGTGAAAGAAAAAAGGAACTAAAGCAAAAATGGGGAAACCATTACTGTTTGCAATAGTCTCCTTAGTACAAATTTCTAAATCAATTTATATCTCAGTGCAAGGATATGGCTGAGGGAAGATAAGCTGTGCCTGAGAGAATGACTACAATATGGGAGTGGAAAAAATTTCCTGATGAAAACCTCCATAGACTACAGTAAAACACAAAACCCTTTCTTAATCCACTGAGAAAAATAATTTACCTTTTATTGTTGTTCCTTAGAAGGTGCCATGTGATCTTTCTGTGATTTATTTCTTTTGAGCTGAAAAGTTAATATTACAAGCAGATATTTGTAGGAGTCTTGTATGAAATTATGGGACAAACCATAGCATTCTATGGTGAAGGAAGAGTCTGAGAAACAGATTTTTAAGAATCAGAAGCACCCTGTAATTAATATATTCTTCAGGATAACTGCAAAGATAATGTATATACTTATAGAACAAATTGCAAATGATCAGTGACCATTGCTTTCATAAATGTGAGGATTTCCTAATGTAATCAAGCTAGATTATGTAATCAAACCTTGGATAAATAGCTTTGGTATTTCTCACAATTACAGTCTTTAATAGTTTTTTCAAATTGATGTCATTACATTTAAAACTTTTTAAACTGATTACTGCTAATCTGGAAACAGTGATCAACCCATCGTCAACTAAGAAATTAAATGCCCTTTTTTATTAATTAGTAGTTGGTTTTTTCAGCTCATAGAAGTTTGTGGTTTGCTTTTTTTTTAAAAAAAAACAAGCAAAAATATACATTAAAATCAGAATGTGACTATTTGCTGAAACATTTAATGTGTATTTATGTAAATATTAATATTTAGGGTTATAGTATATATATTATATTATATGTATTATATAAAGAAAAGCTGACTGTGTAAACACAGGATATTTTATTTTATAGAATGGGCTTCTATTAACTCAGGAATATTATCTGTGAATGTGTTATGTAAAAATCTCCTTATGATGCAGGTGCAAAACTGCTTCTTATTAAAAAACTAAAATATCACTGTAGGCTAGTAGCAGAGGAATGGCCACACCTCACTTTTGTACAGCAAAGAGCAGCATATTGGAACAAGGTTGTGGAAAATTCCAACCTCCCACAATGAAACAAAGTTAGAGTTAGTCCTGCCAAACCCTTAGGTTATACAACACAAATAGGAAAATAATTAAATAATTATTATTTAATTTAGTAACATTGCTTGTAACATACATGATGTATAGGATTTGACATTAGAATCAATGTTTTTTTAAGTGGTTTATATATGGAATAAATCATTGAACAACACAAGTAACTGTACTGAAATCTGTACCCTCCACAATGGCATTTGTTGAACATGATTTAAAAAAAATCCCCATACAAACTAAAAAGACCAATGTTTGCAACTGGTTATATAAGAACCGATGGATTATTAAGGAAAAGAAACTAAAAAGCATTGGCAAGTATTTTCAGCAACAAGATCCTCAGATAAATCAAAGTTGAATTCAAATGCTTTTTCACTAGCTTTTGGGGCTTTTTTGTCCTTCTTCTAAAGCCTTTATACCTACCTGAGAACCAGCTGCTCAGGGTCACCCATTCACAAATGTCTGAAATGTGCCTAGCCTGTAACAAGGTCTCTAACAAACTACACAGTAACAGCTGATGCTGCTTGTATAACAAACTGGCCATTTGAGATAGCTTTTACCTCTGCTTTGGATTCAGATCCAGTCCTGACTGACTGAAATGCTGGATCACACTTTGGCTTATATATGTACACACACATCTAAAGGCAGCTATGTAGTTAAACATGTTTGTTTATTTTGTTGTACATTTTCATTTTTTTCTTCTCTCATTACAGCTCATTTATTCTCTCACAGTACTTCTTAAGTAGTATTTATTTTCCACTTGCCTTGTTACACTGTTAGGAGGAAACACTCTTTCTGTTTTCTTTATTCCTGCTTCTTCTCCACTTCCATTTTCTTATTCTTTCCTGAGACAATGGTATTTTACTCATAACTGTGATTCACAGACTTGGAAAGTACCTCAGTCATGAAATAAAATCCACCAGTGTTTGGATTAACTCAAAGACTTTAATGTAAAAATATAATTTGATAGGAATTATTGTAATTGAGATTTATCACACCAAAGGTATAATAGAAAATATTCGTAGAGAGGATGAAGATCAGCTTTTATTTTTGTTAATATTTATAATAGTTATGCTGAAAAATACAGTTAAGGATCAAGATCCACTGTAAAGAGCCCTGCAAGAACTGACAGTTTGAGCTTACAGCCTCATGAATACTGTGACTTTAATAATGCTACTTGTAGCCTTAAAAAGACCTAGATATATTTCTTCTAGCACTCACTTTATTGTTTTTCCCATTATAATCTATATAAAGATGCAACTGCTAGAGAATTTGATATGAGTCTTGGGGAATTTGCATTAAAATACCTGCAGTGACCCACCCAGAAGGCAGGGATTTTCTGTGGTTCTTTCATTTTTTGAGTATTTTTAAAGATCTGAAACAATAGGAAACTTATTTCCTCATTACTCACTGAAACCTACCTGATTCCCAGCTATCTAAGATAATTTTCATTTTAAAAATTTTTTAAGTATAGACATTCAAAACCTATTCCTTAGATGTATTTATGACACAAAATTTTGACTTGTGAAGACAGCAACAGCTCCCAAATCCAAAAAGATTTAACTTACAGAGGAGCCAATAATTTGTAAATTATTACTTGAGTGAATAAATAGTTACTATGTCCTCTTCAATACAGCTAGTGACAGCTTTTTTTGTGGTACCAGTTATTTAGGCTAATTGGGGGTCTAGAAAGAGCATTTTAATAGAGGTAAAGCACAAGGGTAATTAGTAACCTTGGCAAGAGAGCAAGCCTGAAGCTCTTTTAGAAATAAGAGCATTTGAGTAAAGCTTATGTCAGTGGAAGAGAGACATAAATATTAGTATTTAATATATAAATTTTATATATAAATGCTACTCATGATTTTGAGATTCGTTGATGTTAGCAGGATTATTATTTTTGATCTTGTATATTAGACCCTATACTGTATAGCTATTTAATCTTTCAAATGTCATCCCAGTTCTTTCTTCTTCACTTCGTTATTTTTTAAATTGTTCTCAGTTCTTTTTGTGATAAATACAGTGTTTTCTCATGTGTGCTGCATGCCTGCAAGCACATTTTGTTTCCCTGTTCTTTTTTATTCCTTTGGCAAGAAAAATAGAAAAACTTGACAAGGAGTCCCAGGGCTTCTTGGAATGTGTTAAGGTGTCTCTTTTTCTCTGGGAACAGCCTCTTTGACTTTCTGCCAACACCTTTGCAGTTTTAAAAGCTTGTGAGTGAAGTGTCGTGTCCTAATCTCACAGAGAGAATGGAAAGGGGTAGCTTCACATCAGAAATGCAGGGCCTAGGTATTCACCTTTTTGGGGCGAGGGGCTGAGTTGCACAGAATGTGGCTATGAACACAGATGATGCAGAATAATCAGACATTTTTTGAGATTATTCTTGTATAAACACAATATTACAAGAAAAAAATCAGGATAAGCAGACATCACGAGAAATAATACGAGTTTTTTTCTGTCCTTGAAAAGTGAAACAGCTAGTAAGGTGAATGTGGTTGTGTATTAAAACTGACAGTTTCAAAAAGAAAGAAATAGCATAGGCCATAAGAATATGTTCATGCATATTAAAACAAAATACTGCCTTATTGTGCTTGGTAAGTCTGCGTGCTCAGCTTTTTCTAATTCATCTGCCATGGACTGTAAAATAAAATTGACCTTTAGTCTCCTTGTAATTAGATTAACACCCATATTTAAGAATACAATCATGTATTAAAAATAGTCAATTTTATTTCATCTCACTGTGCTATTATCTGTCAGAATCCCTGACGCTTTATCTAATGATTAATTTAGAAGGAATATCTCTTCTCAATCATATAGGATACATCACCAGGCCCTTTTCTCAGAGCCAGCCCACTATATAGGTACAAACATATTTCTCCCTTCAGCTGCTTCCAGGCTCAGCCACCTGTCTCTTTTCTTGCAGAATGATTCCTGGGGAAAGCAGTATTCCTATGCACTCTTCAAAGCCATGAGCCATATGCTCTGCATTGGTTATGGAGCCCGTGCCCCTGTCAGCATGTCCGACCTGTGGATAACCATGTTGAGTATGATCGTGGGGGCTACTTGTTATGCCATGTTTGTTGGTCATGCCACTGCCCTCATTCAGTCTCTGGATTCCTCACGACGACAGTATCAAGAAAAGGTAACCCGTTTTCTCATAACTCCTTAAGTTCTGAAACAGATTAATGGAATGTTTTAACTGTGGAAAAGGCTGTATGAGTTTACATGAAATAATCTAGTAGTGTCTGAATCCTGTGGCAGATGTCATTGAACACAAAGGAATTCAGAAGACTCCATAAACTCAATATATTTCTGCATGAATCCAGTTTCCTTAGAAAGTAAAATGTTCTCAATGTTCAACTTCCTTTAAACTCTTCCATGAAAACTCAATTTCCCTGGTTCAGACTGTGCTTTGTACCCCCATGCTACACTCTGTAGGTACTTGATCTAGGTAGCTTAGAGCAAGGGCCTTGAGCTTGGTAGAATGGCCATGTCTGTACAATTTTCTGTTATTCCTTTGGAGTGCAGTTCAGGGATCACCTAGAACATGTCAAAAGAATGTCCTTTAAATGACAACGAGACCAAATCAATTAGTTTCATTTGTAACTTCCTCAGAGAAGTGCTCAGAAGAGGCCTTCGTTTGCCTTGTAACAAATTGCCTTGTATTTTTTACATGTGAATCCATGACCTGTAAGGTTCTCTCCAAGGTCAAAAAGAACAGTGGCCAAAAGGTAGAAAAGTAGAGAGAGATTGGTAGAAGCGAGTTTTTTATGAAACAGGAAGAAAAAGGTTGTTTGAGTCCATGTAAGTAAGACTGGAATTAAAGAGACAGGAATGGGTACAGGGTGGGAACTTTCTGTAATAAGTAGTTATTAATGCTGTCAGTATAATAAAAATCAGAGACAAATGTGAAGGTATGAAACAAGGAGTTAAGACTAGGAATGATGGCATAAGGAAGAAAGGATCAGAATGAACCTCAGCCAGGGACAATAAGGATGTGTGGAATTACTGAGGTGCTTAAAAGATGACAAAATTTGCTATCATGGAAAATGGGAAACTGGACAGGCCATGCCAGGGGAGAGGTCAGCTGAGCAAAGTAGTGAAATCAGAGTTCACGTCAAAAAAGAAGAAACACAGCCTGAGCGATAGTATTTGGCATATGTCCATAACAAAGGCCAGAAAGGCAAACTGGGCAAAAAACAGTGTGATGTAACACACACCTGGGGGAGAAACCTGGCAGATAGAGAATAGAGAAGAGAGTGACCCTGGCATGTGCCGAGTATGAAGAGAAGTGACCTGAATTTGCTGGACAAGAAGGAGAGAAAACTGAAAAAAATATTTGGGTTGGATGGATCGGGGCATTTTCTTTACAGGCAGGCAAAGAGGAAGGAAATGAGAGCATGTGGATGAAAAAACAGTTTACATTCAGTTTTGTTAAGCTCAAATTGCAACATGACCATAGGCTCAGTATATAAGAAACAGGAAGAGGTAAGGGATGAGCTGTATATTCAGTGACAGAAAAATTAGCTTGTGGCTGACAAAACAGCTGTTCAAAACAGAAGTTTGCAAGCAAGAAATTTCACACACTGTAGTATCATGAAACATAAGTGAGAATGAGCCGTTTAGAAAGAGAGGATAAGTGAGCATTAAAATCTCCAAAAATCTGAGCTGTCGGGGACCATATGAAACCCCCTTATTTCATCTCCATATAACGTCAAGGGCCAATCCATGTAACCCAACTGGCTCGTTGGGTCTATTCTGCCAAGTGAAAGGAAAGTAATTTTACCCAAATGGGACATTTCTAGGGAGCTGTGGGACAGAAACATTATAAGAAGGGACATGAAGTATAACTACAGCTTCATTAGAGTTTAGGGTGAACATACACACACACTATACACAGATGTATGAAATAGAAGAAATGTCACTATCCACCTAAAAACTCATCTGATTTGTTATCCTCAGACCTTGTTGGCTGCAGCATGGTATCATAATATTTTGAGCATAAGAAATATAGTACATATATAAATATATCCATATATTGTAAACTGTGCAGAGTAAAACCAGTTTCATTTGCAGTTTTGGTGTAAATTAAAACCCAGTAGCAGTCAAGCAGTATTGCATTTCTCATGTTTTCTCGTTAACAGCAAGCAAAAGTGTTCGTTTGTTTGTTCTCTGATTTTATAAACACACTTTATTAAGCACTGGCATAGAAATATCTGGCATTTTTTAATTCCTTCGATTCTCAACATTTTTATTCCTCTTTTTAGTTTTACTTCTTACTTGTTTCCTGACTTCAGAGGCAAAAAAATAGCATGGCATTGACAATCAGAAATGTAAGAAATGATCCAGAAATTGCATGTTTCTAGGCTTTAGAGAAATGTTTCTCTTTTGCTGGAAGCCCCTTGTAAGCTAGTTATTATGAACTAGAGCTAAAGGATGTCTTAATTAAAGAACTTTATTGATTTCTGAGACCCTGAAATTATACATATAATATCAGCTATAACAACTATACAGTCATGTTTGTATATTATTAATCATTGCTTTATCAGAGTCAAATCATATTTGAAAAAAAAATTTTGATTATAGGCTAAGAATTTTAAGCTATTTCTATATATTGCTAATGAGTGTTTTATATTTGTCTTTACTCTGCAAACTAGATAAATAGGTATTTCAAAGATCAGTTTATGCTACCCATTTTATTGGCATATTTTCTAAAGTATTGGCAGATAAAAGTTGCTTATGTTTGACTTATCTGAGATTTGAGAAAAAGGTAAATCAAATCCCCAGCCAATGATTTCAGAGTTTTAATATAATACATTATCTATTTTTTGCCTAATGAATAGCTTTTTTTTCTTCATCTGAAATTAAAAAATCAGGAGAGTGAGACTTGTTTTGATTTTTTGGGCTTAAGTTCTAAGATCAACTTCTTTTTTTAGACATATATATCTGTGGTTGTGTATTTCTTGGCTCCACTATTTTTCTTATAAGAATTACAGAAAATAATGTAATTAGCAAGAATTGCTAGGCAACATAGAATGATAGTGGAGGTGAAGAAAGAGGTTGTTATTTGATTCTTCTCTGAATAACATCATAAATGTGTCTGTGAAATATAACTAAAAGAAAAGGAAAGTTATGGTCCTTCTCACTGGTCCTTCTCACACTGAAAGCAGTTAGAAGTGAAATATTAGCCAAAATCTTCCTCATTCAGATCCTTCCAAAGCTCAGGGTATGCAAAACTAGAACAGGCATAGTTCAAAATGGAAGAACTAAGCACAGGAAGACAAGAGAGAGTTTTCATGAAGCCAAGTATGTCAAACACCATCTAAGAGTTTGACCAGTCCCAAGGGTTGCATGCTGAGACAAATAAAAATATGATAAGGAAGCAAATATTGCTCCACATATTTACTGTTATGGGCCAAAGACATAATTTATAAGAGTAATTATAAGCCATCAAATGTAGAAGATGGGCAATAAAATTGTACACCTTGAAGTGGTACAAAAAAGAATGCATTGATACATTCTGGTCACTCTGAGGAAGTTCATATTTTTTTTCTACTGAAGTAGTGAAACTGTTCTCACAGAAAAAAATACCTCTCAGATTTAATACATACCTTAGGTCTTGGTATCAGTTTGTGAAGGCCTAATACCTGACAAAGGAGAAAGATGTCCAAACCAGGTATACTCAATCCATATTCTCTCTTCAGTAAGAAAGTCTGACAGACCATTCTACCTTATAAAAGGACTGAATAAGTCAATAAATCAATGACATTTTAGCGCTCTCCTCCCCGGCTTTGATGTAAGTCAAAGATGAATGCAGTAGCAAATATAAGTTATTTTTTAAGTGACAACAGCTCTGACATTTTTTAACATCTAAGGAGTTATCACATCTCAAAGATATTTGCCTTTGCAAAGGTAACGTTTATTTGAAAGAACCAGAAATGTGTATGCAGAACTTGTTAACAGTCTAGTGTGAAATAAAGAAGGCAAAATGAACAGTAACTTGACAGGGAGGTGAAGATCATTAGTTAAATATTTCTTCCTGTAGATGTTGGCAGTTCTTAATAGGAAGATGTTCTCCTAATGCTGTGAATGTCATTGAATTATCATGATTGAAGACAGGTTAATATTTTCTCTGTTCCAGTCTGTCATGAGCATAAAGTATCCAGGGACAACAATCTAGGAGAGTCAAGATTTGTAGTAGCATACCAATTGTCTCTAAGCTTAAAGATTTTTAAACTGGTTTTAAAGAATATCAGGTATTAGCTGGGGGTGTTTTATTATTTTAATTAATTTTAGTGATCCATTTTCATTATGTATATTTTGGTTTTCTTCTAGTAGTACTTGAGCAACCAGACAAGGTGTCAAAAACAGAAAAAGAATCAAACCTCTTTTAGCAATTGCAAGTAATATAAGAGGCATAACAAATGGTTAATTCAACCATATACATATGAAAGGAAATGTAAAAAAAATTACAGTTGGCTCTGTATAGTGGATGCTGTCACAATCATGGGAAGGTATGTTAAATCATCATTAAAACTGTGAAAGAATTCTGGGTAAGACATCAACTTCCAATATCCCAAAGGACATCTCCTCCTAACTCCATAATCTACTTTTATTTTACTGCCTTATTTATGGTCTTTTAGCACATCTTCAGCTAAATAAGTCTATGTCAAAAGGAGAAAAAGACCTAAATATACTTTTATACAGAGAAAAAGCAATTAATTGCATATAAAGTTAATTTAAAAGCAACCAGTAAGTTGTAAGTAGTAAGCAACTACTACACAATTGTGTAGTGGTATATATTTTTACATAGACAACATTGGGATTTGAAGATCAGATTGCTCATTTTTCACTTCATAATTATCTGAAGAAATATTTAAAAATTACTAACAGAGTTAGGGCAGGAGCTTTAGATTTTGCAGTGCAAGGCCTTGCCCCAGCTTTTCCAGTCTGTCCCTTACAGCTCCAGTCTGGAGATTTAAACCGTTCATGCAGTCCATGAAGAGGTATTTGATATGCACTGCAAGATGCAGTAAGCTCTTCGGGTGCTTTGGACGGCCTCCAGGAAGCTGTGGTATGTACTTGATCACTTTGTGCAGTGAGAAAAATGAGGTCCTCCCTTTAAAAACTGGGCAGAGAGACCATCTCTTGAAGCTTCTTTTTCCGAGCAGTTATTCTAGGGTATGGGCGGGGGGGGCTGTGCCATAGAGTAAGTCAAGACTTGGTAGCCACTCATTCATAGAATCATCGAATCAGCCAAGCTGGAAAAGACCTCCAAGATCATCAAGTCCAACCCTGTGGTTACTAGACCATGGCACTAAGTGCCACATCCAGTCTCTTCTTGAAAACCTACAGGGACAGAGAATCCACCACTTCCCTAGGCAGCCCATTCCAATGCCTGATTACTCTCTCTGTAAAAAATTTCTTCCTAATATCCAACCTAAACCTCCCCTGGCAGACCTTAAGACTGTGCCCTCTTGTCTTACTTATAGTTGCCTGGGAGAAGAGACTGATGCCCACCTGGTTACAACCTCCTTTCAGGGAGTTGTAGAGAGGGATGAGGTCTCCCCTGAGCCTCCTCTTCTCCAGGCTGAACAACCCCAGCTCCCTCAGCCTCTCCTCACAGGACTTGTGCTTGAGTCCCTTCACCAGCCTTGTTGCTCTTCTCTGGACCTGCTCCAGCACCTCAATATCCTTCCTGAACTGAGGGGCCCAGAACTGGACACAGTTCTCCAGGTGTGGCCTCACCAGCGCTGAGTACAGGGCAAGAATCACTTCCCTGGCCCTGCTGGCCACACTGTTCCTGATCCAGGCCACACTGTTCCTGATCCATTGGCCTTCTTGGCCACCTGGGCACACTGCTGGCTCATGTTCAGCTTCCTGTCAATCCAAACTCCCAGGTCCCTTTCTGTCTGGCTGCTCTCCAGCCACTCTGTCCCCAGCCTGTAGCGCTGCATGGGGTTGTTGTGGCCAAAGTGCAGGACCTGGCACTTGGCCTTGTTGAACCTCATCCCGTTGGAATCAGCCCAACTCTCCAGTCTGTCCAGGTTCCTCTGCAGAGCCCTCCTGCCTTCCAGCAGATCAACACAGCCCCCCAACTTGGTGTCATCTGCAAATTTGCTGATGGTGGACTCAATCCCCTCATCCAGATCATCAGTAAAGACATTTCATAGAACTGGGCCCAACACTGATCCCTGGGGGACACCACTACTGACCAGCTGCCAACTGGATGCAGCACTGTTCACCACCACTCTCTGGGCCCGGTCCTCCAGCCAGTTCCTAACCGAGCACAGGGCATGGGCTGCCAGCTTTTCCAGGAGAATGCAATGGGAGACAGTGTCAAAGGCTTTGCTGAAGTCCAGGTAGACCACATCCGCAGCCTTCCCCTCATCCACCAGGTGGGTCACCTGATCATAAAAGGAGATCAGGTTGGTCAGACAGGACCTGCCCTTCCTAAACCCGTGCTGGCTGGGTCTGATCCCACCCTGTAGGTGTTGTGTGATTGCACTGAGGATGATCTGCTCCATAACCTTGCCAGGCACTGAGGTCAAGCTGACGGGCCTGTAGTTTCCTGGGTCCTCCTTCTGGCCCTTTTTGTGGATTGGCGTGACATTCACCAACTTCCAGTCATCTGGGACCTCCCCAGCGAGCCAGGACTGTTGGAAAATGATGGAGAGCAGCTTGGTGAGCTCTTCCACCAGCTACCTCATCACCCTAGGATGGATCCCATCTGGTCCCATAGACCTGTGAGGATCTAAATGGCTCAGGAGGTCTCTAACTGTTCCCTCTTGGATTACAGAGGGGCTATTCAGCTTCTTATCTCTGTCTTCCAGCTCCGGAGGCTAGTTGTCCTGAGGACAACCTGTCTTACTGATGAAAATTGAGGCAAAGAAGGTGTTAAATACCTCAGCTTTTTCCTCATCTTTGGTGACTATGTTCCCCCCCATGTCCAATGAAGAATGGAGGTTTTCCTTGCCCCTCCTTTTGCTATTGATGTATCTGTAGAAAGATTTTTTGTTATCCTTAACAGAAGTAGCAAGATTGAGTTCAAATTGTGCCTTCGTCTCTCTAATTTTCTTTCTAAATAACCTAATTACATTCCTAAACTCTGCCTGAGTAGTCAGCCCCTTTTTCCATAATTGGTAAGCTCTCTTTTTTACCCTAATTTCCTTCAAAATCTCTCTGTTCAGTCAGGTCAGTTGTCTTCCCTGCCAGCTTGCCTTTCAGCACACTGGGACAGCCTGCTCCTGTGTGTTCAAGACTTGCTTCTCGAAGCATGTCCATCCCTCCTGGACCCCTTCGTTTTCAAGGGCTGTTTCCCAGGTTACCCTCTGAACCAGTCTGCTGAGTAGGCTGAAATCTGCCCTCCAGAAGTCCAGTGTGGAGGTTTTATTGAAGGCCCTCTTTGTGTCCCTGAGTATTGAAAACTCATAATTTCGTGATCACTGTGCCCCAGATGGCCTCCAACCACCACATCTTCCACCAGCCCCTCCCTCTCTGTGAACAGCAGGTCTAGAAGGGCCCCATCCCTGGTAGGTTCATTTACCAGCTGGAGCAGGAAATTATCCTCTGTAAACTCTAGGAATCTCCTAGACTGCCTCTTCTCTGCTGTGTGGAGTTCCCAGCAGACATCCGGCCGGTTAAAGTCACCTACAAGAACAAGGGCTGGCAATTTTGAGACATCCACCAGCTGCTTGTAGAATAATTCATCACCCTCATCATCCTGGTTGGGTGGTGTGTAACAGACTCCCACCAGGATATCAGCCTTGTTGGCCTTCCCCCTGATTCTAATCCACAGACACTCAACCTTATTGTTACTGACCTTGAGTTTTACAGCGTCGAGAGACTCTCTAACATATAGAGCCACCCCTCCACCTCTCCTACCCTGCCTGTCCCTTCTGAAGAGCCTGTAGCCGTCCATGGCAGCACTCCAGTCACGCGAGTCATCCCACCATGTTTCCGTGATAGTGACTACATCACAGCTTTCCTGCTGCACGATGGCTTCCAGCTCCTCTTGTTTGTTACCCATGCTGTGTGCATTGGTGTACATGCACTTCAGCTGGGCATTTAGCCAGTGATGCCTCTGTATTTTCTTAAAGAGGAATGGGAGACAGCAATTCCATGTTTTCCTAAGCTTCAACACTTGGTTGTTAAACTGAAGGTGGAACAAGGCAGATACCAAGGTCTTGGAATGTTCATTAGTACTGCTTTGGTGCTTAGGAAACATTTCTGGAAAATTTTGGATATGTGTAACTATCTCATCTGTAAGTATCACGGATTTGTATATTTTCACAGAGGTCTAGGAAATGGCAGTTCTGGTCATGATGGGAATTGACAGGAAAGGAAGAGCTTGGGCAACCCCAAGACCATATCACTATTTAACTAGGCTTGTAGCAGCTTTTGGTATATATATTATAAAACAAAGTATAAATATTCATATACATGTAAATATTTTTGTCAGGTGGAGCCTTGCTGGAGTCCAGATTCAGATGAAATATATTGAAACAGATAAAGAAGAGTTCCCATTCCCTACATATTACATGCCATTTATAAAAATTTCTGAAAATTTAGTTTTCTGGTGTTTTTTTTCCCTTGAATTGGACAGATGTTCAAAATAGAAATTGAAGAACTTGAATTTAAGACACACAGCTGAACATGCAATACTGGATTTTTAGAATGTTATTCCTGGATCTGGTCTGATCTGAGCAGCAAAGTTTCTCATTAAGTACTGATTTCTAAGTTCACTAGGTTTTCGTGGTTTTCACATGGTTTTTAAAAATAGAAGTCTTGCTTTTCTGGTGCTGATAGTAGGTTTTAGAAAGTCTGCAAATAGCATAACACAAAAATGTTCTCTGACTCTTTACTTAAGAATAGTCTGTTTTCAGTTATAAACCATAATTTTAGCAATAGGTCATGTTATGTTCATACTGCTGGAGAAGGTGAGCCACTTGGAAGATAAATCTTATATTTTCTATACAGCAGTGCTACAGTATACTGGCCACCCCAAAGGAATAATTTATTTTGGAAAATGAGGGATGGTTTATCTTATCCTGGAGTTATACCTACTTGGGGGGAGGCAGGGGGGAGGGGAAAGGAACATAAAACAAAAGCTTTTTGCTAACTATCAGCTTGTATTTTTGCAGGGTTTTAGAAAATTCTCATCAACTTGCACAGGTGTATATCCTATTTGGCTTTGCCATAGTGCAGTAATTTAAATAGACAATTTTTGAAGTATGTTATGAATAATCACATACAAGTATTGTTAACAGTCTTCTAGAGTGTCAGAACAGGACTAAGTATTGAGTGTGCCAAAAGCAATATAGTCATTGTAGGATTGTGAAGGAGAAAATTCCGTATATGTTTAGGCATTACTGAGAGTTATTGCCTGATGCCGTATTTGTGGATTGTTTCTGGTAGTTCTTGTAGTTTATGCATTTATTTGGAAGTCCAGGGTGCCTTATAGTTAGAAAATCATCTGTAAATCTTGACTTTTGGATTATTACTGAATCATCTTATGCAGTTTCAGCAACCATCAGATCACAGGCTGCTAAATGGATAGATATAGTATTCCTGGCTTCTGTAAGTCTTATTCTTGTAGAAAGCACTGAGATTTATTAGAATAAAGGTAATAAAACATATTTGGTATAACTGAATAACAAAACACTCTGAAAGGAAAAAAGTACACATCTGCATTTCAGAAAAAACTTTTCAGATACTTCATTTCACAGGATGCATATTGTTATTTAAAAGAACATGCACATAATAGAATGTGTAGGTACATTAATTCTTTCATTTATGTGCATTCTTTTAAATAAGTTGATGCATAATTAAGACCATTGTGAACTCAACCCACTGACATATAAATGAATATGTAAATACAGCCATGAGAGCCAGTGTGGGCTGCACAGAGACTTATTGAACATGAAAATATTTGTTATGTCAGGATAGGGCCTTTGCTACCATCACTTGCTGTCTCTTTCTCATAGTTGTCAATTTATGTTTTTAATAATTACCTGAATTTTTGCTGCTCATAGTTGTGATATTTAGTTTGACCTTGATCTTCCCGAATTTTGAAATGAGAAAGAACAAAAGACAGTATTGCAACAAGTAAGGAAAAAAATTACTTCCTCTCTCCTAATCAAAAATCAGAAGTTACCTTTAATGATGCAGCAATAACTAAATAAACATGTTTGTTTCTTTTCAAGTGAAACTGAATAGTATGTTTAGTTTGAGGGTAAGACTTTGGAGAGGAATGTAGATCAGTCAGAACAGTCTCTCCTCTTTTGTCCTGATGCTTCATTATTGTGTTTCAGCTTCTCATCTTGCTGGGTAATCGGGCTGGTTATTTTTGTCTTGTATCTCTGAAAAGACAATTGGTTCCTCCCAGTAGCGGGTACTGTGCAAGCCAAGTGCTCTCCACCCAGCTGCATCATACCTGTGCCAAACTGTAATAGACTCCCACTGCTTCTAAAATGACAGATGGGACTTTCTTTGATTTATTGCTGTGTTGTGGGTAATTTACCTATAAAGTGTTCTGCTGTCTTGCATTATGGATTAGGTTTCTAACAGTTTTCCATATGAAACTGCAGAGCAAGCTCATTACAATTTCAGCCATGTTCATGATGACTATATAAAATTATCTGTGAAGACATGAAGGTATACCAGAGCCAGATTTTACACACAATTTGCTTTCTTTTCACAGTAATTACCATAGGTTTTCACATTAAATAGATTAAAAAAAAAAAAAGGGAAACAAAAACCAAGGAACTAACTTGTGGTTTTCAAAGTCTCTGTTAAAATACAGCACAAGTTACCTTTTAGCAAGACAAAACTCTGTGATTCACACCAGATAGATATAGCTGGTAGCAATTATCCCAGTTACATTAGAATTATTGTGCTTATGTCCTGTTGATGGGTACAAGGAAATAGCAGTCAATATTATTAATACAATATTAGGAATGAGAAAATAATCCTTGCTGTGAAGATTGGGTCTTTTTCCTTTACCTTGTTAAGGAAAAAGGGAAGAAAGTAGGATTGATTATTTTTATATTGACATTTAAATCGTAATTCTCTCCTGACCTCACCGTGTTTCTTTAATGCTCAAGTAATTAAAGCATGTCTACCTTGAAAACATGATAACTTATATAACTAAGACATGCAATATTTATAAATGCTTTGGAGTGCAGAGGATAGAAAAAGGACCAAAACCTTCTCTCTGCAAATGAATGTTTTAAAAAGTTCTTTGTATTCTTTTGTGTGCTAAATTAACAGTTCAGTCCAAGTGGTTACTAACCTTGAAAAAATCTTGTACCACTAATTCAAGAAACCTTCACTAGAAAAGAGATTCAGTAATGAATATAGAAGTAGAATGTTTTTATCCCCATGTGTTTTCATAAAATGCACCAGACCTATCTTTTCCAGCAATTTTCTGCAACCAAACAACAACAAAAACAAACAAACAAACAAACAAACAAGTTCTCTAAACACTAAGTGGTTACTACAGCATAATAAAAAAATAAAGTTTGGAGTTAGGAAAATGTCACTTTCACATAAGCACCTATATGATCTTCTAGACAAAATATTTGTTCAGCAGATGCTTTTACTACAGGCAGTGCTGGATATCTCCGTATATTCAGGCAGAGCTCACTGCAGAATTTAATGTAAATTTAAAAGTAATTTTATAAAGTTTTGAGTAAAACACTGAGCCTTTTTTAAAAGAAAAGTGAAGTCTTTGGGTGCTTATTAGACATGTGATAGGAGCTGGTAACCAGGTTTAATGGAGTTAATTCCCCTGAATAAGATACCTCCCTATCCTTTTTCCTTTCTCAACATTTTTTTAGGCATAGGCCTTTGTTTTCACTGGCTTTGTAGGGAACGTAAATAAGTGAGATGAGTCGGTGATCACCTGGCTGAAGAGTCCAGCTCTCATTGTTACTGTTTCACTCCTGCACAGCATCAGGTGTTTTTCAGCCCATGTTTGGGCATCATTAGGCAGCGTCAGAAGATGGATATGGCCTCACCTCAGCCAGGAGTACCACTGACACCAGAGGCAGCCCAAAAGGCTAACTTAAAGGAAAACTGAGGCAGAGAGCCCCGAAGATGACTGGTTTGACAGAGGTACTGGAAGTAGCAGGAGCCAAGGGATATGTGAAGTGGGAGGTAGGGAGACATGAAGAGAAGAGGGAACTGGGACTGCACCCAGGGGAAAGAGGATGACTTCTTGTACAGAAGAACTATGACATAAGAGCTTGGAATGAGGATTTATTGATGGCTGAGAAGAACCTCTCATTGGGCTACCTGACATTATTTGGAAGAAATTAGGGAATCATTTGGCATGCCCTCCCCTCTGACTTTTGGGCAAAGAGATAGAGATGACCCTTTAATTTCTGCCTGCATGTCCCCCCCACCTTGAACATCAGGACCTTCTATATGTGGACAGTGCAAATAAAATAATAGAAAAGACCCAAATGATCAATGGTAATGATTACTTGGACACTATATCACATCACCCAGTCAGCCAGCCATGACATTTTGGGTTGCACAGGCAGAGACAGGATAGCAGCTGATAATCCCTGCTCCATCAGGTGCACCTGTAAGGCAGGCAACAATACTTACTCTTCAAGCAGTGTTTCTAGAAAAAAAAATCTAAAGGGAAGTAAATGGACTACTATAAAAAAGGAAAAAGATTAAAAACTGCAGTAGACTATATTGGTCCACTGATTTTAAAACAAAGCTATTAAAATCAGAGAGTAACTCTGACTGAAAAGCAATGGCACAATAAAACTAATAGTATATGTAACTCAGTAAATGAAAAGATAATTTTTTAGTGCTGAAAGATTGTGGTTTAGATGTCTGTTCGCAAAATATTTAAGAAACAGACTCTTGCTCTGTAAGAGTTCCTGATTTGTGGAAGATAGTAAAGAACAGTATAACCTTGTAAAATAGTGCCAAACTCAGAAATTATTTGGGACAGACATAAACCTCCTCTCTTCTTTTTTTTTACCTCAGCTTCATTTTCTCTGGTAGTTTCTCAGTCTTTCCCCCAGTCCCCACGTCTCTTTTTAAGGCAGGCTCTGCATCTGGCAGAGGACATTTGTCCGCTCCTTCCTCAAAACCCTCCACAAAAACAGTCTGTTTTGTGGGGTTTAGAGAAGATAGGACCCTCAGCTAAACCTTGCACCACACTTGCCATGGCAGAAAAAAAGAGCTTTCATTTTCTAAATGTTTCTGTATCACTTAATGCCAAGAAAGTGAGAGCTTCCGGGGGGGATGGGGGAGAGGGGTGCAGTGGTGTAATTACATAGAACAATTTGAAAAAGCTGGAAAAAGGACAAAAAAAAAAAAAGTGAATAATGAAAGCATTGTACTGTGGCATATTCAGTAATATTGGGTGTATGCCGTATTGCATGTGACATTCAAATTTGTAGTACAGATCTGAGCAGAGGAGGGATCAATCAGGCAGGCTGAGAAAATGAGCTGTCCCTGTCAGCAGCGGCTGAAGGCAATTCCTTAGTGTGTTAGTCAGAATTTCTGTGACACATTGGGGCTAAAGGCATAAAATTGCTCAAAACAAAGTTTACCTATGTAATTTACATTATATGCAACTTCTAGCATACTTTTTCTGCGTGGCAAAGAGGGCTTCTGTTTTGGCCATCAATTTGAGAAAATGTTAGAGTCCACTGTGAAAAACAGAAGCAAATACCAGCTTATATTTGAAGTGGTTGCTGCTTTAGCCCTTAAAATCATTAAGTTGCCACAGGTAGTTATTATTTATAGTGAGGTTCTTATATAACACTGAGGTTTTAGCAGAAGCAATGTTCTGTTTCTGTAGTTCTCAGGAATTAGCATTGTAGAGCCCATGTGCTACATTTGATTATGACTACTAAAAATTTCACTGTCTATGCAGCTTTAAAATATATTGATTTGTTGTGAAGGCATTATGAATTCTTCCAGCTCTTTTTCAACTTCGGTTGAGAAACAGAGTGTAAATGAAAAGCCTTTACTTGCCTCAGCACTTTGTTACCTGTGTTTTGCACGCAGCCCATGTGTGGCCTTCTCTACGGGGGGTGCACTGCCGTTCTCTTGGGAAGGTTTCCTTACAATTTCATGATCATCACACAAAACTTTGTGGTCTCAATCGACTACCTCCAAAAGACTGAAAAGGGGCCTGGTGATATTTTATTAATGCTTAATACATGCCTTAAAAAAAAAAAAAAAAAAAAAAAAGAAAGGAAAAAAGAAGAACACTTCCAAACCCAAAACTTCTTTTACACAAAACCAAATACTTTGCATTGCCTACCTGGAGGGACCCTCCTTGGCAGGTCTATGCAGGTGCCTCCTCGGCTTCAGAAGGAGTCCTGCACTGCAGCCTTTCCATCAGACACACCATTGTCAGTGCTGGTAATGCTGTTTAGGATACTAGTTCAGAATAGAAGTGGATGATCAATTGCCTGTGTGAAACAATGTCCATTGC
Organism: Pseudopipra pipra; assembly: GCF_036250125.1. Taxonomy (NCBI): domain Eukaryota; kingdom Metazoa; phylum Chordata; class Aves; order Passeriformes; family Pipridae; genus Pseudopipra; species Pseudopipra pipra. Next base: position 13,055,178 of record NC_087581.1, on the reverse strand, counting down.
AGACTGTCATGCTCACAGCCAGTGGTTCTAGAGTGCAAATGGCTTCTCTTGCCATGGAAACAAAGGAACCTTTATTCTACTGTAAAACTAAGGTAAATTTTGCTAAAATTTCAGATGCTGAGCAGAGTACTCCTAAAATAATTAGGAAGGGAAAAATAGGTATGCATATTTGTTTAAGTGAAAGAAAACATAAATAATCTTTAGAATTGTTTGTAGAATTGTTTAAAATCCCTTTGCTAGCCTTTCACTGCTTTCCCTTTTTTTTTTTATAGCATCTTATATATATTTTTGCCTACTTCTCTGAGGCTCTCTCTATTTCTCCTTCTTGTTATGGGAGAAGGAAAAAAAAAGGTATTATTTGTCAGAAGTTCCATTATTTTTCTTTAACAGTTACAGCTTTGTGACTTCACTTTTGAATGAACCCAGCTGAATAAAACACTTTCCCTGAGTGTTTCTGCAGAAATGATCAGGACAGAAATACAGTATCATTATTTATTTGAGAGTTAAATCTCTACAGAGCTGTGGGAAGTAATCCAATATTACTAACAACTTTTTGTGCCTTTTCGGAGACTAAAAGATACTTTCTTACTTACTCTTTATGTAAGATTTAATGCATTTGGATGGTTGAATGGTTGATGCATTGAACTGTTTCTTCATAACCAGAAATATTACAGGGATTGTTAGACTACTTGTTTGAAGAAAGCTATAAATTGCCATAAAATTTGTTCTTTGCAGAATGTTCCATTGGCTTTTCCATTCCTGATAGAGGTTGTAGCTCTCTTATTTCTCATTTTTATTCCAATTAAATAATTATCTTTAAGTGATTAAATCTGATTTTTTTTTCTGTATCTAATGAATAAGTTCCATAATTCTGGAATATAAGAGAGTACATCCTGTTGCTCACAGTCATTCCTCTAGAACCTTCAGGTCTATAATTATGCTATTCAAGGGAGTACAAAGGTTGCTTGGAGTATTACATTCCTGCCATGACTGTTGTTTATCAGAGCAGCCTTCAGGTGCCATAAATTTATTTCTCTAAGGATATCTCTGAAGTGTGTATACTTCAAGACTAGATAAAGGCAAGGTAAGGAGAAAAAGAAGGTAAGTTTACAGACAGTTTGGAAGAATGAATGAAACACAACAGCTGGGAACATGAAGAAGAGCAGTTTGTCAGACTGTTGCAGTTGTTGATGCAGAAAGCTCGGAATCATGAATATTGTGTGATACTGTGTGTTAACCTCAGACATTCAGGTAAAGCTGGAAACCTGAACAGTCTGACAAAGAGTTTTAGATTAACTAAAAAAATAAATTATATACCTAAAATGTCCTCTATAAGTTGAAGGGCTCTTTGCATCTTGAGTATCTAGCTGTACTTTCAAATAAAATATGCAAGAAGGTTTCACACTGCATATGTTAGACAACAGTTCATAAAGTAATAATAGTATTAATGAGGTAACCCACTCAGAACAGAGGTTGTCTGGTTTCCTTAAAGCTCCTATGGTTCATAAATAATCTTAGTACTGCAGCTGTCTGACATTGACTCAGGTGTCTACAAGTGAAATTCCTGCAAGGAGGTGGATCAATTGCAGCCAGTGTCTCTGTGAGGGCTCTTTTTCCTGATGAGTAGCATCTGCATGGGATGAGTCTTTGTGTTTCCCAGCACCTTAATTCTAATGTGAGTGATTATACTTTATATGGTGTATATACTTATAAATTATTCACTTTGCTGGAAAAGCAAGATGAAAGGTAATCATCTACATTGCTATTTCTATCCTTATGAAGAACAAGAGAACTTTCTGTCTTTCTCTACCTTGATACATGTTTAGTAGACAAAGCAGAAAAGACACTGAGAGATGCTCAGCCTAGACAAACCATTTCCTCATCATTAAGACACTGCTATGAAATGAGAGAAGGCCACTTTCAGGTCTCTGATAAAAGGTCAAGAAAAGCAAAGCATTCTATAACTAAGCAACTTGACCATCTTTATGTACTGAAAAATCTCTTTGTCTCTCCCTTTAGCTTCGGACAGACCTTCCCATGCATGCAAGTATCTTGACATGGAAGTGAAAAAAGTGAAAATGGATCCATTAGAAAAGCAAGTTCTTTTTGATGAATTGGCATTTTCCACTAATTAATACAAAAATAATTGGGAGGCCATAATTAGGTTTTATCAGAGACAGAATTACCAGGATCAGCAGCTGTATTGTGCCAGTGTTTCTGTCTTGGGTGTGCTGGTTCCGCTTGTAGCATAGCTGTTGGCACAACACCAAGCAGATGTAACAGTTAGAGTGCTAATAAAACTTTTTTCTTCTTTTCATTGTAACTATTAAACAATAGCTACAAAGTTACATAATTTCAAACTAATTATACATTTTCTATGTTTTCTAAATTACTACTTCAAATTGCTTCTTGAAATAACTGCATTTCAGTGAGCAAGATGCTTGCAACTAAGCACGCCCATTCAGCTAAAGCCTTTTTAGGACATGCTGAATTTAGCATTTTGCAATATTTCTATATTGCAGGATCAATGGGTTGAGGTGAAGCCTATGCCACAGGAAAACAATGCTTCTGATAAGGCAGACTTAATACACATTAAGTCATTCAAATGAAAATAGGTGATTGACAGTTGTCACCTTGTGTTCAGAGTCAGCATCAAAGATACCTGCAGTGTGTACTCAGTGCCTAGGTACAGATGTCCCTATCAAGGATCCTGGGGCTGCACAAGCTGCTGCTTGTGCCCAGAACTGAACTGAAGGAGTGACCGAGCAGAGACAAGCTGATCCCCTTTACTCCTCCAGAGTGCTAGTAGGGAATAACTCCTTCTGCCTCCCGTCCCTCCACTCTAGGCACTTGTTTTAATGTATATTCTTTTTTTATTGGCACGGAAAAATTGAAAAAAGAAAAAAAAGAATAAATTCAAATCATTCAAAAGATAAGAAAAATTGTACAAGGTGACAAGACAGGTATTAAATTTCACATCAAAACTGGCAACTCTGAGACCATTACAGCATAGCTGATATTTTTAAATAAGATGTCATCTTTACTGTATCTTTCTCATTAAGAAAGAAAATCATCTTACCTTAGACTTGATACAGTTTCACCTATAGCTGTATGGAGGAGAGATGTTTTTCTTTTCATGCCTTGGAGCTCTAAGTTGTTTCATTAAATCAGAGTCCTGTCATTGCCTCTGTGAAGAGAGGAACTAAGCCTGGTTTTCATGCTACTTCCCTCCCCCTTTTAAAACAATAAAAAGCAAATTTGTGCAAGATAAAGAACAGACTAAGAAAACAAATCCTATTCAGAAAATTCCCTATAACTTAATTAATTTCTCAATTACACTAATTGAAAGGAACAATAGTGAGAGATTGTGTATTTTGTGGCAGTTGAAAGGAATGTTTAATTGCTGCATGTAAGTAAAATGACAGCTTCAAGCATTCTTGCAAGCAACAGTACTCTTTTGGGGGTAATTAGTGAAAAATAGATAGTAAACAGATGATAGCTTTTAGGCTAAACAAGTCACTTCAGTTCCATCTCATGATAAAGAACTATAAAAATGAACTTACCATACCATTCAGCAGGAGTACTTATATTTTATTTTTATCTGTGGTTGATTATAAACTGTTTTTTTCTTTATGTGAAAAAATCTGCCTGTTAAGTAAACAGTAAAGAAAGGAGATTGTAGAAATATCTCTAGAGCCCTAGTAAATTCAGCTGTTCAGTGACTGTGGGATGTACAGGTGAGTTATTTGCCACTATTGAAATAAGATAACCAAATGGTTGACTGGAAGGTTTACTGTTCAGTGTCTTTTCTGAACTCAGCCAGATCTCTGGTCATTTAAGAACCATCTATGCTTTCTCATTTTTGGTATATATGGTGTATATGTCATCACAGATAGTCATCCTATGAGTTAATATTAAGGTTAGTGCTAACTTCAGGTTTGACCAAATATTCTGTTAGAGATTGTCCTTTGGTGCCTTGCTGGTCAGGTCAAAAGTTCAGCTGGCTCATGAAGTAGCCATTGAATGCCAGAGGACCACATATAAACAAGAGGTGGTTATGAAATGGGAATAATTCATTTTTCCATTGTGGTTGGGGGAACATATAACAAGAGCGGGACAGAGATTGGAGCCTTGTCCTCATATGAATCATGTCCCCATATTTCAACATGCAAAGTGTTCCTTTCTTTTCCTAATAAACCCAGTCAAAGATAGGATGAAAAGAATTTTAAAAGGATTAACTGTACAAGCACCAGACTTAGAATAACCTTGCAAGGAGCACAGCAAAGTTTCTTGATTCCTGCTTGAATTTCCAGTGGAGAGCAAGAGTCTTTGGCCAAGTGCATGGAAACTGGATGAAGCCTTCTAGTGACTATGAAGCAGTAGTCTAAAGAGAATACTTTTAATATTAGGACAGAATGAATGACTCCACTCCTACAGAGGTGAAAAAAACTGTACATGCTAGAGATTAAGAATTACAAACAGGAAATACATATTAGCAGCTACTGAAGATAATGCTTTTAAATGGTGGGTGAAACTGAATAGATATTGAGCTTAAACACTTTAGGAATATTTATCCAGAATTCTTTATAGCTTGAGAAGGAGTTCTTGACAGTTCTCTCCTTTCTCTCTCCCAGAAATCTAAAAACCATTCAGATCCTAAACCAAGGGCAGTAGGTGTTTACATAGTGTGATGTCCTTGCAGAAATAAGGAATACTTGTCAGAGAGGTAGGATTCCCTTATGGTAGAAGAGGGAGGATCAGTGATTACATTCTCCACCTTTTTCTAGCTGCCAGTAGCTGAAGCTCCAGGCTGGAGTCATCAGCACAGCTAACAGAGAGCAGCAGACCCAGAATGTTATTGTTTGGCTCTTTAAGTGTGAGTCGAGGCACATTAACAGTTGGTTTGTACAGTGTGACTGACAATGACTGCAGAGAACAAATAATAAATTTGGAGACCTCAGATCACCCAGCTGACAGACTCATTAAATAGCACTGTTTGCAGATGAAACAGAGAAGAAGCAAACAATGCCAGGGCAAAAATTACTGCTTGCCCATTTTTTGTGAGCAGGAATACTGGTTTTCTCTCATTTACACCACTGTGTGCCAGGAGTAATGCTTGTAGCTGGTGACATTTTAAGGAGTTAAAGAAGAGAAAAATGCCAAGTTCTCAGAATAAATGTGACAAGAAAAATTGAAAATCTGTTAAATAACCATTAATAAATATAAGCTATACAATTCTCATTCCTTTCCCATTAATCTGTAACTTAATATCTTTTTATTATTATTTTAACGTAGAATCTACTTATGAAGTTAGATTGGAAGTCCTTGCAAAAGGAAAAAGTGTAGCCTGCTGTCTATGATTGTCTCACATTATTCAAATTTTTCCGGGGAAAATCAAGCCTTAGGGATTTTTTTTCAGACATTATTTTTCTTATACAGATCAGATTATTCATTCAGCAAACAGAAGCAATATCGTGTGATATTTAGACATCCAGCTGCGCAGCTCAGCTAGTGAGTTGGCATTATTGAATAGTGGGTTAAGAGATAATTTTAAAAGCCCGTAAACAACCTATTATCTAATTTCTCAAATGATTGGGTGAAAAAGCAAATTAATTTATTATTTCATGTGAAAGAAAGATATCATCCAAAGGGGGCTACGTGCCATATGAAATTACACATTCTTTTTTGGGGGAGAAAAATGTATTTTGTGCATACTATTTTAATAGCATTACATAATAGACTAGAATTTACTTGAAACAGTTTATAAAGTGTTTTAGCAAAGTGTCTGCTTTAAAATGCATAATGCTTTAATTTAAAATAGTATCTTTAAATGGAAATTATTTATTTTCATTATGTGATCTTTTTAGAGAATTGTGCAAATCTTGTTCCTTTAGTCTTAAAAATTATATTTTGCTGAAGGATTGTTTTAAAAAAGTGATAATACTCCTTTTTCATAAGGAGAAAAATTGTTCTCCTTTATATTTTTTTTTCAGTATTTATCCATTGCACTTGCAGTTATCCTTCTGTGGAGAAAGAAATTTCAACAAATGAAGTATACATATGATGCTTAAAAATTAATTGCCTGCTTTGTTAGATGAAACTTCAGTTTGTTTTTTTAAAATTTCTTCTTCAATGTAATTTGAGTGAAAAATCAACATTCAGTTGAATGCCACATGTAAGCACAGTAGACATTAGAAATGTTTCTGTGAATTGTAAACTAGAATGATATTTTTATATTTTTGATTTTTAACTAGAAATTGAAGTTTCCTGCATATTTAATAGTTTGTGTAATTCCCTGATTGTTTGCTTTCCAAGTCCACTATGCATTTGAGTAATTTTGAGAAAGAGGCAGTAAAAGCTTTCATGCAGATAATATGGCAAAGCCTCTTCCTATCTGCAGTTCTTTGCAAATGTGTGATCATGGTTCAGTTCTGTCTGTGTCCATACAGCCTGTGCTATCTGCAGAGCTATGTTTTAGCACTGCTTGAGAGGGAGGCAGATATTTTTAATAACAAGCACACTTTCCACAAAGCAGAATTTTCCACAAAAACCATTAACTTTTATACACTTCAAGAATATTATTTTCCCCCCTCCACAACAACAACAACAACAACAACAAAACCCCACCCAACCACAACAAAAAACCCAACATAATGTTGTTTTACCTCATAACGTTTTATGTTTTGTTTTGGGTAGCTTCCAATCCCTTCTGTGCTGTATCTCGGTATCCCTGTTGAACCTCCCCTCTTTTCTCAAAATTCATCCGTCTGGTACCTCTTGCAGAGAAGTGAGGGGGCCTAAAACTCCATGAATATGCAAATTAATCTTAAACTGAGGCAATATTATGTGATTATATGCTTCGAAAGAATTCCCTGGGCCCTCCTCCTCAACCACCCTGAACTACTTTAGAAGTTTTTCTCTCTTTTCTTCACCAGAAAATAAAGTCTGTAGGTAGAAAGTCAAATCTTGTGCCTAGCAAAGTGAAGGACAAGAGGAGAGTCAAAGCTCCTCAGTTCCTTGAGTTTATTTCAAGGCCTTACAGCACAATAGCACAGAGACAAAGGATTTTGACATCAATGATTCCTCACATGTAAAGCCAGTGAACTTTCACAGGGATTAAAATATATTGGAAATTTTTTTGTAATGTTGTAAACTGTCTTTGTAGGAACACCCTACCAATAAAAAGCTATTTGAATACTATTTGGGCTGTCCCTTTTTATTAAAAGCTTACTTGAACACCTATTGAGATGAACTGGTTTTTTATTGACATGTAACTGTCAGCCACCTAAATCATGGGTCTAATCAGTACTAAAAACTTATACAGGAAGAAATTTTGTGATTACACTGTTTTATTAGAATTCAGTCCTTTATACATTAGACCATTCTGTTGTTCAGTGGATTTTGTCAGCTGCTATACAGTGATATGCTGGCTTACTAGCTACCTTTCCCTTACTTTGGTTCAGTGAGAACCTCATTTATTGACCTTCCAATGCTGAGCACCCATCTGCTTTTTTTCCATTAGAAATCTGAAAGACATGGCAGGAGGTTGGAACTAGATGATTGCTAAGTTCCCTTCCAACCCAAAGCATTCTATGATTCTATAAAAATCTTCACCTGGCATTTGATAACTAAAGATTCATCAGTGCCTCACTGTAACATTCACTTTCTTCTTTTGATAACCAAATTAATTTTCTTCCTTTAAGGCTAAAAATGTAGGAGCACAGTTATAAGGGTGAATGATGGAACTTGAAAGTTCAATTGGATCTACTGGATCAGTTGCCAAATCTACGTGTATCTCAGTAGAAAGGTTCATTTAAATAAATTATTATTTTAAATACATGATTGCAGTTGATGTTTAGCTAATTGGTCAGTGCTAGTCATTGAGAACTCCCCTAGGGTCAATTGGAGAGAAAGACTTAAAGATGACAAAGGTGACTGTATTCCATCTGTGCAAGACATGAATTTTTGAATAAGGTTAATTAATGATTGTTATCTTTCTTTGTTTATGAGAGACAGGGTCAGGATAACTGGTTTAAATTAGACACTTTGCTTACAGAAATCTGAACTAAGGTATCATAATAATAGCTTTTCAATCTTTTTTGTCAGTTCACAGTTTTCAAGACTGTTTTAGCAAATAGAGAGAATAGTCTTAATTTTATAATTCTAAAAGTTTCTTTTAAAAGTCCAATTTCGTTATAGCCAAGTTTGCCACCTTCTGATTTATTGAAAGTAGTAGTGATGAACATTTACAAAAATGAAAATTGTTAATTTAGAATATAAATTAGAATATACAGGAAGTTTCTGGAATGTCTTCTGTGTAACACCTGCTATGTAGACCATAAAATGTCATCCACATAAAACTGATTTGCTTTAGGTTATATAAATCTCATTCTCCTCTCACAAGCAAAACTGGTGAAAGACAGCAATTTTCTTTGCTATCACAGATACTACTGCCATTCTACATCCCAGTTTGGTTGTGGGCCCATTGCAAGTTTTCAAGATACCAAGCTGGAGTGAGAGGACATAGTCTCAAGCTGTGCCAGGGGAGGTTTAGGCTGAATATTAGGAGGAATTCTTCACAGAAAGGGTGATTAGACATTAAAATATGCTGCCTGGGGAGGTGATGGAGTCACAGTCCTGGAGGTGGTTAAGAAGAGACTGGACATGGCACTCAGTGCCATGGTTTCATTAAATTGATGGTGTTCAGTCATAGGTTGGACTCAATGACCTCAAAAATCTTTTCCAACTGAATTGATTCTGTGATTCTGTAGTAGAAAAATACCTAACGGCATGATATTGACATTAGGCTTTTGCTAACAGATGGTATAAAGCTTTGGATGTATGAAACTTCAAATGCTAATATTATACAAAGACCAAGATATTTTATAGAAAGAATGAACTGAGTTTTAAGATATGAAGTAATAAGAATATGATGAAATTCAGAAATCCAAAATTCAAGGACTAGTACAAGCTTCTATTATAAACTGGGAGATGAAAAGCACAGCAATTTTAAGTGGCAAGGAGAAAATGAGTAATCTGAGAGATGAAGCTGCTCATAAAATTACTCCAAACAACAATTTCAATCCATCTTGGTTTTCCACTAGATGGGAAAGAAATTAATATAAACTACAAATTGGTGAGACTTTCGCTAAAATATTATGTATGGTTCTAGTAATTGCAGTTGGAGAAAAATTAACTGGAACTAGAATGGATCAAAGAGAAGAGGGCCAGTATGCTGTCTTCTGAACAAAGAGTAGAATAGAATACTTGAACGAGTCTGGGAAGAGAGACGATTCCCATCTATAAACACTCCAGCGAGAAATACCAAGGAACAGGATCTCTTGAGGTGCTAGATAATTTTGTACTGACATTAATTTATTTAAACTGCGTCTGGATACAATTAGACTGAAATTTAAAATAAGGTTCAGAACTATATATAAGACAGAGAGCTTCTTGAACTGTATGTTTGTGTTTAGAAAGGCTTCATCTTGATCAAATTGCCTCCTCTTTCCTTTCTACACCTCCTCAATGAGTTGAATCTCCTTCATATTATAATGCTGCTTAGAATCTTCTTTTATACATGGGATGCAAGAATTTTCAAATCATGTTAAGAATACTGATGAATTTGTTGCATCTAAATTTTGTGATAGAAATTTCTTGATTCAGCAGAAGGATTTAAAAAATGATCTCTGCTTTGTTTTTACATTTGTAATCATTATATAGGATTTATTGTTTTTACACAGCTCATTGAAGTTCATATTTGTAAGGCTGTGGCTTTGATAGGCTATAATCTCCGAAAAAGTGCTATTTCCTGTTGGTTTATTTTTTGCCTAGCCTGTTTATAGGTATTCATTTTCTATTATCTTATAGAGTATGCTAAAAATACAATTACAATATTAATTTACTGTAAGAGTCAGGTTTATATTTGTGGTAAAAGAAAAGACAACTTGAACATAAACACTTTTACAGATGCTTATATTTTTTGGAGGAAAACTTTCCCACAGGTGAGGCCCTATTGCCAAGGACACAATTATTGTATGAAGTGCAAAAGGCCTATTGTTCAAGCTGGAATTTAAAGTGATGGTACAGGGACCTAGGTTCTTTGAAAATCTAGCCAGTTATGGCAGTTGTTCAGTGTTGACATTTTGGAAAAATCTGACTTTGGCACTCATTTCTGAAAGGTAGGCAAGACCAGTTTCAGGTACAGCACATGAATGTAATTAGTTTCATGTTTTGTAACTGATACTATTTATGTCTTTCAAATATTTCTATTATTTATTGTATCAAAGACAGAATGTTGGGCTATAAAGATTATTAGGAGTCTACACATTTTTTCAGCTAAAATGGACAACTTGATAGTTATGATACCTTATAAGAAAAGGACCTGGTAGGCTCAACATATGTAGTAAAATATCTTGTGAGAGATCGACATTCACGTTTCTGTTTTACTGGTTTTATTGGGATATTGTCTGTATTGGGATACTATCTTAATTTTAAAATATTCTCCCAGCTCCATTTGCAAATAGTTATGAAAAAGACATTACTCTTCTTTGCCTTTTTCCATACCTATTTTTTTCAGCATAACTGTAGTTTCCTAACAAACTCTACTAAGGATTCCATACGATTGATGTCATACTAATCACCTTTTGCTGGAGGAACCCATTAGCAGAATTTTGCTGCTGACAAAAAGTCTATGAATAAGATTATGTCTGAAACAACAAGATACAATTGTTACTGGGTGATGCTTTGCATTAAAATGTGTGGAATACTACTTTGAAACTTTGAAATCCACTTAGCTCTTGCCTATCTCAGCAATTTTGTTTGCTTATTTTTGTAGCAATTATGGGCATTTTCATTTCAGTGATGAATATAAAACAGATAGAAACTACTGAAATTATGTCAGTGCAATATATAAAGCACATTAATATACATGCTTATTTTAGGACAAACAATTCAATATTCATCTTAAAAAAGAGATATTTTTTGAGTGGTCAGCAACACAGTATTTATTTCATTCAGTAAGATATTGAAAAGACCAGGAATACATATTTGTAATAGTTAAGACAAACAGCATCTGCATTCAAAAATATTGTTTTACTTTTATGAAAATATAAGCCAATATGTTATGAATTTGAGGAAAATTAAGTGCAAAATTAAAGTGAAAAAAGACTATGTTCTTCATACAGACCAAAAACAGTGTAGACAGTATAGAAGCACAGAGGAATACAAAAATAGGTATTTGTATGGATAATAAAATCATTTAAAATTGCATCAAATAGAATCAGAAGGCAACCTTTTATTTAATTGCAGCTGGTTACGTCATTATGCATTAAAAGTTTTTTAAAGCATTCTGAAACTATTTGATTATCATAAATCACACTGAGGTTAATTGGACCATGTTTAGGATTTTATGGAAATAAACTCATACTTGAGTTTTGTAAAATTAGACAAAAGACCAATGTTCTTGTTTTAAAAAGTTTATCTTAGCTTTCTTTTATCTTACTGTGTCTTCATGGAGGACAGGCTCTACTGAAGATCCTGGATGCTTATTCTTTTTCTGCGCAGAATGCTGGAATCAGAGTTAGTTTGCTGTTGGCTTTGGAGTATGCACAGATCTTTTAGATGTGCATACATGGAATCCCTTACTAAATAGTCCTTCCTGGAAAACCAAGTACTACTTGGTGTCAGGAAGGAGCAAAGATGGAAAGGCAATTTGAAATTAAAAAAAAAAAAGGGAGTTAGCAGAGTCTTTTTGAATGTAGTCTGGTGCTTATCATGTGACATACAAAAAAAAAAAACAAACCAAAAATAAAAGAAGAAAAATTAAAATCAATCTTGAGGGAACTTGCTGTGGCTCTAAAAGTTATTTCAAAGAGATATAATACAAACACCAGAGATGCTTTTATGAATGTGGAATTAAGACATCTATTTTCTGAATAAACCAAATCAAACAAGGAAAAAAAAACCTAGACAACCCACCCCAAACCGAAACAAAAACCCAAACAAGCCAAACTTTTCAGTCTAGAAGAGAAAAGATAGAGGATACAGTGTAATGAGAAGAGTAATTAGAGAAAAATTATTTTATTCACATTTAAAAATGCATGTTCCAGTGTCAGGTCTGATGGGCATATCAGGATTGGTTACAGCTCTTTTAAATATGATTAAAATATAATTTTTGACAAAATTTAACTTTACTGAGCATTTTATCCACTTCATATATAAAATTACACTTAGAAAAATAAAGAAGCTACTGAATTATATTTATTCAAGGGATTCACAATGCTGATGAGAATTTTAAGACTTTTTTAACATCTTTTTTCTTTTCCAGAAAGTACTTCAGTTCCCTTTAAGTTATTTGATTTTTTTTTTTTTTGTGAGTAAAAAAGTCCCAGGAACAAAAATCAGTATATTTATGTAAGGATGAAAAATACCCATGTTTCTAGCCATTTCTGATATCTGTGGTACCCACAAAGAAAACACTCTTTAAAATTAATTTAGACAAATTCCTGTTTTATTACACAAAATTCATATTACACAAAGATCATATTAGTCTTGCTCTCTTTGTATCTTCATTTCAGTGCACTTTTTTTTGCAACTGACATGGAGCACTCCACAGTGACAACTGATCTGGGATATCCTCAATATTGCCGATAAAATGTAGCAGGCTGAAAAAATAAACTTACTTTTCTGGGGAATAAAAAAGCAATAATTTCTAGGACTGAGTTAGTGAATGATATCAGTTGCTGAAGAAGAGAGTAAGTTAAAAGTTTTGAGGTAACACTTCATGCGAACAGAGCATCAAGGAAGAGAGTAATGGTACCATGAATGATACAGAAAATGAGTCAAAATCACACATTGGGAAATACTAGGAAAAGATTGATTAAAGGGTGATAGTGACAGTATACTATACACTCACAGAGTCAGATGTTTTGATATAGAAAGGCACCTTGATAGTATTTTAGATGGTTACATATTTGTGGGAATTGTGGAAGACTTTGAATTCTTTGTATATTTTTCAAAAAAAAAAAAAGGTTGCTAATATTCAGCTGTCCCTATTATTCTCTATGTTAGTAATCTGCAGACATTTTGAGACACAGTAGTGATAAGCACTACTTTCCTACCAGTTTTATTTTTTCTATTTCCCTAAAATTCTCATGTGCAAGCATAAATCCTGGTGAAAAAAAGAGAGCTTGCTTATGTGGGAGAATGCACCTATTCAAACAACAACCCTAATGAAAGGCAGCAGTGTAAACTGCTGGCAAAGTAATTCTCTCATAGCATGAATTTTCTCTATTTCAAGGTCATTCTGATATAAAAGTCCTTTGCAGCTTGCTTGCAATATACATCTCAATGAATGTATGTTTTTTATTAGCAAGGATTATTCTTAGTGTCACTTAAGCACATTTGTGTGTGAATAAGATTGCATAGAGCATAAAGCCCCTGTGCTAGGCACCATAGTGATGACTCTTCCCTGTCCGTGACATGTTACATGGGGCCCCAGCAACAGAGGTCTGGGCACAGACAGGAACGGGATGCTGTGCAGTGAAGCATCTTCTCATCTTTGCTGCAGAGGAGCTGGAACACTGCACAGCAGGTGGGACTATGTGAACAGCTTAGTGGATAGGTGGAGCACTGGGTGATCTCTCCTTTCCCTCCAAGTAAATCCAAGCCTGGAGTAGCTTTACCTGATGTGTAGGGTAATTTTAGTAGCAGTACTTCATTTATGCTAAAGAGTGTCTGGTTCTGGTTGCTCAGAACTCTGATTCTAACCCACAATGTAGGGATAAATTTCTCCATATCAGAACAGAAGACAATGGAAAGCATGCAAATTTAAATCACACATCTAAAGGATGGGGATGAAGAGTTATTACTTCAGAGGTGCAAAATAGCTGTGCAGAGGTTAAATCAGACTTACATGTTCATCATACATTGTTAAAGAGTCCCATGCAAAATTACTTCATCTTATTTTTGGAATGGATGTTGTACACATGGCCTCATCTAATCTTTTGTCACTTTGCAAAACAAAGCTAATTTCAATTCTAGAAGACAGAACCATCTTCAACTATACAAGCTAACAGATATGTGCTGCAGTTCGTAAAGAGTGCATGTACATTATAAATTTGCTTAGTTGCTCTACAGAGATGCCAATCCTAATTAGGACTTCATTGGCTTTTCCATTGAAAACAGTTAAAATTCCCTAATTAAGCATGAAAAAATTAATAAAAATTAAATTAAGACTGTGTACATAAGTAAATGAAGTTTCTGCCAAATTTTAACTCACCTTTCAGCCTGGGATGGGGTTTATCCTTCCCTGCCTCAGTGCCTTATCCTTTTCAGCTTAGACAAGGACAGTGGTCTGAGGGGCAAAAATCTTGTTCTGGCAGTATTTGTCCATTTGCAGTTTAGACAACTACTCCATTTTGCAGGTCTCAGATTATCATGTAGTTTAGCACAATACAACTCTTGAGTATTGTAGCAGTTGATTCAGGAGTTTATTTTCTGAAAATCGTGCAATCCAAAAAGGCTTCTGAAAATGGGAAGGAAAAAAACTCCGGAAGATAGGGCAGAGGACTAGTAGAAACAAAGAAACCAAATGCACAAGGCAAAATGAAGTCCTCTGAGTCTCCTGGGTCCTGGTATCTTTTTCTTCCCCCAGTTTCTATTTCCTGATGCCATGCATATTTTTCTAGTTTACCTCTCTCCATCACTCCTGAGGAATGTTTTCTATTTCAGATTTTAACTTTGTTCTTCAGTCACCTTAAAAGCATACACAACATTAATATGTTGCATAGTAATACAGCAAAGCCAGTTTCACACCTTAAACTCTCTCTGAATGCAGCAGTACAGATGAAACACTGTGTACAGCTTTTTTGTCCACCGCATGAGCTAAAAATGGTGTTGGTGTATTTTCACAGCTTCTGTATAGCTGGGAATGTAGGGAACATATGAGATGTATGAGGTTTGGACTTCTAACACTTATATATTAATCTGGATATTAGCATTGCTACTAAAGGTAGTTTCTATAATTTATAGATGTGCTGTAACGTGACTAATATTAAATTAGCTAATACTTGTGTGAGGGTTCTCTGACATATGAAAAATGTTATCTTTATAAAATAGGTAAAGCTTAAGTGGATACATGAATGAATTTTTATTTTGTAGGTGCCTCTAGATAGTTTTTTTCTGATTCTTCCATATTTTTTTATCTTGACAGTACAAACAAGTGGAACAGTACATGTCATTCCACAAGCTACCTGCTGAAATGCGCCAGAAGATCCATGATTACTATGAGCATCGCTACCAAGGCAAGATCTTTGATGAAGAAAACATTTTGAATGAGCTCAATGATCCTCTTAGGGAGGTAAGAATAAATTACTGGCGTAGCTCTTCATGGTATGGAAAACTTTCATATCTTTGCTGTTTCTGTGTTGAAATGCTCTTTCTGATTCTATTCTGTAACATTTCATCTCATTTGACCTAGTCGATGAATGACCAGGATAATTCAATTTATATTAGATTGGCACAAAGAAATAAGCAGATTTACGCTCTATTCTGAACCAGTCTGTCAGAGTCCCTGTCAGACAAGGATGTCAAAGAGTAAAATTCCATCCTTAAGTGTTGTCAGAAACTCATGTTTTTCTGACACTTTTTGCAACAGAGTGGAACTGGACTAGAATGGTCCTGGGTAAAAATTTTTTTTGCTTTCCCTACTTGCTAACCACCCACATGTACAGATAAAACTGCTGAAAGCCACCACAGAGAGAGAACTTCTCTGTGAAGTAGCATCCTTGGTAAAGATGTTCTTTACTTGAGATTACAAAGCTGGAATATGACATACAAGCCATTAAAAAATCTCTTTTGTTAAACCTGTAGTCTGTATTCCAGTTTTAGGGGTTATGCTATGCTATCTTATGTGATGTGATATGTGGAAGCAGTTGGAATTTTCTTTGCAAGTTGCTTGTGTGGGACAAAAGCAGCGTTCATCTTGTAGCAGAAGTAGCTGCTTCATGGGACTATAAATCAGACTCTCTTCTGTTGGGTGCAGCTCATGTCTGATCTCCTCAAGGACGTTGGCTGATATCCTCCACTGAAAGGAGGGGGGAAAAAAGCAAACAGGAGAAGAAGCAAGTTGAAAAGCTCAGAGAATAGAGAGCATGAACAGGGAAAGAAGAAAAGAACAAGGAAAAATCTAGGGAATTATCACCAGACTACGTGACAGTTGAAACATGAATCTTGGCCAGTATGGAGCTTATGTTTTGTTAAGAGAACAGAAGCATGTACGGACATATCAGTCACTGACATCAGAAACAGTTTCATCCATTTACGCTTTTAAGGAAAGCATTTCTCCATAAGTGAAGTCGAATACTCTTCCATTGCAAAATATTATTTTACTAACAGCAATTTGCAGTTGTTGCACTCTAATTACCTGTGTGTTCCTCTTTTCCTGCCTCCCTCTTTGTTTCCTCCCTTCCTCCCTCCCTTCCCTAGCCTTGTTACCTTCCCACCCTTTTTTCTTATACCTTAAAAGCAGCAAGGCAAATTTGGTCAACCATAAAAAACAAAAACCACTTCTGGAGGGAGATCAAGCATGGAAAATTTCAAAAATGAATGAGCCCCTAAAGACATGGAGGAAGAATAGGATTTCATGGAGGGAATGACTTCTGATTTTGCTATGGTCATGTTGTACTTAGCATGTCTTCTTTGTTCTCTGCATTATAGGACAAAAAATTTTTTACTCAGCTACGATCAGGTTGTGCACTACTCTGATGACAACATAGTAGTGTTCCAGAGAAAGGTCAAAAAAAAAAAAAGAAAGAGAAAAATAAGAACTGGACACTGGCAGTGCCAGAATGAATCTGTCCAAATTTTGGTGGCAGCTCATTCACTGTGCCCTGAAAACACCCTTTGAGTGTTTGCTTAGTTAGCAGTTTCAAATTTAGCTACCACTTCAGCATGTGCAGTTCAGTCGTGCAGGTAGTGGCTTTTTGATGTTACTAATGGATAATAAATTAGAGCCTTTTAGAGGCTTTCATATATGGGATGGGATTTACTATCTTACATGCCAACAACTGCACAAGGCTCTAATAGGTGATAGCACAGATAACCTAGCTGCATCATTGAAGAATAAATATTTACTGCATTTCTTAAGTTTGTAATTAATCCTACATTTGATTATACTTGGAATTTAGCATAGGGTAAAAATTTAGTCTCCGCAGGATGTAATTATCTTGATGAAAGTAGCCTCTGACAAAGACATTCATCTGAAACTATTATTTTCTCGCTTAGAGTAAGCGGAACAAAAGAAACCATACAATTGCTGCATAATTATAGCATCACAAAATGTTATTAAAATAGTTGCCCTGTTTTCACTACTCCTTGCTCTCAGCCATTGAAATTTACTGTATGGGCTGAAATTTTTCCACAGCTAAGCTCTCTTTAGGAGTGATGACCTTTTTTTTTTTGGTCCACGTTTTAAAATTTTGGCTCTTTTTTAGCAGAAAAGTAATTATGCATGATATAAATGTTATCATTCAACCATTAAAAATAGCTAAAGTACATAGAATTAGCAGTAAAAATCTGGTGTAAAAATAGTTCTTACATTATAAATACTAGTAATAAAGCTGTATATGCTTATTAAATCACAGAATCATAGAATCATAGATGATGTTGAGTTGGAAGGTACCCATCAGGATCCTCAAGTCTAACTGCTAGCCCTGCACAGGACCATCCCCAAGCATCACACCATGAGAGCCTGAGATCATTGTCTAAACGCTTCTTGACCTCTGTCAGGCTTGGTGCTGTGACCACTTCCCTGGGGAGCCTGTTCCAGCACCCAGCCACCCTCTGGGTTGAAGAACCTTTTTCCAATATCCAACCTAAACCTTCCAGATGCGATTCCCTTGGGTTCTGTCACTGATCACCACAGAGAAGAGATCAGTGCCTGCCCCTCCTCTTCCCCGCAGGAGGAAGTTGTGACTGCAATGAGGTTTCCCCTCAGCCTCCTCTTCTCCAGGGTGAACAGACCAAGAGACCTCATCTGCTCCTCATATGGCTTCCCCTCAAGGCCCTTCACCATCTTTGTTGCCCTTCTTTGGACACTCTCTAATAGCTTAATGTCTTTCTTATATTGCAGTACCCAAAACTCCACACACTATTCAAGGTGAGGCCACACCAGTGCAGAGCAGAGCAGAGCAAGACAATCATCTCCTTTGATAGTAGAGGTTAAGACTTTTTGGATAAAAGAGGACAGATAACTGTATGGAACATTCATAGTAGATTAAAATAATGAAAATCTGAGAAAAGATTTGATGAATATTTGATACAAAGGTGTGAGTGCCTAACATTGTTGGACGATAAAAACAGAATCATGTTTATTGTGGGGAACTAACTAGGTCTTCATAAAAGAAGGAAAAAAAGAATCCTGTACATCTTTAAATTTTACAATACTCTGTCTAAGTGCTTCAGAGCTGCGTATAGCAACTAGTGGCTGACCTGTATCATTTAAGCATAATCTTGTATTAACAAACAGATTGTGTTCAATGATTAAAAACTAAGGTAGACATTTATGAGACTGAAAAATTCTATATTCTCCCCGGTTTAGTTAATTGCACAATTTGGGTATATTAGTCCATTGGTAATGTAGTTAATTGGATATTTTCAGCTCTATACACTCAAACTGAATTAACCATGCACCGGAACATTTGATGTGCTACTACCTGCTCATAAGGACATATGCTCTCTGACAAAAGTAAAGGATAAAGGTTTATTTGTATTAAATCCAGAAATTTCACTCTAACTGAAAAACATATCCCCTTTTCCACAGTTAGACATCCAAATAACTGTCCAATCTTCTCAAGAATAAAATAATCAGGAAACTCCTGGCAGTTACAATTTTGGTAGAGATGAAAGATTTTAAATTGCTTCTTCCAGGCCAGGGTTGGATTCATCAAACCTATCTGTAGCTCCATGCAAGTTCTGCAACAAGTCTGAGATAATCATCAGGATCTCTCTGCACATACCACCCACACACATATGCTCTCATGAAAAAGAAAACCTAGCTGACTAGCTTAGGAAAAAGGCTACATCTTCAAACAGCATGAAATAAATTGTTGACATGTGAAATAAATTGTCTTTAATAGCATTTACAATAAATTCTGTCCTTAATAGCCTTTGCAATTAACTCTGTCTCTCCCTCATTTCTTGATGTAGTGATTAGAAATTGGTAACAATTAGCATGTTTCCCTTATTTAATACCATCTCTGATTCTTCAGGAGACAGAGGTACTAAAGATCACATTTTTTAACTCTGAATTCTTACCACCTACATGCTTGAACATCATTTGGCCTCAGAAGGCCTTAGTCCTAAAAGGGGTCTTTGTAACTGTCATGACATGAAATGGAGATGGTACAGACAACGCAGAAAGAAAAAAAAAACAAACTCAACAAAAACTCCATATAGATAAGAGAAATATATCCCAAAAGAAAACCTGAAGTATAAAAGTTTAAATACATATACATAACCAGTTTCATCTTGTAAGAAATTTCAAAGTGGCTCAGCTCTGGCATTTGTCTAAGCCACCAGCCTCACTAGCAGTGGCTGTAAATGGAGGTCCACAGAAAAACAGGGTATCTGTTAATGACTCTCCTAGACTCACAGTATTTTCAGGTTAAGGGATACTCTGAGACTGATGTGATTTGATTACAGGGTAATCCTTAATACACATCTCTTGCGATTACTTATTTGCATTCTTGAACCTACACACTCTCTGCAACCACACCATCCTTTGTCAAGGAGCACAGACCTGTATCTTACTGCATGAGAAACCACTTCTTTCTTTTGGGATTGAACATGGCTCTGACTGTTTTATGGTTCTGATGGCCATTAATTTTTGTAGCAAAAGTGATAGTACAGTCAATTCCTACCCATTATTTGCATGACAGTTATGATTTTATAGACTTACATGATAACATCCTTAACTGTGATTTTTTGGTGGTAAAGAGATATACTTTATTTAAGATATACTTATGATCATCCTTCTTGCCATTCTCAGGTTTTTTTTCCTGGCTCCACTATAGCCTTTTAGAGCTGATAGCACCAGGTCTGCAGCTAGCATACTGATGCTACAATAATACAAATAATTAATTTCCTACTAATTCCTAACATTAATTTGCTTTTTAATCACTGCCAACCATCAAGTTTTATTTTATTTTAATGTAAGAACTAACTCTAAGAGGTAATGGATACATTATTTTTTGTGTTTAAATAGGTGTGTCACTTAATATTTGTCCACACAAGGCCAGAAGAAGCTTCTTGTAGTTTCTTTTTAATAAGCTACTTCATCTTTACATGATGCTGTTTCTGGAACTGAGCAGAACTGTGTGAAGTTCTTGACCTTTGTTTTTTCCATACGGATAGTGAATATAAGTACATTGTGGTACCTATTACAGCCTAATGAGTCAGGTATGAGATTCTGAAAAAACACTTTGCTCAGTGTCTAGTGTTGCCTCAGGAACAGCATTTTGTGACAGTTCTTGTAAGAAAAGTACTCCCACAACCAACTAATGGAAAGCTTCCATTATTTATAATTTGTATTGTGTCTAAATGAAAATGGGACATAAATCAAATCTGTTTGTACAGGTAGACAAAGTATTTTTGTAGAGAAATTATTTTGTCTTTTCAAAACCAATTTTAAAATTATCAGTGTGGTAACCCTGGTATTTTTCCCTAGTTTTAGACCTTCTCCTTTTTCCCATTAAAACATACCTCCTTTTTTAATATCATTCCTTTTATTCAGTATTTATCTTTAGAAATCATGAAACAATATATTCTCTCATTTTGACTGAATTATAATCCTGTGCTCAAAAGATGAAGCATCTCCGAAATAATAGTATGAGGCCAAAATATGGTGTAATTAGACTATGGAATGTTTGATCCTATTTAATAGCAAGTCATGATGATTTTGGGCTACAGACTTTCAAACATTAAAATAATGGTAGAAAATCAAATTATTTTACTAAAAAACAATGAAGCATCAGAAGCAATATTAAAATTTGGAGATTCCAAGTATTTTGGTTCCGTAACAACTTATGTCCCTAAATTTATCTCATAAAAGACAGAAAGATAATTATTTAATTACAATCCACTTTTCTTCATTTAATATGCAGTGATCCTTGGTATGAAGCTTAAAGAGGGGAAGTAGGAAAAGTGCATCAGAAGTACAGATGTAGTCACATTGGAATTCATTTAAGTATCTCCTTATATGTATATATGGAGCGTGAATACCTCTTTATCCAGTCGATTAAAGTTTCTTGGTTGGTTTTTTTTTCCACAGAGACACAAAATACAGCTTTGGTTCATACTGTGGAGTACTGAATCATGAATGACTTATGCAGCATGTCAGTCTTTCAGAATAAATGCTGATTTACCACAGCATTATTTACTTCACAAATGCTAAAAAAAACCCCTATATTTTTCAAATATCTGTGTGAATTATGCCTAAATTGTAGTCCAGGTATACAAAGCTTAGGCAAAACCCTGACCACCTCTTACAAAGAACTATAACAAAGTTTTTAAAACTAAAAATAGTAACAAGGGTCATTTTAATGTGGAAATGGGCAGACAATCACCACTGGATTGGATTAATGTTTTAAGATGATTTTCCCCAGCAGGCGTGATGTGGTAACAAACAGTGTACACTCTCAAACCTGTTTCCCAGGGACCTAACAAAATGTAGTTTGATTTCCTGAGCTACGGGGAGTGTGTTTGCTCCTTGCTGTATGCACATACACCAGTGTATATGCTGCAGCTGAATTGTCAACTACTTTCATTGCTGTTGTGCATATTCAAGAAACTTTGATGACAGTCCCTTCTGTGTTTGACATGCTTTATTAGCAAATCCATCCTGAGATGAGACATGCTTTGACAAGTCCCACATCTAACTGCTTCCAATAATACAGATAATAATACACCAGCGCTGCTCAGTAGTTATGAACAGGCATGTTACTGCACCTACAAGATTCCTTTGTTGTAATTGTTTAATAAATATTTCAGACATGACAGTTCTTTCATGAGCACTTCAAATATACTAAAACAAATCAAATGCCCAAATCTTAGTGCACTAGTTGTCTTTCATACAAAGAAAGGATCATGCTTCCAAGCATCTTTTGTATCTCAGTTTTTAATGGACTGAAGAATTGTTCAGATACTTGATAACCAGGTAGTGCTCAGGGCAGTGGATGGAAAGAGGCAAGCACTTTTTTTATTCTCTATGTGGTTTCTGGTGAAAGCCAGGAAAGGTTACTGTGTATTAGTGCTTCTCACAACATGTTCATTTCTATTAGGTTTGAATATGCTATTGCAATTATAGATAGCATTGCTCCATATTTAGGAGTTTCAAAATAATAACCTATACTTCAAATAACTTCTGAGTTAGTTCTTCTTATGTAAACACATTCTTCTACTACTATGCTTGCTTTAGCTTGACAGGTGCTCTTTTTGGTTGGATATGGAAAGTTTTATTTCGCTAAAAATGAGTGATATTTTGCCCTAATCCCTGAATTGTGACTATAAATCCATTACATTAAAACAGCAGAAGTTAACACACATTCCATTGAACCTGTGAGAGAATAATTGAAAAAAAAAATGAAAAATAAGTAAATTAAAATTCTTCGTGCAGAGCTGAAAATTACATTATGTCTTTTAATTCAAGATTAGGAGATGTGGGATCTGGCACTCTGGTACCTACCAGGGTTTTCCATTTTCTTCTCATGCCGTGGCACTTCCATAAGGGAAGCATGGGAAGGAAAAGGAGAAAAGAAGAGGGCAGGATGCAGCCCTGACTCCAGTAGAAAGCATACTTCAGACAAGAAAGAGATGCAAAGTGTAGACATGCCCACATGCCTTCCCTGTAAATCTCATCCTTGCAGGTGGTGAGAGTGAACATCTTTTCCATAAGTTTTCATTGTAGAATTTAAATTCTGGATCCAGAAGCAGACTAAAATCTTTTGAGGCATATTTATTTGGAACCAGTAAAAATGCTATGGGGGCCATGTAATAAAGTTTCTGGGTTGAATGGGTACCCTTCAAAGATGCCATTGTCCATGAAAGTCACTAGAAATAAACATCGTGATTTGCCACCAGCAAGAGGAGATAAATATGCCATGAACTGTTTCATGCAAAAACAAATGCATGTGCCTATTTTTATGCACTCAGTTGCACATTATGAATATGGTAGTAACAGCATACAGAAGGGTACCCAGCACTTCCCATGCATAAATCTGGAGTTGTCTTTCATGAGCATGCAAAAAACAACTGAGCATGAAATCTGTTCTGAGTACGCACTTATGAACTTAAATTCCAGTTGGTACACTGATGATTTAAGAAGGTAAATCTAGTTAAAGCTGTGAGAGGTAGCAAAGTTAAATTCTGCACTTCAAGGCAATGCTAGATCATTGTTTTCCTTTTATCCTAATGCTACTATAACAAAAAAAAAATGTACATTATTTTGAAACTAACAAAGTTGTGTCTTATCTGTAATTTTGTACTGTTGCTGTTATTTAGAAAATGCAAAAGGCAAATACGTAAAATCTTTTCTCCATAAATTGTCTTGTAGATAAGTCAAAGTTGAAATACTGAATTTTTTTACTACCTGAAAAATCAGGATTCTCCTCTACAGCTGCAAAATAATCTTTTGGAAGTGTAATCTCTTTTGATGAAGAATTTTTATATAAAAGATTAAATGGAAATGGGAATTGAAATTTTTGAAATTATTTATAAATGGACAGATAAATTTAGCGTCGATATTGATGCACAAGGTGTTGAATTACACTTGTTGAATTTAAAGATAAGTGTCTAACACTGAAGGAACTTAGTATATGATATTTTTAGTGATTAATGAGAGTCTCAGAGATGACTGAAGTTAAAAGCTGGTGCAAAATGTGGATTCTGACATTGTGTTTACAGGTACAGACTTCCTGGTAACTTCTAGACTGAGTTCAAGGCAATGTTTTTATCTGTTGTCTCTGCCTCTTTCCTGATACCTTCACACATTCCTTGGTCAGTGGTAGCACTGGAACATAAACCATCCTTGGTAGTAATAGAGCAATGACTGACAAGGAGTTTCCTGAAGAGAATTTTAATCTCTCAGGTTCTTCTGGGGGTCTATTGCCACACATTGTATAAACACTGGTGTATTTATGAAAAATAAGTTTTCATAATCATCATATTTCACCAAGAGTAGAAAGTCTCCCATCCCTGCCGTGTTGGAAATTACATAGTTCGTTCTTTTTAACATCTGGCAGAAAACAGATTCACTACTTAGAGGAAAAGAAATGCTGTCATTATTGTGTGTGGACAGCTTAATATATATAACAGACCTTGAAGGGAATTAAGAGGCAATGATATCTGTAGAGAAACAGAAAGGGAGGTGTTTGTAGCTTGCTTTGTCATTCTCTAACACCAGATATGTTCTTCATAATATTGATACTTACAGCAAAGCAACAAACTTAGAATGTGAGAAAGAGGTTAATACCCTTCCTGAGCCATTATTTAAAGTTCATGGCTGGCCTATTTTTAGGCTACCATGTGAGAAGATGTTCACTGAAAATAGATACAGATCATGTGTCCTTGCAGAATATAGAACATCAGGACATTTCATTTCCAAAGAACATAATTGGGACTCAGAGAAGAATCTTCTTTCCTCTCACCTCTTTGCTTATAGATTATACTTCAGTTATACAAGCACACACTCTTATATGACTTATATTAATCTCTAAATATATAATTAAAACTAATTTGCAACACAGATCTAATGGGACCCATTAATTAGTTAAACTTTAATTTTTTTCATTAAATGTACAAATACATACATTTTGTACACATGTAAATACATCTGTAGAGATATATATGTGTATATATACATGTGGAGAGCATATATATGCATATGTGTATGTATACACACACCCTGACTTGCTGGCACATACACACAAACATGTGTGCAAGATGTATATTTGAGAAGAATATTATATAATACTTTGTTGATATCTTCACATCATAGTAAGTACATATATTGCATTAGGTACTTCAGTATGGTTTTTCTGTTACTGCTGTTGCCATATGTCTCAACAAATACTTCCTATGCCACCCAGTCTATATTTATAATATATTATCTTAAAATTAACTGTAGTTGCAAGGGGTATAAGGGCTCTCCTATGATATGAATTCAATATGTAAGATAAATTTATTCATAAAGGTAGAGATGAAGACATAGTCTTAAGATCATTTGGAAATCTTTCTGAATAAATTATATGAACATATTTCTTATGTGTTTAATTCACTGTGAGTAATGTAATTATACTTAAACACTATTAATAGTAAAATAAATTTAAAACTCTGGGCAAGCAGATGAACTGAAATTGAACTGAAAAAGATTATTTTAGTGTTGTAAGGAACCTGGAACTTCCTATGCACCTGCATCCTGTCTTATGCATGGATGCTAATGGCAGTTCCGGAATGCTGTGCTGTTATCAGGCCCCCTTGCTTTTAGTGCATGTCTACTCCTGGAGGGAAAGCACAAGCACAACTATTTAAGGCCTCAGTGACTGCATTCAGAGAGCAAACAGAGCAACTGTATAGGCTATAGGTATCTCCCCTGATTTCTCATTTATTATTTATATAGCTGCTTCCTCTCCACGCTCCATAGAACAAAGCTTTTCAGGACGTAGAAATGCTGAGGATGTCCTGTGCATCCTTGATCTGTCAAATCTTGACCAGGATTTGGCTTCTAGTTGTAATATGACTTTTTTTTTCGTTACTCTGGTACCATGCCATTATTTAGTGTGTCTGCCTACTGGATACTTAAGGTCTCATGCATCGCTTTTATTCTAGCTGTTACAACTAATTCACATTGACTAGTCTACTCCTGCCAGTTTGCCTTCTCTTTCCTCCACATGATCTGCTACTGAGGCTGTTTTTGCTGTCACCATTTGCACTCCTCAGAATTTCTTCCACTCTTTACAACCTCCTTTGCCATTTATTCATTTCTTTCCCCTGCAGCTACCAATATTAGCCAAAGTGGTACTTCTCAAGCAAATTCTGTCTTGAGGGCTGTCTGGCTGACACTCTACTAAGTTATTCCCAGAAACTTCATCTCCATTTTTATGAACTGATATATCTTTTCTGGAGCTAGCTCTCCAAGTCTCACCCTTAGAACTGAGCATCATCCCCATGTTTCACTGTAAAACAGGGCTCTAAAATCAGCACTTTCAGTATTTT
This sequence comes from Pseudopipra pipra, assembly GCF_036250125.1. NCBI lineage: Eukaryota > Metazoa > Chordata > Aves > Passeriformes > Pipridae > Pseudopipra > Pseudopipra pipra. Next base: position 13,028,907 of record NC_087581.1, on the reverse strand, counting down.
TCTACTTCTGCATGCTTGGGCTCTGGTGCAGTGGCCAGAATGTGGGTCATGAGCTCCTTACACCTGTGATGCAAGTTGCCACTCACAACATAACATCACTGAGCCTTTGCACATGATCCCACCCCAGCACCCTTGTCAGTAGTTTCCTGTAGAAAGCAAATTCAAGTGGTCATACAATTGGCTTGTCCCAGTTCCCATTGCAAAGCAGTGACGAAGGCTGATTCAGAATTAGAAAGGGATTCTGAATCCTCCTTATCTTTCTTTTTATAGCCTTCTGTTATATATAGATGTGTTCATCTATAGCTGCCATTATAAATATTCTAGCACGTACACACACTGGCATTTAGGATCCTGTCACACATTTGTCTAAGAAATCTAAATAAATGACATTGTTTACAAAAACTCTTTTTCACCACTTTAAGATGTGGCATATACGTAGTGTAAGAATGTTTAAATTTTGTGTTAGGTAAAGTTAGGAATTTGATGTTTCTCTCATATAACATAGAGTAGGCCTTCACTGAATAATTATAAATCAAATTAGATGCAAACTGAAATGCACTTAAAAACACTAAATATAATTTAAATGTGGACATTTCAAGCTCAGCTAACTGGGATTTATCCAATATAATCACTAAAACTTAATTTAAGCCACTTAATAAATTTATAGAGAGAGCCTTTGAACCAATGGACTTTTAATTCATAATAAGGAGAGTAAGTGTTAACCTAGCAATTAACAAGATAACAGTATTTCTCATCCAGAGCTCTTTGAGAGCTGTAAAATAACTCAGTGAACAAATTACCACTGGCTTTTCAATGACTGTTTTCTTGGTTGTTGTTGCTACTGTGTCAGCTAAACGACACACATTGTGTGTAGATAAAGCACATTCTCTTGAGAACTTCCTTCTTCTTGTCTCCGTTATTTTGGCCATTTGGGTTGCAGTACTCAGGGCACTAAAGAGAGGAGCAGGAGACGAAGAGGGAAAGATGGAACAGCAGAAGGAATTCTTTGCCTGTTGCAGAGCACACAATAAACTCTCCATGGAAGAATTCCCAGCTTCAGCTTCTGATCTTGATCAAAAAAGTGAAAATCAGAAATAAGTCAACGCAAAAATTTAGATCCAAGCCATAGCTTTCAATTTCTTTCAAGGTATGTTTACATTTTCCTGCCAACTAGTTCTTTGTTTCAGTACTTTGTTTTAGCCCCAGTCAGTCCCATGATAGCTTCAAACATGGTTTTTTTTTTTCTCCCTGCTTTTATCCACAAGTTAATCTCTTCATGGCTTTCCCTTTCCTCAGCAAGAGAAACTGTTCAGGCTTTTCATACTGTTCTGAATTCTGACAGACAAATTTTACACAACAAAGCACACCAGTGAATATATTTTACCTGATAATTCACACAAATGTGACTTGGACTGCCTTTGTGAAACTGCACTGTCTCCTCCTCTTTTTCTTACTCTCATGCATAATTATTCTTTCTTGGTATCAGGTGAATCAAGCACTGGCCTGAGAACAGCAGCACTCTTTCCAGTACTATTCTAAAACAAAATCCCTTTTTTGCTGGCAATCAGGTGAAATCTCACTCACTTTGGTAAATATAAGAGGTACTCTTCATTCAGCAAACTTATAAGTAGCAATTGAGCTGTTTTTTGGGAAGGATGTAGCTGCCACACAGATTACATACAAGATCAGCTACAGATTCATTGGTGTTGGCAAGTTTTACCACTTGAGTTTCAGTACAAATGCACAATAATGAAAATGGTTTCCAGAACCAGCTAGAAGTGGTCACTGGAAACTACAAGGACAGTGGAAAAGCAGTGCTACAGTAGATATTAACCTGTGAGCAAGCAGGCTAGACAAAGTTTTGTTAGCAAAACTTTATCCTATTTCTTAATTGCTGTTTTTAAAAAACATGAAGTGTGCATCATTCATTGTACAGCAAATATGATGTCTAACTCATTCCACTTATCCATGTACTGACAAAAATTCTGATATGGATACCAATAGGATTTTTTTAACTTCATGTCTCTTACGATTCACTTTCTGCCACAGTTTGAAAATACATATGTTTACATCTGTAGTCTCATTGGTACAACGGAGAAACTTCAATTTTTAAAATACCTACTAAAAGAAGGTTTCAGTTTTAATTGCCCCCTGCCCAAGATATTATTTACGAAATACTATATAGTATAAGCGAGTATAACACTCCAATGTACACACACAAATAAGAATGAAGTTATTTGGTTACTCAAGTGCAGAAAACTGAAACAGTGATTGTTAAATACTTTTGCAAATTGCAACTTCTTTATTCAGTTAATAAAATGGAACATTCTCTACAGCAACTGCTGTTATGGTACAGCACTAATTCAATGCCACCTCCTGTAATGAACGTTGGGTGTTTTCTACTAAGAGCATTCAGGAAATTTGTTCAGCAGAACAGTTCAGAAGTAAAACCTTCAGGAGGCAGAGATTGGTCAGTTGACCCAAACTTTAAATACTTATCTGAATTACCAGGACTTCTTGGCATTTTGAAATTAGACTGGCTATCTCTCTGTTACAGACTGCCTTGAAACATTGCCTGTGTTGCTGCTCACGTTTTAAAGCCTGTCATCTTTTTCACAGCTGGAAACTAAATTTAAACAGCATAGAACATGTCAGAACATTGAATAAGATGAAAGCTAAATTCCTTTTTAAAATAGTTAAAGAATGGATAGACAGTTGTGTGAATGAAAGAGTCCATAGATAGTGTCTTTATTCATTCTTTTACTCTTTTTTAATCTTCTAAATATAATGGACGATCTAAAGACAAGCTTGAGATGCATAGAACTGCTCTTTCTTAAGTTCCATTAAATCAATTAACAAACTGGGAAAAAGATGGATATCCTTCATCAGACTGACTTTATTGGAGATTTGGTTGAACCAAACCATCTCAAAAGGATTATTCTGTCTGCATTTGAATTTAATGCAATAATAATACTGAAGCATAAAAAATACATATAAGGAGTTGAATTGAAAATTCTAGTCAAGAAAGGAATGACAGAAAAGTATGCAGAAGGCCAACATTTAATCAACAAAGCCAAGAAAATATAATTGCTCAAATCTATATCTCTTCTGATTGCAAATGCATAAAAAAGATTGCTTTCTCTCAGGAGACAGCAATACTAGCTACCATATGCTCTCTTTAGGGTTGACTTGTCTTAATCTGAATTGAACAGAGATATAGAGAAAAAAAACCTTCTTTGACTCAGTCCTGTCAGTCCTGGTAGAATCCAAGCAAGGAATCTCATTCAATTTCACTGGAAAGCCTATTTATTCATTCTTCATTTTGGCTGACTAAGATTCTCTCACAGCTGTCTGGCAAATTTTCTGCATTTGGATAACCTGTATGCAGGTATACTGGAGGTCTTGGGGACTGAAGGATTTTGAAAATGTAAATAGACAGGCTGACCACTGGATTTCAAGGCAAATGAGATCCCGTGAACTGTCTTTGCCTCAGAGTTTTTTTCAGGTTTTGTGCTTTGTCTGTAGGTCAGATATGCAGGCCACATCAGAGCAGAGCATTCTTGGGCTTTAAAATCTATAACCAAAGGGGCTAGACAGGGAGGTTTTCTAAAACGCACACATAAAATATCCAGCTATGTTAACAGAATGACAAAATATCAAGTCATGAAGAAAAAAGAATACTGTTTCTAGACACAACTCTAGATGTAAATAATAGTGTCCAAGAGTTTCCATGTTTGTTAGTAAAATTTAAGCAGAAGCTCTATATTGAAATTGATTAGTGTCGTTGAAAAATGGAAAATATGTCAATCCCACTCAGAAAAAGTGTACATAGTCATTATTATTTACATGAAAGGCCTCTGAGAAAAATTTGGTTTTATGTCATAAACTCTGTATAGATGATTAAACAGAATGTGTCCAAGCAATTTGAACAATCTCAGGTGCAACAGAAATGAAGAATATTGCATCCTGTTGCCACATGTAGATTTTCTGGCATTTAACAACTTGTTAGATAATGATGTAGTCATTCCCCCAGTGGGGTACTAATCCTAGTCCTTCTGATTGCCTGCTTAATAAAACCTTTGAGATCTTAGTACCAGTGAGATACCTCCTTTCTGCCAAACTTGACTATAATTGACCAATGAATTAAAAAATTACAGGAAATCATGAACACATGCAGAATATGACTCCTCAAAACTGGGTTTAAATATATCTAATCTGTTCACACAGCCCCAAATCCCTAAATGTAATGCTTTTTCCTATAGGTCTCTCTTAATGATGGTTCAGTAATCTTTTATCTGTGAGTTAGTTCTTATAGGAAGAAAATAGCTTTCTCAGTAAAGTGATTTCTTCCTTTCAATCATCAGGAAATTCAGACTGATTTAGTTTCTCATCCTTCGAAAGCATAGTGTAAAGAAAGAACACTCAGGAAAAAAAATGGATTTTGTTGGCCTACACGTAAGGACATAGTTTGTAGATGACAGTACCTTTTATTAGCTCAGTTGGATTATTGAGAAAAAGTCAAGAACTTTTCAGGCATACAGATCTTTCTTGCCTTTTTTTATAGCAACAGCATTTTCTGGTCAGTCTAAATAAAAGCACTACCTCCAGCTAAAAATCTTCTGAAGAAAAAGTCCTAAAAAATTTACAGATGCCATCAGAGAACCCCAATCACAGCTAGGACAGCCTTGTGACTACTTCTCTAACATCTTGAGATGCTTCAGAGCAGTCATCAAGAAATATTGAACAAAGTGATAATATCTGATGCTTTAGCATCAGGTTAAAAAAATATCCAGGAAGATCAAGATGAGTAATAAAACCAATACACTACAAAGGAGCAGGAGTCAGTGTAATTACCTAACCAGTCTCTTATATAAAGCAGACCACTGCACCTCTGACTTAAATCTTGTGTAACGGAGAGCAACACTTGGACTAGTTCAACACTTTTTCCATGTAGGTCTGAATCATTTTTGCCCTCTAACCACTTTCAGCTATATAATGCACTCTTACTCCTTTCCTTGGGCTTCATTTGCTATTTTCTTCCCTCATCCTTTCCTCAGGCTTCATTTGGTGTTTTCCTCAAGTAGAGGTGAGACAAAATCATTATTATTTCATTAAATTAAGATACCATATTGGGCAGCATAGTCTGGTTCCAATCTATCTCCAAAGAATTAAAAAAAATATATGAGTGAAAAATTTTTCTCTGCACAAAGTGTCACCTCTTAATTTGTCAGTTTGTTCTTTTGTTACTTCTCTTTTAAAACACAGAACTTTTTCTCCTGGTACTTTCTGAGTTACATAAAACACTTTCATAATCTTTACTGTTTCTTTCTCCCCAAGATGGCATTTAAAGTAATACACAAGAATCTGAAATTGCAGTACTGCCTGTGATTAAGACTCAGGGAAATGTATTTTACTTGCTCTGAATGATCTCATATTTAAATAAAAGAACACTTTAAAGAAAAACAAAACACACTAAAAATGACACATTTCTTTCTCCCTCAGTAATTTTCCACCTTCTAACGTTTTAAATAAGGAAGGTTTGCACTTTAGCACAAACTTTCACAGAAAACTAATCAACAAAATGAATGCATTATTAGGATATAACTGCTGAAATTACCACAGCAGGGTGGTTTTGTAGCTATGTTGGTACCTTCATTAGGCAACTCAGGCTGAGCAGGATAATGTGTGTGTATACGTGGATATATCCAGATATAGATTTCATAATGAGAGAGAAAGGTGGGCAGAAGATTGAGCAATAAGAGGACATGAGATTCGAAGAATGAAAATTCTGTGTCCAGGGTGTGTTTTGTTGGGATTCCCAAGATGAGGTGAATTCCTCTCTGGCTGGGCTGGACTGGCTCTGTACAGAGGAGTCATGCAGGTCTGAATTCTCCCCTCTCTCTATATCATACTCTCTCTTATGGTACTGTTAAAGACATGTTACTGATAACTTCTTTTTTTTTCCAATTTCTCTCTTGTTTACTTCATCTGCCCTACTTCTCAGCTTTCACTCTAGACACTTATTTTCCAGGTTTTGTTCTCCTGTTCTCTCACTTTTTCAAGCAATTTCCATTTCTCAATCTGTTTTTAAAGTCAAGCTTCCTGCCTTCTTTTATTTTTTTTTCATTTTTCCTAGGTCTCGGTGTTCCTTCTTTTTGTTTTCTTCCCATTTTCTCTTTCTTAGTACTACTCCACCTAGGTCTATTTTACTCTTTCTTTGTAATTTGACTGGAGTTGAACTTTCTACTCTCCCAGCCTTTTTTCGTGCTTCCCCACCAGCTTCTATATAATTTCCAGTCAATTTTTGCTTTCTTTAGTAATTTCCTTTCTCTGCCTCCTGGGCATGCAAGACAAGCTATTCACTTTCAGAAACAGAAAACAAGCAGCAAGCCTGCTGAAAAGTCCCTGAGCTAGGCAAGACAAGTAATAGTTATTGCCAGCATCAGCCAAGACTGCAGTAAGGAAGTCTCACAGCGAGCTGAGGATTTAGTCTGGGGCTCCTCCTGTGATGCCACCGTGCTGCTAGCAGTGGGAGAAGAGAATGACTTTCCTTTGGAAAAGAGGTGATGCCTGAAGCTTTACTAAGAAAAGTAGTGTTTAAACAGGAAGGAAAACAAGCTTTTCCTCTTCCTTTAGAAAAGACAGCCAGTTGGAATCTCAGTATGATATTTATTCCCTCATACAGAGTATACTTAGAGGGGTAGCATGGGATTACCCCTATTGACTTAATGACACAGCAGTATTCACTGATTTGAATGCCACCTATCTGGTAGTTCACACCTTGTAGTGCTGTTGCTTGAGATAGTTTTTGAATTTAGGCAAACAGCAGATATCTTGCATCAAATTTAACATGTGTTTTTACAAGGAAGACTAGTTCTTGGGCTTCTGGTGAGATGTTTTTTCCAATTTATTTTTTTAAGTTCTACTGGATTTATTTGTAAAGGAAGTGATATCTCAGGGAAAGGTGGTTGTTTCTTCACTCTGTTCACTCTTCATCCATTTGCCTCATTAACTAATGGCTTCCCTTCAAAGGGGGGATTTCCAATTTTTCCCAGATGCAAGAGGACTGATTTGAAGAACCAACTATGGTTCTGTTGTTTATGCTGTGGAATTACCTTCCCCACTGTGTCTGCAAGCAGGATATAACATTGTGGGGCTGGGAGAAGAAAAGATCTCTGGATAAGTATAGCCAAGCTTCATGCTCAGAGAGCTGACTGCATGGGATATATGAGATATATCTCATGAGATATATGAGACAGCAAACGCATAGGAGATTGAAAAAGCCACTTCCAGCAGGAGTGCAATGGGCCTCAGTCAAGGGAATGAGAGCACTTGTAGGTGGGATGCCTCATTTACATCAATCTCAAAGACTTGGTTTAGTGTAAGAAATGCTAGGGGTACTCCACTGACAGTAAAATCATGTTTAGTTTTACAGAGCAGTTAGGTGACTGCTGGTTTTATTTTTCTTTCATTTGCTTTATGTGCATTTATATACAGATGTTTATACTTGCTCTTCCTGTCATGCTGGGTTTGCTACCTCAGTAGATGTTATCTGCCTAAGCCCCTCTCTAAGTGTAATAGTGATTAGTCTCAGCTCTTCAATACACTGTTAAATCTGTAATGGCAACTGATCATGTTAATTTCCTAACACAATATAAGGTTTCCAAGAATGAACTTGAAAATATTTCAGAAATTGTTCTTTTTTATTATTATTATTTTTATTTAAAGCAAGGACACTTATAGCCTTTTGGTACTAATATTTTCATGTAGATGTGCTCATAGTTGGCCCTGTAAATATAAATGCTCTTGGTAGGAGAAACCCTTTAGGCCTTAGGAAAAGAGTAGTGCTTTCTGCATATAGGGGTCTACTATATAACCATTTCTTTGAAGAACAGAAATGTATGCATCTGTGTTTATAAAATGAATTAAAAACTGGGAAGGAAATTTTCCTGTTGATTTCAACTAGCTAACTGTAATGCACATTTATATTGCCACTGGATAAGTTCAGAACAGAAAGATATTACTGGTGTATAATTTGAAAACACAGGGCTTACATAAATCCATAACTTTAATATAGTTATTGCAACAACTAACCTTGTGTCAGGTAGAGTAATACCTATTTAATTTTTACCTTTCTGTCATATTTTCCCCTTAAATTCCAATGGGAATAATAAATAACATGTGAAAAGTCACCAGAAGAAGACAGTCTTTAACCTCAGAAATGCAAGTCAGACTGCACTGATGTTTCAATCACTTCACTAGAAACAGATGAAATATTTTATAAAATAGGCACAGAAAGAGACACAGAAATGTCCGATATGAGGATAAAGAAATTCTTTGTGAAGAAATCAGAAAGTCTTTTTTTGAATGTCCATCATATTGTAAATATTTATTGACTGTTATTATCATGATGTTTCCTTCCAATTTAGGAGATTGTCAACTTCAACTGTCGGAAGCTGGTTGCTACAATGCCTCTTTTTGCTAATGCAGACCCAAATTTTGTGACTGCCATGCTAAGCAAACTGCGATTTGAGGTGTTTCAGCCTGGAGATTATATTATCCGAGAAGGGGCTGTGGGTAAAAAGATGTATTTCATTCAACATGGTGTTGCTGGTGTCATCACCAAATCCAACAAGGAGCTGAAGCTGACAGATGGCTCTTACTTTGGAGGTGAGTAGAAAAAAATGAATGATAACACTGAATTGAATGCACTAGAATAAAACATGTTCAGATAACAGACAAAAAGAGACTTCAGAATAAGTCTACTAAGCATCTTTTGCCTAGGCAATTCAGACTGCATTAAAAGGTATGCAAAATATTTTTGAATAAGTCATTCAGAGTCTGCTTACTGTTGTGAGGACAGATATTAAAGATGCAAGATGACCTTCCAGAATTTTGAAGTTATTTTGAATTAAGAGCACTGTTATTTAACAGACAATATTTAAATAAAAATATAATCATTAACATGGTAATTTTATAGCTTTTTAAAGGTAAAATTGACAGGATTAATCTTTGAAAAAGAGCGCTTTTTTTAAATCATAAATTTAAAGGTAAAAATCATGTTAAGATTTGCAAAATTAGGCAATGAATAAAAGAGCAATTTTACATGGGATATTTTTGTAATTCACAAATATTTCAAGTTGTTTTTAGTGCTTTTTCACTGAATTTTAGCACAAAGCAACATTTATTCTTCCGGTATATATTATGAGAAATTGGATTCCTTATCTGACTAGGTAGGTCTCTAACAGATGTATATTAATAAAAACAAGGCATGGGTTTTAATCCTAATTAAATTAATCTGGTAATCCTAATGAAAATAGCTTTTTTTTTTTGGATGAAGGGATTTGAATATTTATGTTTGGATTAATGCAATTTCTTTTTTTATACCTAATAATTGACCGATATAAAAAAAGTTGTTCCTTGTGACTGCAGATTGTCTTTGTGTGATAGTATAGGCATCTGCTTCCATAAGCAGCAGCAAAACTTGTTTTCAGAAGCTGATTGAACATTTGTGTTACCACTGCTCCCCATGAAGTTGGTCATTTTATCAATTTTCTGTTGAATTCCATGAATCATCTCAGAAATGAGCTGAAAGCCTTTCAGAAAATGTTCAATTGAAAGCCTAATCAGTGCCATTTAGCTGGTATACAGAAGGGGGAAGCTTAGAAAAGTGAATTGGGCTCAGCGTTTGAATTGTGTTATAGAGTTATTTAACTAATCCCATTTTAGAATAATACCCTAAAGCAACTCCTACTGATCTGGCCAGCAGACCTTGTCACTCCGCAGTAGCCTCTGCAAGGTGATTTGTATCACCAGTATTTGTAGAAGCACTTCGGTAAAAGAGGTCTTGTGGTTATCCCACAGGATTAAAGTGTAGATTCTGAAGACAGGAGATAAAGCAGAAAGAAAAGGTAAATGCTGGGGATGAAGAAACAGAGCAACCTTGGTCTTGGTCTCCTCTGTGCTTAACAGTGCCCTAGTTTATGAAAATGAGTTTGCAAGAGCCTGCGTGCTGAATTTGGCCATAATACTCCTCTGAACCAGAGAGGATCAGAGGAGATTGCACATGAAAGTATTTTACATAACTGTCAGCCTGTTGTTGCAGTGCAAACAACTATTTAGCTCATCCTGTTCATCCACTACCCTTCTTACAGGAATGCAGGCAAAAAAATAAGCTACTTGCGATATTCAAACACCACAAGAACTTACTACGCTGCATACCAAAGCACTTTTGCTCATCTAAATTGCAGCTGTCATGAGACAGGTGTTGCAAAAATGGGTGCAAATGCATCCAAAGCCCAACGGCTGCTGGTGCAAATGGAAGGTAATAGCTACTGCTGTAGCCTGGAGAAGTGTCTAGTGAAGAATTAATACACAATCTGTTCAGTAATTTCTTTTGTTACAAGAAGAGTAATTTCTAATCCAATCACCTGGTACTGAGAGGAGACAGTTCAGTTGGATTGAAACCTGCCAGTTTCCTCCCTACTACTTACTACTGGGATTATACCATTAATGATTCTGAACTATCAAGATATTAAAGAGAAACACAAAATATGGACTGAGACAGAGAAGAAAAAAGGGGGGAGCTCTCATTGTCCACTGCTGTGTACTTAACAAAGACTGCATTTTCAGTATTGTAAATGGTAGATACTCAGGCCCATGGCAAGATAACAAAAAAATGGAACAACTTAGCCATCACAACATCCTCAAAATACAATTGCTTACATTTTTGACTTGCCTACTGATTCTTATTCTCCATTCCAGAAAGGCTGAATTGAAGTGTTGAATTCAAATGTTCACCTCAAGCTTGCAACTCAATTAAGCTGCAAACACATGTGCAGTCAGGTTTTCCTACTTGTTCAAAAGGGATAGGTTTAAGCACCTTCCCACACTTTTCCAGCTCCTGAAAGTTGTTCAGACACATGCTTGTCCCTTGCGTTTTCTTCCCCTTCCCATCAATCTCATGCCCACGGTGTTCCTCTGCACTGTCAGCTCCTCCATCTCTTAGTTCTTGGCACCACTCACAACCTGACTCCTACCACAGAGTCCTCTCTCTGTTGACATCTATATTGCTCCTCACACTCTTCCCTATGGTTTTGGCCTATGTGTTAATATAGTCCAGACCATCCATTCATTCTCTACTGACCTCCTTCATTCATGTTACTAGACGTGCCTACAGAGGCAGCTAGAAGGAGAAGGTTATAATTACTTGGATATGGAATTGGTTGGACAGTCGCATCCAGAAGGTAGTGGCCAGTGGCTCAGAATCCTGAGAGACATCAGTGACAAGCAGTGTCCCTCAGGGGTCCGTACTAGGACTAGTATTGTTTCATATCTTCATTAATGACATAGATGAAGGGATCGAGTGCACCCTCAGCAAATTTTCAGATGATACAGTGCTGAGTGGTGCCCTTGACGCACCTGAAGGACAGGATGCCATCTAGAGGGACCTGAAATCTCATGAGGTTTAACAAGACCAAGTGCAACGTGCTGCACCTGGGTCAGGGCAAACTCCAGTATTAACACAGGCTGGGGGATGAACAGATCAAGAGCAGCCCTGGAGAGAAGTACTTGGGGTTGCTGGTGGATGAGAGTCTGGACATGAACTGGCAATGTGTGCTTACAGCTGAGAAAGCCAATTGTATCCTAGGCTGCATCCAAAGCAGTGTGGCCAGCAAGTCAAGGAGGTGATTCTGCCCCTCTGTTCTGCTCTGCTCTGGTGATACTCCACCTGGAGCTCTGCATCCAGCTCTGGGGTCTCCAGCACAGGAAGGACACTGACCTTTTGGAGCAAGTCCAGAGGAGGCCACCAAGATGATTAGAGGGCTGGAGAACCTCTCCTATGAGAAAGGCTGGAGTTTGTTCAGCTTGGAAAAGGATTATGGGTGATGTAATTGAGGTCTTCTAGTACCTGAAGGGAGCCTACAAGAAAGATGGAGAGGTACTTTTTACCGA